>NC_091282.1:583805089-584437240 GCF_032444005.1 Ranitomeya imitator
CATGGATAATTGATTTCGAACTAAGCGTCCTAACTTTTGTCACAATGATGACAGGTTAAAATGTTTGTTGGTTTCTTGTTCAGTCCGTAGGCCTACAGCATGTGGCAAACTGGTGAGCATCCGACTCTATTAGTATAGGAGATACCTGAAAACATATCACACTTTTCCCCTTAGTGCTTTTACCAATGCATAAAATGCAAGAGAAATCATTTCAAACGAAGCGTCCTAACTTTTGTTAGAACGATGACAGGCTAAAATTTTTGGTGGTATCTTGTTCAGTCCATAGGCCTACAGCATGTGGCAAACCTGTAAGCATCCAACTCTATTAGTATAGGAGATACCTGAAAACATATCACACTTTTCCCCATAGTGCTTTTACCAATGCATGGAGAAATCATTTCTAACGAAGCGTCCTAACTTTTGTTAGAATGATGACAGGTTAAAATTTTTGGTGGTTTCTTGTTCAGTCCATAGGCCTACAGCATGTGGGAAACCAGTGGGCATCCGACTCTTAGTATAGGAGATACCTGAAAACATATCACACTTTTCCCCATAGTGCTTTTACCATTGCATAAAATGCATGGAGAAATCATTTCAAATGAAGCGTCCTAACTTTTGTTAGAATGATGACAGGTTAAAATTTTTGGTGGATTCTTGTTCAGTCCATAGGCCTACAGCATGTGGCAAACCGGTCAGTATCCGACTCTTAGTACAGGAGATACCTGAAAACATATCACACTTTTCCCCATAGTGCTTTTAACAATGCATAAAATGCATGGAGAAAACATTTCGAGCGAAGCATCCTAACTTTTGTTAGAATGATGACAGGTTAAAATTTTTGGTGGTTTCTTGTTCAGTCCGTAGGCCTACAGCATGTGGCAAACCGGTCAGCATCTGACTATTTGTATAGGAGATACCTGAAAACATATCATACTTTTCCCCAGAGTGCTTTTACCAATGCATAAAATGCATGGAGAAATCATTTCAAACGAAGCGTCCTAACTTTTGTTAGAATGATGACAGGTTAAAATTTTAGTTGGTTTCTTGTTCAGTCCATAGGCCTACAGCATGTGGCAAACCTGTAAGCATCCAACTCTATTAGTATAGGAGATACCTGAAAACATATCACACTTTTCCCCATAGTGCTTTTACTAATGCATGGAGAAATCATTTCGAACGAAGCGTCCTAACTTTTGTTCGAATGATGACAGGTTAAAATTTTTGGTGGTTTCTTGTTCGGTCCGTCGGCCTACAGCATGTGGCAAACCAGTGAGCATCCGACTCTTAGTATAGGAGATACCTGAAAATATATACTTTTCCCCATAGTGCTTTTACCAATGCATAAAATGCAAGAGAAATCATTTCAAACGAAGCGTCCTAACTTTTGTTAGAACGATGACAGGTTAAAATTTTTGGTGGTTTCTTGTTCAGTCCATAGGCCTACAGCATGTGGCAAACCGGTGACCATCCGACTCTATTAGTATAGGAGATACCTGAAAACATATCACACTTTTCCCTACAGTGCTTTTACCAATGCATAAAATGCATGGAGAAAACATTTCGAACGAAGCGTACTAACTTTTGTTCGAATGATGACAGGTTAAAATTTTTGGTGGTTTCTTGTTCAGTCCATAGGCCTACAGCATGTGGCAAACCGGTGAGCACCCGACTCTTAGTATAGGAGATACCTGAAAACATGTGACACTTTTCCCCATAGTGTTTTTACCAATGCATAGAATGCATGGAGAAATCATTTCGAACGAAGCGTCCTAACTTTTGTTAGAATGATGACAGGTTAAAATTTTTGGTGGTTTCTTGTTCAGTCCATAGGCCTACAGCATGTGGCATACCGGTGAGCATGCGGCTCTATTAGTATAGGAGATACCTGAAAACATATCACACTTTTCCCCATAGTGCTTTTACCAATGCATAAAATGCATGGAGAAATCATTTCAAATGAAGCGTCCGAACTTTTATTAGAATGATGACAGGTTAACATTTTTGGTGGTTTCTTGTTCAGTCCATAGGCGTACAGCATGTGGCAAACCTGTGAGCATCCAACTCTATTAGTATAGGAGATACCTGAAAACGTATCACACTTTTACCCATAGTGCTTTTACCAATGCATAAAATGCATGGAGAAAACATTTCGAACGAAGCGTCCTAACTTTTGTTAGAATGATGACAGGTTAAATTTTTTGGTGGTTTCTTGTTCAGTCCGTAGGCCTACAGCATGTGGCAAACCGGTCAGCATCTGACTCTTAGTATAGGAGATACCTGAAAACATATCACACTTTTCCCCATAGTGCTTTTACCAATGCATGGAGAAATCATTTCTAACGAAGCGTCCTAACTTTTGTTAGAATGATGACAGGTTAAAATTTTTGGTGGTTTCTTGTTCAGTCCATAGGCCTACAGCATGTGGCAAACCGGTGAGTATTCGACTCTTAGTATAGGAGATACCTGAAAACATATCACAATTTTCCCCATAGTGCTTTTACCAATGCATAGAATGCATGGAGAAATCATTTCGAGCGAAGCGTTCTAACTTTTGTTAGAATGATTACAGGTTAAAATTTTTGGTGGTTTCTTGTTCAGTCCATAGGCCTACAGCATGTGGCAAACCGGTGAGTATCCGACTCTTAGTACAGGAGATACCTGAAAACATATCACACTTTTCCCCATAGTGCTTTTAACAATGCATAAAATGCATGGAGAAAACATTTCGAGCGAAGCATCCTAACTTTTGTTAGAATGATGACAGGTTAAAATTTTTGGTGGTTTCTTGTTCAGTCCATAGGCCTACAGCATGTGGCAAACCGTTGAGCATCTGACTCAATTAGTATAGGAGATACCTGAAAACATATCACACTTTTACCCATAATGCTTTTACCATTGCATAAAATGCATGGAGAAATCATTTCAAACGAAGCTTCCTAACTTTTGTTAGAATGACAGGTTAAAATTTTTGGTGGTTTCTTGTTCAGTCCATAGGCCTACAGCATGTGGCAAACCGGTGACCACCGACTCTATTAGTATAGGAGATACCTGAAAACATATTACACTTTTCCCTATAGTGCTTTTACCAATGCATAAAATGCATGGAGAAAACATTTAGAAGAAAGTGTCCTAACATTTGTTCGAATGATGACAGGGTAAAATTTTTGGTGGTTTCTTGTTCAGTCAATAGGCCTACAGCATGTGGCAAACCGGTGAGCATCCGACTCTTAGTATAGGAGATACCTGAAAACATCACACTTTTCCCCATAGTGCTTTTACCAATGCATAGAATGCATGGAGAAATCATTTCGAACGAAGCGTCCTAACTTTTGTTAGAATGATGACAGGTTAAAATTTTTGGTGGTTTCTTGTTCAGTCCATAGGCCTACAGCATGTGGCAAACCGGTGAGCATCCAACTCGACTCTACTACTATAGGAGATACCTGAAAACATATCACACTTTTCCCCATAGTGCTTTTACCAATGCAAAAAATGCATGGAGAAATCATTTTGAACCAAGCGTCCTAACTTTTCTCAGAATGATGACAGGTTAAAATGTTTGTTGGTTTCTTGTTCAGTCCGTAGGCCTGCAGCATGTGGCAAACCGGTGAGCATCCGACTCTATTAGTATAGGAGAAACCTGAAAACATATCACACTTTTCCCCATAGTGCTTTTACCAATGCATAAAATGCAAGAGAAATCATTTCAAACGAAGCGTCCTAACTTTTGTTAGAACGATGACAGGTTAAAATTTTTGGTGGTTTCTTGATCAGTCCATAGGCCTACAGCATGTGGCAAACCGGTGACCATCCGACTCTATTAGTATAGGAGATACCTGAAAACATATCAAACTTTTCCCCATAGTGCTTTTACCAATGCATAGAATGCATGGAGAAATCATTTTGAACGAAGCGTCCTAACTTTTGTTAGAATGATGACAGGTTAAAATTTTTGGTTGTTTCTTGTTCAGTCCATAGGCCTACAGCATGTGGCAAACCGGTGAGCATCCGACTCTATTAGTATAGGAGATACCTGAAAACATATCACACTTTTCCCTATAGTGCTTTTACCAATGCATAAAATGCATGGAGAAAACATTTCGAAGAAAGCGTCCTAACTTTTGTTCGAATGATGACAGGTTAAAATTTTTGGTTATTTCTTGTTCAGTCTATAGGCCTACAGCATGTGGCAAACCGGTGAGCATCCAACTCTATTAGTATAGGAGATACGTGAAAACATATCACACTTTTCCCCATAGTGCTTTTACCAATGCAAAAAATGCATGGAGAAATCATTTCGAACCAAGCGTCCTAACTTTTGTCAGAATGATGACAGGTTAAAATGTTTGTTGGTTTCTTGTTCAGTCCGTAGGCCTACAGCATGTGGCAAACCTGTGAGCATCCAACTCTATTAGTATAGGAGATACCTGAAAACATCACACTTTTCCCTATAGTGCTTTTACCAATGCATAAAATGAATGGAGAAAACATTTCGAACGAAACGTCCTAACTTTTGTTCGAATGATGACAGGTTAAAATTTTTGGTGGTTTCTTGTTCAGTCCATAGGCCTACAGCATGTGGCAAACCGGTGAGCATGCGGCTCTATTAGTATAGGAGATACCTGAAAACATACCACACTTTTCCCCATAGTGCTTTTACCAATGCATAAAATGCATGGAGAAATCATTTCAAACGAAGCGTCCTAACTTTTGTTAGAATGATGACAGGTTAAAATTTTTGTTGGCTTCTTGTTCAGTCCATAGGCCTACAGCATGTGGCAAACCTGTGAGCATCCAACTCTATTAGTATAGGAGATACCTGAAAACATATCACACTTTTCCCCATAGTGCTTTTACCAATGCATGGAGAAATCATTTCGAACGAAGCGTCCCAACTTTTGTTAGAATTATGACAGGTTAAAATTTTTGGTGGTTTCTTGTTCAGTCCATAGGCCTACAGCATGTGGCAAACCGGTGAGTATCCAACTCTTAGTATAGGAGATACCTGAAAACATATCACACTTTTCCCCATAGTGCTTTTACCAATGCATAAAATGCATGGAGGAAACATATCGAACGAAGCGTCCTAACTTTTGTTAGAATGATGACAGGTTAAAATTTTTGGTGGTTTCTTGTTCAGTCCATAGGCCTACAGCATGTGGCAAACCGGTGAGCATCCAACTCGACTCTATTAGTATAGGAGATACCTGAAAACATATCACACTTTTCCCCATAGTGCTTTTACCAATGCATAAAATGCAAAAGAAATAATTTCAAACGAAGCGTCCTAACTTTTTTTAGAACGATAACAGGTTAAAATTTTTGGTGGTTTCTTGATCAGTCCATAGGCCTACAGCATGTGGCAAACCGGTGAGCATCCGAGTCTTAGTATAGGAGATACCTGAAAATATATACTTTTCCCCATAGTGCTTTTACCAATGCATAAAATGCATGGTGAAAACATTTCGAACGAAGCGTCCTAACTTTTGTTAGAATGATGACAGGTTAAAATTTTTGCTGGTTTCTTGTTCAGTCCATAGGCCTACAGCTTGTGGCAAACCGGTAAGCATCCGACTCTATTAGTATAGGAGATACCTGAAAACATATCACACTTTTCCCCATAATGCTTTTACCATTGCATAAAATGCATGGATAAATCATTTCAAACGAAGCGCCCTAACTTTTGTTAGAATGATGACAGGTTAAATTTTTTGGTGGTTTCTTTTTCTGTCCATAGGCCTACAGCATGTGGCAAACCTGTGAGCATCCAACGCTATTAGTATAGGAGATACCTGAAAACATATCACACTTTTCCCCATAGTGCTTTTACCAATGCATAGAATGCATGGAGAAATCATTTCGAACGAAGCGTCCTAACTTTTGTTAGAATTATGACAGGTTAAAATTTTTGGTGGTTTCTTGTTCAGTCCATAGGCCTACAGCATGTGGGAAACCAGTGGGCATCCGACTCTTAGTATAGGAGATACCTGAAAACATATCACACTTTTCCCCATAGTGCTTTTACCATTGCATAAAATGCATGGAGAAATCATTTCAAATGAAGCGTCCTAACTTTTGTTAGAGTGATGACAGGTTAAATTTTTTGGTGGTTTCTTGTTCAGTCCATAGGCCTACAGCATGTTGCAAACCGGTGAGCATGCGGCTCTTAGTATAGGAGATACATGAAAACATATCATACTTTTCCCCATAGTGCTTTTACCAATGCATAAAATGCATGGAGAAATCATTTCAAACGAAGCGTCCTAACTTTTGTTAGAATGATGACAGGTTATTATTTTTGTTGGTTTCTTGTTCAGTCCATAGGCCTACAGCATGTGGCAAACCTGTGAGCATCCAACTCTATTTGTATAGGAGATACCTGAAAACATATCACACTTTTCCCCATAGTGCTTTTACCAATGCATGGAGAAATCATTTCTAACGAAGCATCCTAACATTTGTTAGAATGATGACAGGTTAAAATTTTTGGTGGTTTCTTGTTCAGTCCATAGGCCTACAGCATGTGGCAAACCGGTGAGTATCCGACTCTTAGTATTGGAGATACCTGAAAACATATCATACTTTTCCCCATAGTGCTTTTACCAATGCATAGAATGCATGGAGAAATCATTTTGAGCGAATCGTCCTAACTTTTGTTAGAATGATGACAGGTTAAAATTTTTGGTGGTTTCTTGTTCAGTCCATAGGCCTACAGCTTGTGGCAAACCGGTGAGCATCCGACTCTATTAGTATAGGAGATACCTGAAAACATATCACACTTTTCCCCATAGTGCTTTTACCATTGCATAAAATGCATGGATAAATCATTTCAAACGAAGCGCCCTAACTTTTGTTAGAATGATGACAGGTTAAATTTTTTGGTGGTTTCTTGTTCTGTCCATAGGCCTACAGCATGTGGCAAACCTGTGAGCATCCAACGCTATTAGTATAGGAGATACCTGAAAACATATCACACTTTTCCCCATAGTGCTTTTACCAATGTATGGAGAAATCATTTCTAACGAAGCGTCCTAACTTTTGTTAGAATGATGACAGGTTAAAATTTTTGGTGGTTTCTTGTTCAGTCCATAGGCCTACAGCATGTGGCAAACCGGTTAGCATCCGACTCTATTAGTATAGGAGATAACTGAAAACATCACACTTTTCCCCATAGTGCTTTTACCAATGCAAAAAATGCATGGAGAAATCATTTCGAACCAATCGTCCTAACTTTTGTCAGAATGATGACAGGTTAAAATGTTTGTTGGTTTCTTGTTCAGTTCATAGGCCTACAGCATGTGGCAAACCGGTGAGCATCCGACTCTATTAGTATAGGAGATACCTGAAAACATATCACACTTTTCCCCATAGTGCTTTTACCAATGCATAAAATGCATTTCAAACGAAGCGTCCTAACTTTTGTTAGAACGATGACAGGTTAAAATTTTTGGTGGTTTCTTGTTCAGTCCATAGGCCTACAGCATGTGGCAAACCGGTGACCATCCGACTCTATTAGTATAGGAGATACCTGAAAACATATCACACTTTTCCCTACAGTGCTTTTACCAGTGCATAAAATGCATGGAGAAATCATTTCAAACGAAGCGTCCGAACTTTTATTAGAATGATGACAGGTTAACATTTTTGGTGGTTTCTTGTTCAGTCCGTAGGCCTACAGCATGTGGCAAAACGGTCAGCATCAGACTCTTAGTATAGGAGATACCTGAAAACATATCATACTTTTCCCCATAGGGCTTTTACCAAAGCATAAAATGCATGGAGAAATCATTTCAAACGAAGCGTCCTAACTTTTGTTAGAATGATGACACGTTAAAATTTTTGTTGGTTTCTTGTTCAGTCCATAGGCCTACAGCATGTGGCAAACCTGTAAGCATCCAACTCTATTAGTATAGGAGATACCTGAAAACATATCACACTTTTCCCCATAGTGCTTTTACCAATGCATAAAATGCATGGAGGAAACATATCGAACGAAGCGTCCTAACTTTTTTTAGAATGATGACAGGTTAAAATTTTTGGTGGTTTCTTGTTCAGTCCATAGGCCTACAGCATGTGACAAACCGGTGAGCATCCAACTTAGTATAGGAGATACCTGAAAACATATCACACTTTTCCTGTAATGATCTGGTGGCCTTGGAGCAGCATGAGACGTACTCTGGAGAAGGTGGTCCCTGTACTGACCGCAAACAATGAACCTAGCAGCGCAACTAAAAGCAGCCGTGGGGGGTACCTAACTCTCCCTAGGCCCCTCGGCACAGGCTAACATCTAAATACCCCTAAAGACAGAAACAGGAAACCTATCTTGCCTCAGAGAAAATCCCCAAAAGGATAGATAGCCCCCCACAAATATTGACTGTGAGAGGAGAGGGAAAAAACATACACAGATATGAAATCAGATTTTAGCATAGGAGGCCATACTAGCTAAAAAGAAAGAATAGAACAGAGTACTATGCGGTCAGTACAAAAACACTAGAAAAAATCCACCACAGAAAATACGGATCACCACATCTGACTAAAGACATGGGGGGTATATCTGCATCTCCAGAGAAATAGCTAGGCTGCAAAAAATCCTTCACAGACCAAGCTGGACAAGACAAAAACATGAAAATGCACAGAACTATAAGGTCCACTGCAGGTGGACAGAAAAAACAAAGCCAGGACTTATCTTTGTAGAAAAACACAGCAAACTGGAGAGACCAGCAGGGAAGTGAATCCTTCAAGAACAATGGACAACTGGCACTGATTAAAGGATCCTGCAAAGCTATATACCCCAGTCCGTCCTGCAATTAGTAGAAACACATGTCCACTCCTGCAATCCAGACACAACTGCATTACCCTCTACAACTACCAGAGGGAGCCCAAAAGCTGAATTCACAACATTTTCCGCATACTGCTTTTACCAATGCATAAAATGCATGGAGAAATCATTTTCAACGAAGCGTCCTAACTTTTGTTAGAATGATGACAGGTTAAAATTTTTGGTGGTTTCTTGTTCAGTCCATAGGCCTACAGCATGTGGCAAACCGGTGAGCATCCAACTCGACTCTATTACTATAGGAGATACCTGAAAACATATCACACTTTTCCCCATAGTGCTTTTACCAATGCAAAAAATGCATGGAGAAATCATTTCGAACCAAGCGTCCTAACTTTTCTCAGAATGATGACAGGTTAAAATGTTTGTTGGTTTCTTGTTCAGTCCGTAGGCCTGCAGCATGTGGCAAACCGGTGAGCATCCAACTCTATTAGTATAGGAGATACCTGAAAACATATCACACTTTTCCCCATAGTGCTTTTACCAATGCATAGAATGCATGGAGAAATCATTTTGAACGAAGCGTCCTAACTTTTGTTAGAATGATGACAGGTTAAAATTTTTGGTTGTTTCTTGTTCAGTCCATAGGCCTACAGCATGTGGCAAACCGGTGAGCATCCCACTCTATTAGTATAGGAGATACCTGAAAACATATCACACTTTTCCCTATAGTGCTTTTACCAATGCATAAAATGAATGGAGAAAACATTTCGAACGAAACGTCCTAACTTTTGTTCGAATGATGATAGGTTAAAATTTTTGTTGGCTTCTTGTTCAGTCCATAGGCCTACAGCATGTGGCAAACCTGTGAGCATCCAACTCTATTAGTATAGGAGATACCTGAAAACATATCACACTTTTCCCCATAGTGCTTTTACCAATGCATGGAGAAATCATTTCAAACGAAGCGTCCCAACTTTTGTTAGAATAATGACAGGTTAAAATTTTTGGTGGTTTCTTGTTCAGTCCATAGGCCTACAGCATGTGGGAAACCAGTGGGCATCCGACTCTTAGTATAGGAGATACCTGAAAACATATCACACTTTTCCCCATAGTGCTTTTACCATTGCATAAAATGCATGGAGAAATCATTTCAAATGAAGCGTCCTAACTTTTGTTAGAGTGATGACAGGTTAAATTTTTTGGTGGTTTCTTGTTCAGTCCATAGGCCTACAGCATGTGGCAAACCCGTGAGCATGCGGCTCTTAGTATAGGAGATACCTGAAAACATATCATACTTTTCCCCATAGTGCTTTTACCAATGCATAAAATGCATGGAGAAATCATTTCAAACGAAGCGTCCTAACTTTTGTTAGAATGATGACGGTTAAAATTTTTGGTTGTTTCTTGCTCAGTCCATAGGCCTACAGCATGTGGAAAACCGGTGAGTATCCAACTCTTAGTCAGGAGATACCTGAAAACATATCACACTTTTCCCCTTAGTGCTTTTAACAATGCATAAAATGCATGGAGAAAACATTTCGAGCGAAGCGTCCTAACTTTTGTTAGAATGATGACAGGTTAAAATTTTTGGTGGTTTCTTGTTCAGTCCGTCGGCCTACAGCATGTGGCAAACCGGTGAGCATCCGAGTCTTAGTATAGGAGATACCTGAAAATATATACTTTTCCCCATAGTGCTTTTACCAATGCATAAAATGCATGGTGAAAACATTTCAAATGAAGCATCCTAACTTTTGATAGAGTGATGACAGGTTAAATTTTTTGGTGGTTTCTTGTTCAGTCCATAGGCCTACAGCATGTGGCAAACCGGTGAGCATGCGGCTCTTAGTATAGGAGATACCTGAAAACATATCATACTTTTCCCCATAGTGCTTTTACCAATGCATAAAATGCATGGAGAAATCATTTCAAACGAAGCGTCCTAAGTTTTGTTAGAATGATGACAGGTTATTATTTTTGTTGGTTTCTTGTTCAGTCCATAGGCCTACAGCATGTGGCAAACCTGTGAGCATCCAACTCTATTTGTATAGGAGATACCTGAAAACATATCACACTTTTCCCCATAGTGCTTTTACCAATGCATGGAGAAATCATTTCTAACGAAGCATCCTAACATTTGTTAGAATGATGACAGGTTAAAATTTTTGGTGGTTTCTTGTTTAATCCATAGGCCTACAGCATGTGGCAAACCGGTGAGTATCCGACTCTTAGTATTGGAGATACCTGAAAACATATCATACTTTTCCCCATAGTGCTTTTACCAATGCATAGAATGCATGGAGAAATCATTTTGAGCGAATCGTCCTAACTTTTGTTAGAATGATGACAGGTTAATATTTTTGGTTGTTTCTTGCTCAGTCCATAGGCCTACAGCATGTGGCAAACCGGTGAGTATCCAACTCTTAGTACAGGAGATACCTGAAAACATATCACACTTTTCCCCATAGTGCTTTTAACAATGCATAAAATGCATGGAGAAAACATTTCGAGCGAAGCGTCCTAACTTTTGTTAGAATGATGACAGGTTAAAATTTTTGGTGGTTTCTTGTTCAGTCCGTCGGCCTACAGCATGTGGCAAACCGGTGAGCATCCAAGTCTTAGTATAGGAGATACCTGAAAATATATACTTTTCCCCATAGTACTTTTACCAATGCATAAAATGCATGGTGAAAACATTTCGAACGAAGCGTCGTAACTTTTGTTAGAATGATGACAGGTTAAAATTTTTGCTGGTTTCTTGTTCAGTCCATAGGCCTACAGCTTGTGGCAAACCGGTGAGCATCCGACTCTATTAGTATAGGAGATACCTGAAAACATATCACACTTTTCCCCATAGTGCTTTTACCATTGCATAAAATGCATGGATAAATCATTTCAAACGAAGCGCCCTAACTTTTGTTAGAATGATGACAGGTTAAATTTTTTGGTGGTTTCTTGTTCTGTCCATAGGCCTACAGCATGTGGCAAACCTGTGAGCATCCAACGCTATTAGTATAGGAGATACCTGAAAACATATCACACTTTTCCCCATAGTGCTTTTACCAATGCATGGAGAAATCATTTCTAACGAAGCGTCCTAACTTTTGTTAGAATGATGACAGGTTAAAATTTTTGGTGGTTTCTTGTTCAGTCCATAGGCCTACAGCATGTGGCAAACCGGTGAGCATCCGACTCTATTAGTATAGGAGATACCTGAAAACATCACACTTTTCCCCATAGTGCTTTTACCAATGCAAAAAATGCATGGAGAAATCATTTCGAACCAATCGTCCTAACTTTTGTCAGAATGATGACAGGTTAAAATGTTTGTTGGTTTCTTGTTCAGTCCATAGGCCTACAGCATGTGGCAAACCGGTGAGCATCCGACTCTATTAGTATAGGAGATACCTGAAAACATATCACACTTTTCCCCATAGTGCTTTTACCAATGCATAAAATGCATTTCAAACGAAGCGTCCTAACTTTTGTTAGAACGATGACAGGTTAAAATTTTTGGTGGTTTCTTGTTTAGTCCATAGGCCTACAGCATGTGGCAAACCGGTGACCATCCGACTCTATTAGTATAGGAGATACCTGAAAACATATCACACTTTTCCCTACAGTGCTTTTACCAATGCATAAAATGCATGGAGAAATCATTTCAAACGAAGCGTCCGAACTTTTATTAGAATGATGACAGGTTAACATTTTTGGTGGTTTCTTGTTCAGTCCGTAGGCCTACAGCATGTGGCAAAACGGTCAGCATCAGACTCTTAGT
This sequence comes from Ranitomeya imitator, assembly GCF_032444005.1. Lineage (NCBI taxonomy): Eukaryota > Metazoa > Chordata > Amphibia > Anura > Dendrobatidae > Ranitomeya > Ranitomeya imitator. Next base: position 583,817,644 of record NC_091282.1, read on the forward strand.
ATAGGAGATACCTGAAAACATATCATACTTTTCCCCATAGTGCTTTTACCAATGCATAAAATGCATGGAGAAATCATTTCAAACGAAGCGTCCTAACTTTTGTTAGAATGATGACACGTTAAAATTTTTGTTGGTTTCTTGTTCAGTCCATAGGCCTACAGCATGTGGCAAACCTGTAAGCATCCAACTCTATTAGTATAGGAGATACCTGAAAACATATCACACTTTTCCCCATAGTGCTTTTACCAATGCATGGAGAAATCATTTCTAACGAAGCGTCCTAACTTTTGTTAGAATGATGACAGGTTAAAATTTTTGGTGGTTTCTTGTTCAGTCCATAGGCCTACAGCATGTGGCAAACCGGTGAGTATCCGACTCTTAGTATAGGAGATACCTGAAAACATATCACACTTTTCCCCATAGTGCTTTTACCAATGCATAGAATGCATGGAGAAATCATTTCGAGCGAAGCGTTCTAACTTTTGTTAGAATGATTACAGGTTAAAATTTTTGGTGGTTTCTTGTTCAGTCCATAGGCCTACAGCATGTGGCAAACCGGTGAGTATCCGACTATTAGTACAGGAGATACCTGAAAACATATCACACTTTTCCCCATAGTGCTTTTAACAAAGCATAAAATGCATGGAGAAAACATTTAGAGCGAAGCATCCTAACTTTTGTTAGAATGATGACAGGTTAACATTTTTGGTGGTTTCTTGTTCAGTCCGTCGGCTTACAGCATGTGGCAAACCGGTGAGCATCCGACTCTTAGTATAGGAGATACCTGAAAATATATACTTTTCCCCATAGTGCTTTTACCAATGCATAAAATGCATGGAGAAAACATTTCGAACAAATCGTCCTAACTTTTGTTAGAATGATGACAGGTTAAAATTTTTGGTGGTTTCTTGTTCAGTCCATAGGCCTACAGCATGTGGCAAACCGGTGACCATCCGACTCTATTAGTATAGGAGATACCTGAAAACATATCACACTTTTCCCTATAGTGCTTTTACCAATGCATAAAATGCATGGAGAAAACATTTCGAACGAAGCGTCCTAACTTTTGTTCGAATGATGACAGGTTAAAATTTTTGGTGGTTTCTTGTTCAGTCCATAGGCCTACAGCATGTGGCAAACCGGTGAGCATCCAACTCTTAGTATAGGAGATACCTGAAAACATCACACTTTTCCCCTTAGTGCTTTTACCAATGCATAGAATGCATGGAGAAATCATTTCGAACGAAGCGTCCTAACTTTTGTTAGAATGATGACAGGTTAAAATTTTTGATGGTTTCTTGTTCAGTCCATAGGCCTACAGCATGTGGCAAACCGGTGAGCATCCGACTCTATTAGTATGGGAGATACCTGAAAACATATCACACTTTTCCCCATAGTGCTTTTACCAATGCAAAAAATGCATGGAGAAATCATTTCGAACCAAGCGTCCTAACTTTTGTCAGAATGATGACAGGTTAAAATGTTTGTTGGTTTCTTGTTCAGTCCGTAAGCCTACAGCATGTGGCAAACCGGTGACCACTGACACTATTAGTATAGGAGATACCTGAAAACATATCACACTTTTCCCTATAGTGCTTTTACCAATGCATAAATTGCATGGAGAAAACATTTCGAACGAAGCGTCCTAACTTTTGTTAGAATGACAGGTTAAAATTTTTGGTGGTTTCTTGTTCAGTCCATAGGCCTACAGCATGTGGCAAACCGGTGAACATCCGACTCTATTAGTATAGGAGATACCTGAAAACATATCACACTTTTCCCCATAGTGCTTTTACCAATGCAAAAAATGCATGGAGAAATCATTTCGAACCAAGCGTCCTAACTTTTGTCAGAATGATGACAGGTTAAAATGTTTGTTGGTTTCTTGTTCAGTCCATAGGCCTACAGCATGTGGCAAACCGGTGACCATCCGACTCTATTAGTATAGGAGATACCTGAAAACATATCACACTTTTCCCTATAGTGCTTTTACCAATGCATAAAATGCATGGAGAATACATTTCGAACGAAGCGTCCTAACTTTTGTTCGAATGATGACAGGTTAAAATTTTTGGTGGTTTCTTGTTCAGTCCATAGGCCTACAGCATGTGGCAAACCGGTGAGCATCCGACTCTTAGTATAGGAGATACCTGAAAACATCACACTTTTCCCCATAGTGCTTTTACCAATGCATAGAATGCATGGAGAAATCATTTCGAACGAAGCGTCCTAACTTTTGTTAGAATGATGACAGGTTAACATTTTTGATGGTTTCTTGTTCAGTCCATAGGCCTACAGCATGTGGCAAACCGGTGAGCATCCGACTCTATTAGTATGGGAGATACCTGAAAACATATCACACTTTTCCCCATAGTGCTTTTACCAATGCAAAAAATGCATGGAGAAATCATTTCGAACCAAGCGTCCTAACTTTTGTCAGAATGATGACAGGTTAAAATGTTTGTTGGTTTCTTGTTCAGTCCGTAAGCCTACAGCATGTGGCAAACCGGTGACCACTGACTCTATTAGTATAGGAGATACCTGAAAACATATCACACTTTTCCCTATAGTGCTTTTACCAATGCATAAAATGCATGGAGAAAACATTTCGAACGAAGCGTCCTAACTTTTGTTAGAATGACAGGTTAAAATTTTTGGTGGTTTCTTGTTCAGTCCATAGGCCTACAGCATGTGGCAAACCGGTGACCACCGACTCTATTAGTATAGGAGATACCTGAAAACATATCACACTTTTCCCTATAGTGCTTTTACCAATGCATAAAATGCATGGAGAAAACATTTCGAAGAAAGTGTCCTAACTTTTGTTCGAATGATGACAGGTTAAAATTTTTGGTGGTTTCTTGTTCAGTCCATAGGCCTACAGCATGTGGCAAACCGGTGAACATCCGACTCTATTAGTATAGGAGATACCTGAAAACATATCATACTTTTCCCCATAGTGCTTTTACCAATACAAAAAATGCATGGAGAAATCATTTCGAACCAAGCGTCCTAACTTTTGTCAGAATGATGACAGGTTAAAATGTTTGTTGGTTTCTTGTTCAGTCCATAGGCCTACAGCATGTGGCAAACCGGTGACCATCCGACTCTATTAGTATAGGAGATACCTGAAAACATATCACACTTTTCCCTATAGTGCTTTTACCAATGCATAAAATGCATGGAGAAAACATTTCGAACGAAGCGTCCTAACTTTTGTTCGAATGATGACAGGTTAAAATTTTTGGTGGTTTCTTGTTCAGTCCATAGGCCTACAGCATGTGGCAAACCGGTGAGCATCCGACTCTTAGTATAGGAGATACCTGAAAACATCACACTTTTCCCCATAGTGCTTTTACCAATGCATAGAATGCATGGAGAAATCATTTCGAACAAAGCGTCCTAACTTTTGTTAGAATGATTACAGGTTAAAATTTTTGGTGGTTTCTTGTTCAGTCCATAGGCCTACAGCATGTGGCAAACCGGTGAGCATCCGACTCTTAGTATAGGAGATACCTGAAAACATATCACACTTTTCCCCATAGTGTTTTTACCAATGCATAAAATGCAAGGAGAAAACATTTCGAACGAAGCGTACTAACTTTTGTTCGAATGATGACAGGTTAAAATTTTTGGTGGTTTCTTGTTCAGTCCATAGGCCTACAGCATGTGGCAAACCGGTGAGCATCCGACTCTTAGTATAGGAGATACCTGAAAACATATCACACTTTTCCCCATAGTGTTATTACCAATGCATAGAATGCATGGAGAAATTATTTCGAAAGAAGCGTCCTAACTTTTGTTAGAATGATGACAGATTAAAATTTTTGGTGGTTTCTTGTTCAGTCCATAGGCCTACAGCATGTGGGAAACCAGTGGGCATCCGACTCTTAGTATAGGAGATACCTGAAAACATATCACACTTTTCCCCATAGTGCTTTTACCATTGCATAAAATGCATGGAGAAATCATTTCAAACGAAGCGTCCTAACTTTTGTTAGAATGACAACAGGTTAAATTTTTTGGTGGTTTCTTGTTCAGTCCATAGGCCCACAGCATGTGGCATACCGGTGAGCATGCGGCTCTATTAGTATAGGAGATACCTGAAAACATATCACACTTTTCCCCATAGTGCTTTTACCAATGCATAAAATGCATGGAGAAATCATTTCAAACGAAGCGTCCGAACTTTTATTAGAATGATGACAGGTTAACATTTTTGGTGGTTTCTTGTTCAGTCCATAGGCCTACATCATGTGGCAAACCTGTGAGCATCCAACTCTATTAGTATAGGAGATACCTGAAAACATATCACACTTTTACCCATAGTGCTTTTACCAATGCATAAAATGCATGGAGAAAACATTTCGAACAAAGCGTCCTAACTTTTGTTAGAATGATGACAGGTTAAAATTTTTGGTGGTTTCTTGTTCAGTCCGTAGGCCTACAGCATGTGGCAAACCGGTCAGCATCTGACTCTTAGTATAGGAGATATCTGAAAACATATCATACTTTTCCCCATAGTGCTTTTACCAATGCATAAAATGCATGGAGAAATCATTTCAAACGAAGCGTCCTAACTTTTGTTAGAATGATGACAGGTTAAATTTTTTGATGGTTTCTTGTTCAGTCCATAGGCCTACAGCATGTGGCAAACCTGTAAGCATCCAACTCTATTAGTATAGGAGATACCTGAAAATATATCACACTTTTCCCCATAGTGCTTTTACCAATGCATGGAGAAATCATTTCTAACGAAGCGTCCTAACTTTTGTTCGAATGATGACAGGTTAAATTTTTTGGTGGTTTCTTGTTCAGTCCATAGGCCTACAGCATTGGCAAACCGGTGAGCATCCGACTCTTAGTATAGCAGATACCTGAAAACATATCACACTTTTCCCCATAGTGCTTTTACCAATGCATAGAATGCATGGAGAAATCATTTCGAACGAAGCGTCCTAACTTTTGTTAGAATTATGACAGGTTAAAATTTTTGGTGGTTTCTTGTTCAGTCCATAGGCCTACAGCATGTGGGAAACCAGTGGGCATCCGACTCTTAGTATAGGAGATACCTGAAAACATATCATACTTTTCCCCATAGTGCTTTTACCAATGCATAGAATGCATGGAGAAATCATTTCGAACGAAGCGTCCTAACTTTTGTTAGAATTATGACAGGTTAAATTTTTTGGTGGTTTCTTGTTCAGTCCATAGGCCTACAGCATGTGGCAAACCGGTGAGCATCCAACTCGACTCTATTAGTATAGGAGATACCTGAAAACATATCACACTTTTCCCCATAGTGCTTTTACCAATGCAAAAAAATGCATGAAGAAATTATTTCGAACCAAGCGTCCTAACTTTTGTCAGAATGATGACAGGTTAAAATGTTTGTTGGTTTCTTGTTCAGTCCGTAGGCCTGCAGCATGTGGCAAACCGGTGAGCATCCGACTCTATTAGTATAGGAGATACCTGAAAACATCACACTTTTCCCCATAGTGCTTTTACCAATGCAAAAAATGCATGGAGAAATCATTTCGAACCAATCGTCCTAACTTTTGTCAGAATGATGACAGGTTAAAATGTTTGTTGGTTTCTTGTTCAGTCCATAGGCCTACAGCATGTGGCAAACCGGTGAGCATCCGACTCTATTAGTATAGGAGATACCTGAAAACATATCACACTTTTCCCCATAGTGCTTTTACCAATGCATAAAATGCATTTCAAACGAAGCGTCCTAACTTTTGTTAGAAAGATGACAGGTTAAAATTTTTGGTGGTTTCTTGTTTAGTCCATAGGCCTACAGCATGTGGCAAACCGGTGACCATCCGACTCTATTAGTATAGGAGATACCTGAAAACATATCACACTTTTCCCTACAGTGCTTTTACCAATGCATAAAATGCATGGAGAAATCATTTCAAACGAAGCGTCCGAACTTTTATTAGAATGATGACAGGTTAACATTTTTGGTGGTTTCTTGTTCAGTCCGTAGGCCTACAGCATGTGGCAAAACGGTCAGCATCAGACTCTTAGTATAGGAGATACCTGAAAACATATCATACTTTTCCCCATAGTGCTTTTACCAATGCATAAAATGCATGGAGAAATCATTTCAAACGAAGCGTCCTAACTTTTGTTAGAATGATGACACGTTAAAATTTTTGTTGGTTTCTTGTTCAGTCCATAGGCCTACAGCATGTGGCAAACCTGTAAGCATCCAACTCTATTAGTATAGGAGATACCTGAAAACATATCACACTTTTCCCCATAGTGCTTTTACCAATGCATGGAGAAATCATTTCTAACGAAGCGTCCTAACTTTTGTTAGAATGATGACAGGTTAAAATTTTTGGTGGTTTCTTGTTCAGTCCATAGGCCTACAGCATGTGGCAAACCGGTGAGTATCCGACTCTTAGTATAGGAGATACCTGAAAACATATCACACTTTTCCCCATAGTGCTTTTACCAATGCATAGAATGCATGGAGAAATCATTTCGAGCGAAGCGTTCTAACTTTTGTTAGAATGATTACAGGTTAAAATTTTTGGTGGTTTCTTGTTCAGTCCATAGGCCTACAGCATGTGGCAAACCGGTGAGTATCCGACTATTAGTACAGGAGATACCTGAAAACATATCACACTTTTCCCCATAGTGCTTTTAACAAAGCATAAAATGCATGGAGAAAACATTTAGAGCGAAGCATCCTAACTTTTGTTAGAATGATGACAGGTTAACATTTTTGGTGGTTTCTTGTTCAGTCCGTCGGCTTACAGCATGTGGCAAACCGGTGAGCATCCGACTCTTAGTATAGGAGATACCTGAAAATATATACTTTTCCCCATAGTGCTTTTACCAATGCATAAAATGCATGGAGAAAACATTTCGAACGAAGCGTCCTAACTTTTGTTAGAATGACAGGTTAAAATTTTTGTTGGTTTCTTGTTCAGTCCATAGGCCTACAGCATGTGGCAAACCTGTAAGCATCCAACTCTATTAGTATAGGAGATACCTGAAAACATATCACACTTTTCCCCATAGTGCTTTTACCAATGCATGGAGAAATCATTTCTAACGAAGCGTCCTAACTTTTGTTAGAATGATGACAGGTTAAAATTTTTGGTGGTTTCTTGTTCAGTCCATAGGCCTACAGCATGTGGCAAACCGGTGAGCATCTGACTCTATTAGTATAGGAGATACCTGAAAACATATCACACTTTTCCCCATAGTGCTTTTACCATTGCATAAAATGCATGGAGAAATCATTTCAAACGAAGCGTCCTAACTTTTGTTAGAATGACAGGTTAAAATTTTTGTTGGTTTCTTGTTCAGTCCATAGGCCTACAGCATGTGGCAAACCTGTAAGCATCCAACTCTATTAGTATAGGAGATACCTGAAAACATATCACACTTTTCCCCATAGTGCTTTTACCAATGCATGGAGAAATCATTTCTAACGAAGCGTCCTAACTTTTGTTAGAATGATGACAGGTTAAAATTTTTGGTGGTTTCTTGTTCAGTCCATAGGCCTACAGCATGTGGCAAACCGGTGAGTATCCGACTCTTAGTATAGGAGATACCTGAAAACATATCACACTTTTCCCCATAGTGCTTTTACCAATGCATAGAATGCATGGAGAAATCATTTCGAGCGAAGCGTTCTAACTTTTGTTAGAATGATTACAGGTTAAAATTTTTGGTGGTTTCTTGTTCAGTCCATAGGCCTACAGCATGTGGCAAACCGGTGAGTATCCGACTATTAGTACAGGAGATACCTGAAAACATATCACACTTTTCCCCATAGTGCTTTTAACAAAGCATAAAATGCATGGAGAAAACATTTAGAGCGAAGCATCCTAACTTTTGTTAGAATGATGACAGGTTAACATTTTTGGTGGTTTCTTGTTCAGTCCGTCGGCTTACAGCATGTGGCAAACCGGTGAGCATCCGACTCTTAGTATAGGAGATACCTGAAAATATATACTTTTCCCCATAGTGCTTTTACCAATGCATAAAATGCATGGAGAAAACATTTCGAACAAATCGTCCTAACTTTTGTTAGAATGATGACAGGTTAAAATTTTTGGTGGTTTCTTGTTCAGTCCATAGGCCTACAGCATTTGGCAAACCGGTGAACATCCGACTCTATTAGTATAGGAGATACCTGAAAACATATCACACTTTTCCCCATAGTGCTTTTACCAATGCAAAAAATGCATGGAGAAATCATTTCGAACCAAGCGTCCTAACTTTTGTCAGAATGATGACAGGTTAAAATTTTTGGTGGTTTCTTGTTCAGTCCATAGGCCTACAGCATGTGGCAAACCGGTGAACATCCGACTCTATTAGTATAGGAGATACCTGAAAACATATCACACTTTTCCCCATAGTGCTTTTACCAATGCAAAAAATGCATGGAGAAATCATTTCGAACCAAGCGTCCTAACTTTTGTCAGAATGATGACAGGTTAAAATGTTTGTTGGTTTCTTGTTCAGTCCATAGGCCTACAGCATGTGGCAAACCGGTGACCATCCGACTCTATTAGTATAGGAGATACCTGAAAACATATCACACTTTTCCCTATAGTGCTTTTACCAATGCATAAAATGCATGGAGAAAACATTTCGAACGAAGCGTCCTAACTTTTGTTCGAATGATGACAGGTTAAAATTTTTGGTGGTTTCTTGTTCAGTCCATAGGCCTACAGCATGTGGCAAACCGGTGAGCATCCGACTCTTAGTATAGGAGATACCTGAAAACATCACACTTTTCCCCATAGTGCTTTTACCAATGCATAGAATGCATGGAGAAATCATTTCGAACGAAGCGTCCTAACTTTTGTTAGAATGAAGACAGGTTAACATTTTTGATGGTTTCTTGTTCAGTCCATAGGCCTACAGCATGTGGCAAACCGGTGAGCATCCGACTCTATTAGTATGGGAGATACCTGAAAACATATCACACTTTTCCCCATAGTGCTTTTACCAATGCAAAAAATGCATGGAGAAATCATTTCGAACCAAGCGTCCTAACTTTTGTCAGAATGATGACAGGTTAAAATGTTTGTTGGTTTCTTGTTCAGTCCGTAAGCCTACAGCATGTGGCAAACCGGTGACCACTGACTCTATTAGTATAGGAGATACCTGAAAACATATCACACTTTTCCCTATAGTGCTTTTACCAATGCATAAAATGCATGGAGAAAACATTTCGAACGAAGCGTCCTAACTTTTGTTAGAATGACAGGTTAAAATTTTTGGTGGTTTCTTGTTCAGTCCATAGGCCTACAGCATGTGGCAAACCGGTGACCACCGACTCTATTAGTATAGGAGATACCTGAAAACATATCACACTTTTCCCTATAGTGCTTTTACCAATGCATAAAATGCATGGAGAAAACATTTCGAAGAAAGTGTCCTAACTTTTGTTCGAATGATGACAGGTTAAAATTTTTGGTGGTTTCTTGTTCAGTCCATAGGCCTACAGCATGTGGCAAACCGGTGAACATCCGACTCTATTAGTATAGGAGATACCTGAAAACATATCACACTTTTCCCCATAGTGCTTTTACCAATACAAAAAATGCATGGAGAAATCATTTCGAACCAAGCGTCCTAACTTTTGTCAGAATGATGACAGGTTAAAATGTTTGTTGGTTTCTTGTTCAGTCCATAGGCCTACAGCATGTGGCAAACCGTTGACCATCCGACTCTATTAGTATAGGAGATACCTGAAAACATATCACACTTTTCCCTATAGTGCTTTTACCAATGCATAAAATGCATGGAGAAAACATTTCGAACGAAGCGTCCTAACTTTTGTTCGAATGATGACAGGTTAAAATTTTTGGTGGTTTCTTGTTCAGTCCATAGGCCTACAGCATGTGGCAAACCGGTGAGCATCCGACTCTTAGTATAGGAGATACCTGAAAACATCACACTTTTCCCCATAGTGCTTTTACCAATGCATAGAATGCATGGAGAAATCATTTCGAACAAAGCGTCCTAACTTTTGTTAGAATGATTACAGGTTAAAATTTTTGGTGGTTTCTTGTTCAGTCCATAGGCCTACAGCATGTGGCAAACCGGTGAGCATCCGACTCTTAGTATAGGAGATACCTGAAAACATATCACACTTTTCCCCATAGTGTTTTTACCAATGCATAAAATGCAAGGAGAAAACATTTCGAACGAAGCGTACTAACTTTTGTTCGAATGATGACAGGTTAAAATTTTTGGTGGTTTCTTGTTCAGTCCATAGGCCTACAGCATGTGGGAAACCAGTGGGCATCCGACTCTTAGTATAGGAGATACCTGAAAACATATCACACTTTTCCCCATAGTGCTTTTACCATTGCATAAAATGCATGGAGAAATCATTTCAAACGAAGCGTCCGAACTTTTATTAGAATGATGACAGGTTAACATTTTTGGTGGTTTCTTGTTCAGTCCATAGGCCTACATCATGTGGCAAACCTGTGAGCATCCAACTCTATTAGTATAGGAGATACCTGAAAACATATCACACTTTTACCCATAGTGCTTTTACCAATGCATAAAATGCATGGAGAAAACATTTCGAACAAAGCGTCCTAACTTTTGTTAGAATGATGACAGGTTAAAATTTTTGGTGGTTTCTTGTTCAGTCCGTAGGCCTACAGCATGTGGCAAACCGGTCAGCATCTGACTCTTAGTATAGGAGATATCTGAAAACATATCATACTTTTCCCCATAGTGCTTTTACCAATGCATAAAATGCATGGAGAAATCATTTCAAACGAAGCGTCCTAACTTTTGTTAGAATGATGACAGGTTAAAATTTTTGATGGTTTCTTGTTCAGTCCATAGGCCTACAGCATGTGGCAAACCTGTAAGCATCCAACTCTATTAGTATAGGAGATACCTGAAAATATATCACACTTTTCCCCATAGTGCTTTTACCAATGCATGGAGAAATCATTTCTAACGAAGCGTCCTAACTTTTGTTCGAATGATGATAGGTTAAATTTTTTGGTGGTTTCTTGTTCAGTCCATAGGCCTACAGCATTGGCAAACCGGTGAGCATCCGACTCTTAGTATAGCAGATACCTGAAAACATATCACACTTTTCCCCATAGTGCTTTTACCAATGCATAGAATGCATGGAGAAATCATTTCGAACGAAGCGTCCTAACTTTTGTTAGAATTATGACAGGTTAAAATTTTTGGTGGTTTCTTGTTCAGTCCATAGGCCTACAGCATGTGGGAAACCAGTGGGCATCCGACTCTTAGTATAGGAGATACCTGAAAACATATCATACTTTTCCCCATAGTGCTTTTACCAATGCATAGAATGCATGGAGAAATCATTTCGAACGAAGCGTCCTAACTTTTTTTAGAACGATAACAGGTTAAAATTTTTGGTGGTTTCTTGATCAGTCCATAGGCCTACAGCATGTGGCAAACCGGTGAGCATCCGAGTCTTAGTATAGGAGATACCTGAAAATATATACTTTTCCCCATAGTGCTTTTACCAATGCATAAAATGCATGGTGAAAACATTTTGAACGAAGCGTCCTAACTTTTGTTAGAATGATGACAGGTTAAAATTTTTGCTGGTTTCTTGTTCAGTCCATAGGCCTACAGCTTGTGGCAAACCGGTGAGCATCCGACTCTATTAGTATAGGAGATACCTGAAAACATATCACACTTTTCCCCATAATGCTTTTACCATTGCATAAAATGCATGGATAAATCATTTCAAACGAAGCGCCCTAACTTTTGTTAGAATGATGACAGGTTAAATTTTTTGGTGGTTTCTTTTTCTGTCCATAGGCCTACAGCATGTGGCAAACCTGTGAGCATCCAACGCTATTAGTATAGGAGATACCTGAAAACATATCACACTTTTCCCCATAGTGCTTTTACCAATGCATAGAATGCATGGAGAAATCATTTCGAACGAAGCGTCCTAACTTTTGTTAGAATTATGACAGGTTAAAATTTTTGCTGGTTTCTTGTTCAGTCCATAGGCCTACAGCTTGTGGCAAACCGGTGAGCATCCGACTCTATTAGTATAGGAGATACCTGAAAACATATCACACTTTTCCCCATAATGCTTTTACCATTGCATAAAATGCATGGATAAATCATTTCAAACGAAGCGCCCTAACTTTTGTTAGAATGATGACAGGTTAAATTTTTTGGTGGTTTCTTTTTCTGTCCATAGGCCTACAGCATGTGGCAAACCTGTGAGCATCCAACGCTATTAGTATAGGAGATACCTGAAAACATATCACACTTTTCCCCATAGTGCTTTTACCAATGCATAGAATGCATGGAGAAATCATTTCGAACGAAGCGTCCTAACTTTTGTTAGAATTATGACAGGTTAAAATTTTTGGTGGTTTCTTGTTCAGTCCATAGGCCTACAGCATGTGGGAAACCAGTGGGCATCCGACTCTTAGTATAGGAGATACCTGAAAACATATCACACTTTTCCCCATAGTGCTTTTACCATTGCATAAAATGCATGGAGAAATCATTTCAAATGAAGCGTCCTAACTTTTGTTAGAGTGATGACAGGTTAAATTTTTTGGTGGTTTCTTGTTCAGTCCATAGGCCTACAGCATGTGGCAAACCGGTGAGCATGCGGCTCTTAGTATAGGAGATACCTGAAAACATATCATACTTTTCCCCATAGTGCTTTTACCAATGCATAAAATGCATGGAGAAATCATTTCAAACGAAGCGTCCTAACTTTTGTTAGAATGATGACAGGTTATTATTTTTGTTGGTTTCTTGTTCAGTCCATAGGCCTACAGCATGTGGCAAACCTGTGAGCATCCAACTCTATTTGTATAGGAGATACCTGAAAACATATCACACTTTTCCCCATAGTGCTTTTACCAATGCATGGAGAAATCATTTCTAACGAAGCATCCTAACATTTGTTAGAATGATGACAGGTTAAAATTTTTGGTGGTTTCTTGTTCAGTCCATAGGCCTACAGCATGTGGCAAACCGGTGAGTATCCGACTCTTAGTATTGGAGATACCTGAAAACATATCATACTTTTCCCCATAGTGCTTTTACCAATGCATAGAATGCATGGAGAAATCATTTTGAGCGAATCGTCCTAACTTTTGTTAGAATGATGACAGGTTAAAATTTTTGGTGGTTTCTTGTTCAGTCCATAGGCCTACAGCTTGTGGCAAACCGGTGAGCATCCGACTCTATTAGTATAGGAGATACCTGAAAACATATCACACTTTTCCCCATAGTGCTTTTACCATTGCATAAAATGCATGGATAAATCTTTTCAAACGAAGCGCCCTAACTTTTGTTAGAATGATGACAGGTTAAATTTTTTGGTGGTTTCTTGTTCTGTCCATAGGCCTACAGCATGTGGCAAACCTGTGAGCATCCAACGCTATTAGTATAGGAGATACCTGAAAACATATCACACTTTTCCCCATAGTGCTTTTACCAATGTATGGAGAAATCATTTCTAACGAAGCGTCCTAACTTTTGTTAGAATGATGACAGGTTAAAATTTTTGGTGGTTTCTTGTTCAGTCCATAGGCCTACAGCATGTGGCAAACCGGTGAGCATCCGACTCTATTAGTATAGGAGATACCTGAAAACATCACACTTTTCCCCATAGTGCTTTTACCAATGCAAAAAATGCATGGAGAAATCATTTCGAACCAATCGTCCTAACTTTTGTCAGAATGATGACAGGTTAAAATGTTTGTTGGTTTCTTGTTCAGTTCATAGGCCTACAGCATGTGGCAAATCGGTGAGCATCCGACTCTATTAGTATAGGAGATACCTGAAAACATATCACACTTTTCCCCATAGTGCTTTTACCAATGCATAAAATGCATTTCAAACGAAGCGTCCTAACTTTTGTTAGAACGATGACAGGTTAAAATTTTTGGTGGTTTCTTTTTCAGTCCATAGGCCTACAGCATGTGGCAAACCGGTGACCATCCGACTCTATTAGTATAGGAGATACCTGAAAACATATCACACTTTTCCCTACAGTGCTTTTACCAGTGCATAAAATGCATGGAGAAATCATTTCAAACGAAGCGTCCGAACTTTTATTAGAATGATGACAGGTTAACATTTTTGGTGGTTTCTTGTTCAGTCCGTAGGCCTACAGCATGTGGCAAAACGGTCAGCATCAGACTCTTAGTATAGGAGATACCTGAAAACATATCATACTTTTCCCCATAGTGCTTTTACCAATGCATAAAATGCATGGAGAAATCATTTCAAACGAAGCGTCCTAACTTTTGTTAGAATGATGACACGTTAAAATTTTTGTTGGTTTCTTGTTCAGTCCATAGGCCTACAGCATGTGGCAAACCTGTAAGCATCCAACTCTATTAGTATAGGAGATACCTGAAAACATATCACACGGATGGCATACACCCACGAGTACTAAGAGAACTAAGTAATGTAATAGATAAACCATTATTTCTTATTTTTAGTGACTCTATAGCGACAGGGTCTGTTCCGCAGGACTGGCGCATAGCAAATGTGGTGCCAATATTCAAAAAGGGCTCTAAAAGTGAACCTGGAAATTATAGGCCAGTAAGTCTAACCTCTATTGTTGGTAAAATATTTGAAGGGTTTCTGAGGGATGTTATTCTGGATTATCTCAATGAGAATAACTGTTTAACTCCATATCAGCATGGGTTTATGAGAAATCGCTCCTGTCAAACCAATCTAATCAGTTTTTATGAAGAGGTAAGCTATAGACTGGACCACGGTGAGTCATTGGACGTGGTATATCTCGATTTTTCCAAAGCGTTTGATACCGTGCCGCACAAGAGGTTGGTACACAAAATGAGAATGCTTGGTCTGGGGGAAAATGTGTGTAAATGGGTTAGTAACTGGCTTAGTGATAGAAAGCAGAGGGTGGTTATAAATGGTATAGTCTCTAACTGGGTCGCTGTGACCAGTGGGGTACCGCAGGGGTCAGTATTGGGACCTGTTCTCTTCAACATATTCATTAATGATCTGGTAGAAGGTTTACACAGTAAAATATCGATATTTGCAGATGATACAAAACTATGTAAAGCAGTTAATACAAGAGAAGATAGTATTCTGCTACAGATGGATCTGGATAAGTTGGAAACTTGGGCTGAAAGGTGGCAGATGAGGTTTAACAATGATAAATGTAAGGTTATACACATGGGAAGAGGGAATCAATATCACCATTACACACTGAACGGGAAACCACTGGGTAAATCTGACAGGGAGAAGGACTTGGGGATCCTAGTTAATGATAAACTTACCTGGAGCAGCCAGTGCCAGGCAGCAGCTGCCAAGGCAAACAGGATCATGGGGTGCATTAAAAGAGGTCTGGATACACATGATGAGAGCATTATACTGCCTCTGTACAAATCCCTAGTTAGACCGCACATGGAGTACTGTGTCCAGTTTTGGGCACCGGTGCTCAGGAAGGATATAATGGAACTAGAGAGAGTACAAAGGAGGGCAACAAAATTAATAAAGGGGATGGGAGAACTACAATACCCAGATAGATTAGAGAAATTAGGATTATTTAGTCTAGAAAAAAGACGACTGAGGGGCGATCTAATAACCATGTATAAGTATATAAGGGGACAATACAAATATCTCGCTGAGGATCTGTTTATACCAAGGAAGGTGACGGGCACAAGGGGGCATTCTTTGCGTCTGGAGGAGAGAAGGTTTTTCCACCAACATAGAAGAGGATTCTTTACTGTTAGGGCAGTGAGAATCTGGAATTGCTTGCCTGAGGAGGTGGTGATGGCGAACTCAGTCGAGGGGTTCAAGAGAGGCCTGGATGTCTTCCTGGAGCAGAACAATATTGTATCATACAATTATTAGGTTCTGTAGAAGGACGTAGATCTGGGTATTTATTATGATGGAATATAGGCTGAACTGGATGGACAAATGTCTTTTTTCGGCCTTACTAACTATGTTACTATGTTACTATGTTACTTTTCCCCATAGTGCTTTTACCAATGCATAAAATGCATGGAGGAAACATATCGAACGAAGCGTCCTAACTTTTTTTAGAATGATGACAGGTTAAAATTTTTGGTGGTTTCTTGTTCAGTCCATAGGCCTACAGCATGTGACAAACCGGTGAGCATCCAACTTAGTATAGGAGATACCTGAAAACATATCACACTTTTCCTGTAATGATCTGGTGGCCTTGGAGCAGCATGAGACGTACTCTGGAGAAGGTGGTCCCTGTACTGACCGCAAACAATGAACCTAGCAGCGCAACTAAAAGCAGCCGTGGGGGGTACCTAACTCTCCCTAGGCCCCTCGGCACAGCCTAACATCTAAATACCCCTAAAGACAGAAACAGGAAACCTATCTTGCCTCAGAGAAAATCCCCAAAAGGATAGATAGCCCCCCACAAATATTGACTGTGAGAGGAGAGGGAAAAAACATACACAGATATGAAATCAGATTTTAGCATAGGAGGCCATACTAGCTAAAAAGAAAGAATAGAACAGAGTACTATGCGGTCAGTACAAAAACACTAGAAAAAATCCACCACAGAAAATACGGATCACCACATCTGACTAAAGACATGGGGGGTATATCTGCATCTCCAGAGAAATAGCTAGGCTGCAAAAAATCCTTCACAGACCAAGCTGGACAAGACAAAAACATGAAAATGCACAGAACTATAAGGTCCACTGCAGGTGGACAGAAAAAACAAAGCCAGGACTTATCTTTGTAGAAAAACACAGCAAACTGGAGAGACCAGCAGGGAAGTGAATCCTTCAAGAACAATGGACAACTGGCACTGATTAAAGGATCCTGCAAAGCTATGTACCCCAGTCCGTCCTGCAATTAGTAGAAACACATGTCCACTCCTGCAATCCAGACACAACTGCATTACCCTCTACAACTACCAGAGGGAGCCCAAAAGCTGAATTCACAACATTTTCCGCATACTGCTTTTACCAATGCATAAAATGCATGGAGAAATCATTTTCAACGAAGCGTCCTAACTTTTGTTAGAATGATGACAGGTTAAAATTTTTGGAGGTTTCTTGTTCAGTCCATAGGCCTACAGCATGTGGCAAACCAGTGAGCATCCAACTCGACTCTATTACTATAGGAGATACCTGAAAACATATCACACTTTTCCCCATAGTGCTTTTACCAATGCAAAAAATGCATGGAGAAATCATTTCGAACCAAGCGTCCTAACTTTTCTCAGAATGATGACAGGTTAAAATGTTTGTTGGTTTCTTGTTCAGTCCGTAGGCCTGCAGCATGTGGCAAACCGGTGAGCATCCAACTCTATTAGTATAGGAGATACCTGAAAACATATCACACTTTTCCCTATAGTGCTTTTACCAATGCATAGAATGCATGGAGAAATCATTTTGAACGAAGCGTCCTAACTTTTGTTAGAATGATGACAGGTTAAAATTTTTGGTTGTTTCTTGTTCAGTCCATAGGCCTACAGCATGTGGCAAACCGGTGAGCATCCGACTCTATTAGTATAGGAGATACCTGAAAACATATCACACTTTTCCCTATAGTGCTTTTACCAATGCATAAAATGAATGGAGAAAACATTTCGAACGAAACGTCCTAACTTTTGTTCGAATGATGACAGGTTAAAATTTTTGTTGGCTTCTTGTTCAGTCCATAGGCCTACAGCATGTGGCAAACCTGTGAGCATCCAACTCTATTAGTATAGGAGATACCTGAAAACATATCACACTTTTCCCCATAGTGCTTTTACCAATGCATGGAGAAATCATTTCAAACGAAGCGTCCCAACTTTTGTTAGAATAATGACAGGTTAAAATTTTTGGTGGTTTCTTGTTCAGTCCATAGGCCTACAGCATGTGGGAAACCAGTGGGCATCCGACTCTTAGTATAGGAGATACCGGAAAACATATCACACTTTTCCCCATAGTGCTTTTACCATTGCATAAAATGCATGGAGAAATCATTTCAAATGAAGCGTCCTAACTTTTGTTAGTGTGATGACAGGTTAAATTTTTTGGTGGTTTCTTGTTCAGTCCATAGGCTTACAGCATGTGGCAAACCCGTGAGCATGCGGCTCTTAGTATAGGAGATACCTGAAAACATATCATACTTTTCCCCATAGTGCTTTTACCAATGCATAAAATGCATGGAGAAATCATTTCAAACGAAGCGTCCTAACTTTTGTTAGAATGATGACGGTTAAAATTTTTGGTTGTTTCTTGTTCAGTCCATAGGCCTACAGCATGTGGCAAACCTGTGAGCATCCAACTCTATTTGTATAGGAGATACCTGAAAACATATCACACTTTTCCCCATAGTGCTTTTACCAATGCATGGAGAAATCATTTCTAACGAAGCATCCTAACATTTGTTAGAATGATGACAGGTTAAAATTTTTGGTGGTTTCTTGTTCAATCCATAGGCCTACAGCATGTGGCAAACCGGTGAGTATCCGACTCTTAGTATTGGAGATACCTGAAAACATATCATACTTTTCCCCATAGTGCTTTTACCAATGCATAGAATGCATGGAGAAATCATTTTGAGCGAATCGTCCTAACTTTTGTTAGAATGATGACAGGTTAAAATTTTTGGTTGTTTCTTGCTCAGTCCATAGGCCTACAGCATGTGGCAAACCGGTGAGTATCCAACTCTTAGTACAGGAGATACCTGAAAACATATCACACTTTTCCCCATAGTGCTTTTAACAATGCATAAAATGCATGGAGAAAACATTTCGAGCGAAGCGTCCTAACTTTTGTTAGAATGATGACAGGTTAAAATTTTTGGTGGTTTCTTGTTCAGTCCGTCGGCCTACAGCATGTGGCAAACCGGTGAGCATCCGAGTCTTAGTATAGGAGATACCTGAAAATATATACTTTTCCCCATAGCACTTTTACCAATGCATAAAATGCATGGTGAAAACATTTCGAACGAAGCGTCGTAACTTTTGTTAGAATGATGACAGGTTAAAATTTTTGCTGGTTTCTTGTTCAGTCCATAGGCCTACAGCTTGTGGCAAACCGGTGAGCATCCGACTCTATTAGTATAGGAGATACCTGAAAACATATCACACTTTTCCCCATAGTGCTTTTACCATTGCATAAAATGCATGGATAAATCATTTCAAACGAAGCGCCCTAACTTTTGTTAGAATGATGACAGGTTAAATTTTTTGGTGGTTTCTTGTTCTGTCCATAGGCCTACAGCATGTGGCAAACCTGTGAGCATCCAACGCTATTAGTATAGGAGATACCTGAAAACATATCACACTTTTCCCCATAGTGCTTTTACCAATGCATGGAGAAATCATTTCTAACGAAGCGTCCTAACTTTTGTTAGAATGATGACAGGTTAAAATTTTTGGTGGTTTCTTGTTCAGTCCATAGGCCTACAGCATGTGGCAAACCGGTGAGCATCCGACTCTATTAGTATAGGAGATACCTGAAAACATCACACTTTTCCCCATAGTGCTTTTACCAATGCAAAAAATGCATGGAGAAATCATTTCGAACCAATCGTCCTAACTTTTGTCAGAATGATGACAGGTTAAAATGTTTGTTGGTTTCTTGTTCAGTTCATAGGCCTACAGCATGTGGCAAACCGGTGAGCATCCAACTCTATTAGTATAGGAGATACCTGAAAACATATCACACTTTTCCCCATAGTGCTTTTACCAATGCATAAAATGCAATTCAAACGAAGCGTCCTAACTTTTGTTAGAACGATGACAGGTTAAAATTTTTGGTGGTTTCTTGTTTAGTCCATAGGCCTACAGCATGTGGCAAACCGGTGACCATCCGACTCTATTAGTATAGGAGATACCTGAAAACATATCACACTTTTCCCTACAGTGCTTTTACCAATGCATAAAATGCATGGAGAAATCATTTCAAACGAAGCGTCCGAACTTTTATTAGAATGATGACAGGTTAACATTTTTGGTGGTTTCTTGTTCAGTCCGTAGGCCTACAGCATGTGGCAAAACGGTCAGCATCAGACTCTTAGTATAGGAGATACCTGAAAACATATCATACTTTTCCCCATAGTGCTTTTACCAATGCATAAAATGCATGGAGAAATCATTTCAAACGAAGCGTCCTAACTTTTGTTAGAATGATGACACGTTAAAATTTTTGTTGGTTTCTTGTTCAGTCCATAGGCCTACAGCATGTGGCAAACCTGTAAGCATCCAACTCTATTAGTGTAGGAGATACCTGAAAACATATCACACTTTTCCCCATAGTGCTTTTACCAATGCATGGAGAAATCATTTCTAACGAAGCGTCCTAACTTTTGTTAGAATGATGACAGGTTAAAATTTTTGGTGGTTTCTTGTTCAGTCCATAGGCCTACAGCATGTGGCAAACCAGTGAGTATCCGACTCTTAGAATAGGAGATACCTGAAAACATATCACACTTTTCCCCATAGTGCTTTTACCAATGCATAGAATGCATGGAGAAATCATTTCGAGCGAAGCGTTCTAACTTTTGTTAGAATGATTACAGGTTAAAATTTTTGGTGGTTTCTTGTTCAGTCCATAGGCCTACAGCATGTGGCAAACCGGTGAGTATCCGACTATTAGTACAGGAGATACCTGAAAACATATCACACTTTTCCCCATAGTGCTTTTAACAAAGCATAAAATGCATGGAGAAAACATTTAGAGCGAAGCATCCTAACTTTTGTTAGAATGATGACAGGTTAACATTTTTGGTGGTTTCTTGTTCAGTCCGTCGGCTTACAGCATGTGGCAAACCGGTGAGCATCCGACTCTTAGTATAGGAGATACCTGAAAATATATACTTTTCCCCATAGTGCTTTTACCAATGCATAAAATGCATGGAGAAAACATTTCGAACGAAGCGTCCTAACTTTTGTTAGAATGACAGGTTAAAATTTTTGTTGGTTTCTTGCTCAGTACATAGGCCTACAGCATGTGGCAAACCTGTAAGCATCCAACTCTATTAGTATAGGAGATACCTGAAAACATATCACTTTTCCCCATAGTGCTTTTACCAATGCATGGAGAAATCATTTCTAACGAAGCGTCCTAACTTTTGTTAGAATTATGACAGGTTAAAATTTTTGGTGGTTTCTTGTTCAGTCCATAGGCCTACAGCATGTGGCAAACCGGTGAGCATCTGACTCTATTAGTATAGGAGATACCTGAAAACATATCACACTTTTCCCCATAGTGCTTTTACCATTGCATAAAATGCATGGAGGAATCATTTCAAACGAAGCGTCCTAACTTTTGTTAGAATGACAGGTTAAAATTTTTGTTGGTTTCTTGTTCAGTCCATAGGCCTACAGCATGTGGCAAACCTGTAAGCATCCAACTCTATTAGTATAGGAGATACCTGAAAACATATCACACTTTTCCCCATAGTGCTTTTACCAATGCATGGAGAAATCATTTCTAACGAAGCGTCCTAACTTTTGTTAGAATGATGACAGGTTAAAATTTTTGGTGGTTTCTTGTTCAGTCCGTCGGCTTACAGCATGTGGCAAACCGGTGAGCATCCGACTCTTAGTATAGGAGATACCTGAAAATATATACTTTTCCCCATAGTGCTTTTACCAATGCATAAAATGCATGGAGAAAACATTTCGAACAAATCGTCCTAACTTTTGTTAGAATGATGACAGGTTAAAATTTTTGGTGGTTTCTTGTTCAGTCCATAGGCCTACAGCATGTGGCAAACCGGTGAGCATCTGACTCTATTAGTATAGGAGATACCTGAAAACATATCACACTTTTCCCCATAGTGCTTTTACCATTGCATAAAATGCATGGAGAAATCATTTCAAACGAAGCGTCCTAACTTTTGTTAGAATGACAGGTTAAAATTTTTGGTGGTTTCTTGTTCAGTCCATAGGCCTACAGCATGTGACAAACCGGTGACCACCGACTCTATTAGTATAGGAGATACCTGAAAACATATCACACTTTTCCCTATAGTGCTTTTACCAATGCATAAAATGCATGGAGAAAACATTTCGAAGAAAGTGTCCTAACTTTTGTTCGAATGATGACAGGTTAAAATTTTTGGTGGTTTCTTGTTCAGTCCATAGGCCTACAGCATGTGGCAAACCGGTGAACATCCGACTCTATTTAGTATAGGAGATACCTGAAAACATATCACACTTTTCCCCATAGTGCTTTTACCAATGCAAAAAATGCATGGAGAAATCATTTCGAACCAAGCGTCCTAACTTTTGTCAGAATGATGACAGGTTAAAATGTTTGTTGGTTTCTTGTTCAGTCCATAGGCCTACAGCATGTGGCAAACCGGTGACCATCCGACTCTATTAGTATAGGAGATACCTGAAAACATATCACACTTTTCCCTATAGTGCTTTTACCAATGCATAAAATGCATGGAGAAAACATTTCGAACGAAGCGTCCTAACTTTTGTTCGAATGATGACAGGTTAAAATTTTTGGTGGTTTCTTGTTCAGTCCATAGGCCTACAGCATGTGGCAAACCGGTGAGCATCCAACTCTTAGTATAGGAGATACCTGAAAACATCACACTTTTCCCCATAGTGCTTTTACCAATGCATAGAATGCATGGAGAAATCATTTCGAACGAAGCGTCCTAACTTTTGTTAGAATGATGACAGGTTAAAATTTTTGATGGTTTCTTGTTCAGTCCATAGGCCTACAGCATGTGGCAAACCGGTGAGCATCCGACTCTATTAGTATGGGAGATACCTGAAAACATATCACACTTTTCACCATAGTGCTTTTACCAATGCAAAAAATGCATGGAGAAATCATTTCGAACCAAGCGTCCTAACTTTTGTCAGAATGATGACAGGTTAAAATGTTTGTTGGTTTCTTGTTCAGTCCGTAAGCCTACAGCATGTGGCAAACCGGTGACCACTGACTCTATTAGTATAGGAGATACCTGAAAACATATCACACTTTTCCCTATAGTGCTTTTACCAATGCATAAAATGCATGGAGAAAACATTTCGAACGAAGCGTCCTAACTTTTGTTAGAATGACAGGTTAAAATTTTTGGTGGTTTCTTTTTCAGTCCATAGGCCTACAGCATGTGGCAAACCGGTGACCACCGACTCTATTAGTATAGGAGATACCTGAAAACATATCACACTTTTCCCTATAGTGCTTTTACCAATACATAAAATACATGGAGAAAACATTTCGAAGAAAGTGTCCTAACTTTTGTTCGAATGATGACAGGTTAAAATTTTTGGTGGTTTCTTGTTCAGTCCATAGGCCTACAGCATGTGGCAAACCGGTGAACATCCGACTCTATTAGTATAGGAGATACCTGAAAACATATCACACTTTTCCCCATAGTGCTTTTACCAATGCAAAAAATGCATGGAGAAATCATTTCGAACCAAGCGTCCTAACTTTTGTCAGAATGATGACAGGTTAAAATGTTTGTTGGTTTCGTGTTCAGTCCATAGGCCTACAGCATGTGGCAAACCGGTGACCATCCGACTCTATTAGTATAGGAGATACCTGAAAACATATCACACTTTTCCCTATAGTGCTTTTACCAATGCATGGAGAAAACATTTCGAACGAAGCGTCCTAACTTTTGTTCGAATGATGACAGGTTAAAATTTTTGGTGGTTTCTTGTTCAGTCCATAGGCCTACGGCATGTGGCAAACCGGTGAGCATCCGACTCTTAGTATAGGAGATACCTGAAAACATCACACTTTTCCCCATAGTGCTTTTACCAATGCATAGAATGCATGGAGAAATCATTTCGAACGAAGCGTCCTAACTTTTGTTAGAATGATGACAGGTTAAAATTTTTGATGGTTTCTTGTTCAGTCCATAGGCCTACAGCATGTGGCAAACCGGTGAGCATCCGACTCTATTAGTATGGGAGATACCTGAAAACATATCACACTTTTCCCCATAGTGCTTTTACCAATGCAAAAAATGCATGGAGAAATCATTTCGAACCAAGCGTCCTAACTTTTGTCAGAATGATGACAGGTTAAAATGTTTGTTGGTTTCTTGTTCAGTCCGTAAGCCTACAGCATGTGGCAAACCGGTGACCACTGACTCTATTAGTATAGGAGATACCTGAAAACATATCACACTTTTCCCTATAGTGCTTTTACCAATGCATAAAATGCATGGAGAAAACATTTCGAACGAAGCGTCCTAACTTTTGTTCGAATGATGACAGGTTAAAATTTTTGGTGGTTTCTTGTTCAGTCCATAGGCCTACAGCATGCGGCAAACCGGTGAGCATCCGACTCTTAGTATAGGAGATACCTGAAAAGATCACACTTTTCCCCATAGTGCTTTTACCAATGCATAGAATGCATGGAAAAATCATTTTGAACAAAGCGTCCTAACTTTTGTTAGAATGATGACAGGTTAAAATTTTTGGTGGTTTCTTGTTCAGTCCATAGGCCTACAGCATGTGGCAAACCGGTGAGCATCCGACTCTTAGTATAGGAGATACCTGAAAACATATCACACTTTTCCCCATAGTGTTTTTACTAATGCATAAAATGCAAGGAGAAAACATTTCGAACGAAGCGTCCTAACTTTTGTTAGAATGATGACAGGTTAAAATTTTTGTTGGCTTCTTGTTCAGTCCATAGGCCTACAGCATGTGGCAAACCTGTGAGCATCCAACTCTATTAGTATAGGAGATACCTGAAAACATATCACACTTTTCCCCATAGTGCTTTTAGTAATGCATGGAGAAATCATTTCGAACGAAGCGTCCCAACTTTTGTTAGAATAATGACAGGTTAAAATTTTTGGTGGTTTCTTGTTCAGTCCATAGGCCTACAGCATGTGGCAAACCGGTGAGTTTCCAACTCTTAGTATAGGAAATACCTGAAAACATATCACACTTTTCCCCATAGTGCTTTTACCAATGCATAAAATGCATGGAGGAAACATATCGAACGAAGCGTCCTAACTTTTGTTAGAATGATGAAAGGTTAAAATTTTTGGTGGTTTCTTGTTCAGTCCATAGGCCTACAGCATGTGGCAAACCGGTGAGCATCCAACTCGACTCTATTAGTATAGGAGATACCTGAAAACATATCACACTTTTCCCCATAGTGCTTTTACCAATGCAAAAAATGCATGAAGAAATCATTTCGAACCAAGCGTCCTAACTTTTGTCAGAATGATGACAGGTTAAAATGTTTGTTGGTTTCTTGTTCAGTCCGTAGGCCTGCAGCATGTGGCAAACCGGTGAGCATCCGACTCTATTAGTATAGGAGATACCTGAAAACATATCACACTTTTCCCCATAGTGCTTTTACCAATGCATAGAATGCATGGAGAAATCATTTTGAGCGAATCGTCCTAACTTTTGTTAGAATGATGACAGGTTAAAATTTTTGGTTGTTTCTTGCTCAGTCCATAGGCCTACAGCATGTGGCAAACCGGTGAGTATCCAACTCTTAGTACAGGAGATACCTGAAAACATATCACACTTTTCCCCATAGTGCTTTTAACAATGCATAAAATGCATGGAGAAAACATTTCGAGCGAAGCGTCCTAACTTTTGTTAGAATGATGACAGGTTAAAATTTTTGGTGGTTTCTTGTTCAGTCCGTCGGCCTACAGCATGTGGCAAACCGGTGAGCATCCGAGTCTTAGTATAGGAGATACCTGAAAATATATACTTTTCCCCATAGTGCTTTTACCAATGCATAAAATGCATGGTGAAAACATTTCGAACGAAGCGTCCTAAGTTTTGTTAGAATGATGACAGGTTAAAATTTTTGCTGGTTTCTTGTTCAGTCCATAGGCCTACAGCTTGTGGCAAACCGGTGAGCATCCGACTCTATTAGTATAGGAGATACCTGAAAACATATCACACTTTTCCCCATAGTGCTTTTACCATTGCATAAAATGCATGGATAAATCATTTCAAACGAAGCGCCCTAACTTTTGTTAGAATGATGACAGGTTTAATTTTTTGGTGGTTTCTTGTTCTGTCCATAGGCCTACAGCATGTGGCAAACCTGTGAGCATCCAACGCTATTAGTATAGGAGATACCTGAAAACATATCACACTTTTCCCCATAGTGCTTTTACCAATGCATGGAGAAATCATTTCTAACGAAGCGTCCTAACTTTTGTTAGAATGATGACAGGTTAAAATTTTTGGTGGTTTCTTGTTCAGTCCATAGGCCTACAGCATGTGGCAAACCGGTGAGCATCCGACTCTATTAGTATAGGAGATACCTGAAAACATCACACTTTTCCCCATAGTGCTTTTACCAATGCAAAAAATGTATGGAGAAATCATTTTGAACCAATCGTCCTAACTTTTGTCAGAATGATGACAGGTTAAAATGTTTGTTGGTTTCTTGTTCAGTCCATAGGCCTACAGCATGTGGCAAACCGGTGAGCATCCGACTCTATTAGTATAGGAGATACCTGAAAACATATCACACTTTTCCCCATAGTGCTTTTACCAATGCATAAAATGCATTTCAAACGAAGCGTCCTAACTTTTGTTAGAACGATGACAGGTTAAAATTTTTGGTGGTTTCTTGTTCAGTCCATAGGCCTACAGCATGTGGCAAACCGGTGACCATCCGACTCTATTAGTATAGGAGATACCTGAAAACATATCACACTTTTCCCTACAGTGCTTTTACCAATGCATAAAATGCATGGAGAAATCATTTCAAACGAAGCGTCCGAACTTTTATTAGAATGATGACAGGTTAACATTTTTGGTGGTTTCTTGTTCAGTCCGTAAGCCTACAGCATGTGGCAAAACGGTCAGCATCAGACTCTTAGTATAGGAGATACCTGAAAACATATCATACTTTTCCCCATAGTGCTTTTACCAATGCATAAAATGCATGGAGAAATCATTTCAAACGAAGCGTCCTAACTTTTGTTAGAATGATGACACGTTAAAATTTTTGTTGGTTTCTTGTTCAGTCCATAGGCCTACAGCATGTGGCAAACCTGTAAGCATCCAACTCCATTAGTATAGGAGATACCTGAAAACATATCACACTTTTCCCCATAGTGCTTTTACCAATGCATAGAATGCATGGAGAAATCATTTCGAGCGAAGCGTTCTAACTTTTGTTAGAATGATTACAGGTTAAAATTTTTGGTGGTTTCTTGTTCAGTCCATAGGCCTGCAGCAGGTGGCAAACCGGTGAGTATCCGACTATTAGTACAGGAGATACCTGAAAACATATCACACTTTTCCCCATAGTGCTTTTAACAAAGCATAAAATGCATGGAGAAAACATTTAGAGCGAAGCATCCTAACTTTTGTTAGAATGATGACAGGTTAACATTTTTGGTGGTTTCTTGTTCAGTCCGTCGGCTTACAGCATGTGGCAAACCGGTGAGCATCCGACTCTTAGTATAGGAGATACCTGAAAATATATACTTTTCCCCATAGTGCTTTTACCAATGCATAAAATGCATGGAGAAAACATTTCGAACAAATCGTCCTAACTTTTGTTAGAATGATGACAGGTTAAAATTTTTGGTGGTTTCTTGTTCAGTCCATAGGCCTACAGCATGTGGCAAACCGGTGAGCATCTGACTCTATTAGTATAGGAGATACCTGAAAACATATCACACTTTTCCCCATAGTGCTTTTACCATTGCATAAAATGCATGGAGAAATCATTTCAAACGAAGCGTCCTAACTTTTGTTAGAATGACAGGTTAAAATTTTTGTTGGTTTCTTGTTCAGTCCATAGGCCTACAGCATGTGGCAAACCTGTAAGCATCCAACTCTATTAGTATAGGAGATACCTGAAAACATATCACACTTTTCCCCATAGTGCTTTTAACAAAGCATAAAATGCATGGAGAAATCATTTCTAACGAAGCGTCCTAACTTTTGTTAGAATGATGACAGGTTAAATTTTTTGGTGGTTTCTTGTTCAGTCCATAGGCCTACAGCATGTGGCAAACCGTTGAGTATCCGACTCTTAGTATAGGAGATACCTGAAAACATATCACACTTTTCCCCATAGTGCTTTTACCAATGCATAGAATGCATGGAGAAATCATTTCGAGCGAAGCGTTCTAACTTTTGTTAGAATGATTACAGGTTAAAATTTTTGGTGGTTTCTTGTTCAGTCCATAGGCCTACAGCATGTGGCAAACCGGTGAGTATCCGACTATTAGTACAGGAGATACCTGAAAACATATCACACTATTCCCCATAGTGCTTTTAACAAAGCATAAAATGCATGGAGAAAACATTTAGAGCGAAGCATCCTAACTTTTGTTAGAATGATGACAGGTTAAAATTTTTGGTGGTTTCTTGTTCAGTCCATAGGCCTACAGCATGTGGCAAACCGGTGAGCATCTGAATCTATTAGTATAGGAGATACCTGAAAACATATCACACTTTTCCCCATAGTGCTTTTACCATTGCATAAAATGCATGGAGAAATCATTTCAAACGAAGCGTCCTAACTTTTGTTAGAATGACAGGTTAAAATTTTTGGTGGTTTCTTGTTCAGTCCATAGGCCTACAGCATGTGGCAAACCGGTGACCACCGACTCTATTAGTATAGGAGATACCTGAAAACATATCACACTTTTCCCTATAGTGCTTTTACCAATGCATAAAATGCATGGAGAAAACATTTCGAAGAAAGTGTCCTAACTTTTGTTCGAATGATGACAGGTTAAAATTTTTGGTGGTTTCTTGTTCAGTCCATAGGCCTACAGCATGTGGCAAACCGGTGAACATCCGACTCTATTAGTATAGGAGATACCTGAAAACATATCACACTTTTCCCCATAGTGCTTTTACCAATGCAAAAAATGCATGGAGAAATCATTTCGAACCAAGCGTCCTAACTTTTGTCAGAATGATGACAGGTTAAAATGTTTGTTGGTTTCGTGTTCAGTCCATAGGCCTACAGCATGTGGCAAACCGGTGACCATCCGACTCTATTAGTATAGGAGATACCTGAAAACATATCACACTTTTCCCTATAGTGCTTTTACCAATGCATGGAGAAAACATTTCGAACGAAGCGTCCTAACTTTTGTTCGAATGATGACAGGTTAAAATTTTTGGTGGTTTCTTGTTCAGTCCATAGGCCTACGGCATGTGGCAAACCGGTGAGCATCCGACTCTTAGTATAGGAGATACCTGAAAACATCACACTTTTCCCCATAGTGCTTTTACCAATGCATAGAATGCATGGAGAAATCATTTCGAACGAAGCGTCCTAACTTTTGTTAGAATGATGACAGGTTAAAATTTTTGATGGTTTCTTGTTCAGTCCATAGGCCTACAGCATGTGGCAAACCGGTGAGCATCCGACTCTATTAGTATGGGAGATACCTGAAAACATATCACACTTTTCCCCACAGTGCTTTTACCAATGCAAAAAATGCATGGAGAAATCATTTCGAACCAAGCGTCCTAACTTTTGTCAGAATGATGACAGGTTAAAATGTTTGTTGGTTTCTTGTTCAGTCCGTAAGCCTACAGCATGTGGCAAACCGGTGACCACTGACTCTATTAGTATAGGAGATACCTGAAAACATATCACACTTTTCCCTATAGTGCTTTTACCAATGCATAAAATGCATGGAGAAAACATTTCGAACGAAGCGTCCTAACTTTTGTTCGAATGATGACAGGTTAAAATTTTTGGTGGTTTCTTGTTCAGTCCGTAGGCCTGCAGCATGTGGCAAACCGGTGAGCATCCGACTCTATTAGTATAGGAGATACCTGAAAACATATCACACTTTTCCCCATAGTGCTTTTACCAATGCATAAAATGCAAGAGAAATCATTTCAAACGAAGCGTCCTAACTTTTGTTAGAACGATGACAGGTTAAAATGTTTGTTGGTTTCTTGTTCAGTCCATAGGCCTACAGCATGTGGCAAACCGGTGACCATCCGACTCTATTAGTATAGGAGATACCTGAAAACATATCACACTTTTCCCTATAGTGCTTTTACCAATGCATAAAATGCATGGAGAAAACATTTCGAACGAAGAGTACTAACTTTTGTTCGAATGATGACAGGTTAAAATTTTTGGTGGTTTCTTGTTCAGTCCATAGGCCTACAGCATTGGCAAACCGGTGAGCATCCGACTCTTAGTATAGGAGATACCTGAAAACATATCACACTTTTCCCCATAGTGCTTTTATTATTGCATAAAATGCATGGAGAAATCATTTCAAATGAAGCGTCCTAACTTTTGTTAGAGTGATGACAGGTTAAATTTTTTGGTGGTTTGTTGTTCAGTCCATAGGCCTACAGCTTGTGGCAAACCGGTGAGCATCCAACTCTATTTGTATAGGAGATACCTGAAAACATATCACACTTTTCCCCATAGTGCTTTTACCAATGCATGGAGAAATCATTTCTAACGAAGCATCCTAACATTTGTTAGAATGATGACAGGTTAAAATTTTTGGTGGTTTCTTGTTCAGTCCATAGGCCTACAGCATGTGGCAAACCAGTGAGTATCCGACTCTTAGTATTGGAGATACCTGAAAACATATCATACTTTTCCCCATTGTGCTTTTACCAATGCATAGAATGCATGGAGAAATCATTTTGAGCGAATCGTCCTAACTTTTGTTAGAATGATGACAGGTTAAAATTTTTGGTTGTTTCTTGCTCAGTCCATAGGCCTACAGCATGTGGCAAACCGGTGAGTATCCAACTCTTAGTACAGGAGATACCTGAAAACATATCACACTTTTCCCCATAGTGCTTTTAACAATGCATAAAATGCATGGAGAAAACATTTCTAGCGAAGCGTCCTAACTTTTGTTAGAATGATGACAGGTTAAAATTTTTGGTGGTTTCTTGTTCAGTCCGTCGGCCTACAGCATGTGGCAAACCGGTGAGCATCCGAGTCTTAGTATAGGAGATACCTGAAAATATATACTTTTCCCCATAGTGCTTTTACCAATGCATAAAATGCATGGTGAAAACATTTCGAACGAAGCGTCCTAACTTTTGTTCGAATGATGACAGGTTAAAATTTTTGCTGGTTTCTTGTTCAGTCCATAGGCCTACAGCTTGTGGCAAACCGGTGAGCATCCGACTCTATTAGTATAGGAGATACCTGAAAACATATCACACTTTTCCCCATAGTGCTTTTACCATTGCATAAAATGAATGGATAAATCATTTCATACGAAGCGCCCTAACTTTTGTTAGAATGATGACAGGTTAAATTTTTTGGTGGTTTCTTGTTCTGTCCATAGGCCTACAGCATGTGGCAAACCTGTGAGCATCCAACGCTATTAGTATAGGAGATACCTGAAAACATATCACACTTTTCCCCATAGTGCTTTTACCAATGCATGGAGAAATCATTTCTAACGAAGCGTCCTAACTTTTGTTAGAATGATGACAGGTTAAAATTTTTGGTGGTTTCTTGTTCAGTCCATAGGCCTACAGCATGTGGCAAACCGGTGAGCATCCGACTCTATTAGTATAGGAGATACCTGAAAACATCACACTTTTCCCCATAGTGCTTTTACCAATGCAAAAAATACATGGAGAAATCATTTTGAACCAATCGTCCTAACTTTTGTCAGAATGATGACAGGTTAAAATGTTTGTTGGTTTCTTGTTCAGTCCATAGGCCTACAGCATGTGGCAAACCGGTGAGCATCCGACTCTATTAGTATAGGAGATACCTGAAAACATATCACACTTTTCCCCATAGTGCTTTTACCAATGCATAAAATGCATTTCAAACGAAGCGTCCTAACTTTTGTTAGAACGATGACAGGTTAAAATTTTTGGTGGTTTCTTGTTCAGTCCATAGGCCTACAGCATGTGGCAAACCGGTGACCATCCGACTCTATTAGTATAGGAGATACCTGAAAACATATCACACTTTTCCCTACAGTGCTTTTACCAATGCATAAAATGCATGGAGAAATCATTTCAAACGAAGCGTCCGAACTTTTATTAGAATGATGACAGGTTAACATTTTTGGTGGTTTCTTGTTCAGTCCGTAGGCCTACAGCATGTGGCAAAACGGTTAGCGTCAGACTCTTAGTATAGGAGATACCTGAAAACATATCATACTTTTCCCCATAGTGCTTTTACCAATGCATAAAATGCATGGAGAAATCATTTCAAACGAAGCGTCCTAACTTTTGTTAGAATGATGACACGTTAAAATTTTTGTTGGTTTCTTGTTCAGTCCATAGGCCTACAGCATGTGGCAAACCTGTAAGCATCCAACTCCATTAGTATAGGAGATACCTGAAAACATATCACACTTTTCCCCATAGTGCTTTTACCAATGCATGGAGAAATCATTTCTAACGAAGCGTCCTAACTTTTGTTAGAATGATGACAGGTTAAAATTTTTGGTGGTTTCTTGTTCAGTCCATAGGCCTACAGCATGTGGCAAACCGGTGAGTATCCGACTCTTAGTATAGGAGATACCTGAAAACATATCACACTTTTCCCCTTAGTGCTTTTACCAATGCATAGAATGCATGGAGAAATCATTTCGAGCGAAGCGTTCTAACTTTTGTTAGAATGATTACAGGTTAAAGTTTTTGGTGGTTTCTTGTTCAGTCCATAGGCCTAGAGCATGTGGCAAACCGGTGAGTATCCGACTATTAGTACAGGAGATACCTGAAAACATATCACACTTTTCCCCATAGTGCTTTTAACAAAGCATAAAATGCATGGAGAAAACATTTAGAGCGAAGCATCCTAACTTTTGTTAGAATGATGACAGGTTAACATTTTTGGTGGTTTCTTGTTCAGTTTGTCGGCTTACAGCATGTGGCAAACCGTTGAGCATCCGACTCTTAGTATAGAAGATACCTGAAAATATATACTTTTCCCCATAGTGCTTTTACCAATGCATAAAATGCATGGAGAAAACATTTCGAACAAATCGTCCTAACTTTTGTTAGAATGATGACAGGTTAAAATTTTTGGTGGTTTCTTGTTCAGTCCATAGGCCTACAGCATGTGGCAAACCGGTGAGCATCTGACTCTATTAGTATAGGAGATACCTGAAAACATATCACACTTTTCCCCATAGTGCTTTTACCATTGCATAAAATGCATGGAGAAATCATTTCAAACGAAGCGTCCTAACTTTTGTTAGAATGACAGGTTAAAATTTTTGTTGGTTTCTTGTTCAGTCCATAGGCCTACAGCATGTGGCAAACCTGTAAGCATCCAACTCTATTAGTATAAGAGATACCTGAAAACATATCACACTTTTCCCCATAGTGCTTTTACCAATGCATGGAGAAATCATTTCTAATGAAGCGACCTAACTTTTGTTAGAATGATGACAGGTTAAAATTTTTGGTGGTTTCTTGTTCAGTCCATAGGCCTACAGCATGTGGCAAACCGGTGAGTATCCGACTCTTAGTATAGGAGATACCTGAAAACATATCACACTTTTCCCCATAGTGCTTTTACCAATGCATAGAATGCATGGAGAAATCATTTCGAGCGAAGCGTTCTAACTTTTGTTAGAATGATTACAGGTTAAAATTTTTGGTGGTTTCTTGTTCAGTCCATAGGCCTACAGCATGTGGCAAACCGGTGAGTATCCGACTATTAGTACAGGAGATACCTGAAAACATATCACATTTTTCCCCATAGTGCTTTTACCAATGCATAAAATGCATGGTGAAAACATTTCGAACGAAGCGTCCTAACTTTTGTTCGAATGATGACAGGTTAAAATTTTTGCTGGTTTCTTGTTCAGTCCATAGGCCTACAGCTTGTGGCAAACCGGTGAGCATCCGACTCTATTAGTATAGGAGATACCTGAAAACATATCACACTTTTCCCCATAGTGCTTTTACCATTGCATAAAATGAATGGATAAATCATTTCAAACGAAGCGCCCTAACTTTTGTTAGAATGATGACAGGTTAAATTTTTTGGTGGTTTCTTGTTCTGTCCATAGGCCTACAGCATGTGGCAAACCTGTGAGCATCCAACGCTATTAGTATAGGAGATACCTGAAAACATATCACACTTTTCCCCATAGTGCTTTTACCAATGCATGGAGAAATCATTTCTAACGAAGCGTCCTAACTTTTGTTAGAATGATGACAGGTTAAAATTTTTGGTGGTTTCTTGTTCAGTCCATAGGCCTACAGCATGTGGCAAACCGGTGAGCATCCGACTCTATTAGTATAGGAGATACCTGAAAACATCACACTTTTCCCCATAGTGCTTTTACCAATGCAAAAAATACATGGAGAAATCATTTTGAACCAATCGTCCTAACTTTTGTCAGAATGATGACAGGTTAAAATGTTTGTTGGTTTCTTGTTCAGTCCATAGGCCTACAGCATGTGGCAAACCGGTGAGCATCCGACTCTATTAGTATAGGAGATACCTGAAAACATATCACACTTTTCCCCATAGTGCTTTTACCAATGCATAAAATGCATTTCAAACGAAGCGTCCTAACTTTTGTTAGAACGATGACAGGTTAAAATTTTTGGTGGTTTCTTGTTCAGTCCATAGGCCTACAGCATGTGGCAAACCGGTGACCATCCGACTCTATTAGTATAGGAGATACCTGAAAACATATCACACTTTTCCCTACAGTGCTTTTACCAATGCATAAAATGCATGGAGAAATCATTTCAAACGAAGCGTCCGAACTTTTATTAGAATGATGACAGGTTAACATTTTTGGTGGTTTCTTGTTCAGTCCATAGGCCTACAGCATGTGGCAAAACGGTCAGCGTCAGACTCTTAGTATAGGAGATACCTGAAAACATATCATACTTTTCCCCATAGTGCTTTTACCAATGCATAAAATGCATGGAGAAATCATTTCAAACGAAGCGTCCTAACTTTTGTTATAATGATGACACGTTAAAATTTTTGTTGGTTTCTTGTTCAGTCCATAGGCCTACAGCATGTGGCAAACCTGTAAGCATCCAACTCCATTAGTATAGGAGATACCTGAAAACATATCACACTTTTCCCCATAGTGCTTTTACCAATGCATGGAGAAATCATTTCTAACGAAGCGTCCTAACTTTTGTTAGAATGATGACAGGTTAAAACTTTTGGTGGTTTCTTGTTCAGTCCATAGGCCTACAGCATGTGGCAAACCGGTGAGTATCCGACTCTTAGTATAGGAGATACCTGAAAACATATCACACTTTTCCCCTTAGTGCTTTTACCAATGCATAGAATGCATGGAGAAATCATTTCGAGCGAAGCGTTCTAACTTTTGTTAGAATGATTACAGGTTAAAGTTTTTGGTGGTTTCTTGTTAAGTCCATAGGCCTAGAGCATGTGGCAAACCGGTGAGTATCCGACTATTAGCACAGGAGATACCTGAAAACATATCACACTTTTCCCCATAGTGCTTTTAACAAAGCATAAAATGCATGGAGAAAACATTTAGAGCGAAGCATCCTAACTTTTGTTAGAATGATGACAGGTTAACATTTTTGGTGGTTTCTTGTTCAGTTTGTCGGCTTACAGCATGTGGCAAACCGTTGAGCATCCGACTCTTAGTATAGGAGATACCTGAAAATATATACTTTTCCCCATAGTGCTTTTACCAATGCATAAAATGCATGGAGAAAACATTTCGAACAAATCGTCCTAACTTTTGTTAGAATGATGACAGGTTAAAATTTTTGGTGGTTTCTTGTTCAGTCCATAGGCCTACAGCATGTGGCAAACCGGTGAGCATCTGACTCTATTAGTATAGGAGATACCTGAAAACATATCACACTTTTCCCTATAGTGCTTTTACCAATGCATGGAGAAAACATTTCGAACGAAGCGTCCTAACTTTTGTTCGAATGATGACAGGTTAAAATTTTTGGTGGTTTCTTGTTCAGTCCATAGGCCTACAGCATGTGGCAAACCGGTGAGCATCCGACTCTTAGTATAGGAGATACCTGAAAACATCACACTTTTCCCCATAGTGCTTTTACCAATGCATAGAATGCATGGAGAAATCATTTCGAACGAAGTGTCCTAACTTTTGTTAGAATGATGACAGGTTAAAATTTTTGATGGTTTCTTGTTCAGTCCATAGGCCTACAGCATGTGGCAAACCGGTGAGCATCCGACTCTATTAGTATGGGAGGTACCTGAAAACATATCACACTTTTCCCCATAGTGCTTTTACCAATGCAAAAAATGCATGGAGAAATCATTTCGAACCAAGCGTCCTAACTTTTGTCAGAATGATGACAGGTTAAAATGTTTGTTGGTTTCTTGTTCAGTCCGTAAGCCTTCAGCATGTGGCAAACCGGTGACCACTGACTCTATTAGTATAGGAGATACCTGAAAACATATCACACTTTTCCCTATAGTGCTTTTACCAATGCATAAAATGCATGGAGAAAACATTTCGAACGAAGCGTCCTAACTTTTGTTCGAATGATGACAGGTTAAAATTTTTGGTGGTTTCTTGTTCAGTCCATAGGCCTACAGCATGTGGCAAACCGGTGAGCATCCGACTCTTAGTATAGGAGATACCTGAAAACATCACACTTTTCCCCATAGTGCTTTTACCAATGCATAGAATGCATGGAAAAATCATTTCGAACAAAGCGTCCTAACTTTTGTTAGAATGATGACAGGTTAAAATTTTTGGTGGTTTCTTGTTCAGTCCATAGGCCTACAGCATGTGGCAAACCGGTGAGCATCCGACTCTTAGTATAGGAGATACCTGAAAACATATCACACTTTTCCCCATAGTGTTTTTACCAATGCATAAAATGCAAAGAGAAAACATTTCGAACGAAGCGTACTAACTTTTGTTCGAATGATGACAGGTTAAAATTTTTGGTGGTTTCTTGTTCAGTCCATAGGCCTACAGCATGTGGCAAACCGGTGAGCATCCGACTCTTAGTATAGGAGATACCTGAAAACATCACACTTTTCCCCATAGTGCTTTTACCAATGCATAGAATGCATGGAAAAATCATTTCGAACAAAGCGTCCTAACTTTTGTTAGAATGATGACAGATTAAAATTTTTGGTGGTTTCTTGTTCAGTCCATAGGCCTACAGCATGTGGGAAACCAGTGGGCATCCGACTCTTAGTATAGGAGATACCTGAAAACATATCACACTTTTCCCCATAGTGTTATTACCAATGCATAGAATGCATGGAGAAATCATTTCGAACGAAGCGTCCTAACTTTTGTTAGAATGATGACAGATTAAAATTTTTGGTGGTTTCTTGTTCAGTCCATAGGCCTACAGCATGTGGGAAACCAGTGGGCATCCGACTCTTAGTATAGGAGATACCTGAAAACATATCACACTTTTCCCCATAGTGCTTTTACCATTGCATAAACTGCATGGAGAAATCATTTCAAACGAAGCGTCCTAACTTTTGTTAGAATGACAACAGGTTAAATTTTTTGGTGGTTTCTTGTTCAGTCCATAGGCCTACAGCATGTGGCATACCGGTGAGCATGCGGCTCTATTAGTATAGGAGATACCTGAAAACATATCACACTTTTCCCCATAGTGCTTTTACCAATGCATGGAGAAATCATTTCTAACGAAGCGTCCTAACTTTTGTTAGAATGATGACAGGTTAAAATTTTTGGTGGTTTCTTGTTCAGTCCATAGGCCTACAGCATGTGGCAAACCGGTGAGCATTCGACTCTATTAGTATAGGAGATACCTGAAAACATCACACTTTTCCCCATAGTGCTTTTAACAATGCAAAAAATACATGGAGAAATCATTTTGAACCAATCGTCCTAACTTTTGTCAGAATGATGACAGGTTAAAATGTTTGTTGGTTTCTTGTTCAGTCCATAGGCCTACAGCATGTGGCAAACCGGTGAGCATCTGACTCTATTAGTATAG
The DNA here is from genome assembly GCF_032444005.1 of Ranitomeya imitator. Classification (NCBI taxonomy): domain Eukaryota; kingdom Metazoa; phylum Chordata; class Amphibia; order Anura; family Dendrobatidae; genus Ranitomeya; species Ranitomeya imitator. The sequence continues at coordinate 583,855,478 of NC_091282.1, forward strand.
GAGATACCTGAAAACATATCACACTTTTCCCCATAGTGCTTTTACCAATGCATAAAATGCATTTCAAACGAAGCGTCCTAACTTTTGTTAGAACGATGACAGGTTAAAATTTTTGATGGTTTCTTGTTCAGTCCATAGGGCTACAGCATGTGGCAAACCGGTGACCATCCGACTCTATTAGTATAGGAGATACCTGAAAACATATCACACTTTTCCCTACAGTGCTTTTACCAATGCATAAAATGCATGGAGAAATCATTTCAAACGAAGCGTCCGAACTTTTATTAGAATGATGACAGGTTAACATTTTTGGTGGTTTCTTGTTCAGTCCGTAGGCCTACAGCATGTGGCAAAACGGTCAGCGTCAGACTCTTAGTAAAGGAGATACCTGAAAACATATCATACTTTTCCCCATAGTGCTTTTACCAATGCATAAAATGCATGGAGAAATCATTTCAAACGAAGCGTCCTAACTTTTGTTAGAATGATGACACGTTAAAATTTTTGTTGGTTTCTTGTTTAGTCCATAGGCCTACAGCATGTGGCAAACCTGTAAGCATCCAACTCCATTAGTATAGGAGATACCTGAAAACATATCACACTTTTCCCCATAGTGCTTTTACCAATGCATGGAGAAATCATTTCTAACGAAGCATCCTAACTTTTGTTAGAATGATGACAGGTTAAAATTTTTGGTGGTTTCTTGTTCAGTCCATAGGCCTTACAGCATGTGGCAAACCGGTGAGTATCCGACTCTTAGTATAGGAGATACCTGAAAACATATCACACTTTTCCCCATAGTGCTTTTACCAATGCATAGAATGCATGGAGAAATCATTTCGAGCGAAGCGTTCTAACTTTTGTTAGAATGATTACAGGTTAAAATTTTTGGTGGTTTCTTGTTCAGTCCATAGGCCTACAGCATGTGGCAAACCGGTGAGTATCCGACTATTAGTACAGGAGATACCTGAAAACATATCACACTTTTCCCCATAGTGCTTTTAACAAAGCATAAATTGCATGGAGAAAACATTTAGAGCGAAGCATCCTAACTTTTGTTAGAATGATGACAGGTTAACATTTTTGGTGGTTTCTTGTTCAGTCCGTCGGCTTACAGCATGTGGCAAACCGTTGAGCATCCGACTCTTAGTATAGGAGATACCTGAAAATATATACTTTTCCCCATAGTGCTTTTACCAATGCATAAAATGCATGGAGAAAACATTTCGAACAAATCGTCCTAACTTTTGTTAGAATGATGACAGGTTAAAATTTTTGGTGGTTTCTTGTTCAGTCCATAGGCCTACAGCATGTGGCAAACCTGTAAGCATCCAACTCTATTAGTATAAGAGATACCTGAAAACATATCACACTTTTCCCCATAGTGCTTTTACCAATGCATGGAGAAATCATTTCTAACGAAGCGTCCTAACTTTTGTTAGAATGATGACAGGTTAAAATTTTTGGTGGTTTCTTGTTCAGTCCATAGGCCTACAGCATGTGGCAAACCGGTGAGTATCCGACTCTTAGTATAGGAGATACCTGAAAACATATCACACTTTTCCCCATAGTGCTTTTACCAATGCATAGAATGCATGGAGAAATCATTTCGAGCGAAGCGTTCTAACTTTTGTTAGAATGATTACAGGTTAAAATTTTTGGTGGTTTCTTGTTCAGTCCATAGGCCTACAGCATGTGGCAAACCGGTGAGTATCCGACTATTAGTACAGGAGATACCTGAAAACATATCACATTTTTCCCCATAGTGCTTTTAACAAAGCATAAAATGCATGGAGAAAACATTTCAAACGAAGCGTCCTAACTTTTGTTAGAATGACAGGTTAAAATTTTTGGTAGTTTCTTGTTCAGTCCATAGGCCTACAGCATGTGGCAAACCGGTGACCACCGACTCTATTAGTATAGGAGATATCTGAAAACATATCACACTTTTCCCTATAGTGCTTTTACAAATGCATAAAATGCATGGAGAAAACATTTCGAAGAAAGTGTCCTAACTTTTGTTCGAATGATGACAGGTTAAAATTTTTGGTGGTTTCTTGTTCAGTCCATAGGCCTACAGCATGTGGCAAACCGGTGAACATCCGACTCTATTAGTATAGGAGATACCTGAAAACATATCACACTTTTCCCCATAGTGCTTTTACCAATGCAAAAATGCATGGAGAAATCATTTCGAACCAAGCGTCCTAACTTTTGTCAGAATGATGACAGGTTAAAATGTTTGTTGGTTTCGTGTTCAGTCCATAGGCCTACAGCATGTGGCAAACCGGTGACCATCCGACTCTATTAGTATAGGAGATACCTGAAAACATATCACACTTTTCCCTATAGTGCTTTTACCAATGCATGGAGAAAACATTTCGAACGAAGCGTCCTAACTTTTGTTCGAATGATGACAGGTTAAAATTTTTGGTGGTTTCTTGTTCAGTCCATAGGCCTACAGCATGTGGCAAACCGGTGAGCATCCGACTCTTAGTATAGGAGATACCTGAAAACATCACACTTTTCCCCATAGTGCTTTTACCAATGCATAGAATGCATGGAGAAATCATTTCGAACGAAGCGTCCTAACTTTTGTTAGAATGATGACAGGTTAAAATTTTTGATGGTTTCTTGTTCAGTCCATAGGCCTACAGCATGTGGCAAACCGGTGAGCATCCGACTCTATTAGTATGGGAGGTACCTGAAAACATATCACACTTTTCCCCATAGTGCTTTTACCAATGCAAAAAATGCATGGAGAAATCATTTCGAACCAAGCGTCCTAACTTTTGTCAGAATGATGACAGGTTAAAATGTTTGTTGGTTTCTTGTTCAGTCCGTAGGCCTGCAGCATGTGGCAAACCGGTGACCACTGACTCTATTAGTATAGGAGATACCTGAAAACATATCACACTTTTCCCTATAGTGCTTTTACCAATGCATAAAATGCATGGAGAAAACATTTCGAACGAAGCGTCCTAACTTTTGTTCGAATGATGACAGGTTAAAATTTTTGGTGGTTTCTTGTTCAGTCCATAGGCCTACAGCATGTGGCAAACCGGTGAGCATCCGACTCTTAGTATAGGAGATACCTGAAAACATCACACTTTTCCCCATAGTGCTTTTACCAATGCATAGAATGCATGGAAAAATCATTTCGAACAAAGCGTCCTAACTTTTGTTAGAATGATGACAGGTTAAAATTTTTGGTGGTTTCTTGTTCAGTCCATAGGCCTACAGCATGTGGCAAACCGGTGAGCATCCAACTCTTAGTATAGGAGATACCTGAAAACATATCACACTTTTCCCCATAGTGTTTTTACCAATGCATAAAATGCAAGGAGAAAACATTTCGAACGAAGCGTACTAACTTTTGTTAGAATTATGACAGGTTAAAATTTTTGGTGGTTTCTTGTTCAGTCCATAGGCCTACAGCATGTGGGAAACCAGTGGGCATCCGACTCTTAGTATAGGAGATACCTGAAAACATATCACACTTTTCCCCATAGTGCTTTTACCATTGCATAAAATGCATTGAGAAATCATTTCAAATGAAGTGTCCTAACTTTTGTTAGAATGATGACAGGTTAAATTTTTTGGTGGTTTCTTGTTCAGTCCATAGGCCTACTGCATGTGGCAAACCGGTGAGCATGCGGCTCTTAGTATAGGAGATACCTGAAAACATATCATACTTTTCCCCATAGTGCTTTTACCAATGCATAAAATGCATGGAGAAATCATTTCAAACGAAGCATCCTAACTTTTGTTAGAATGATGACAGGTTAAAATTTTTGTTGGTTTCTTGTTCAGTCCATAGGCCTACAGCATGGGGCAAACCTGTGAGCATCCAACTCTATTTGTATAGGAGATACCTGAAAACATATCACACTTTTCCCCATAGTGCTTTTACCAATACATGGAGAAATCATTTCTAACAAAGCATCCTAACTTTTATTAGAATGATGACAGGTTAAAATTTTTGGTGGTTTCTTGTTCAGTCCATAGGCCTACAGCATGTGGGAAACCAGTGGGCATCCGACTCTTAGTATAGGAGATACCTGAAAACATATCACACTTTTCCCCATAGTGCTTTTACCATTGCATAAAATGCATGGAGAAATCATTTCAAATGAAGCGTCCTAACTTTTGTTAGAATGATGACAGGTTAAATTTTTTGGTGGTTTCTTGTTCAGTCCATGAGCCTACAGCATGTGGCAAACCTGTGAGCATCCAACTCTATTTGTATAGGAGATACCTGAAAACATATCACACTTTTCCCCATAGTGCTTTTACCAATGCATGGAGAAATCATTTCTAACGAAGCATCCTAACATTTGTTAGAATGATGACAGGTTAAAATTTTTGGTGGTTTCTTGTTCAGTCCATAGGCCTACAGCATGTGGCAAACCGGTGAGTATCCGACTCTTAGTATTGGAGATACCTGAAAACATATCATACTTTTCCCCATAGTGCTTTTACCAATGCATAGAATGCATGGAGAAATCATTTTGAGCGAATCGTCCTAACTTTTGTTAGAATGATGACAGGTTAAAATTTTTGGTTGTTTCTTGCTCAGTCCATAGGCCTACAGCATGTGGCAAACCAGTGAGTATCCAACTCTTAGTACAGGAGATACCTGAAAACATATCACACTTTTCCCCATAGTGCTTTTAACAATGCATAAAATGCATGGAGAAAACATTTCGAGCGAAGCGTCCTAACTTTTGTTAGAATGATGACAGGTTAAAATTTTTGGTGGTTTCTTGTTCAGTCCGTCGGCCTACAGCATGTGGCATACCGGTGAGCATCCGAGTCTTAGTATAGGAGATACCTGAAAATATATACTTTTCCCCATAGTGCTTTTACCAATGCATAAAATGCATGGTGAAAACATTTCGAACGAAGCGTCCTAACTTTTGTTAGAATGATGACAGGTTAAAATTTTTGCTGGTTTCTTGTTCAGTCCATAGGCCTACAGCTTGTGGCAAACCGGTGAGCATCCGACTCTATTAGTATAGGAGATACCTGAAAACATATCACACTTTTCCCCATAGTGCTTTTACCATTGCATAAAATGCATGGATAAATCATTTCAAACGAAGCGCCCTAACTTTTGTTAGAATGATGACAGGTTTAATTTTTTGGTGGTTTCTTGTTCTGTCCATAGGCCTACAGCATGTGGCAAACCTGTAAGCATCCAACGCTATTAGTATAGGAGATACCTGAAAACATATCACACTTTTCCCCATAGTGCTTTTACCAATGCATGGAGAAATCATTTCTAACGAAGTGTCCTAACTTTTGTTAGAATGATGACAGGTTAAAATTTTTGGTGGTTTCGTGTTCAGTCCATAGGCCTACAGCATGTGGCAAACCGGTGAGCATCCGACTCTATTAGTATAGGAGATACCTGAAAACATCACACTTTTCCCCGTAGTGCTTTTACCAATGCAAAAAATGCATGGAGAAATCATTTTGAACCAATCGTCCTAACTTTTGTCAGAATGATGACAGGTTAAAATGTTTGTTGGTTTCTTGTTCAGTCCATAGGCCTACAGCATGTGGCAAACCGGTGAGCATCCGACTCTATTAGTATAGGAGATACCTGAAAACATATCACACTTTTCCCCATAGTGCTTTTACCAATGCATAAAATGCATTTCAAACGAAGCGTCCTAACTTTTGTTAGAACGATGACAGGTTAAAATTTTTGGTGGTTTCTTGTTCAGTCCATAGGCCTACAGCATGTGGCAAACCGGTGACCATCCGACTCTATTAGTATAGGAGATACCTGAAAACATATCACACTTTTCCCTACAGTGCTTTTACCAATGCATAAAATGCATGGAGAAATCATTTCAAACGAAGCGTCCGAACTTTTATTAGAATGATGACAGGTTAACATTTTTGGTGGTTTCTTGTTCAGTCCGTAGGCCTACAGCATGTGGCAAAACGGTCAGCATCAGACTCTTAGTATAGGAGATACCTGAAAACATATCATACTTTTCCCCATAGTGCTTTTACCAATGCATAAAATGCATGGAGAAATCATTTCAAACGAAGCGTCCTAACTTTTGTTAGAATGATGACACGTTAAAATTTTTGTTGGTTTCTTGTTCAGTCCATAGGCCTACAGCATGTGGCAAACCTGTAAGCATCCAACTCCATTAGTATAGGAGATACCTGAAAACATATCACACTTTTCCCCATAGTGCTTTTACCAATGCATGGAGAAATCATTTCTAACGAAGCGTCCTAACTTTTGTTAGAATGATGACAGGTTAAAATTTTTGGTGGTTTCTTGTTCAGTCCATAGGCCTACAGCATGTGGCAAACCGGTGAGTATCCGACTCTTAGCATAGGAGATACCTGAAAACATATCACACTTTTCCCCATAGTGCTTTTACCAATGCATAGAATGCATGGAGAAATCATTTTGAGCGAATCGTCCTAACTTTTGTTAGAATGATGACAGGTTAAAATTTTTGGTTGTTTCTTGCTCAGTCCATAGGCCTACAGCATGTGGCAAACCGGTGAGTATCCAACTCTTAGTACAGGAGATACCTGAAAACATATCACACTTTTCCCCATAGAGCTTTTAACAATGCATAAAATGCATGGAGAAAACATTTCGAGCGAAGCGTCCTAACTTTTGTTAGAATGATGACAGGTTAAAATTTTTGGTGGTTTCTTGTTCAGTCCGTCGGCCTACAGCATGTGGCATACCGGTGAGCATCCGAGTCTTAATATAGGAGATACCTGAAAATATATACTTTTCCCCATAGTGCTTTTACCAATGCATAAAATGCATGGTGAAAACATTTCGAACGAAGCGTCCTAACTTTTGTTAGAATGATGACAGGTTAAAATTTTTGCTGGTTTCTTGTTCAGTCCATAGGCCTACAGCTTGTGGCAAACCGGTGAGCATCCGACTCTATTAGTATAGGAGATACCTGAAAACATATCACACTTTTCCCCATAGTGCTTTTACCATTGCATAAAATGCATGGATAAATCATTTCAAACGAAGCGCCCTAACTTTTGTTAGAATGATGACAGGTTTAATTTTTTGGTGGTTTCTTGTTCTGTCCATAGGCCTACAGCATGTGGCAAACCTGTGAGCATCCAACGCTATTAGTATAGGAGATACCTGAAAACATATCACACTTTTCCCCATAGTGCTTTTACCAATGCATGGAGAAATCATTTCTAACGAAGCGTCCTAACTTTTGTTAGAATGATGACAGGTTAAAATTTTTGGTGGTTTCGTGTTCAGTCCATAGGCCTACAGCATGTGGCAAACCGGTGAGCATCCGACTCTATTAGTATAGGAGATACCTGAAAACATCACACTTTTCCCCGTAGTGCTTTTACCAATGCAAAAAATGCATGGAGAAATCATTTTGAACCAATCGTCCTAACTTTTGTCAGAATGATGACAGGTTAAAATGTTTGTTGGTTTCTTGTTCAGTCCATAGGCCTACAGCATGTGGCAAACCGGTGAGCATCCGACTCTATTAGTATAGGAGATACCTGAAAACATATCACACTTTTCCCCATAGTGCTTTTACCAATGCATAAAATGCATTTCAAACGAAGCGTCCTAACTTTTGTTAGAACGATGACAGGTTAAAATTTTTGGTGGTTTCTTGTTCAGTCCATAGGCCTACAGCATGTGGCAAACCGGTGACCATCCGACTCTATTAGTATAGGAGATACCTGAAAACATATCACACTTTTCCCTACAGTGCTTTTACCAATGCATAAAATGCATGGAGAAATCATTTCAAACGAAGCGTCCGAACTTTTATTAGAATGATGACAGGTTAACATTTTTGGTGGTTTCTTGTTCAGTCCGTAGGCCTACAGCATGTGGCAAAACGGTCAGCATCAGACTCTTAGTATAGGAGATACCTGAAAACATATCATACTTTTCCCCATAGTGCTTTTACCAATGCATAAAATGCATGGAGAAATCATTTCAAACGAAGCGTCCTAACTTTTGTTAGAATGATGACACGTTAAAATTTTTGTTGGTTTCTTGTTCAGTCCATAGGCCTACAGCATGTGGCAAACCTGTAAGCATCCAACTCCATTAGTATAGGAGATACCTGAAAACATATCACACTTTTCCCCATAGTGCTTTTACCAATGCATGGAGAAATCATTTCTAACGAAGCGTCCTAACTTTTGTTAGAATGATGACAGGTTAAAATTTTTGGTGGTTTCTTGTTCAGTCCATAGGCCTACAGCATGTGGCAAACCGGTGAGTATCCGACTCTTAGTATAGGAGATACCTGAAAACATATCACACTTTTCCCCATAGTGCTTTTACCAATGCATAGAATGCATGGAGAAATCATTTTGAGCGAAGCGTTCTAACTTTTGTTAGAATGATTACAGGTTAAAATTTTGGGTGGTTTCTTGTTCAGTCCATAGGCCTACAGCATGTGGCAAACCGGTGAGTATCCAACTCTTAGTACAGGAGATACCTGAAAACATATCACACTTTTCCCCATAGTGCTTTTAACAATGCATAAAATGCATGGAGAAAACATTTCGAGCGAAGCGTCCTAACTTTTGTTAGAATGATGACAGGTTAAAATTTTTGGTGGTTTCTTGTTCAGTCCGTCGGCCTACAGCATGTGGCATACCGGTGAGCATCCGAGTCTTAATATAGGAGATACCTGAAAATATATACTTTTCCCCATAGTGCTTTTACCAATGCATAAAATGCATGGTGAAAACATTTCGAACGAAGCGTCCTAACTTTTGTTAGAATGATGACAGGTTAAAATTTTTGCTGGTTTCTTGTTCAGTCCATAGGCCTACAGCTTGTGGCAAACCGGTGAGCATCCGACTCTATTAGTATAGGAGATACCTGAAAACATATCACACTTTTCCCCATAGTGCTTTTACCATTGCATAAAATGCATGGATAAATCATTTCAAACGAAGCGCCCTAACTTTTGTTAGAATGATGACAGGTTTAATTTTTTGGTGGTTTCTTGTTCTGTCCATAGGCCTACAGCATGTGGCAAACCTGTGAGCATCCAACGCTATTAGTATAGGAGATACCTGAAAACATATCACACTTTTCCCCATAGTGCTTTTACCAATGCATGGAGAAATCATTTCTAACGAAGCGTCCTAACTTTTGTTAGAATGATGACAGGTTAAAATTTTTGGTGGTTTCGTGTTCAGTCCATAGGCCTACAGCATGTGGCAAACCGGTGAGCATCCGACTCTATTAGTATAGGAGATACCTGAAAACATCACACTTTTCCCCGTAGTGCTTTTACCAATGCAAAAAATGCATGGAGAAATCATTTTGAACCAATCGTCCTAACTTTTGTCAGAATGATGACAGGTTAAAATGTTTGTTGGTTTCTTGTTCAGTCCATAGGCCTACAGCATGTGGCAAACCGGTGAGCATCCGACTCTATTAGTATAGGAGATACCTGAAAACATATCACACTTTTCCCCATAGTGCTTTTACCAATGCATAAAATGCATTTCAAACGAAGCGTCCTAACTTTTGTTAGAACGATGACAGGTTAAAATTTTTGGTGGTTTCTTGTTCAGTCCATAGGCCTACAGCATGTGGCAAACCTGTGACCATCCGACTCTATTAGTATAGGAGATACCTGAAAACATATCACACTTTTCCCTACAGTGCTTTTACCAATGCATAAAATGCATGGAGAAATCATTTCAAACGAAGCGTCCGAACTTTTATTAGAATGATGACAGGTTAACATTTTTGGTGGTTTCTTGTTCAGTCCGTAGGCCTACAGCATGTGGCAAAACGGTCAGCATCAGACTCTTAGTATAGGAGATACCTGAAAACATATCATACTTTTCCCCATAGTGCTTTTACCAATGCATAAAATGCATGGAGAAATCATTTCAAACGAAGCGTCCTAACTTTTGTTAGAATGATGACACGTTAAAATTTTTGTTGGTTTCTTGTTCAGTCCATAGGCCTACAGCATGTGGCAAACCTGTAAGCATCCAACTCCATTAGTATAGGAGATACCTGAAAACATATCACACTTTTCCCCATAGTGCTTTTACCAATGCATGGAGAAATCATTTCTAACGAAGCGTCCTAACTTTTGTTAGAATGATGACAGGTTAAAATTTTTGGTGGTTTCTTGTTCAGTCCATAGGCCTTACAGCATGTGGCAAACCGGTGAGTATCCGACTCTTAGTATAGGAGATACCTGAAAACATATCACACTTTTCCCCATAGTGCTTTTACCAATGCATAGAATGCATGGAGAAATCATTTCGAGCGAAGCGTTCTAACTTTTGTTAGAATGATTACAGGTTAAAATTTTTGGTGGTTTCTTGTTCAGTCCATAGGCCTACAGCATGTGGCAAACCGGTGAGTATCCGACTATTAGTACAGGAGATACCTGAAAACATATCACACTTTTCCCCATAGTGCTTTTAACAAAGCATAAAATGCATGGAGAAAACATTTAGAGCGAAGCATCCTAACTTTTGTTAGAATGATGACAGGTTAACATTTTTGGTGGTTTCTTGTTCAGTCCGTCGGCTTACAGCATGTGGCAAACCGTTGAGCATCCGACTCTTAGTATAGGAGATACCTGAAAATATATACTTTTCCCCATAGTGCTTTTACCAATGCATAAAATGCATGGAGAAAACATTTCGAACAAATCGTCCTAACTTTTGTTAGAATGATGACAGGTTAAAATTTTTGGTGGTTTCTTGTTCAGTCCATAGGCCTACAGCATGTGGCAAACCGGTGACCACCGACTCTATTAGTATAGGAGATACCTGAAAACATATCACACTTTTCCCTATAGTGCTTTTACAAATGCATAAAATGCATGGAGAAAACATTTCGAAGAAAGTGTCCTAACTTTTGTTCGAATGATGACAGGTTAAAATTTTTGGTGGTTTCTTGTTCAGTCCATAGGCCTACAGCATGTGGCAAACCGGTGAACATCCGACTCTATTAGTATAGGAGATACCTGAAAACATATCACACTTTTCCCCATAGTGCTTTTACCAATGCAAAAATGCATGGAGAAATCATTTCGAACCAAGCGTCCTAACTTTTGTCAGAATGATGACAGGTTAAAATGTTTGTTGGTTTCGTGTTCAGTCCATAGGCCTACAGCATGTGGCAAACCGGTGACCATCCGACTCTATTAGTATAGGAGATACCTGAAAACATATCACACTTTTCCCTATAGTGCTTTTACCAATGCATGGAGAAAACATTTCGAACGAAGCGTCCTAACTTTTGTTCGAATGATGACAGGTTAAAATTTTTGGTGGTTTCTTGTTCAGTCCATAGGCCTACAGCATGTGGCAAACCGGTGAGCATCCGACTCTTAGTATAGGAGATACCTGAAAACATCACACTTTTCCCCATAGTGCTTTTACCAATGCATAGAATGCATGGAGAAATCATTTCGAACGAAGCGTCCTAACTTTTGTTAGAATGATGACAGGTTAAAATTTTTGATGGTTTCTTGTTCAGTCCATAGGCCTACAGCATGTGGCAAACCGGTGAGCATCCGACTCTATTAGTATGGGAGGTACCTGAAAACATATCACACTTTTCCCCATAGTGCTTTTACCAATGCAAAAAATGCATGGAGAAATCATTTCGAACCAAGCGTCCTAACTTTTGTCAGAATGATGACAGGTTAAAATGTTTGTTGGTTTCTTGTTCAGTCCGTAGGCCTGCAGCATGTGGCAAACCGGTGACCACTGACTCTATTAGTATAGGAGATACCTGAAAACATATCACACTTTTCCCTATAGTGCTTTTACCAATGCATAAAATGCATGGAGAAAACATTTCGAACGAAGCGTCCTAACTTTTGTTCGAATGATGACAGGTTAAAATTTTTGGTGGTTTCTTGTTCAGTCCATAGGCCTACAGCATGTGGCAAACCGGTGAGCATCCGACTCTTAGTATAGGAGATACCTGAAAACATCACACTTTTCCCCATAGTGCTTTTACCAATGCATAGAATGCATGGAAAAATCATTTCGAACAAAGCGTCCTAACTTTTGTTAGAATGATGACAGGTTAAAATTTTTGGTGGTTTCTTGTTCAGTCCATAGGCCTACAGCATGTGGCAAACCGGTGAGCATCCGACTCTTAGTATAGGAGATACCTGAAAACATATCACACTTTTCCCCATAGTGTTTTTACCAATGCATAAAATGCAAGGAGAAAACATTTCGAACGAAGCGTACTAACTTTTGTTAGAATTATGACAGGTTAAAATTTTTGGTGGTTTCTTGTTCAGTCCATAGGCCTACAGCATGTGGGAAACCAGTGGGCATCCGACTCTTAGTATAGGAGATACCTGAAAACATATCACACTTTTCCCCATAGTGCTTTTACCATTGCATAAAATGCATTGAGAAATCATTTCAAATGAAGTGTCCTAACTTTTGTTAGAATGATGACAGGTTAAATTTTTTGGTGGTTTCTTGTTCAGTCCATAGGCCTACTGCATGTGGCAAACCGGTGAGCATGCGGCTCTTAGTATAGGAGATACCTGAAAACATATCATACTTTTCCCCATAGTGCTTTTACCAATGCATAAAATGCATGGAGAAATCATTTCAAACGAAGCATCCTAACTTTTGTTAGAATGATGACAGGTTAAAATTTTTGTTGGTTTCTTGTTCAGTCCATAGGCCTACAGCATGGGGCAAACCTGTGAGCATCCAACTCTATTTGTATAGGAGATACCTGAAAACATATCACACTTTTCCCCATAGTGCTTTTACCAATACATGGAGAAATCATTTCTAACAAAGCATCCTAACTTTTATTAGAATGATGACAGGTTAAAATTTTTGGTGGTTTCTTGTTCAGTCCATAGGCCTACAGCATGTGGGAAACCAGTGGGCATCCGACTCTTAGTATAGGAGATACCTGAAAACGTATCACACTTTTCCCCATAGTGCTTTTACCATTGCATAAAATGCATGGAGAAATCATTTCAAATGAAGCGTCCTAACTTTTGTTAGAATGATGACAGGTTAAATTTTTTGGTGGTTTCTTGTTCAGTCCATAGGCCTACAGCATGTGGCAAACCTGTGAGCATCCAACTCTATTTGTATAGGAGATACCTGAAAACATATCACACTTTTCCCCATAGTGCTTTTACCAATGCATGGAGAAATCATTTCAAATGAAGCATCCTAACATTTGTTAGAATGATGACAGGTTAAAATTTTTGGTGGTTTCTTGTTCAGTCCATAGGCCTACAGCATGTGGCAAACCGGTGAGTATCCGACTCTTAGTATTGGAGATACCTGAAAACATATCATACTTTTCCCCATAGTGCTTTTACCAATGCATAGAATGCATGGAGAAATCATTTTGAGCGAATCGTCCTAACTTTTGTTAGAATGATGACAGGTTAAAATTTTTGGTTGTTTCTTGCTCAGTCCATAGGCCTACAGCATGTGGCAAACCGGTGAGTATCCAACTCTTAGTACAGGAGATACCTGAAAACATATCACACTTTTCCCCATAGTGCTTTTAACAATGCATAAAATGCATGGAGAAAACATTTCGAGCGAAGCGTCCTAACTTTTGTTAGAATGATGACAGGTTAAAATTTTTGGTGGTTTCTTGTTCAGTCCGTCGGCCTACAGCATGTGGCATACCGGTGAGCATCCGAGTCTTAGTATAGGAGATACCTGAAAATATATACTTTTCCCCATAGTGCTTTTACCAATGCATAAAATGCATGGTGAAAACATTTCGAACGAAGCGTCCTAACTTTTGTTAGAATGATGACAGGTTAAAATTTTTGCTGGTTTCTTGTTCAGTCCATAGGCCTACAGCTTGTGGCAAACCGGTGAGCATCCGACTCTATTAGTATAGGAGATACCTGAAAACATATCACACTTTTCCCCATAGTGCTTTTACCATTGCATAAAATGCATGGATAAATCATTTCAAACGAAGCGCCCTAACTTTTGTTAGAATGATGACAGGTTTAATTTTTTGGTGGTTTCTTGTTCTGTCCATAGGCCTACAGCATGTGGCAAACCTGTAAGCATCCAACGCTATTAGTATAGGAGATACCTGAAAACATATCACACTTTTCCCCATAGTGCTTTTACCAATGCATGGAGAAATCATTTCTAACGAAGCGTCCTAACTTTTGTTAGAATGATGACAGGTTAAAATTTTTGGTGGTTTCGTGTTCAGTCCATAGGCCTACAGCATGTGGCAAACCGGTGAGCATCCGACTCTATTAGTATAGGAGATACCTGAAAACATCACACTTTTCCCCGTAGTGCTTTTACCAATGTAAAAAATGCATGGAGAAATCATTTTGAACCAATCGTCCTAACTTTTGTCAGAATGATGACAGGTTAAAATGTTTGTTGGTTTCTTGTTCAGTCCATAGGCCTACAGCATGTGGCAAACCGGTGAGCATCCGACTCTATTAGTATAGGAGATACCTGAAAACATATCACACTTTTCCCCATAGTGCTTTTACCAATGCATAAAATGCATTTCAAACGAAGCGTCCTAACTTTTGTTAGAACGATGACAGGTTAAAATTTTTGGTGGTTTCTTGTTCAGTCCATAGGCCTACAGCATGTGGCAAACCGGTGACCATCCGACTCTATTAGTATAGGAGATACCTGAAAACATATCACACTTTTCCCTACAGTGCTTTTACCAATGCATAAAATGCATGGAGAAATCATTTCAAACGAAGCGTCCGAACTTTTATTAGAATGATGACAGGTTAACATTTTTGGTGGTTTCTTGTTCAGTCCGTAGGCCTACAGCATGTGGCAAAACGGTCAGCATCAGACTCTTAGTATAGGAGATACCTGAAAACATATCATACTTTTCCCCATAGTGCTTTTACCAATGCATAAAATGCATGGAGAAATCATTTCAAACGAAGCGTCCTAACTTTTGTTAGAATGATGACACGTTAAAATTTTTGTTGGTTTCTTGTTCAGTCCATAGGCCTACAGCATGTGGCAAACCTGTAAGCATCCAACTCCATTAGTATAGGAGATACCTGAAAACATATCACACTTTTCCCCATAGTGCTTTTACCAATGCATGGAGAAATCATTTCTAACGAAGCGTCCTAACTTTTGTTAGAATGATGACAGGTTAAAATTTTTGGTGGTTTCTTGTTCAGTCCATAGGCCTACAGCATGTGGCAAACCGGTGAGTATCCGACTCTTAGTATAGGAGATACCTGAGAACATATCACACTTTTCCCCATAGTGCTTTTACCAATGCATAGAATGCATGGAGAAATCATTTTGAGCGAATCGTCCTAACTTTTGTTAGAATGATGACAGGTTAAAATTTTTGGTTGTTTCTTGCTCAGTCCATAGACCTACAGCATGTGGCAAACCGGTGAGTATCCAACTCTTAGTACAGGAGATACCTGAAAACATATCACACTTTTCCCCATAGAGCTTTTAACAATGCATAAAATGCATGGAGAAAACATTTCGAGCGAAGCGTCCTAACTTTTGTTAGAATGATGACAGGTTAAAATTTTTGGTGGTTTCTTGTTCAGTCCGTCGGCCTACAGCATGTGGCATACCGGTGAGCATCCGAGTCTTAATATAGGAGATACCTGAAAATATATACTTTTCCCCATAGTGCTTTTACCAATGCATAAAATGCATGGTGAAAACATTTCGAACGAAGCGTCCTAACTTTTGTTAGAATGATGACAGGTTAAAATTTTTGCTGGTTTCTTGTTCAGTCCATAGGCCTACAGCTTGTGGCAAACCGGTGAGCATCCGACTCTATTAGTATAGGAGATACCTGAAAACATATCACACTTTTCCCCATAGTGCTTTTACCATTGCATAAAATGCATGGATAAATCATTTCAAACGAAGCGCCCTAACTTTTGTTAGAATGATGACAGGTTTAATTTTTTGGTGGTTTCTTGTTCTGTCCATAGGCCTACAGCATGTGGCAAACCTGTGAGCATCCAACGCTATTAGTATAGGAGATACCTGAAAACATATCACACTTTTCCCCATAGTGCTTTTACCAATGCATGGAGAAATCATTTCTAACGAAGCGTCCTAACTTTTGTTAGAATGATGACAGGTTAAAATTTTTGGTGGTTTCGTGTTCAGTCCATAGGCCTACAGCATGTGGCAAACCGGTGAGCATCCGACTCTATTAGTATAGGAGATACCTGAAAACATCACACTTTTCCCCGTAGTGCTTTTACCAATGCAAATAATGCATGGAGAAATCATTTTGAACCAATCGTCCTAACTTTTGTCAGAATGATGACAGGTTAAAATGTTTGTTGGTTTCTTGTTCAGTCCATAGGCCTACAGCATGTGGCAAACCGGTGAGCATCCGACTCTATTAGTATAGGAGATACCTGAAAACATATCACACTTTTCCCCATAGTGCTTTTACCAATGCATAAAATGCATTTCAAACGAAGCGTCCTAACTTTTGTTAGAACGATGACAGGTTAAAATTTTTGGTGGTTTCTTGTTCAGTCCATAGGCCTACAGCATGTGGCAAACCGGTGACCATCCGACTCTATTAGTATAGGAGATACCTGAAAACATATCACACTTTTCCCTACAGTGCTTTTACCAATGCATAAAATGCATGGAGAAATCATTTCAAACGAAGCGTCCGAACTTTTATTAGAATGATGACAGGTTAACATTTTTGGTGGTTTCTTGTTCAGTCCGTAGGCCTACAGCATGTGGCAAAACGGTCAGCATCAGACTCTTAGTATAGGAGATACCTGAAAACATATCATACTTTTCCCCATAGTGCTTTTACCAATGCATAAAATGCATGGAGAAATCATTTCAAACGAAGCGTCCTAACTTTTGTTAGAATGATGACACGTTAAAATTTTTGTTGGTTTCTTGTTCAGTCCATAGGCCTACAGCATGTGGCAAACCTGTAAGCATCCAACTCCATTAGTATAGGAGATACCTGAAAACATATCACACTTTTCCCCATAGTGCTTTTACCAATGCATGGAGAAATCATTTCTAACGAAGCGTCCTAACTTTTGTTAGAATGATGACAGGTTAAAATTTTGGGTGGTTTCTTGTTCAGTCCATAGGCCTACAACATGTGGCAAACCGGTGAGTATCCAACTCTTAGTACAGGAGATACCTGAAAACATATCACACTTTTCCCCATAGTGCTTTTAACAATGCATAAAATGCATGGAGAAAACATTTCGAGCGAAGCGTCCTAACTTTTGTTAGAATGATGACAGGTTAAAATTTTTGGTGGTTTCTTGTTCAGTCCATAGGCCTACAGCATGTGGCATACCGGTGAGCATCCGAGTCTTAATATAGGAGATACCTGAAAATATATACTTTTCCCCATAGTGCTTTTACCAATGCATAAAATGCATGGTGAAAACATTTCGAACGAAGCGTCCTAACTTTTGTTAGAATGATGACAGGTTAAAATTTTTGCTGGTTTCTTGTTCAGTCCATAGGCCTACAGCTTGTGGCAAACCGGTGAGCATCCGACTCTATTAGTATAGGAGATACCTGAAAACATATCACACTTTTCCCCATAGTGCTTTTACCATTGCATAAAATGCATGGATAAATCATTTCAAACGAAGCGCCCTAACTTTTGTTAGAATGATGACAGGTTTAATTTTTTGGTGGTTTCTTGTTCTGTCCATAGGCCTACAGCATGTGGCAAACCTGTGAGCATCCAACGCTATTAGTATAGGAGATACCTGAAAACATATCACACTTTTCCCCATAGTGCTTTTACCAATGCATGGAGAAATCATTTCTAACGAAGCGTCCTAACTTTTGTTAGAATGATGACAGGTTAAAATTTTTGGTGGTTTCGTGTTCAGTCCATAGGCCTACAGCATGTGGCAAACCGGTGAGCATCCGACTCTATTAGTATAGGAGATACCTGAAAACATCACACTTTTCCCCGTAGTGCTTTTACCAATGCAAAAAATGCATGGAGAAATCATTTTGAACCAATCGTCCTAACTTTTGTCAGAGTGATGACAGGTTAAAATGTTTGTTGGTTTCTTGTTCAGTCCATAGGCCTACAGCATGTGGCAAACCGGTGAGCATCCGACTCTATTAGTATAGGAGATACCTGAAAACATATCACACTTTTCCCCATAGTGCTTTTACCAATGCATAAAATGCATTTCAAACGAAGCGTCCTAACTTTTGTTAGAACGATGACAGGTTAAAATTTTTGGTGGTTTCTTGTTCAGTCCATAGGCCTACAGCATATGGCAAACCGGTGACCATCCGACTCTATTAGTATAGGAGATACCTGAAAACATATCACACTTTTCCCTACAGTGCTTTTACCAATGCATAAAATGCATGGAGAAATCATTTCAAACGAAGCGTCCGAACTTTTATTAGAATGATGACAGGTTAACATTTTTGGTGGTTTCTTGTTCAGTCCGTAGGCCTACAGCATGTGGCAAAACGGTCAGCATCAGACTCTTAGTATAGGAGATACCTGAAAACATATCATACTTTTCCCCATAGTGCTTTCACCAATGCATAAAATGCATGGAGAAATCATTTCAAACGAAGCGTCCTAACTTTTGTTAGAATGATGACACGTTAAAATGTTTGTTGGTTTCTTGTTCAGTCCATAGGCCTACAGCATGTGGCAAACCTGTAAGCATCCAACTCCATTAGTATAGGAGATACCTGAAAACATATCACACTTTTCCCCATAGTGCTTTTACCAATGCATGGAGAAATCATTTCTAACGAAGCGTCCTAACTTTTGTTAGAATGATGACAGGTTAAAATTTTTGGTGGCTTCTTGTTCAGTCCATAGGCCTACAGCATGTGGCAAACCGGTGAGTATCCGACTCTTAGTATAGGAGATACCTGAAAACATATCACACTTTTCCCCATAGTGCTTTTACCAATGCATAGAATGCATGGAGAAATCATTTCGAGCGAAGCGTTCTAACTTTTGTTAGAATGATTACAGGTTAAAATTTTGGGTGGTTTCTTGTTAAGTCCATAGGCCTACAGCATGTGGCAAACCGGTGAGTATCCGACTATTAGTACAGGAGATACCTGAAAACATATCACACTTTTCCCCATAGTGCTTTTAACAAAGCATAAAATGCATGGAGAAAACATTTAGAGCGAAGCATCCTAACTTTTGTTAGAATGATGACAGGTTAACATTTTTGGTGGTTTCTTGTTCAGTCCGTCGGCTTACAGCATGTGGCAAACCGGTGAGCATCCGACTCTTAGTATAGGAGATACCTGAAAATATATACTTTTCCCCATAGTGCTTTTACCAATGCATAAAATGCATGGAGAAAACATTTCGAACAAATCGTCCTAACTTTTGTTAGAATGATGACAGGTTAAAATTTTTGGTGGTTTCTTGTTCAGTCCATAGGCCTACAGCATGTGGCAAACCGGTGAGCATCTGACTCTATTAGTATAGGAGATACCTGAAAACATATCACACTTTTCCCCATAGTGCTTTTACCATTGCATAAAATTCATGGAGAAATCATTTCAAACGAAGCATCCTAACTTTTGTTAGAATGACAGGTTAAAATTTTTGTTGGTTTCTTGTTCAGTCCATAGGCCTACAGCATGTGGCAAACCGGTGACCACCGACTCTATTAGTATAGGAGATACCTGAAAACATATCACACTTTTCCCTATAGTGCTTTTACCAATGCATAAAATGCATGGAGAAAACATTTCGAAGAAAGTGTCCTAATTTTGTTCGAATGATGACAGGTTAAAATTTTTGGTGGTTTCTTGTTCAGTCCATAGGCCTACAGCATGTGGCAAACCGGTGAACATCCGACTCTATTAGTATAGGAGATACCTGAAAACATATCACACTTTTCCCCATAGTGCTTTTACCAATGCAAAAAATGCATGGAGAAATCATTTCGAACCAAGCGTCCTAACTTTTGTTAGAATGATGACAGGTTAAAATGTTTGTTGGTTTCGTGTTCAGTCCATAGGCCTACAGCATGTGGCAAACCGGTGACCATCCGACTCTATTAGTATAGGAGATACCTGAAAACATATCACACTTTTCCCTATAGTGCTTTTACCAATGCATGGAGAAAACATTTCGAACGAAGCTTCCTAACTTTTGTTCGAATGATGACAGGTTAAAATTTTTGGTGGTTTCTTGTTCAGTCCATAGGCCTACAGCATGTGGCAAACCGGTGAGCATCCGACTCTTAGTATAGGAGATACCTGAAAACATCACACTTTTCCCCATAGTGCTTTTACCAATGCATAGAATGCATGGAGAAATCATTTCGAACGAAGCGTCCTAACTTTTGTTAGAATGATGACAGGTTAAAATTTTTGATGGTTTCTTGTTCAGTCCATAGGCCTACAGCATGTGGCAAACCGGTGAGCATCCGACTCTATTAGTATGGGAGATACCTGAAAACATATCACACTTTTCCCCATAGTGCTTTTACCAATGCAAAAAATGCATGGAGAAATCATTTCGAACCAAGCGTCCTAACTTTTGTCAGAATGATGACAGGTTAAAATGTTTGTTGGTTTCTTGTTCAGTCCGTAAGCCTACAGCATGTGGCAAACCGGTGACCACTGACTCTATTAGTATAGGAGATACCTGAAAACATATCACACTTTTCCCTATAGTGCTTTTACCAATGCATAAAATGCATGGAGAAATCATTTCGAACGAAGCGTCCTAACTTTTGTTCGAATGATGACAGGTTAAAATTTTTGGTGGTTTCTTGTTCAGTCCATAGGCCTACAGCATGTGGCAAACCGGTGAGCATCCGACTCTTAGTATAGGAGATACCTGAAAACATCACACTTTTCCCCATAGTGCTTTTACCAATGCATAGAATGCATGGAAAAATCATTTCGAACAAAGCGTCCTAACTTTTGTTAGAATGATGACAGGTTAAAATTTTTGGTGGTTTCTTGTTCAGTCCATAGGCCTACAGCATGTGGCAAACCGGTGAGCATCCGACTCTTAGTATAGGAGATACCTGAAAACATATCACACTTTTCCCCATAGTGTTTTTACCAATGCATAAAATGCAAGGAGAAAACATTTCGAACGAAGCGTCCTAACTTTTGTTAGAATGATGACAGGTTAAAATTTTTGTTGGCTTCTTCTTCAGTCCATAGGCCTACAGCATGTGGCAAACCTGTGAGCATCCAACTCTATTAGTATAGGAGATACCTGAAAACATATCACACTTTTCCCCATAGTGCTTTTATTAATGCATGGAGAAATCATTTCGAACGAAGCGTCCCAACTTTTGTTAGAATAATGACAGGTTAAAATTTTTGGTGGTTTCTTGTTCAGTCCATAGGCCTACAGCATGTGGCAAACCGGTGAGTATCCGACTCTTAGTATAGGAGATACCTGAAAACATATCACACTTTTCCCCATAGTGCTTTTACCAATGCATAGAATGCATGGAGAAATCATTTTGAGCGAATCGTCCTAACTTTTGTTAGAATGATGACAGGTTAAAATTTTTGGTTGTTTCTTGCTCAGTCCATAGGCCTACAGCATGTGGCAAACCGGTGAGTATCCAACTCTTAGTACAGGAGATACCTGAAAACATATCACACTTTTCCCCGTAGTGCTTTTACCAATGCATAAAATGCATGGAGAAAACATTTCGAACAAATCGTCCTAACTTTTGTTAGAATGATGACAGGTTAAAATTTTTGTTGGTTTCTTGTTCAGTCCATAGGCCTACAGCATGTGGCAAACCGGTGAGCATCCGACTCTATTAGTATAGGAGATACCTGAAAACATATCACACTTTTCCCCATAGTGCTTTTACCAATGCATAAAATGCATTTCAAACGAAGCGTCCTAACTTTTGTTAGAACGATGACAGGTTAAAATTTTTGGTGGTTTCTTGTTCAGTCCATAGGCCTACAGCATGTGGCAAACCGGTGACCATCCGACTCTATTAGTATAGGAGATACCTGAAAACATATCACACTTTTCCCTACAGTGCTTTTACCAATGCATAAAATGCATGGAGAAATCATTTCAAACGAAGCGTCCGAACTTTTATTAGAATGATGACAGGTTAACATTTTTGGTGGTTTCTTGTTCAGTCCGTAGGCCTACAGCATGTGGCAAAACGGTCAGCATCAGACTCTTAGTATAGGAGATACCTGAAAACATATCATACTTTTCCCCATAGTGCTTTTACCAATGCATAAAATGCATGGAGAAATCATTTCAAACGAAGCGTCCTAACTTTTGTTAGAATGATGACACGTTAAAATTTTTGTTGGTTTCTTGTTCAGTCCATAGGCCTACAGCATGTGGCAAACCTGTAAGCATCCAACTCCATTAGTATAGGAGATACCTGAAAACATATCACACTTTTCCCCATAGTGCTTTTACCAATGCATGGAGAAATCATTTCTAACGAAGCGTCCTAACTTTTGTTAGAATGATGACAGGATAAAATTTTGGGTGGTTTCTTGTTCAGTCCATAGGCCTACAACATGTGGCAAACCGGTGAGTATCCAACTCTTAGTACAGGAGATACCTGAAAACATATCACACTTTTCCCCATAGTGCTTTTAACAATGCATAAAATGCATGGAGAAAACATTTCGAGCGAAGCGTCCTAACTTTTGTTAGAATGATGACAGGTTAAAATTTTTGGTGGTTTCTTGTTCAGTCCATAGGCCCACAGCATGTGGCATACCGGTGAGCATCCGAGTCTTAATATAGGAGATACCTGAAAATATATACTTTTCCCCATAGTGCTTTTACCAATGCATAAAATGCATGGTGAAAACATTTCGAACGAAGCGTCCTAACTTTTGTTAGAATGATGACAGGTTAAAATTTTTGCTGGTTTCTTGTTCAGTCCATAGGCCTACAGCTTGTGGCAAACCGGTGAGCATCCGACTCTATTAGTATAGGAGATACCTGAAAACATATCACACTTTTCCCCATAGTGCTTTTACCATTGCATAAAATGCATGGATAAATCATTTCAAACGAAGCGCCCTAACTTTTGTTAGAATGATGACAGGTTTAATTTTTTGGTGGTTTCTTGTTCTGTCCATAGGCCTACAGCATGTGGCAAACCTGTGAGCATCCAACGCTATTAGTATAGGAGATACCTGAAAACATATCACACTTTTCCCCATAGTGCTTTTACCAATGCATGGAGAAATCATTTCTAACGAAGCGTCCTAACTTTTGTTAGAATGATGACAGGTTAAAATTTTTGGTGGTTTCGTGTTCAGTCCATAGGCCTACAGCATGTGGCAAACCGGTGAGCATCCGACTCTATTAGTATAGGAGATACCTGAAAACATCACACTTTTCCCCGTAGTGCTTTTACCAATGCAAAAAATGCATGGAGAAATCATTTTGAACCAATCGTCCTAACTTTTGTCAGAATGATGACAGGTTAAAATGTTTGTTGGTTTCTTGTTCAGTCCATAGGCCTACAGCATGTGGCAAACCGGTGAGCATCCGACTCTATTAGTATAGGAGATACCTGAAAACATATCACACTTTTCCCCATAGTGCTTTTACCAATGCATAAAATGCATTTCAAACGAAGCGTCCTAACTTTTGTTAGAACGATGACAGGTTAAAATTTTTGGTGGTTTCTTGTTCAGTCCATAGGCCTACAGCATGTGGCAAACCGGTGACCATCCGACTCTATTAGTATAGGAGATACCTGAAAACATATCACACTTTTCCCTACAGTGCTTTTACCAATGCATAAAATGCATGGAGAAATCATTTCAAACGAAGCGTCCGAACTTTTATTAGAATGATGACAGGTTAACATTTTTGGTGGTTTCTTGTTCAGTCCGTAGGCCTACAGCATGTGGCAAAACGGTCAGCATCAGACTCTTAGTATAGGAGATACCTGAAAACATATCATACTTTTCCCCATAGTGCTTTCACCAATGCATAAAATGCATGGAGAAATCATTTCAAACGAAGCGTCCTAACTTTTGTTAGAATGATGACACGTTAAAATGTTTGTTGGTTTCTTGTTCAGTCCATAGGCCTACAGCATGTGGCAAACCTGTAAGCATCCAACTCCATTAGTATAGGAGATACCTGAAAACATATCACACTTTTCCCCATAGTGCTTTTACCAATGCATGGAGAAATCATTTCTAACGAAGCGTCCTAACTTTTGTTAGAATGATGACAGGTTAAAATTTTTGGTGGCTTCTTGTTCAGTCCATAGGCCTACAGCATGTGGCAAACCGGTGAGTATCCGACTCTTAGTATAGGAGATACCTGAAAACATATCACACTTTTCCCCATAGTGCTTTTACCAATGCATAGAATGCATGGAGAAATCATTTCGAGCGAAGCGTTCTAACTTTTGTTAGAATGATTACAGGTTAAAATTTTGGGTGGTTTCTTGTTAAGTCCATAGGCCTACAGCATGTGGCAAACCGGTGAGTATCCGACTATTAGTACAGGAGATACCTGAAAACATATCACACTTTTCCCCATAGTGCTTTTAACAAAGCATAAAATGCATGGAGAAAACATTTAGAGCGAAGCATCCTAACTTTTGTTAGAATGATGACAGGTTAACATTTTTGGTGGTTTCTTGTTCAGTCCGTCGGCTTACAGCATGTGGCAAACCGGTGAGCATCCGACTCTTAGTATAGGAGATACCTGAAAATATATACTTTTCCCCATAGTGCTTTTACCAATGCATAAAATGCATGGAGAAAACATTTCGAACAAATCGTCCTAACTTTTGTTAGAATGATGACAGGTTAAAATTTTTGGTGGTTTCTTGTTCAGTCCATAGGCCTACAGCATGTGGCAAACCGGTGAGCATCTGACTCTATTAGTATAGGAGATACCTGAAAACATATCACACTTTTCCCCATAGTGCTTTTACCATTGCATAAAATTCATGGAGAAATCATTTCAAACGAAGCATCCTAACTTTTGTTAGAATGACAGGTTAAAATTTTTGTTGGTTTCTTGTTCAGTCCATAGGCCTACAGCATGTGGCAAACCGGTGACCACCGACTCTATTAGTATAGGAGATACCTGAAAACATATCACACTTTTCCCTATAGTGCTTTTAACAATGCATAAAATGCATGGAGAAAACATTTCGAAGAAAGTGTCCTAACTTTTGTTCGAATGATGACAGGTTAAAATTTTTGGTGGTTTCTTGTTCAGTCCATAGGCCTACAGCATGTGGCAAACCGGTGAACATCCGACTCTATTAGTATAGGAGATACCTGAAAACATATCACACTTTTCCCCATAGTGCTTTTACCAATGCAAAAAATGCATGGAGAAATCATTTCGAACCAAGCGTCCTAACTTTTGTTAGAATGATGACAGGTTAAAATGTTTGTTGGTTTCGTGTTCAGTCCATAGGCCTACAGCATGTGGCAAACCGGTGACCATCCGACTCTATTAGTATAGGAGATACCTGAAAACATATCACACTTTTCCCTATAGTG
This sequence comes from Ranitomeya imitator, assembly GCF_032444005.1. NCBI lineage: Eukaryota > Metazoa > Chordata > Amphibia > Anura > Dendrobatidae > Ranitomeya > Ranitomeya imitator. The sequence continues at coordinate 583,881,002 of NC_091282.1, forward strand.
CTTTTACCAATGCATGGAGAAAACATTTCGAACGAAGCTTCCTAACTTTTGTTCGAATGATGACAGGTTAAAATTTTTGGTGGTTTCTTGTTCAGTCCATAGGCCTACAGCATGTGGCAAACCGGTGAGCATCCGACTCTTAGTATAGGAGATACCTGAAAACATCACACTTTTCCCCATAGTGCTTTTACCAATGCATAGAATGCATGGAGATATCATTTCGAACGAAGCGTCCTAACTTTTGTTAGAATGATGACAGGTTAAAATTTTTGATGGTTTCTTGTTCAGTCCATAGGCCTACAGCATGTGGCAAACCGGTGAGCATCCGACTCTATTAGTATGGGAGATACCTGAAAACATATCACACTTTTCCCCATAGTGCTTTTACCAATGCAAAAAATGCATGGAGAAATCATTTCGAACCAAGCGTCCTAACTTTTGTCAGAATGATGACAGGTTAAAATGTTTGTTGGTTTCTTGTTCAGTCCGTAAGCCTACAGCATGTGGCAAACCGGTGACCACTGACTCTATTAGTATAGGAGATACCTGAAAACATATCACACTTTTCCCTATAGTGCTTTTACCAATGCATAAAATGCATGGAGAAATCATTTCGAACGAAGCGTCCTAACTTTTGTTCGAATGATGACAGGTTAAAATTTTTGGTGGTTTCTTGTTCAGTCCATAGGCCTACAGCATGTGGCAAACCGGTGAGCATCCGACTCTTAGTATAGGAGATACCTGAAAACATCACACTTTTCCCCATAGTGCTTTTACCAATGCATAGAATGCATGGAAAAATCATTTCGAACAAAGCGTCCTAACTTTTGTTAGAATGATGACAGGTTAAAATTTTTGGTGGTTTCTTGTTCAGTCCATAGGCCTACAGCATGTGGCAAACCGGTGAGCATCCGACTCTTAGTATAGGAGATACCTGAAAACATATCACACTTTTCCCCATAGTGTTTTTACCAATGCATAAAATGCAAGGAGAAAACATTTCGAACGAAGCGTCCTAACTTTTGTTAGAATGATGACAGGTTAAAATTTTTGTTGGCTTCTTCTTCAGTCCATAGGCCTACAGCATGTGGCAAACCTGTGAGCATCCAACTCTATTAGTATAGGAGATACCTGAAAACATATCACACTTTTCCCCATAGTGCTTTTATTAATGCATGGAGAAATCATTTCGAACGAAGCGTCCCAACTTTTGTTAGAATAATGACAGGTTAAAATTTTTGGTGGTTTCTTGTTCAGTCCATAGGCCTACAGCATGTGGCAAACCGGTGAGTATCCAACTCTTAGTATAGGAGATACCTGAAAACATATCACACTTTTCCCCATAGTGCTTTTACCAATGCATAAAATGCATGGAGGAAACATATCGAACGAAGCGTCCTAACTTTTGTTAGAATGATGACAGGTTAAAATTTTTGGTGGTTTCCTGTTCAGTCCATAGGCCTACAGCATGTGGCAAACCGGTGAGCATCCAACTCGACTCTATTAGTATAGGAGATACCTGAAAACATATCACACTTTTCCCCATAGTGCTTTTACCAATGCAAAAAATGCAAGAAGAAATCATTTCGAACCAAGCGTCCTAACTTTTGTCAGAATGATGACAGGTTAAAATGTTTGTTGGTTTCTTGTTCAGTCCGTAGGCCTGCAGCATGTGGCAAACCGGTGAGCATCCGACTCTATTAGTATAGGAGATACCTGAAAACATATCACACTTTTCCCCATAGTGCTTTTACCAATGCATAAAATGCAAGAGAAATCATTTCAAACGAAGCGTCCTAACTTTTGTTAGAACGATGACAGGTTAAAATGATTGTTGGTTTCTTGTTCAGTCCATAGGCCTACAGCATGTGGCAAACCGGTGACCATCCGACTCTATTAGTATAGGAGATACCTGAAAACATATCACACTTTTCCCTATAGTGCTTTTACCAATGCATAAAATGCATGGAGAAAACATTTCGAACGAAGAGTCCTAACTTTTGTTCGAATGATGACAGGTTAAAATTTTTGGTGGTTTCTTGTTCAGTCCATAGGCCTACAGCAATGGCAAACCGGTGAGCATCCGACTCTTAGTATAGGAGATACCTGAAAACATATCACACTTTTCCCCATAGTGCTTTCACCAATGCATAGAATGCATGGAGAAATCATTTCGAACGAAGCGTCCTAACTTTTGTTAGAATGATGACAGGTTAAAATTTTTGGTGGTTTCCTGTTCAGTCCATAGGCCTACAGCATGTGGGAAACCAGTGGGCATCCGACTCTTAGTATAGGAGATACCTGAAAACATATCACACTTTTCCCCATAGTGCTTTTACCATTGCATAAAATGCATGGAGAAATCATTTCAAATGAAGCGTCCTAACTTTTGTTAGAGTGATGACAGGTTAAATTTTTTGGTGGTTTGTTGTTCAGTCCATAGGCCTACAGCATGTGGCAAACCAGTGAGCATGCGGCTCTTAGTATAGGAGATACCTGAAAACATATCATACTTTTCCCCATAGTGCTTTTACCAATGCATAAAATGCATGGAGAAATTATTTCAAACGAAGCGTCCTAACTTTTGTTAGAATGATGACAGGTTATTATTTCTGTTGGTTTCTTGTTCAGTCCATAGGCCTACAGCATGTGGCAAACCTGTGAGCATCCAACTCTATTTGTATAGGAGATACCTGAAAACATATCACACTTTTCCCCATAGTGCTTTTACCAATGCATGGAGAAATCATTTCTAACGAAGCATCCTAACTTTTGTTAGAATGACGACAGGTTAAAATTTTTGGTGGTTTCTTGTTCAGTCCATAGGCCTACAGCATGTGGCAAACCGGTGAGTATCCGACTCTTAGTATTGGAGATACCTGAAAACATATCATACTTTTCCCCATAGTGCTTTTACCAATGCATAGAATGCATGGAGAAATCATTTTGAGCGATTCGTCCTAACTTTTGTTAGAATGATGACAGGTTAAAATTTTTGGTTGTTTCTTGCTCAGTCCATAGGCCTACAGCATGTGGCAAACCGGTGAGTATCCAACTCTTAGTACAGGAGATACCTGAAAACATATCACACTTTTCCCCATAGTGCTTTTAACAATGCATAAAATGCATGGAGAAAACATTTCGAGCGAAGCGCCCTAACTTTTGTTAGAATGATGACAGGTTAAAATTTTTGGTGGTTTCTTGTTCAGTCCGTCGGCCTACAGCATGTGGCAAACCGGTGAGCATCCGAGTCTTAGTATAGGAGATACCTGAAAATATATACTTTTCCCCATAGTGCTTTTACCAATGCATAAAATGCATGGTGAAAACATTTCGAACGAAGCGTCCTAACTTTTGTTAGAATGATGACAGGTTAAAATTTTTGCTGGTTTCTTGTTCAGTCCATAGGCCTACAGCTTGTGGCAAACCGGTGAGCATCCGACTCTATTAGTATAGGAGATACCTGAAAACATATCACACTTTTCCCCATAATGCTTTTACCATTGCATAAAATGCATGGATCAATCATTTCAAACGAAGCGCCCTAACTTTTGTTAGAATGATGACAGGTTAAATTTTTTGGTGGTTTCTTGTTCTGTCCCTAGACCTACAGCATGTGGCAAACCTGTGAGCATCCAACGCTATTAGTATAGGAGATACCTGAAAACATATCACACTTTTCCCCATAGTGCTTTTACCAATGCATAGAATGCATGGAGAAATCATTTCGAACGAAGCGTCCTAACTTTTGTTAGAATTATGACAGGTTAAAATTTTTGGTGGTTTCTTGTTCAGTCCATAGGCCTACAGCATGTGGGAAACCAGTGGGCATCCGACTCTTAGTATAGGAGATACCTGAAAACATATCACACTTTTCCCCATAGTGCTTTTACCATTGCATAAAATGCATGGAGAAATCATTTCAAATGAAGCGTCCTAACTTTTGATAGAGTGATGACAGGTTAAATTTTTTGGTGGTTTCTTGTTCAGTCCATAGGCCTACAGCATGTGGCAAACCGGTGAGCATGCGGCTCTTAGTATAGGAGATACCTGAAAACATATCATACTTTTCCCCATAGTGCTTTTACCAATGCATAAAATGCATGGAGAAATCATTTCAAACGAAGCGTCCTAACTTTTGTTAGAATGATGACAGGTTATTATTTTTGTTGGTTTCTTGTTCAGTCCATAGGCCTACAGCATGTGGCAAACCTGTGAGCATCCAACTCTATTTGTATAGGAGATACCTGAAAACATATCACACTTTTCCCCATAGTGCTTTTACCAATGCATGGAGAAATCATTTCTAACGAAGCATCCTAACATTTGTTAGAATGATGACAGGTTAAAATTTTTGGTGGTTTCTTGTTCAGTCCATAGGCCTACAGCATGTGGCAAACCGGTGAGTATCCGACTCTTAGTATTGGAGATACCTGAAAACATATCATACTTTTCCCCATAGTGCTTTTACCAATGCATAGAATGCATGGAGAAATCATTTTGAGCGAATCGTCCTAACTTTTGTTAGAATGATGACAGGTTAAAATTTTTGGTTGTTTCTTGCTCAGTCCATAGGCCTACAGCATGTGGCAAACCGGTGAGTATCCAACTCTTAGTACAGGAGATACCTGAAAACATATCACACTTTTCCCCATAGTGCTTTTAACAATGCATAAAATGCATGGAGAAAACATTTCGAGTGAAGCGTCCTAACTTTTGTTAGAATGATGACAGGTTAAAATTTTTGGTGGTTTCTTGTTCAGTCCGTCGGCCTACAGCATGTGGCAAACCGGTGAGCATCCGAGTCTTAGTATAGGAGATACCTGAAAATATATACTTTTCCCCATAGTGCTTTTACCAATGCATAAAATGCATGGTGAAAACAATTCGAACGAAGCGTCCTAACTTTTGTTCGAATGATGACAGGTTAAAATTTTTGCTGGTTTCTTGTTCAGTCCATAGGCCTACAGCTTGTGGCAAACCGGTGAGCATCCGACTCTATTAGTATAGGAGATACCTGAAAACATATCACACTTTTCCCCATAGTGCTTTTACCATTGCATAAAATGCATGGATAAATCATTTCAAACGAAGCGCCCTAACTTTTGTTAGAATGATGACAGGTTAAATTTTTTGGTGGTTTCTTGTTCTGTCCATAGACCTACAGCATGTGGCAAACCTGTGAGCATCCAACGCTATTAGTATAGGAGATACCTGAAAACATATCACACTTTTCCCCATAGTGCTTTTACCAATGCATGGAGAAATCATTTCTAACGAAGCGTCCTAACTTTTGTTAGAATGATGACAGGTTAAAATTTTTGGTGGTTTCTTGTTCAGTCCATAGGCCTACAGCATGTGGCAAACCGGTGAGCATCCGACTCTATTAGTATAGGAGATACCTGAAAACATCACACTTTTCCCCATAGTGCTTTTACCAATGCAAAAAATGCATGGAGAAATCATTTTGAACCAATCGTCCTAACTTTTGTCAGAATGATGACAGGTTAAAATGTTTGTTGGTTTTTTGTTCAGTCCATTGGCCTACAGCATGTGGCAAACCGGTGAGCATCTGACTCTATTAGTATAGGAGATACCTGAAAACATATCACACTTTTCCCCATAGTGCTTTTACCAATGCATAAAATGCATTTCAAACGAAGCGTCCTAACTTTTGTTAGAATGATGACAGGTTAAAATTTTTGGTGGTTTCTTGTTCAGTCCATAGGCCTACAGCATGTGGCAAACCGGTGACCATCCGACTCTATTAGTATAGGAGATACCTGAAAACATATCACACTTTTCCCTACAGTGCTTTTACCAATGCATAAAATGCATGGAGAAATCATTTCAAACGAAGCGTCCGAACTTTTATTAGAATGATGACAGGTTAACATTTTTGGTGGTTTCTTGTTCAGTCCGTAGGCCTACAGCATGTGGCAAAACGGTCAGCATCAGACTCTTAGTATAGGAGATACCTGAAAACATATCATACTTTTCCCCATAGTGCTTTTACCAATGCATAAAATGCATGGAGAAATCATTTCAAATGAAGCGTCCTAACTTTTGTTAGAATGATGACACGTTAACATTTTTGTTGGTTTCTTGTTCAGTCCATAGGCCTACAGCATGTGGCAAACCTGTAAGCATCCAACTCCATTAGTATAGGAGATACCTGAAAACATATCACACTTTTCCCCATAGTGCTTTTACCAATGCATGGAGAAATCATTTCTAACGAAGCGTTCTAACTTTTGTTAGAATGATGACAGGTTAAAATTTTTGGTGGTTTCTTGTTCAGTCCATAGGCCTACAGCATGTGGCAAACCGGTGAGTATCCGACTTTTAGTATAGGAGATACCTGAAAACATATCACACTTTTCCCCATAGTGCTTTTACCAATGCATAGAATGCATGGAGAAATCATTTCGAGCGAAGCGTTCTAACTTTTGTTAGAATGATTACAGGTTAAAATTTTTGGTGGTTTCTTGTTCAGTCCATAGGCCTACAGCATGTGGCAAACCGGTGAGTATCCGACTATTAGTACAGGAGATACCTGAAAACATATCACACTTTTCCCCATAGTGCTTTTAACAAAGCATAAAATGCATGGAGAAAACATTTAGAGCGAAGCATCCTAACTTTTGTTAGAATGATGACAGGTTAACATTTTTGGTGGTTTCTTGTTCAGTCCGTCGGCTTACAGCATGTGGCAAACCGTTGAGCATCCGACTCTTAGTATAGGAGATACCTGAAAACATATCACATTTTTCCCCATAGTGCTTTTAACAAAGCATAAAATGCATGGAGAAAACATTTCAAACGAAGCGTCCTAACTTTTGTTAGAATGACAGGTTAAAATTTTTGGTGGTTTCTTGTTCAGTCCATAGGCCTACAGCATGTGGCAAACCGGTGACCACCGACTCTATTAGTATAGGAGATACCTGAAAACATATCACACTTTTCCCTATAGTGCTTTTACCAATGCATAAAATGCATGGAGAAAACATTTCGAAGAAAGTGTCCTAACTTTTGTTCGAATGATGACAGGTTAAAATTTTTGGTGGTTTCTTGTTCAGTCCATAGGCCTACAGCATGTGGCAAACCGGTGAACATCCGACTCTATTAGTATAGGAGATACCTGAAAACATATCACACTTTTCCCCATAGTGCTTTTACCAATGCAAAAAATGCATGGAGAAATCATTTCGAACCAAGCGTCATAACTTTTGTCAGAATGATGACAGGTTAAAATGTTTGTTGGTTTCGTGTTCAGTCCATAGGCCTACAGCACGTGGCAAACCGGTGACCATCCGACTCTATTAGTATAGGAGATACCTGAAAACATATCACACTTTTCCCTATAGTGCTTTTACCAATGCATGGAGAAAACATTTCGAACGAAGCGTCCTAACTTTTGTTCGAATGATGACAGGTTAAAATTTTTGGTGGTTTCTTGTTCAGTCCATAGGCCTACAGCATGTGGCAAACCGGTGAGCATCCGACTCTTAGTATAGGAGATACCTGAAAACATCACACTTTTCCCCATAGTGCTTTTACCAATGCATAGAATGCATGGAGAAATCATTTCGAACGAAGCGTCCTAACTTTTGTTAGAATGATGACAGGTTAAAATTTTTGATGGTTTCTTGTTCAGTCCATAGGCATACAGCATGTGGCAAACCGTTGAGCATCCGAATCTATTAGTATGGGAGGTACCTGAAAACATATCACACTTTTCCCCATAGTGCTTTTACCAATGCAAAAAATGCATGGAGAAATCATTTCGAACCAAGCGTCCTAACTTTTGTCAGAATGATGACAGGTTAAAATGTTTGTTGGTTTCTTGTTCAGTCCGTAAGCCTACAGCATGTGGCAAACCGGTGACCACTGACTCTATTAGTATAGGAGATACCTGAAAACATATCACACTTTTCCCTATAGTGCTTTTACCAATGCATAAAATGCATGGAGAAAACATTTCGAACGAAGCGTCCTAACTTTTGTTCGAATGAAGACAGGTTAAAATTTTTGGTGGTTTCTTGTTCAGTCCATAGGCCTACAGCATGTGGCAAACCGGTGAGCATCCGACTCTTAGTATAGGAGATACCTGAAAACATATCACACTTTTCCCCATAGTGTTTTTACCAATGCATAAAATGCAAGGAGAAAACATTTCGAACGAAGCGTACTAACTTTTGTTCGAATGATGACAGGTTAAAATTTTTGGTGGTTTCTTGTTCAGTCCATAGGCCTACAGCATGTGGCAAACCGGTGAGCATCCGACTCTTAGTATAGGAGATACCTGAAAACATATCACACTTTTCCCCATAGTGTTATTACCAATGCATAGAATGCATGGAGAAATCATTTCGAACGAAGCGTCCTAACTTTTGTTAGAATGATGACAGATTAAAATTTTTGGTGGTTTCTTGTTCAGTCCATAGGCCTACAGCATGTGGGAAACCAGTGGGCATCCGACTCTTAGTATAGGAGATACCTGAAAACATATCACACTTTTCCCCATAGTGCTTTTACCATTGCATAAAATGCATGGAGAAATCATTTCAAACGAAGCGTCCTAACTTTTGTTAGAATGACAACAGGTTAAATTTTTTGGTGGTTTCTTGTTCAGTCCATAGGCCTACAGCATGTGGCATACCGGTGAGCATGCGGCTCTATTAGTATAGGAGATACCTGAAAACATATCACACTTTTCCCCGTAGTGCTTTTACCAATGCATAAAATGCATGGAGAAATCATTTCAAACAAAGAGTCCGAACTTTTATTAGAATGATGACAGGTTAACATTTTTGGTGGTTTCTTGTTCAGTCCATGGGCCTACATCATGTGGCAAACCTGTGAGCATCCAACTCTATTAGTATAGGAGATACCTGAAAACATATCACACTTTTACCCATAGTGCTTTTACCAATGCATAAAATGCATGGAGAAAACATTTCGAACGAAGCGTCCTAACTTTTGTTAGAATGATGACAGGTTAAGATTTTTGGTGGTTTCTTGTTCAGTCCGTAGGCCTACAGCATGTGGCAAACCGGTCAGCATCTGACTCTTAGTATAGGAGATATCTGAAAACATATCATACTTTTCCCCATAGTGCTTTTACCAATGCATAAAATGCATGGAGAAATCATTTCAAACGAAGCGTCCTAACTTTTGTTAGAATGATGACAGGTTAAAAATTTTTATGGTTTCTTGTTCAGTCCATAGGCCTACAGCATGTGGCAAACCTGTAAGCATCCAACTCTATTAGTATAGGAGATACCTGAAAACATATCACACTTTTCCCCATAGTGCTTTTACCAATGCATGGAGAAATCATTTCTAACGAAGCGTCCTAACTTTTGTTCGAATGATGACAGGTTAAAATTTTTGGTGGTTTCTTGTTCAGTCCGTCGGCCTACAGCATGTGGCAAACCGGTGAGCATCCGACTCTTAGTATAGGAGATACCTGAAAACATATCACACTTTTCCCCATAATGCTTTTACCATTGCATAAAATGCATGGAGAAATCATTTCAAACGAAGCGTCCTAACTTTTGTTAGAATGACAGGTTAAAATTTTTGGTGGTTTCTTGTTCAGTCCGTCGGCCTACAGCATGTGGCAAACCGGTGAGCATCCGACTCTTAGTATAGGAGATACCTGAAAACATATCACACTTTTCCCCATAATGCTTTTACTATTGCATAAAATGCATGGAGAAATCATTTCAAACGAAGCGTCCTAACTTTAGTTAGAATGATGACAGGTTAAAATTTTTGGTTGTTTCTTGTTCAGTCCATAGGCCTACAGCATGTGACAAACCGGTGAGCATCCAACTTAGTATAGGAGATACCTGAAAACAAATCACACTTTTCCTGTAATGATCTGGTGGCCTTGGAGCAGCATGAGACGTACTCTGGAGAAGGTGGTCCCTGTACTGACCGCAAACAATGAACCTAGCAGCGCAACTAAAAGCAGCCGTGGGGGGTACCTAACTCTCCCTAGACCCCTCGGCACAGCCTAAGATCTAACTACCCCTAAAGACAGAAACAGGAAACCTATCTTGCCTCAGAGAAAATCCCCAAAAGGATAGATAGCCCCCCACAAATATTGACTGTGAGAGGAGAGGGAAAAAACATACACAGATATGAAATCAGATTTTAGCATAGGAGGCCATACTAGCTAAAAAGAAAGAATAGAAGAGAGTACTATGCGGTCAGTACAAAAACACTAGAAAATATCCACCACAGAAAATACGAATCACCACATCTGACTAAAGACATGGGGGGTATATCTGCATCTCCAGAGAAATAGCTAGGCTGCAAAAAATCCTTCACAGACCAAGCTGGACAAGACAAAAACATGAAAATGCACAGAACTATAAGGTCCACTGCAGGTGGACAGAAAAAACAAAGCCAGGACTTATCTTTGTAGAAAAACACAGCAAACTGGAGAGACCAGCAGGGAAGTGAATCCTTCAAGAACAATGGACAACTGGCACTGATTAAAGGATCCTGCAAAGCTATATACCCCAGTCCGTCCTGCAATTAGTAGAAACACATGTCCACTCCTGCAATCCAGACACAACTGCATTACCCCCTACAACTACCAGAGGGAGCCCAAAAGCTGAATTCACAACATTTTCCCCATACTGCTTTTACCAATCATTTTGAACGAAACGTCCTAACTTTTGTTAGAATGATGACAGGTTAAAATTTTTGGTGGTTTCTTGTTCAGTCCATAGGCCTACAGCATGTGGCAAACCGGTGAGCATCTGACTCTATTAGTATAGGAGATACCTGAAAACATATCACACTTTTCCCCATAGTGCTTTTACCAATGCAAAAAATGCATGGAGAAATCATTTCGAACCAAGCGTCCTAACTTTTGTCAGAATGATGACAGGTTAAAATGTTTGTTGGTTTCTTGTTCAGTCTGTAGGCCTGCAGCATGTGGCAAACCGGTGAGCATCCGACTCTATTAGTATAGGAGATACCTGAAAACATATCACACTTTTCCCCATAGTGCTTTTACCAATGCATAAAATGCAAGAGAAATCATTTCAAACGAAGCGTCCTAACTTTTGTTAGAATGATGACAGGTTAAAATTTTTGGTGGTTTCTTGATCAGTCCATAGGCCTACAGCATGTGGCAAACCGGTGACCATCCGACTCTATTAATATAGGAGATACCTGAAAACATATCACACTTTTCCCTATAGTGCTTTTACCAATGCATAAAATGCATGGAGAAAACATTTCGAACGAAGCGTCCTAACTTTTGTTCGAATGATGACAGGTTAAAATTTTTGGTGGTTTCTTGTTCAGTCCATAGGCCTACAGCATGGGGCAAACCTGTGAGCATCCAACTCTATTTGTATAGGAGATACCTGAAAACATATCACACTTTTCCCCATAGTGCTTTTACCAATGCATGGAGAAATCATTTCTAACAAAGCATCCTAACTTTTATTAGAATGATGACAGGTTAAAATTTTTGGTGGTTTCTTGTTCAGTCCATAGGCCTACAGCATGTGGGAAACCAGTGGGCATCCGACTCTTAGTATAGGAGATACCTGAAAACATATCACACTTTTCCCCATAGTGCTTTTACCATTGCATAAAATGCATGGAGAAATCATTTCAAATGAAGCGTCCTAACTTTTGTTAGAATGATGACAGGTTAAATTTTTTGGTGGTTTCTTGTTCAGTCCATAGGCCTACAGCATGTGGCAAACCGGTGAGCATGCGGCTCTTAGTATAGGAGATACCTGAAAACATATCATACTTTTCCCCATAGTGCTTTTACCAATGCATAAAATGCATGGAAAAATCATTTCAAACGAAGCGTCCTAACTTTTGTTAGAATGATGACAGGTTATTATTTTTGTTGGTTTCTTGTTCAGTCAATAGGCCTACAGCATGTGGCAAACCTGTGAGCATCCAACTCTATTTGTATAGGAGATACCTGAAAACATATCACACTTTTCCCCATAGTGCTTTTACCAATGCATGGAGAAATCATTTCTAACGAAGCATCCTAACTTTTGTTAGAATGATGACAGGTTAAAATTTTGGGTGGTTTCTTGTTCAGTCCATAGGCCTACAGCATGTGGCAAACCGGTGAGTATCCGACTCTTGGTATAGGAGATACCTGAAAACATATCATACTTTTCCCCATAGTGCTTTTACCAATGCATAGAATGCATGGAGAGATCATTTCGAACGAAGCGTCCTAACTTTTGTTAGAATTATGACAGGTTAAAATTTTTGTTGGTTTCTTGTTCAGTCCATAGGCCTACAGCATGTGGGAAACCAGTGGGCATCCGACTCTTAGTATAGGAGATACCTGAAAACATATCACACTTTTCCCCATAGTGCTTTTACCATTGCATAAAATGCATGGAGAAATCATTTCAAATGAAGCGTCCTAACTTTTGTTAGAATGATGACAGGTTAAATTTTTTGGTGGTTTCTTGTTCAGTCCATAGGCCTACTGCATGTGGCAAACCGGTGAGCATGCGGCTCTTAGTATAGGAGATACCTGAAAACATATCATACTTTTCCCCATAGTGCTTTTACCAATGCATAAAATGCATGGAGAAATCATTTCAAACGAAGCATCCTAACTTTTGTTAGAATGATGACAGGTTAAAATTTTTGTTGGTTTCTTGTTCAGTCCATAGGCCTACAGCATGTGGCAAACCTGTGAGCATCCAACTCTATTTGTATAGGAGATACCTGAAAACATATCACACTTTTCCCCATAGTGCTTTTACCAATGCATGGAGAAATCATTTCTAACAAAGCATCCTAACTTTTGTTAGAATGATGACAGGTTAAAATTTTTGGTGGTTTCTTGTTCAGTCCATAGGCCTACAGCATGTGGGAAACCAGTGGGCATCCGACTCTTAGTATAGGAGATACCTGAAAACATATCACACTTTTCCCCATCGTGCTTTTACCATTGCATAAAATGCATGGAGAAATCATTTCAAATGAAGCGTCCTAACTTTTGTTAGAGTGATGACAGGTTAAATTTTTTGGTGGTTTCTTGTTCAGTCCATAGGCCTACAGCATGTGGCAAACCGGTGAGCATGTGGCTCTTAGTATAGGAGATACCTGAAAACATATCATACTTTTCCCCATAGTGCTTTTACCAATGCATAAAATGCATGGAGAAATCATTTCAAACGAAGCGTCCTAACTTTTGTTAGAATGATGACAGGTTATTATTTTTGTTGGTTTCTTGTTCAGTCCATAGGCCTACAGCATGTGGCAAACCTGTGAGCATCCAACTCTATTTGTATAGGAGATACCTGAAAACATATCACACTTTTCCCCATAGTGCTTTTACCAATGCATGGAGAAATCATTTCTAACGAAGCATCCTAACTTTTGTTAGAATGATGACAGGTTAAAATTTTTGGTGGTTTCTTGTTCAGTCCATAGGCCTACAGCATGTGGCAAACCGGTGAGTATCCGACTCTTAGTATAGGAGATACCTGAAAACATATCATACTTTTCCCCATAGTGCTTTTACCAATGCATAGAATGCATGGAGAAATCATTTTGAGCGAAGCGTCCTAACTTTTGTTAGATTGATGACAGGTTAAAATTTTTGGTGGTTTCTTGTTCAGTCCATAGGCCTACAGCATGTGGCAAACCGGTGAGTTTCCAACTCTTAGTACAGGAGATACCTGAAAACATATCACACTTTTCCCCATAGTGCTTTTAACAATGCATAAAATGCATGGAGAAAACATTTCGAGCGAAGCGTCCTAACTTTTGTTAGAATGATGACAGGTTAAAATTTTTGGTGGTTTCTTGTTCAGTCCGTCGGCCTACAGCATGTGGCAAACCGGTGAGCATCCGAGTCTTAGTATAGGAGATACCTGAAAATATATACTTTTCCTCATAGTGCTTTTACCAATGCATAAAATGCATGGTGAAAACATTTCGAACGAAGCGTCCTAACTTTTGTTAGAATGATGACAGGTTAAAATTTTTGCTGGTTTCTTGTTCAGTCCATAGGCCTACAGCTTGTGGCAAACCGGTGAGCATCCGACTCTATTAGTATAGGAGATACCTGAAAACATATCACTCTTTTCCCCATAGTGCTTTTACCATTGCATAAAATGCATGGAGAAATCATTTCAAACGAAGCGTCCTAACTTTTGTTAGAATGACAGGTTAAAAATTTTGGTGGTTTCTTGTTCATTCCATAGGCCTACAGCATGTGGCAAACCGGTAAGTATCCGACTCTTAGTATAGGAGATACCTGAAAACATATCACACTTTTCCCCATAGTGCTTTTACCATTGCATAAAATGCATGGAGAAATCATTTCAAATGAAGCATCCTAACTTTTGTTAGAATGATGACAGGTTAAATTTTTTGGTGGTTTCTTGTTCAGTCCATAGGCCTACAGCATGTGGCAAACCGGTGAGCATGCGACTCTTAGTATAGGAGATACCTGAAAACATATCATACTTTTCCCCATAGTGCTTTTACCAATGCATAAAATGCATGGAGAAATCATTTCAAACGAAGCGTCCTAACTTTTGTTAGAATGATGACAGGTTATTATTTTTGTTGGTTTCTTGTTCAGTCCATAGTCCTACAGCATGTGGCAAACCTGTGAGCATCCAACTCTATTTATATAGGAGATACCTGAAAACATATCACACTTTTCCCCATAGTGCTTTTACCAATGCATGGAGAAATCATTTCTAACGAAGCATCCTAACTTTTGTTAGAATGATGACAGGTTAAAATTTTTGGTGGTTTCTTGTTCAGTCCATAGGCCTACAGCATGTGGCAAACCGGTGAGTATCCGACTCTTAGTATAGGAGATACCTGAAAACATATCATACTTTTCCCAATAGTGCTTTTACCAATGCATAGAATGCATGGAGAAATCATTTCGAACGAAGCGTCCTAACTTTTGTTAGAATGATGACAGGTTAAAATTTTTGGTGGTTTCTTGTTCAGTCCATAGG
This sequence comes from Ranitomeya imitator, assembly GCF_032444005.1. NCBI lineage: Eukaryota > Metazoa > Chordata > Amphibia > Anura > Dendrobatidae > Ranitomeya > Ranitomeya imitator. The sequence continues at coordinate 583,896,007 of NC_091282.1, forward strand.
CCTACAGCATGTGGGAAACCAGTGGGCATCCGACTCTTAGTATAGGAGATACCTGAAAACATATCACACTTTTCCCCATAGTGCTTTTACCATTGCATAAAATGCATGGAGAAATCATTTCAAATGAAGCGTCCTAACTTTTGTTAGAATGATGACAGGTTAAATTTTTTGGTGGTTTCTTGTTCAGTCCATAGGCTTACAGCATGTGGCAAACCTGTGAGCATCCAACTCTATTTGTATAGGAGATACCTGAAAACATATCACACTTTTCCCCATAGTGCTTTTACCAATGCATGGAGAAATCATTTCTAACAAAGCATCCTAACTTTTGTTAGAATGATGACAGGTTAAAATTTTTGGTGGTTTCTTGTTCAGTCCATAGGCCTACAGCATGTGGCAAACCGGTGAGCATGCGGCTCTTAGTATAGGAGATACCTGAAAACATATCATACTTTTCCCCATAGTGCTTTTACCAATGCATAAAATGCATGGAGAAATCATTTCAAACGAAGCGTCCTAACTTTTGTTAGAATGATGACAGGTTATTATTTTTGTTGGTTTCTTGTTCAGTCCATAGGCCTACAGCATGTGGCAAACCTGTGAGCATCCAACTCTATTTGTATAGGAGATACCTGAAAACATATCACACTTTTCCCCATAGTGCTTTTACCAATGCATGGAGAAATCATTTCTAACGTAGCATCCTAACTTTTGTTAGAATGATGACAGGTTAAAATTTTTGGTGGTTTCTTGTTCAGTCCATAGGCCTACAGCATGTGGCAAACCGGTGAGTATCCGACTCTTAGTATAGGAGATACCTGAAAACATATCATACTTTTCCCCCATAGTGCTTTTACCAATGCATAGAATGCATGGAGAAATCATTTTGAGCGAAGCGTCCTAACTTTTGTTAGAATGATGACAGGTTAAAATTTTTGGTGGTTTCTTGTTCAGTCCATAGGCCTACAGCATGTGGCAAACCGGTGAGTATCCAACTCTTAGTACAGGAGATACCTGAAAACATATCACACTTTTCCCCATAGTGCTTTTAACAATGCATAAAATGCATGGAGAAAACATTTCGAGCGAAGCGTCCTAACTTTTGTTAGAATGATGACAGGTTAAAATTTTTGGTGGTTTCTTGTTCAGTCCGTCGGCCTACAGCATGTGGCAAACCGGTGAGCATCCGAGTCTTAGTATAGGAGATTCCTGAAAATATATACTTTTCCCCATAGTGCTTTTACCATTGCATAAAATGCATGGAGAAATCATTTTAAACGAAGCGTCCAAACTTTTGTTAGAATGACAGGTTAAAATTTTTGGTGGTTTCTTGTTCAGTCCATAGGCCTACAGCATGTGGCAATCCGGTAAGTATCCGACTCTTAGTATAGGAGATACCTGAAAACATATCACACTTTTCCCTATAGTGCTTTTACCAATGCATAAAATGCATGGAGAAATCATTTCGAACGAAGCGTCCTAACTTTTGTTAGAATGATGACAGGTTAAAATTTTTGGTTGTTTCTTGTTCAGTCCATAGGCCTACAGCATGTGACAAACCGGTGAGTATCCAACGTAGTATAGGAGATACCTGAAAACAAATCACACTTTTCCTGTTATGATCTGGTGGCCTTGGAGCAGCATGAGACGTACTCTGGAGAAGGTGGTCCCTGTACTGACCGCAAACAATGAACCTAGCAGCGCAACTAAAAGCAGCCGTGGGGGGTACCTAACTCTCCCTAGACCCCTCGGCACAGCCTAAGATCTAACTACCCCTAAAGACAGAAACAGGAAACCTTTCTTGCCTCAGTGAAAATCCCCAAAAGGATAGATAGCCCCCCACAAATATTGACTGTGAGAGGAGAGGGAAAAAACATACACAGATATGAAATCAGATTTTAGCATAGGAGGCCATACTAGCTAAAAAGAAAGAATAGAACAGAGTACTATACGGTCAGTACAAAAACACTAGAAAATATCCACCACAGAAAATACGAATCACCACATCTGACTAAAGACATGGGGGGTATATCTGCATCTCCAGAGAAATAGCTAGGCTGCAAAAAATCCTTCACAGACCAAGCTGGACAAGACAAAAACATGAAAATGCACAGAACTATAAGGTCCACTGCAGGTGGACAGAAAAAACAAAGCCAGGACTTATCTTTGTAGAAAAACACAGCAAACTGGAGAGACCAGCAGGGAAGTGAATCCTTCAAGAACAATGGACAACTGGCACTGATTAAAGGATCCTGCAAAGCTATATACCCCAGTCCGTCCTGCAATTAGTAGAAACACATGTCCACTCCTGCAATCCAGACACAACTGCATTACCCTCTACAACTACCAGAGGGAGCCCAAAAGCTGAATTCACAACATATTCCCCATACTGCTTTTACCAATCATTTTGAACGAAACGTCCTAACTTTTGTTAGAATGATGACAGGTTAAAATTTTTGGTGGTTTCTTGTTCAGTCCATAGGCCTACAGCATGTGGCAAACCGGTGAGCATCCAACTCGACTCTATTAGTATAGGAGATACCTGAAAACATATCACACTTTTCCCCATAGTGCTTTTACCAATGCAAAAAATGCATGGAGAAATCATTTCGAACCAAGCGTCCTAACTTTTGTCAGAATGATGACAGGTTAAAATGTTTGTTGGTTTCTTGTTCAGTCCGTAGGCCTGCAGCATGTGGCAAACCGGTGAGCATCCGACTCTATTAGTATAGGAGATACCTGAAAACATATCACACTTTTCCCCATTATGCTTTTACCAATGCGTAAAATGCAAGAGAAATCATTTCAAACGAAGCGTCCTAACTTTTGTTAGAACGATGACAGGTTAAAATTTTTGGTGGTTTCTTGATCAGTCCATAGGCCTACAGCATGTGGCAAACCGGTGACCATCCGACTCTATTAGTATAGGAGATACCTGAAAACATATCACACTTTTCCCTATAGTGCTTTTACCAATGCATAAAATGCATGGAGAAAACATTTCGAACGAAGCGTCCTAACTCTTGTTCGAATGATGACAGGTTAAAATTTTTGGTGGTTTCTTGTTCAGTCCATAGGCCTACAGCATTGGCAAACCGGTGAGCATCCGACTCTTAGTATAGCAGATACCTGAAAACATATCACACTTTTCCCCATAGTGCTTTTACCAATGCATAGAATGCATGGAGAAATCATTTCGAACGAAGCGTCCTAACTTTTGTTAGAATTATGACAGGTTAAAATTTTTGGTGGTTTCTTATTCAGTCCATAGGCCTACAGCATGTGGGAAACCAGTGGGCATCCGACTCTTAGTATAGGAGATACCTGAAAACATATCACACTTTTCCCCATAGTGCTTTTACCATTGCATAAAATGCATGGAGAAATTATTTCAAATGAAGCGTCCTAACTTTTGTTAGAATGATGACAGGTTAAATTTTTTGGTGGTTTCTTGTTCAGTCCATAGGCCTACTGCATGTGGCAAACCGGTGAGCATGCGGCTCTTAGTATAGGAGATACCTGAAAACATATCATACTTTTCCCCATAGTGCTTTTACCAATGCATAAAATGCATGGAGAAATCATTTCAAACGAAGCATCCTAACTTTTCTTAGAATGATGACAGGTTAAAATTTTTGTTGGTTTCTTGTTCAGTCCATAGGCCTGCAGCATGTGGCAAACCTGTGAGCATCCAACTATATTTGTATAGGAGATACCTGAAAACATATCACACTTTTCCCCATAGTGCTTTTACCAATGCATAGAATGCATGGAGAAATCATTTCGAACGAAGCGTCGTAACTCTTGTTAGAATTATGACAGGTTAAAATTTTTGGTGGTTTCTTATTCAGTCCATAGGCCTACAGCATGTGGGAAACCAGTGGGCATCCGACTCTTAGTATAGGAGATACCTGAAAACATATCACACTTTTCCCCATAGTGCTTTTACCATTGCATAAAATGCATGGAGAAATCATTTCAAATGAAGCGTCCTAACTTTTGTTAGAATGATGACAGGTTAAATTTTTTGGTGGTTTCTTGTTCAGTCCATAGGCCTACAGCATGTGGCAAACCGGTGAGCATGCGGCTCTTAGTATAGGAGATACCTGAAAACATATCATACTTTTCCCCATAGTGCTTTTACCAATGCATAAAATGCATGGAGAAATCATTTCAAACGAAGCATCCTAACTTTTGTTAGAATGATGACAGGTTAAAATTTTTGTTGGTTTCTTGTTCAGTCCATAGGCCTGCAGCATGTGGCAAACCTGTGAGCATCCAACTCTTTTTGTATAGGAGATACCTGAAAACATATCACACTTTTCCCCATAGTGCTTTTACCAATGCATGGAGAAATCATTTCTAACAAAGCATCCTAACTTTTGTTAGAATGATGACAGATTAAAATTTTTGGTGGTTTCTTGTTCAGTCCATAGGCCTACAGCATGTGGGAAACCAGTGGGCATCCGACTCTTAGTATAGGAGATACCTGAAAACATATCACACTTTTCCCCATAGTGCTTTTACCATTGCATAAAATGCATGGAGAAATCATTTCAAATGAAGCGTCCTAACTTTTGTTAGAATGATGACAGGTTAAATTTTTTGGTGGTTTCTTGTTCAGTCCATAGGCCTACAGCATGTGGGAAACCAGTGGGCATCCGACTCTTAGTATAGGAGATACCTGAAAACATATCATACTTTTCCCCATAGTGCTTTTACCAATGCATAGAATGCATGGAGAAATCATTTTGAGCGAAGCGTCCTAACTTTTGTTAGAATGATGACAGGTTAAAATTTTTGGTGGTTTCTTGTTCAGTCCATAGGCCTACAGCATGTGGCAAACCGGTGAGTATCCAACTCTTAGTACAGGAGATACCTGAAAACATATCACACTTTTCCCCATAGTGCTTTTAACAATGCATAAAATGCATGGAGAAAACATTTCGAGCGAAGCGTCCTAACTTTTGTTAGAATGATGACAGGTTAAAATTTTTGGTGGTTTCTTGTTCAGTCCGTCGGCCTACAGCATGTGGCAAACCGGTGAGCATCCGAGTCTTAGTATAGGAGATACCTGAAAATATATACTTTTCCCCATAGTGCTTTTACCAATGCATAAAATGCATGGTGAAAACATTTCGAACGAAGCGTCCAAACTTTTGTTAGAATGACAGGTTAAAATTTTTGGTGGTTTCTTGTTCAGTCCATAGGCCTACAGCATGTGGCAATCCGGTAAGTATCCGACTCTTAGTATAGGAGATACCTGAAAACATATCACACTTTTCCCTATAGTGCTTTTACCAATGCATAAAATGCATGGAGAAATCATTTCGAACGAAGCGTCCTAACTTTTGTTAGAATGATGACAGGTTAAAATTTTTGGTTGTTTCTTGTTCAGTCCATAGGCCTACAGCATGTGACAAACCGGTGAGTATCCAACGTAGTATAGGAGATACCTGAAAACAAATCACACTTTTCCTGTTATGATCTGGTGGCCTTGGAGCAGCATGAGACGTACTCTGGAGAAGGTGGTCCCTGTACTGACCGCAAACAATGAACCTAGCAGCGCAACTAAAAGCAGCCGTGGGGGGTACCTAACTCTCCCTAGACCCCTCGGCACAGCCTAAGATCTAACTACCCCTAAAGACAGAAACAGGAAACCTATCTTGCCTCAGTGAAAATCCCCAAAAGGATAGATAGCCCCCCACAAATATTGACTGTGAGAGGAGAGGGAAAAAACATACACAGATATGAAATCAGATTTTAGCATAGGAGGCCATACTAGCTAAAAAGAAAGAATAGAACAGAGTACTATACGGTCAGTACAAAAACACTAGAAAATATCCACCACAGAAAATACGAATCACCACATCTGACTAAAGACATGGGGGGTATATCTGCATCTCCAGAGAAATAGCTAGGCTGCAAAAAATCCTTCACAGACCAAGCTGGACAAGACAAAAACATGAAAATGCACAGAACTATAAGGTCCACTGCAGGTGGACAGAAAAAACAAAGCCAGGACTTATCTTTGTAGAAAAACACAGCAAACTGGAGAGACCAGCAGGGAAGTGAATCCTTCAAGAACAATGGACAACTGGCACTGATTAAAGGATCCTGCAAAGCTATATACCCCAGTCCGTCCTGCAATTAGTAGAAACACATGTCCACTCCTGCAATCCAGACACAACTGCATTACCCTCTACAACTACCAGAGGGAGCCCAAAAGCTGAATTCACAACATATTCCCCATACTGCTTTTACCAATCATTTTGAACGAAACGTCCTAACTTTTGTTAGAATGATGACAGGTTAAAATTTTTGGTGGTTTCTTGTTCAGTCCATAGGCCTACAGCATGTGGCAAACCGGTGAGCATCCAACTCGACTCTATTAGTATAGGAGATACCTGAAAACATATCACACTTTTCCCCATAGTGCTTTTACCAATGCAAAAAATGCATGGAGAAATCATTTCGAACCAAGCGTCCTAACTTTTGTCAGAATGATGACAGGTTAAAATGTTTGTTGGTTTCTTGTTCAGTCCGTAGGCCTGCAGCATGTGGCAAACCGGTGAGCATCCGACTCTATTAGTATAGGAGATACCTGAAAACATATCACACTTTTCCCCATTATGCTTTTACCAATGCGTAAAATGCAAGAGAAATCATTTCAAACGAAGCGTCCTAACTTTTGTTAGAACGATGACAGGTTAAAATTTTTGGTGGTTTCTTGATCAGTCCATAGGCCTACAGCATGTGGCAAACCGGTGACCATCCGACTCTATTAGTATAGGAGATACCTGAAAACATATCACACTTTTCCCTATAGTGCTTTTACCAATGCATAAAATGCATGGAGAAAACATTTCGAACGAAGCGTCCTAACTCTTGTTCGAATGATGACAGGTTAAAATTTTTGGTGGTTTCTTGTTCAGTCCATAGGCCTACAGCATTGGCAAACCGGTGAGCATCCGACTCTTAGTATAGCAGATACCTGAAAACATATCACACTTTTCCCCATAGTGCTTTTACCAATGCATAGAATGCATGGAGAAATCATTTCGAACGAAGCGTCCTAACTTTTGTTAGAATTATGACAGGTTAAAATTTTTGGTGGTTTCTTATTCAGTCCATAGGCCTACAGCATGTGGGAAACCAGTGGGCATCCGACTCTTAGTATAGGAGATACCTGAAAACATATCACACTTTTCCCCATAGTGCTTTTACCATTGCATAAAATGCATGGAGAAATCATTTCAAATGGAGCGTCCTAACTTTTGTTAGAATGATGACAGGTTAAATTTTTTGGTGGTTTCTTGTTCAGTCCATAGGCCTACTGCATGTGGCAAACCGGTGAGCATGCGGCTCTTAGTATAGGAGATACCTGAAAACATATCATACTTTTCCCCATAGTGCTTTTACCAATGCATAAAATGCATGGAGAAATCATTTCAAACGAAGCATCCTAACTTTTCTTAGAATGATGACAGGTTAAAATTTTTGTTGGTTTCTTGTTCAGTCCATAGGCCTGCAGCATGTGGCAAACCTCTGAGCATCCAACTATATTTGTATAGGAGATACCTGAAAACATATCACACTTTTCCCCATAGTGCTTTTACCAATGCATAGAATGCATGGAGAAATCATTTCGAACGAAGCGTCGTAACTCTTGTTAGAATTATGACAGGTTAAAATTTTTGGTGGTTTCTTATTCAGTCCATAGGCCTACAGCATGTGGGAAACCAGTGGGCATCCGACTCTTAGTATAGGAGATACCTGAAAACATATCACACTTTTCCCCATAGTGCTTTTACCATTGCATAAAATGCATGGAGAAATCATTTCAAATGAAGCGTCCTAACTTTTGTTAGAATGATGACAGGTTAAATTTTTTGGTGGTTTCTTGTTCAGTCCATAGGCCTACAGCATGTGGCAAACCGGTGAGCATGCGGCTCTTAGTATAGGAGATACCTGAAAACATATCATACTTTTCCCCATAGTGCTTTTACCAATGCATAAAATGCATGGAGAAATCATTTCAAACGAAGCATCCTAACTTTTGTTAGAATGATGACAGGTTAAAATTTTTGTTGGTTTCTTGTTCAGTCCATAGGCCTGCAGCATGTGGCAAACCTGTGAGCATCCAACTCTTTTTGTATAGGAGATACCTGAAAACATATCACACTTTTCCCCATAGTGCTTTTACCAATGCATGGAGAAATCATTTCTAACAAAGCATCCTAACTTTTGTTAGAATGATGACAGATTAAAATTTTTGGTGGTTTCTTGTTCAGTCCATAGGCCTACAGCATGTGGGAAACCAGTGGGCATCCGACTCTTAGTATAGGAGATACCTGAAAACATATCACACTTTTCCCCATAGTGCTTTTACCATTGCATAAAATGCATGGAGAAATCATTTCAAATGAAGCGTCCTAACTTTTGTTAGAATGATGACAGGTTAAATTTTTTGGTGGTTTCTTGTTCAGTCCATAGGCCTACAGCATGTGGGAAACCAGTGGGCATCCGACTCTTAGTATAGGAGATACCTGAAAACATATCATACTTTTCCCCATAGTGCTTTTACCAATGCATAGAATGCATGGAGAAATCATTTTGAGCGAAGTTAAAATTTTTGGTGGTTTCTTGTTCAGTCCATAGGCCTACAGCATGTGGCAAACCGGTGAGCATCCAACTCGACTCTATTAGTATAGGAGATACCTGAAAACATATCACACTTTTCCCCATAAAATGCATGGAGAAAACATTTCGAACGAAGCGTCCTAACTCTTGTTCGAATGATGACAGGTTAAAATTTTTGGTGGTTTCTTGTTCAGTCCATAGGCCTACAGCATGTGGCAAACCGGTGAGCATGCGGCTCTTAGTATAGGAGATACCTGAAAACATATCATACTTTTCCCCATAGTGCTTTTACCAATGCATAAAATGCATGGAGAAATCATTTCAAACGAAGCGTCCTAACTTTTGTTAGAATGATGACAGGTTATTATTTTTGTTGGTTTCTTGTTCAGTCCATAGGCCTACAGCATGTGGCAAACCTGTGAGCATCCAACTCTATTTGTATAGGAGATACCTGAAAACATATCACACTTTTCCCCATAGTGCTTTTACCAATGCATGGAGAAATCATTTCTAACGTAGCATCCTAACTTTTGTTAGAATGATGACAGGTTAAAATTTTTGGTGGTTTCTTGTTCAGTCCATAGGCCTACAGCATGTGGCAAACCGGTGAGTATCCAACTCTTAGTACAGGAGATACCTGAAAACATATCACACTTTTCCCCATAGTGCTTTTAACAATGCATAAAATGCATGGAGAAAACATTTCGAGCGAAGCGTCCTGGCTTTTGTTAGAATGATGACAGGTTAAAATTTTTGGTGGTTTCTTGTTCAGTCCGTCGGCCTACAGCATGTGGCAAACCGGTGAGCATCCGAGTCTTAGTATAGGAGATTCCTGAAAATATATACTTTTCCCCATAGTGCTTTTACCATTGCATAAAATGCATGGAGAAATCATTTTAAACGAAGCGTCCAAACTTTTGTTAGAATGACAGGTTAAAATTTTTGGTGGTTTCTTGTTCAGTCCATAGGCCTACAGCATGTGGCAATCCGGTAAGTATCCGACTCTTAGTATAGGAGATACCTGAAAACATATCACACTTTTCCCTATAGTGCTTTTACCAATGCATAAAATGCATGGAGAAATCATTTCGAACGAAGCGTCCTAACTTTTGTTAGAATGATGACAGGTTAAAATTTTTGGTTGTTTCTTGTTCAGTCCATAGGCCTACAGCATGTGACAAACCGGTGAGTATCCAACGTAGTATAGGAGATACCTGAAAACAAATCACACTTTTCCTGTTATGATCTGGTGGCCTTGGAGCAGCATGAGACGTACTCTGGAGAAGGTGGTCCCTGTACTGACCGCAAACAATGAACCTAGCAGCGCAACTAAAAGCAGCCGTGGGGGGTACCTAACTCTCCCTAGACCCCTCGGCACAGCCTAAGATCTAACTACCCCTAAAGACAGAAACAGGAAACCTATCTTGCCTCAGTGAAAATCCCCAAAAGGATAGATAGCCCCCCACAAATATTGACTGTGAGAGGAGAGGGAAAAAACATACACAGATATGAAATCAGATTTTAGCATAGGAGGCCATACTAGCTAAAAAGAAAGAATAGAACAGAGTACTATACGGTCAGTACAAAAACACTAGAAAATATCCACCACAGAAAATACGAATCACCACATCTGACTAAAGACATGGGGGGTATATCTGCATCTCCAGAGAAATAGCTAGGCTGCAAAAAATCCTTCACAGACCAAGCTGGACAAGACAAAAACATGAAAATGCACAGAACTATAAGGTCCACTGCAGGTGGACAGAAAAAACAAAGCCAGGACTTATCTTTGTAGAAAAACACAGCAAACTGGAGAGACCAGCAGGGAAGTGAATCCTTCAAGAACAATGGACAACTGGCACTGATTAAAGGATCCTGCAAAGCTATATACCCCAGTCCGTCCTGCAATTAGTAGAAACACATGTCCACTCCTGCAATCCAGACACAACTGCATTACCCTCTACAACTACCAGAGGGAGCCCAAAAGCTGAATTCACAACATATTCCCCATACTGCTTTTACCAATCATTTTGAACGAAACGTCCTAACTTTTGTTAGAATGATGACAGGTTAAAATTTTTGGTGGTTTCTTGTTCAGTCCATAGGCCTACAGCATGTGGCAAACCGGTGAGCATCCAACTCGACTCTATTAGTATAGGAGATACCTGAAAACATATCACACTTTTCCCCATAGTGCTTTTACCAATGCAAAAAATGCATGGAGAAATCATTTCGAACCAAGCGTCCTAACTTTTGTCAGAATGATGACAGGTTAAAATGTTTGTTGGTTTCTTGTTCAGTCCGTAGGCCTGCAGCATGTGGCAAACCGGTGAGCATCCGACTCTATTAGTATAGGAGATACCTGAAAACATATCACACTTTTCCCCATTATGCTTTTACCAATGCGTAAAATGCAAGAGAAATCATTTCAAACGAAGCGTCCTAACTTTTGTTAGAACGATGACAGGTTAAAATTTTTGGTGGTTTCTTGATCAGTCCATAGGCCTACAGCATGTGGCAAACCGGTGACCATCCGACTCTATTAGTATAGGAGATACCTGAAAACATATCACACTTTTCCCTATAGTGCTTTTACCAATGCATAAAATGCATGGAGAAAACATTTCGAACGAAGCGTCCTAACTCTTGTTCGAATGATGACAGGTTAAAATTTTTGGTGGTTTCTTGTTCAGTCCATAGGCCTACAGCATTGGCAAACCGGTGAGCATCCGACTCTTAGTATAGCAGATACCTGAAAACATATCACACTTTTCCCCATAGTGCTTTTACCAATGCATAGAATGCATGGAGAAATCATTTCGAACGAAGCGTCCTAACTTTTGTTAGAATTATGACAGGTTAAAATTTTTGGTGGTTTCTTATTCAGTCCATAGGCCTACAGCATGTGGGAAACCAGTGGGCATCCGACTCTTAGTATAGGAGATACCTGAAAACATATCACACTTTTCCCCATAGTGCTTTTACCATTGCATAAAATGCATGGAGAAATCATTTCAAATGAAGCGTCCTAACTTTTGTTAGAATGATGACAGGTTAAATTTTTTGGTGGTTTCTTGTTCAGTCCATAGGCCTACTGCATGTGGCAAACCGGTGAGCATGCGGCTCTTAGTATAGGAGATACCTGAAAACATATCATACTTTTCCCCATAGTGCTTTTACCAATGCATAAAATGCATGGAGAAATCATTTCAAACGAAGCATCCTAACTTTTCTTAGAATGATGACAGGTTAAAATTTTTGTTGGTTTCTTGTTCAGTCCATAGGCCTGCAGCATGTGGCAAACCTGTGAGCATCCAACTATATTTGTATAGGAGATACCTGAAAACATATCACACTTTTCCCCATAGTGCTTTTACCAATGCATAGAATGCATGGAGAAATCATTTCGAACGAAGCGTCGTAACTCTTGTTAGAATTATGACAGGTTAAAATTTTTGGTGGTTTCTTATTCAGTCCATAGGCCTACAGCATGTGGGAAACCAGTGGGCATCCGACTCTTAGTATAGGAGATACCTGAAAACATATCACACTTTTCCCCATAGTGCTTTTACCATTGCATAAAATGCATGGAGAAATCATTTCAAATGAAGCGTCCTAACTTTTGTTAAAATGATGACAGGTTAAATTTTTTGGTGGTTTCTTGTTCAGTCCATAGGCCTACAGCATGTGGCAAACCGGTGAGCATGTGGCTCTTAGTATAGGAGATACCTGAAAACATATCATACTTTTCCCCATAGTGCTTTTACCAAAGCATAAAATGCATGGAGAAATCATTTCAAACGAAGCATCCTAACTTTTGTTAGAATGATGACAGGTTAAAATTTTTGTTGGTTTCTTGTTCAGTCCATAGGCCTGCAGCATGTGGCAAACCTGTGAGCATCCAACTCTTTTTGTATAGGAGATACCTGAAAACATATCACACTTTTCCCCATAGTGCTTTTACCAATGCATGGAGAAATCATTTCTAACAAAGCATCCTAACTTTTGTTAGAATGATGACAGATTAAAATTTTTGGTGGTTTCTTGTTCAGTCCATAGGCCTACAGCATGTGGGAAACCAGTGGGCATCCGACTCTTAGTATAGGAGATACCTGAAAACATATCATACTTTTCCCCATAGTGCTTTTACCAATGCATAGAATGCATGGAGAAATCATTTCAAATGAAGCGTCCTAACTTTTGTTAGAATGATGACAGGTTAAATTTTTTGGTGGTTTCTTGTTCAGTCCATAGGCCTACAGCATGTGGGAAACCAGTGGGCATCCGACTCTTAGTATAGGAGATACCTGACAACATATCACACTTTTCCCCATAGTGCTTTTACCATTGCATAAAATGCATGGAGAAATCATTTCAAATGAAGCGTCCTAACTTTTGTTAGAATGATGACAGGTTAAATTTTTTGGTGGTTTCTTGTTCAGTCCATAGGCCTACAGCATGTGGGAAACCAGTGGGCATCCGACTCTTAGTATAGGAGATACCTGAAAACATATCATACTTTTCCCCATAGTGCTTTTACCAATGCATAGAATGCATGGAGAAATCATTTTGAGCGAAGCGTCCTAACTTTTGTTAGAATGATGACAGGTTAAAATTTTTGGTGGTTTCTTGTTCAGTCCATAGGCCTACAGCATGTGGCAAACCGGTGAGTATCCAACTCTTAGTACAGGAGATACCTGAAAACATATCACACTTTTCCCTATAGTGCTTTTACCAATGCATAAAATGCATGGAGAAAACATTTCGAAGAAAGCATCCTAACTTTTGTTCGAATGATGACAGGTTAAAATTTTTGGTGGTTTCTTGTTCAGTCCATAGGCCTACAGCATGTGGCAAACCGGTGATCATCCAACTCTATTAGTATAGGAGATACCTGAAAACATATCACACTTTTCCCCATAGTGCTTTTACCAATGCAAAAAATGCATGGAGAAATCATTTCGAACCAAGCGTCCTAACTTTTGTCAGAATGATGACAGGTTAAAATGTGTGTTGGTTTCTTGTTCAGTCCATAGGCCTACAGCATGTGGCAAACCAGTGACCATCCGACTCTATTAGTATAGGAGATACCTGAAAACATATCACACTTTTCCCTATAGTGCTTTTACCAATGCATAGAATGCATGGAGAAATCATTTCAAACGAAGCGTCCTAACTTTTGTTAGAATGATGACAGGTTAAAATTTTTGGTGGTTTCTTGTTCAGTCCATAGGCCTACAGCATGTGGCAAACCGGTGATCATCCAACTCTTTTAGTATAGGAGATACCTGAAAACATATCACACTTTTCCCCATAGTGCTTTTACCAATGCAAAAAATGCATGGAGAAATCATTTCGAACCAAGCGTCCTAACTTTTGTCAGAATGATGACAGGTTAAATGTCTTTTGGTTTCTTGTTCAGTCCGTAGGCCTACAGCACGTGGCAAACCTGTGAGCATCCAACTCTATTAGTATAGGAGATACCTGAAAACATATCACACTTTTCCCCATAGTGCTTTTACCAATGCATAAAATGCAAGAGAAATCATCTCAAACGAAGCATCCTAACTTTTGTTAGAACGATGACAGGTTAAAATTTTTTGTGGTTTCTTGTTCAGTCCATAGGCCTACAGCATGTGGCAAACCGGCGAGCATCCGACTCTATTAGTATAGGAGATACCTGAAAACATATCACACTTTTCCCCATAGTGCTTTTACCAATGCATAAAATGCATGGAGAAATCATTTCGAACGAAGCGTCCTAACTTTTGTTCGAATGATGACAGGTTAAAATTTTTGGTGGTTTCTTGTTCAGTCCATAGGCCTACAGCATGTTGCAAACCGGTGAGCATCCGACTCTTAGTATAGGAGATACCTGAAAACATATCACACTTTTCCCCATAGTGCTATTACCAATGCATAGAATGCATGGAGAAATCATTTCGAACGAAGCGTCCTAACTTTTGTTAGAATGATGACAGGTTAAAATATTTGGTGGTTTCTTGTTCAGTCCATAGGCCTACAGCATGTGGGAAACCAGTGGGCATCCGACTCTTAGTATAGGAGATACCTGAAAACATATCACACTTTTCCCCATAGTGCTTTTACCAATGCATAAAATGCATGGAGAAATCATTTCAAACGAAGCGTCCTAACTTTTGTTAGAATGATGACAGGTTAAAATTTTGGTGGTTTCTTGTTCAGTCCATAGGCCTACAGCATGTGGCAAACCGGTGAGCATCCGACTCTATTAGTATAGGAGATACCTAAAAACATATCACACTTTTCCCCATAATGCTTTTACCATTGTATAAAATGCATGTAGAAATCATTTCAAACGAAGCGTCCTAACTTTTGTTAGAATGACAGGTTAAAATTTTTGGTGGTTTCTTGTTCAGTCCATAGGCCTACAGCATGTGGCAAACCTGTGAGCATCCAACTCTATGAGTATAGGAGATACCTGAAAACATATCACACTTTTCCCCATAGTGCTTTTACCAATGCATAAAATGCATGGAGAAAACATTTCGAACGAAGCGTCCTAACTTTTGTTCGAATGATGACAGGTTAAAATTTTTGGTGGTTTCTTGTTCAGTCCATAGGCCTACAGCATGTGGCAAACCGGTGAGTATCCGACTCTTAGTATAGGAGATACCTGAAAACATATCACACTTTTCCCCATAGTGCTTTTACCAATGCATAAAATGCATGGAGGAAACATATCGAATGAAGCCTCCTAACTTTTGTTAGAATGATGACAGGTTAAAATTTTTGGTGGTTTCTTGTTCAGTCCATAGGCCTACAGCATGTCACAAACCGGTGAGCATCCGACTTAGTATAGGAGATACCTGAGAACATATCACACTTTTCCTGTAATGATCTGGTGGCCTTGGAGCAGCATGAGACGTACTCTGGAGAAGGTGGTCCCTGTACTGACCGCAAACAATGAACCTAGCAGCACAACTAAAAGCAGCCGTGGGGGGTACCTAACTCTCCCTAGACCCCTCGGCACAGCCTAAGATCTAACTACCCCTAAAGACAGAAACAGGAAACCTATCTTGCCTCAGAGAAAATCCCCAAAAGGATAGATAGCCCCCCACAAATATTGACTGTGAGAGTAGAGGGAAAAACATACACAGATATGAAATCAGATTTTAGCATAGGAAGCCATACTAGCTAAAAAGAAAGAATAGAACAGAGTACTATCCACCACAGAAAATACGGATCACCACATCTGACTAAAGACATGGGGGGTATATCTGCATCTCCAGAGAAATAGCTAGGCTGCAAAAAATCCTTCACAGACCAAGCTGGACAAGACAAAAACATGAAAATGCACAGAACTATAAGGTCCTCTGCAGGTGGACAGAAAAAACAAAGCCAGGACTTATCTTTGTAGAAAAACACAGCAAACTGGAGAGACCAGCAGGGAAGTGAATCCTTCAAGAACAATGGACAACTGGCCCTGATTAAAGGATCCTGCAAAGCTTTATACCCCAGTCCGTCCTGCAATTAGTAGAAACACATGTCCACTCCTGCAATCCAGACACAACTGCATTACCCTCTACAACTACCAGAGGGAGCCCAAAAGCTGAATTCACAACATTTTGCACATACTGCTTTTACCAATGCATAAAATGCATGGAGAAATCATTTTGAACGAAGCATCCTAACTTTTGTTAGAATGATGACAGGTTAAAATTTTTGGTGGTTTCTTGTTCAGTCCATAGGCCTACAGCATGTGGCAAACCGGTGACCATCCGACTCTATTAGTATAGGAGATACCTGAAAACATCACACTTTTCCCTATAGTGCTTTTACCAATGCATAAAATGCATGGAGAAAACATTTCGAACGAAGCGTCTAAACTTTTGTTCGAATGATGACAGGTTAAAATTTTTGGTGGTTTCTTGTTCAGTCCATAGGCCTACAGCATGTGGCAAACCGGTGAGCATCCGACTCTTAGTATAGGAGATACCTGAAAACATATCACACTTTTCCCCATAGTGCTTTTACCAATGCATAGAATGCATGGAGAAATCATTTTGAGTGAAGCCTCCTAACTTTTGTTAGAATGATGACAGGTTAAAATTTTTGGTGGTTTCTTGTTCAGTCCATAGGCCTACAGCTTGTGGCAAACCGGTGAGCATCTGACTCTATTAGTATAGGAGATACCTGAAAACATATCACACTTTTCCCCATAGTGCTTTTACCATTGCATAAAATGCATGGAGAAATCATTTCAAACGAAGCGTCCTAACTTTTGTTAGAATGACAGGTTAAAATTTTTGGTGGTTTCTTGTTCAGTCCATAGGCCTACAGCATGTGGCAAACCGGTGAGTATCCGACTCTTAGTATAGGAGATGCCTGAAAACATATCACACTTTTCCCCATAGTGCTTTTACCAATGCACAAAATGCAGGAGAAATCATTTCAAACGAAGCGTCCTAACTTTTCTTAGAATGATGACAGGTTAAAATTTTTGTTGGTTTCTTGTTCAGTCCATAGGCCTACAGCATGTGGCAAACCTGTGAGCATCCAACTCTATGAGTATAGGAGATACCTGAAAACATATCACACTTTTCCCCACAGTGCTTTTACCAATGCATAGAATGCATGGAGAAATCATTTCAAACGAAGCGTCCTAACTTTTGTTCGAATGATGACAGGTAAAAATTTTTGGTGGTTTCTTGTTTAGTCCATAGGCCTACAGCATGTGGGAAACCAGTGGGCATCCGACTCTTAGTATAGGAGATACCTGAAAACATATCACACTTTTCCCCATAGTGCTTTTACCATTGCATAAAATGCATGGAGAAATCATTTCAAATGAAGCGTCCTAACTTTTGTTAGAATGATGACAGGTTAAATTTTTTGGTGGTTTCTTGTTTAGTCCATAGGCCTACAGCATGTGGCAAACCGGTGAGCATAAGGCTCTTAGTATAGGAGATACCTGAAAACTTATCATACTTTTCCCCATAGTGCTTTTACCAATGCATAAAATGCATGGAGAAATCATTTCAAACGAAGCGTCCTAACTTTTGTTAGAATGATGACAGGTTAATATTTTTGTTGGTTTCTTGTTCAGTCCATAGGCCTACAGCATGTGGCAAACCTGTGAGCATCCGACTCTTAGTATAGGAGATGCCTGAAAACATATCACACTTTTCCCCATAGTGCTTTTACCATTGCATAAAATGCATGGAGAAATCATTTCAAACGAAGCGTCCTAACTTTTGTTACAATGACAGGTTAAAATTTTTGGTGGTTTCTTGTTCAGTCCATAGGCCTACAGCATGTGGCAAACCGGTGAGTATCCGACTCTTAGTATAGGAGATGCCTGAAAACATATCACACTTTTCCCCATAGTGCTTTTACCAATGCACAAAATGCAGGAGAAATCATTTCAAACGAAGCGTCCTAACTTTTCTTAGAATGATGACAGGTTAAAATTTTTGTTGGTTTCTTGTTCAGTCCATAGGCCTACAGCATGTGGCAAACCTGTGAGCATCCAACTCTATGAGTATAGGAGATACCTGAAAACATATCACACTTTTCCCCATAGTGCTTTTACCAATGCATAGAATGCATGGAGAAATCATTTCGAACGAAGCGTCCTAACTTTTGTTCGAATGATGACAGGTAAAAATTTTTGGTGGTTTCTTGTTCAGTCCATAGGCCTACAGCATGTGGGAAACCAGTGGGCATCCGACTCTTAGTATAGGAGATACCTGAAAACATATCACACTTTTCCCCATAGTGCTTTTACCATGGCATAAAATGCATGGAGAAATCATTTCAAATGAAGCGTCCTAACTTTTGTTAGAATGATGACAGGTTAAATTTTTTGGTGGTTTCTTGTTTAGTCCATAGGCCTACAGCATGTGTCAAACCGGTGAGCATAAGGCTCTTAGTATAGGAGATACCTGAAAACTTATCATACTTTTCCCCATAGTGCTTTTACCAATGCATAAAATGCATGGAGAAATCATTTCAAACGAAGCGTCCTAACTTTTGTTAGAATGATGACAGGTTAATATTTTTGTTGGTTTCTTGTTCAGTCCATAGGCCTACAGCATGTGGCAAACCTGTGAGCATCCAACTCTATTTGTATAGGAGATACCTGAAAACTTATCACACTTTTCCCCATAGTGCTATTACCAATGCATGGAGAAATCATTTCTAACGAAGCGTCCTAACTTTGTTAGAATGATGACAGGTTAGTATTTTTGGTGGTTTCTTGTTCAGTCCATAGGCCTACAGCATGTGGCAAACCGGTGAGTATCCGACTCTTAGTATAGGAGATACCTGAAAACATATCATACTTTTCCCCATCGTGCTTTTACCAATGCATAGAATGCATGGAGAAATCATTTTGAGCGAAGCGTCCTAACTTTTGTTAGAATGATGACAGGTTAAAATTTTTGGTGGTTTCTTGTTCAGTCCATAGGCCTACAGCATGTGGCAAACCGGTGAGTATCCGACTCTTAGTACAGGAGATACCTGAAAACATATCACACTTTTCCCCATAGTGCTTTTACCAATGCATAAAATGCATGGAGAAAACATTTCGAACGAAGCGTCCTAACTTTTGTTAGAATGATGACAGGTTAAAATTTTTGGTGGTTTCTTGTTCAGTCCATAGGCCTACAGCTTGTAGCAAACCGGTGAGCATCTGACTCTATTAGTATAGGAGATACCTGAAAACATATCACACTTTTCCCCATAGTGCTTTTACCAATGCATAAAATGCATGGAGAAATCATTTCAAACGAAGCGTCCTAACTTTTGTTAGAATGACAGGTTAAAATTTTTGGTGGTTTCTTGTTCAGTCCATAGGCCTACAGCATGTGGCAAACCGGTGAGTATCCGACTCTTAGTATAGGAGATGCCTGAAAACATATCACACTTTTCCCCATAGTGCTTTTACCAATGCATAAAATGCATGGAGGAAACATTTCGAACGAAGCGTCCTAACTTTTGTTAGAATGATGACAGGTTAAAATTTTTGGTGGCTTCTTTTTCAGTCCATAGGCCTACAGCATGTGACAAACCGGTGAGCATCCGACTTAGTATAGGAGATACCTGAAACATATCACACTTTACCTGTAATGATCTGGTGGCCTTGGAGCAGCATGAGACGTACTCTGGAGAAGGTGGTCCCTGTACTGACCGAAAACCCTGAACCTAGCAGCGCAACTAAAAGCAGCCATGGGGGGTACCTAACTCTCCCTAGACCCCTCGGCACAGCCTAAGATCTAACTACCCCTAAAGACAGAAACAGGAAACCTATCTTGCCTCAGAGAAAATCCCCAAAGGATAGATAGCCCCCCACATATATTGACTGTGAGAGGAGAGGGAAAAAACATACATAGATATTAAATCAGATTTTAGCATAGGAGGCCATACTAGCTAAAAAGAAAGAATAGAACAGAGTACTATGCGGTCAGTACAAAAACACTAGAAAATATCCACCACAAAAAATACGGATCACCACATCTGACTAAAGACATGGGGGGTATATCTGCATCTCCAGAGAAATAGCTAGGCTGCAAAAAATCCTTCACAGACCAAGCTGGACAAGACAAAAACATGAAAATGCACAGAACTATAAGGTCCACTGCAGGTGGACAGAAAAAACAAAGCCATGACTTATCTTTGTGAAAAACACAGCAAACTGGAGAAACCAGCAGGGAAGTGAATCCTTCAAGAACAATGGACAACTGGCACTGATTAAAGGATCCTGCAAAGCTATATACCCCAGTCCGTCCTGCAATTAGTAGAAACACATGTCCACTCCTGCAATCCAGACACAACTGCATTACCCTCTACAACTACCAGAGGGAGCCCAAAAGCTGAATTCACAACATTTTGCCCATACTGCTTTTGCCAATGCATAAAATGCATGGAGAAATCATTTTGAACGAAGCATCCTAACTTTTGTTAGAATGATGACAGGTTAAAATTTTTGGTGGTTTCTTGTTCAGTCCATAGGCCTACAGCATGTGGCAAACCGGTGACCATCCGACTCTATTAGTATAGGAGATACCTGAAAACATATCACACTTTTCCCCATAGTGCTTTTACCAATGCATAAAATGCAGGAGAAATCATTTCAAACGAAGCGTCCTAACTTTTGTTAGAACGACGACAGGTTAAAATTTTTGGTGGTTTCTTGTTTAGTCCATAGGCCTACAGCATGTGGCAAACCGGTGACCATCCGACTCTATTAGTATAGGAGATACATGAAGACATCACACTTTTCCCTATAGTGCTTTTACCAATGCATAAAATGCATGGAGAAAACATTTCGAACGAAGCGTCTTAACTTTTGTTCAAATGATGACAGGTTAAAATTTTTGGTGGTTTCTTGTTCAGTCCATAGGCCTACAGCATGTGGCAAACCGGTGAGCATCCGACTCTTAGTATAGGAGATACCTGAAAACATATCACACTTTTCCCCATAGTGCTTTTACCAATGCATAGAATGCATGGAGAAATCATTTCGAACGAAGCGTCCTAACTTTTGTTCGAATGATGACAGGTTAAAATTTTTGGTGGTTTCTTGTTCAGTCCATAGGCCTACAGCATGTGGGAAACCAGTGGGCATCCGACTCTTAGTATAGGAGATACCTGAAAACATATCACACTTTCCCCCATAGTGCTTTTACCATTGCATAAAATGCATGGAGAAATCATTCCAAATGAAGCGTCCTAACTTTTGTTAGAATGATGACAGGTTAAATTTTTTGGTGGTTTCTTGTTCAGTCCATAGGCCTACAGCATGTGGCAAACCGGTGAGCATAAGGCTCTTAGTATAGGAGATACCTGAAAACATATCATACTTTTCCCCATAGTGCTTTTACCAATGCATAAAATGCATGGAGAAATCATTTCAAACGAAGCGTCCTAACTTTTGTTAGAATGATGACAGGTTAATATTTTTGTTGGTTTCTTGTTCAGTCCATAGGCCTACAGCATGTGGCAAACCTGTGAGCATCCAACTCTATTTGTATAGGAGATACCTGAAAACATATCACACTTTTCCCCATAGTGCTTTTACCAATGCATGGAGAAATCATTTCTAATGAAGCGTCCTAACTTTTGTTAGAATGATGACAGGTTAAAATTTTTGGTGGTTTCTTGTTCAGTCCATAGGCCTACAGCATGTGGCAAACCGGTGAGTATCCGACTCTTAGTATAGGAGATACCTGAAAACATATCATACTTTTCCCCATAGTGCTTTTACCAATGCATAGAATGCAAGGAAAAATCATTTTGAGCAAAGCCTCCTAACTTTTGTTAGAATGATGACAGGTTAAAATTTTTGGTGGTTTCTTGTTCAGTCCATAGGCCTACAGCATGTGGCAAACCGGTGAGTATCTGACTCTTAGTACAGGAGATACCTGAAAACATATCACACTTTTCCTGTAATGATCTGGTGGCCTTGGAGCAGCATGAGACGTACTCTGGAGAAGGTGGTCCCTGTACTGACCGCAAACCCTGAACCTAGCAGCGCAACTAAAAGCAGCCATGGGGGGTACCTAACTCTCCCTAGACCCCTCGGCACAGCCTAAGATCTAACTACCCCTAAAGACAGAAACAGGAAACCTATCTTGCCTCAGAGAAAATCCCCAAAGGATAGATAGCCCCCCACAAATATTGACTGTGAGAGGAGAGGGAAAAAACATACACAGATATTAAATCAGATTTTAGCATAGGAGGCCATACTAGCTAAAAAGAAAGAATAGAACAGAGTACTATGCGGTCAGTACAAAAACACTAGAAAATATCCACCACAAAAAATACGGATCACCACATCTGACTAAAGACATGGGGGGTATATCTGCATCTCCAGAGAAATAGCTAGGCTGCAAAAAATCCTTCACAGACCAAGCTGGACAAGACAAAAACATGAAAATGCACAGAACTATAAGGTCCACTGCAGGTGGACAGAAAAAACAAAGCCAGGACTTACCTTTGTGAAAAACACAGCAAACTGGAGAAACCAGCAGGGAAGTGAATCCTTCAAGAACAATGAACAACTGGAACTGATTAAAGGATCCTGCAAAGCTATATACCCCAGTCCGTCCTGCGATTAGTAGAAACACATGTCCACTCCTGCAATCCAGACACAACTGCATTACCCTCTACAACTACCAGAGGGAGCCCAAAAGCTGAATTCACAACATTTTGCCCATACTGCTTTTGCCAATGCATAAAATGCATGGAGAAATCATTTTGAACGAAGCATCCTAACTTTTGTTAGAATGATGACAGGTTAAAATTTTTGGTGGTTTCTTGTTCAGTCCATAGGCCTACAGCATGTGGCAAACCGGTGACCATCCGACTCTATTAGTATTGGAGATACCTGAAAACATATCACACTTTTCCCCATAGTGCTTTTACCAATGCATAAAATGCAGGAGAAATCATTTCAAACGAAGCGTCCTAACTTTTGTTAGAACGATGACAGGTTAAAATTTTTGGTGGTTTCTTGTTTAGTCCATAGGCCTACAGCATGTGGCAAACCGGTGACCATCCGACACTATTAGTATAGGAGATACATGAAGACATCACACTTTTCCCTATAGTGCTTTTACCAATGCATAAAATGCATGGAGAAAACATTTCGAACGAAGCGTCTTAACTTTTGTTCAAATGATGACAGGTTAAAATTTTTGGTGGTTTCTTGTTCAGTCCATAGGCCTACAGTATGTGGCAAACCAGTGAGCATCCGACTCTTAGTATAGGAGATACCTGAAAACATATCACACTTTTCCCCATAGTGCTTTTACCAATGCATAGAATGCATGGAGAAATCATTTCGAACGAAGCGTCCTAACTTTTGTTCGAATGATGACAGGTTAAAATTTTTGGTGGTTTCTTGTTCAGTCCATAGGCCTACAGCATGTGGCAAACCGGTGAGCATAAGGCTCTTAGTATAGGAGATACTTGAAAACATATCATACTTTTCCCCATAGTGCTTTTACCAATGCATAAAATGCATGGAGAAATCATTTCAAACGAAGCGTCCTAACTTTTGTTAGAATGATGACAGGTTAATATTTTTGTTGGTTTCTTGTTCAGTCCATAGGCCTACAGCATGTGGCAAACCTGTGAGCATCCAACTCTATTTGTATAGGAGATACCTGAAAACATATCACGCTTTTACCCATAGTGCTTTTACCAATGCATGGAGAAATCATTTCTAATGAAGCGTCCTAACTTTTGTTAGAATGATGACAGGTTAAAATTTTTGGTGGTTTCTTGTTCAGTCCATAGGCCTACAGCATGTGGCAAACCGGTGAGTATCCGACTCTTAGTATAGGAGATACCTGAAAACATATCATACTTTTCCCCATAGTGCTTTTACCAATGCATAGAATGAATGGAGAAATCATTTTGAGCGAAGCCTCCTAACTTTTGTTAGAATGATGACAGGTTAAAATTTTTGGTGGTTTCTTGTTCAGTCCATAGGCCTACAGCATGTGGCAAACCGGTGAGTATCTGAATCTTAGTACAGGAGATACCTGAAAACATATCACACTTTTCCCCATAGTGCTATTACCAATGCATAAAATGCATGGAGAAAACATTTCGAACGAAGCGTCCTAACTTTTGTTAGAATGATGACAGGTTAAAATTTTTGGTGGTTTCTTGTTCAGTCCATAGGCCTACAGCTTGTGGCAAACCGGTGAGCATCCGACTCTATTAGTATAGGAGATACCTGAAAACATATCACACTTTTCCCCATAGTGCTTTTACCATTGCATAAAATGCATGGAGAAATCATTTCAAACAAAGCGTCCTAACTTTTGTTAGAATGACAGGTTAAAATTTTTGGTGGTTTCTTGTTCAGTCCATAGGCCTACAGCATGTGACAAACCGGTGAGCATCCGACTTAGTATAGGAGATACCTGAAAACATATCACACTTTTCCTGTAATAATCTGGTGGCCTTGGAGCAGCATGAGACGTACTCTGGAGAAGGTGGTCCCTGTACTGACCGCAAACCCTGAACCTAGCAGCGCAACTAAAAGCAGCCATGGGGGGTACCTAACTCTCCCTAGACCCCTTGGCACAGCCTAAGATCTAACTACCCCTAAAGACAGAAACAGGAAACCTATCTTGCCTCAGAGAAAATCCCCAAAGGATAGATAGCCCCCCACAAATATTGACTGTGAGAGGAGAGGGAAAAAACATACACAGATATTAAATCAGATTTTAGCATAGGAGGCCATACTAGCTAAAAAGAAAGAATAGAACAGAGTACTATGCGGTCAGTAGAAAAACACTAGAAAATATCCACCACAAAAAATACGGATCACCACATCTGACTAAAGACATGGGGGGTATATCTGCATCTCCAGAGAAATAGCTAGGCTGCAAAAAATCCTTCACAGACCAAGCTGGACAAGACAAAAACATGAAAATGCACAGAACTATAAGGTCCACTGCAGGTGGACAGAAAAAACAAAGCCAGGACTTATCCTTTGTGAAAAACACAGCAAACTGGAGAAACCAGCAGGGAAGTGAATCCTTCAAGAACAATGGACAACTGGCACTGATTAAAGGATCCTGCGAAGCTATATACCCCAGTCCGTCCTGCAATTAGTAGAAAAACATGTCCACTCCTGCAATCCAGACACAACTGCATTACCCTCTACAACTACCAGAGGGAGCCCAAAAGCTGAATTCACAACATTTTGCCCATACTGCTTTTACCAATGCATAAAATGCATGGAGAAATCATTTTGAACGAAGCATCCTAACTTTTGTTAGAATGATGACAGGTTAAAATTTTTGGTGGTTTCTTGTTCAGTCCATAGGCCTACAGCATGTGGCAAACCGGTGACCATCCGACTCTATTAGTATAGGAGATACCTGAAAACATATCACACTTTTCCCCATAGTGCTTTTACCAATGAATAAAAAACAGGAGAAATCATTTCAAACGAAGCGTCCTAACTTTTGTTAGAATGATGACAGGTTAATATTTTTGTTGGTTTCTTGTTCAGTCCATAGGCCTACAGCATGTGGCAAACCTGTGAGCATCCAATTCTATTTGTATAGGAGATACCTGAAAACATATCACAATTTTTCCCCATAGTGCTTTTACCAATGCATGGAGAAATCATTTCTAACAAAGCGTCCTAACTTTTGTTAGAATGATGACAGGTTAAAATTTTTGGTGGTTTCTTGTTCAGTCCATAGGCCTACAGCATGTGGCAAACCGGTGAGTATCCGACTTTTAGTATAGGAGATACCTGAAAACATATCATAGTTTTCCCCATAGTGCTTTTACCAATGCATAGAATGCATGGAGAAATCATTTTGAGCGAAGCGTCCTAACTTTTGTTAGAATGATGACAGGTTAAAATTTTTGGTGGTTTCTTGTTCAGTCCATAGGCCTACAGCATGTGGCAAACCGGTGAGTATCCGACTCTTAGTACAGGAGATACCTGAAAACATATCACACTTTTCCCCATAGTGCTTTTACCAATGCATAAAATGCATGGAGAAAACATTTCGAACGAAGCGTCCTAACTTTTGTTAGAATGATGACAGGTTAAAATTTTTAGTGGTTTCTTGTTCAGTCCATAGGCCTACAGCTTGTGGCAAACCGGTGAGCATCCGACTCTATTAGTATAGGAGATACCTGAAAACATATCACACTTTTCCCCATAGTGCTTTTACCATTGCATAAAATGCATGGAGAAATCATTTCAAACGAAGCGTCCTAACTTTTGTTAGAATGACAGGTTAAAATTATTGGTGGTTTCTTGTTCAGTCCATAGGCCTACAGCATGTGGCAAACCGGTGAGTATCCGACTCTTAGTATAGGAGATGCCTGAAAACATATCACACTTTTCCCCATAGTGCTTTTACCAATGCATAAAATGCATGGCGGAAACATTTCGAACGAAGCGTCCTAACTTTTGTTAGAATGATGACAGGTTAAAATTTTTGGTGGCTTCTTGTTCAGTCCATAGGCCTACAGCATGTGACAAACCGGTGAGCATCCGACTTAGTATAGGAGATACCTGAAAACATATCACACTTTTCCTGTAATGATCTGGTGGCCTTGGAGCAGCATGAGACGTACTCTGGAGAAGGTGGTCCCTGTACTGACCGCAAACCCTGAACCTAGCAGCGCAACTAAAAGCAGCCATGGGGGGTACCTAACTCTCCCTAGACCCCTCGGCACAGCCTAAGATCTAACTACCCCTAAAGACAGAAACAGGAAACCTATCTTGCCTCAGAGAAAATCCCCAAAGGATAGATAGCCCCCCACAAATATTGACTGTGAGAGGAGAGGGAAAAAACATACACAGATATTAAATCAGATTTTAGCATAGGAGGCCATACTAGCTAAAAAGAAAGAATAGAACAGAGTACTATGCGGTCAGTACAAAAACACTAGAAAATATCCACCACAAAAAATACGGATCACCACATCTGACTAAAGACATGGGGGGTATATCTGCATCTCCAGAGAAATAGCTAGGCTGCAAAAAATCCTTCACAGACCAAGCTGGACAAGACAAAAACATGAAAATGCACAGAACTATAAGGTCCACTGCAGGTGGACAGAAAAAACAAAGCCAGGACTTATCTTTGTGAAAAACACAGCAAACTGGAGAAACCAGCAGGGAAGAGAATCCTTCAAGAACAATGGACAACTGGAACTGATTAAAGGATCCTGCAAAGCTATATACCCCAGTCCGTCCTGCAATTAGTAGAAACACATGTCCACTCCTGCAATCCAGACACAACTGCATTACCCTCTACAACTACCAGAGGGAGCCCAAAAGCTGAATTCACAACATTTTCCCCATACTGCTTTTGCCAATGCATAAAATGCATGGAGAAATCATTTCGAACGAAGCGTCCTAACTTTTGTTAGAATGATGACAGGTTAAATTTTTTGGTGGTTTCTTGTTCAGTCCATAGGCCTACAGCATGTGGCAAACCGGTGAGCATCCGACTCTATTAGTATAGGAGATACCTGAAAACATATCACACTTTTCCCTATAGTGCTTTTACCGATGCATAAAATGCATGGAGAAATAATTTCGAATGAAGCGTCCTAACTTTTGTTAGAATGATGACAGGTTAAAATTTTTGTTGCTTTCTTGTTCAGTCCATAGGCCTACAGCATGTGGCAATCCGGTGAGCATCCGACTCTATTAGTATAGGAGATACCTGAAAACATATCACACTTTTCCCCATAGTGCTTTTACCAATGCAAAAAATGCATGGAGAAATCATTTCGAACCAAGCGTCCTAACTTTTTTCAGAATGATGACAGGTTAAAATGTTTGCTTTCTTGTTCAGTCCGTAGGCCTACAGCATGTGGCAAACGGGTGAGCATCCGACTCTATTAGTATAGGAGATACCTGAAAACATATCACACTTTTCCCTATAGTGCTTTTACCAATGCAAAAAATGCATGGAGAAATCATTTCGAACGAAGCGTCCTAACTTTTGTTAGAATGATGACAGGTTAAATTTTTTGGTGGTTTCTTGTTCAGTCCATAGGCCTACAGCATGTGGCAAACCGGTGAGCATCCGACTCTATTAGTATAGGAGATACCTGAAAACATATCACACTTTTCCCTATAGTGCTTTTACCGATGCATAAAATGCATGGAGAAATAATTTCGAATGAAGCGTCCTAACTTTTGTTAGAATGATGACAGGTTAAAATTTTTGTTGCTTTCTTGTTCAGTCCATAGGCCTACAGCATGTGGCAATCCGGTGAGCATCCGACTCTATTAGTATAGGAGATACCTGAAAACATATCACACTTTTCCCCATAGTGCTTTTACCAATGCAAAAAATGCATGGAGAAATCATTTCGAACCAAGCGTCCTAACTTTTTTCAGAATGATGACAGGTTAAAATGTTTGCTTTCTTGTTCAGTCCGTAGGCCTACAGCATGTGGCAAACGGGTGAGCATCCGACTCTATTAGTATAGGAGATACCTGAAAACATATCACACTTTTCCCTATAGTGCTTTTACCAATGCAAAAAATGCATGGAGAAATCATTTCGAACGAAGCGTCCTAACTTTTGTCAGAATGATGACAGGTTAAAATGTTTGTTGGTTTCTTGTTCAGTCCATAGGCCTACAGCATGTGGCAAACCGGTGACCATCCGACTTTATTAGTATAGAAGATACCTGAAAACATATCACACTTTTCCCTATAGTGCTTTTACCAATGCATAAAATGCATGGAGAAAACATTTCGAAGAAAGCATCCTAACTTTTGTTCGAATGATGACAGGTTAAAATTTTTGGTGGTTTCTTGTTCAGTCCATAGGCCTACAGCATGTGGCAAACCGGTGAACATTCGACTCTTAGTATAGGAGATACCTGAAAACATCACACTTTTCCCCATAGTGCTTTTACCAATGCATAGAATGCATGGACAAATCATTTCGAACGAAGCGTCCAAACTTTTGTTAGAATGATGACAGGTTAAAATTTTTGGTGGTTTCTTGTTCAGTTCATAGGCCTACAGCATGTGGCAAACCGGTGAGCATCCGACTCTATTAGTATAGGAGATACCTGAAAACATATCACACTTTTCCCCATAGTGTTTTACCAATGCAAAAAATGCATGGAGAAATCATTTCAAACGAAGCGTCCTAACTTTTGTTAGAATGATGACAGGTTAAAATTTTTGGTGGTTTCTTGTTCAGTCCGTCGGCCTACAGCATGTGGCAAATCGGTCAGCATCTGACTCTTAATATAGGAGATACCTGAAAACATATCATACTTTTCCCCATAGTGCTTTTACCAATGCATAAAATGCATGGAGAAATCATTTCAAACGAAGCGTCCTAACTTTTGTTAGAATGATGACAGGTTAAAATTTTTGTTGGTTTCTTTTTCAGTCCATAGGCCTACAGCATGTGGCAAACCGGTGAGCATGTGGCTCTATTAGTATAGGAGATACCTGAAAACATATCACACTTTTCCCCATAGTGCTTTTACCAATGCATGGAGAAATCATTTCGAACGAAGCGTCCTAACTTTTGTAAGAATGATGACAGGTTAAATTTTTTGGTGGTTTCTTGTTCAGTCCGTCGGCCTACAGCATGTGGCAAATCGGTCAGCATCTGACTCTTAATATAGGAGATACCTGAAAACATATCATACTTTTCCCCATAGTGCTTTTACCAATGCATAAAATGCATGGACAAATCATTTCGAACGAAGCGTCCTAACTTTTGTAAGAATGATGACAGGTAAATTTTTTGGTGGTTTCTTGTTCAGTCCATTGGCCTACAGCTTGTGGCAAACCGGTGAGCATCCGACTCTATTAGTATAGGAGATACCTGAAAACATATCACACTTTTCCCCATAGTGCTTTTACCAATGCATAGAATGCATGGAGAAATCATTTCAAACGAATCGTCCTAACTATTGTTAGAATGATGACAGGTTAAAATGTTTGTTGGTTTCTTGTTCAGTCCGTAGGCCTACAGCATGTGGCAAACCGGTGAGTATCCGACTCTTAGTATAGGAGATACCTGAAAACATATCACACTTTTCCCCATAGTGCTTTTACCAATGCATAAAATGCATGGAGGAAACATATCGAACGAAGCGTCCTAACTTTTGTTAGAATGATGACAGGTTAAAATTTTTGGTGGTTTCTTGTTCAGTCCATAGGCCTATAGCATGTGACAAACCGGTGAGCATCCGACTTAGTATAGGAGATACCTGAAAACATATCACACTTTTCCTGTAATGATCTGGTGGCCTTGGAGCAGCATGAGAAATACTCTGGAGAAGGTGGTCCCTGTACTGACCGCAAACAATGAACCTAGCAGCGCAACTAAATGCAGCCGTGGGGGGTACCTAACTCTCCCTAGACCCCTCGGCACAGCCTAAGATCTAACTACCCCTAAAGACAGAAACAGGAAACCTATCTTGCCTCAGAGAAAATCCCCAAAAGGATAGATAGCCCCCCACAAATATTGACTGTGAGAGGAGAGGGAAAAAACATACACAGATATTAAATCAGATTTTAGCATAGGAGGCCATACTAGCTAAAAAGAAAGAATAGAACAGAGTACTATGCGGTCAGTACAAAAACACTAGAAAATATCCACCACAGAAAATACGGATCACCACATCTGACTAAAGACATGGGGGGTATATCTGCATCTCCAGAGAAATAGCTAGGCTGCAAAAAATCCTTCACAGACCAAGCTGGACAAGACAAAAACATGAAAATGCACAGAACTATAAGGTCCACTGCAGGTGGACAGAAAAAACAAAGCCAGGACTTATCTTTGTAGAAAAACACAGCAAACTGGAGAGACCAGCAGGGAAGTGAATCCTTCAAGAACAATGGACAACTGGCACTGATTAAAGGATCCTGCAAAGCTATATACCCCAGTACGTCCTGCAATTAGTAAAAACACATGTCCACTCCTGCAATCCAGACACAACTGCATTACCCTCTACAACTACCAGAGGGAGCCCAAAAGCTGAATTCACAACATTTTCCCCATACTGCTTTTACCAATGCATAAAATGCATGGAGAAATCATTTCGAACGAAGCGTCCTAACTTTTGTTAGAATGATGACAGGTTAAAATTTTTGGTGGTTTCTTGTTCAGTCCATAGGCCTACAGCATGTGGCAAACCGGTGAGCATCCGACTCTATTAGTATAGGAGATACCTGAAAACATATCACACTTTTCCCCATAGTGCTTTTACCAATGCATAAAATGCATGGAGAAATCATTTCAAACGAAGCGTCCTAACTTTTGTTAGAATGATGACAGGTTAAAATTTTTGGTGGTTTCTTGTTCAGTCCATAGGCCTACAGCATGTGGCAAACCGGTGAGCATCCGACTCTATTAGTATAGGAGATACCTGAAAACATATCACACTTTTCCCCATAGTGCTTTTACCAATGCATAAAATGCAAGAGAAATCATTTCAAACGAAGCGTCCTAACTTTTGTTAGAACGATGACAGGTTAAAATTTTTGGTGGTTTCTTGTTCAGTCCATAGGCCTACAGCATGTGGCAAACCGGTGAGTATCCGACTCTTAGTATAGGAGATACCTGAAAACATATCACACTTTTCCCCATAGTTCTTTTACCAATGCATAAAATGCATGGAGGAAACATATCGAACGAAGCGTCCTAACTTTTGTTCGAATGATGACAGGTTAAAATTTTTGGTGGTTTCTTGTTCAGTCCATAGGCCTACAGCATGTGACAAACCGGTGAGCATCCGACTTAGTATAGGAGATACCTGAAAACATATCACACTTTTCCTGTAATGATCTGGTGGCCTTGGAGCAGCATGAGAAATACTCTAGAGAAGGTGGTCCCTGTACTGACCGCAAACCCCAGTCCGTCCTGCAATTAGTAGAAACACATGTCCACTCCTGCAATCCAGACACAACTGCATTACCATCTACAACTACCAGAGGGAGACCAAAAGCTGAATTCACATTTTCCCCATACTGCTTTTACCAATGCATAAAATGCATGGGGAAATCATTTCGAACGAAGCGTCCTAACTTTTGTTAGAATGATGACAGGTTAAAATTTTTGGTGGTTTCTTGTTCAGTCCATAGGACTACAGCATGTGGCAAACCGGTGAGCATCCGACTCTATTAGTATAGGAGATGCCTGAAAACATATCACACTTTTCCCCATAGTGCTTTTACCAATGCATAAAATGCATGGAGAAATCATTTCGAACGAAGCGTCCTAACATTTGTTAGAATGATGACAGGTTAAAATTTTTGGTGGTTTCTTGTTCAGCCCATAGGCCTACAGCATGTGGCAATCCGGTGAGCATCCGACTCTATTAGTATAGGAGATACCTGAAAACATATCACACTTTTCCCCATAGTGCTTTTACCAATGCAAAAAATGCATGGAGAAATCATTTCGAACCAAGCGTCCTAAATTTTTTCAGAATGATGACAGGTTAAAATGTTTGTTGGTTTCTTGTTCAGTCCGTAGGCCTACAGCATGTGGCAAACCGGTGAGCATCCAACTCTTTAAGTATAGGAGATACCTGAAAACATATCACACTTTTCCCCATAGTGCTTTTACCAATGCAAAAAATGCATGGAGAAATCATTTCGAACCAAGCGTCCTAACTTTTGTCAGAATGATGACAGGTTAAAATGTTTTTTGGTTTCTTGTTCAGTCCGTAGGCCTACAGCATGTGGCAAACCGGTGAGTATCCGACTCTTAGTATAGGAGATACCTGAAAACATATCACACTTTTCCCCATAGTGCTTTTACCAATGCATAAAATGCATGGAGGAAACATATCGAACGAAGCGTCCTAACTTTTGTTAGAATGATGACAGGTTAAAATTTTTGGTGGTTTCTTGTTCAGTCCATAGGCCTACAGCATGTGACAAACCGGTGAGCATCCGACTTAGTATAGGAGATACCTGAAAACATATCACACTTTTCCTGTAATGATCTGGTGGCCTTGGAGCAGCATGAGAAATACTCTGGAGAAGGTGGTCCCTGTACTGACTGCAAACAATGAACCTAGCAGCGCAACTAAAAGCAGCCGTGGGGGGTACCTAACTCTCCCTAGACCCCTCGGCACAGCCTAAGATCTAACTACCCCTAAAGACAGACACAGGAAACCTATCTTGCCTCAGAGAAAATCCCCAAAAGGATAGATAGCCCCCCACAAATATTGACTGTGAGAGGAGAGGGAAAAAACATACACAGATATGAAATCAGATTTTAGCATAGGAGGCCATACTAGCTAAAAAGAAAGAATAGAACAGAGTACTATGCGGTCAGTACAAAAACACTAGAAAATATCCACCACAGAAAATACGGATCACCACATCTGACTAAAGACATGGGGGGTATATCTGCATCTCCAGAGAAATAGCTAGGCTGCAAAAAATCCTTCACAGACCAAGCTGGACAAGACAAAAACATGAAAATGCACAGAACTATAAGGTCCACTGCAGGTGGACAGAAAAAACAAAGCCAGGACTTATCTTTGTAGAAAAACACAGCAAACTGGAGAGACCAGCAGGGAAGTGAATCCTTCAAGAACAATGGACAACTGGCACTGATTAAAGGATCCTGCAAAGCTATATACCCCAGTACGTCCTGCAATTAGTAGAAACACATGTCCACTCCTGCAATCCAGACACAACTGCATTACCCTCTACAACTACCAGAGGGAGCCCAAAAGCTGAATTCACAACATTTTCCCCATACTGCTTTTACCAATGCATAAAATGCAGGGAGAAATCATTTCGAACGAAGCGTCCTAACTTTTGTTAGAATGATGACAGGTTAAAATTTTTGGTGGTTTCTTGTTCAGTCCATAGGCCTACAGCATGTGGCAAACCGGTGAGCATCCGACTCTATTAGTATAGGAGATACCTGAAAACATATCACACTTTTCCCCATAGTGCTTTTACCAATGCATAAAATGCAAGAGAATTCATTTCAAACGAAGCGTCCTAACTTTTGTTAGAATGATGACAGTTTAAAATTTTTGGTGGTTTCTTGTTCAGTCCATAGGCCTACAGCATGTGGCAAACCGGTGAGCATCCGACTCTATTAGTATAGGAGATACCTGAACACATATCACACTTTTCCCCATAGTGCTTTTACCAATGCATAAAATGCATGGAGGAAACATATCGAACGAAGCATCCTAACTTTTGTTAGAATGATGACAGGTTAAAATTTTTGGTGGTTTCTTGTTCAGTCCATAGGCCTACAGCATGTGACAAACCGGTGAGCATCCGACTTAGTATAGGAGATACCTGAAAACATATCACACTTTTCCTGTAATGATCTGGTGGCCTTGGAGCAGCATGAGAAATACTCTAGAGAAGGTTGTCCCTGTACTGACCGCAAACCCCAGTCCGTCCTGCTATTAGTAGAAACACATGTCCACTCCTGCAATCCAGACACAACTGCATTACCATCTACAACTACCAGAGGGAGACCAAAAGCTGAATTCACAACATTTTCCCCATACTGCTTTTACCAATGCATAAAATGCATGGAGAAATCATTTCGAACGAAGCGTCCTAAGTTTTGTTAGAATGATGACAGGTTAAAATTTTTGGTGGCTTCTTGTTCAGTCCATAGGCCTACAGCATGTGGCAAACCGGTGAGCATCCGACTCTATTAGTATAGGAGATACCTGAAAACATATCACACTTTTCCCCATAGTGCTTTTACCAATGCATAAAATGCATGGAGAAATCATTTCGAACGAAGCGTCCTAACATTTGTTAGAATGATGACAGGTTAAAATTTTTGGTGGTTTCTTGTTCAGTCCATAGGCCTACAGCATGTGCCAATCCGGTGAGCATCCGACTCTATTAGTATAGGAGATACCTGAAAACATATCACACTTTTCCCCATAGTGCTTTTACCAATGCAAAAAATGCATGGAGAAATCATTTCGAACCAAGCGTCCTAAATTTTTTCAGAATGATGACAGGTTAAAATGTTTGTTGGTTTCTTGTTCAGTCCATAGGCCTACAGCATGTGGCAAACCGGTGACCATCTGACTTTATTAGTATAGGAGATACCTGAAAACATATCACACTTTTCCCTATAGTGCTTCTACCAATGCATAAAATGCATGGAGAAAACATTTCAAAGAAAGCATCCTAACTTTTGTTCGAATGATGACAGGTTAAAATTTTTGGTGGTTTCTTGTTCAGTCCATAGGCCTACAGCATGTGGCAAACCGGTGAGCATCCGACTCTTAGTATAGGAGATACCTGAAAACATCACACTTTTCCCCATAGTGCTTTTACCAATTCATAGAATGCATGGAGAAATCATTTCGAACGAAGCGTCCTAACTTTTGTTAGAATGATGACAGGTTAAAATTTTTGGTGGTTTCTTGTTCAGTCCATAGGCTTACAGCATGTGGCAAACCGGTGAGCATCCGACTCTATTAGTATAGGAGATACCTGAAAACATATCACACTTTTCCCCATCGTGCTTTTACCAATGCAAAAAATGCATGGAGAAATCATTTCGAACCAAGCGTCCTAACTTTTGTCAGAATGATGACAGGTTAAAATGTTTGTTGGTTTCTTGTTCAGTCCGTAGGCCTACAGCATGTGGCAAACCTGTGAGCATCCAACTCTATTAGTATAGGAGATACCTGAAAACATATCACACTTTTCCCCATAGTGCTTTTACCAATGCATAAAATGCAAGAGAAATAATTTCAAACAAAGCATCCTAACTTTTGTTAGAATGATGACAGGTTAAAATTTTTGGTGGTTTCTTGTTCAGTCCATAGGCCTACAGTATGTGGCAATCCGGTGACCATCCGACTCTATTAGTATAGGAGATACCTGAAAACATATCACACTTTTCCCTATAGTGCTTTTACCAATGCATAAAATGCATGGAGAAAACATTTCGAACGAAGCGTCCTAACTTTTGTTCGAATGATGACAGGTTAAAATTTTTGGTGGTTTCTTGTTCAGTCCATAGGCTTACAGCATGTGGCAAACCGGTGAGCATCCGAATCTTAGTATAGGAGATACCTGAAAACATATCACACTTTTCCCCATAGTGCTTTTACCAATGCATAGAATGCATGAAGAAATCATTTCGAATGAAGCTTCCTAACTTTTGTTAGAATGATGACAGGTTAAAATTTTTGGTGGTTTCTTGTTCAGTCTATAGGCCTACAGCATGTGGGAAACCAGTGGGCATCCGACTCAGTATAGGAGATACCTGAAAACATATCACACTTTTCACCGTAGTGCTTTTACCATTGCATAAAATGCATGGAGAAATCATTTCAAACGAAGCGTCCTAACTTTTGTTAGAATGATGACAGGTTAAATTTTTTTGGTGGTTTCTTGTTCAGTCCATAGGCCTACAGCATGTGGCAAACCGGTGAGCATGCGGCTCTATTAGTATAGGAGATACCTGAAAACAAATCACAATTTTACCCATCGTGCTTTTACCAATGCATAATATGCATGGAGAAAACATTTCGAACGAAGCGTCCTAACTTTTGTTAGAAAGATGACAGGTTAAAATTTTTGGTGGTTTCTTGTTCAGTCCGTAGGCCTACAGCATGTGGCAAATCGGTCAGCATCTGACTCTTAGTATAGGAGATACCTGAAAACATATCACACTTTTCCCTATAGTGCTTCTACCAATGCATAAAATGCATGGAGAAAACATTTCAAAGAAAGCATCCTAACTTTTGTTCGAATGATGACAGGTTAAAATTTTTGGTGGTTTCTTGTTCAGTCCATAGGCCTACAGCATGTGGCAAACCGGTGAGCATCCGACTCTTAGTATAGGAGATACCTGAAAACATCACACTTTTCCCCATAGTGCTTTTACCAATTCATAGAATGCATGGAGAAATCATTTCGAACGAAGCGTCCTAACTGTTGTTAGAATGATGACAGGTTAAAATTTTTGGTGGTTTCTTGTTCAGTCCATAGGCCTACAGCATGTGGCAAACCGGTGAGCATCCGACTCTATTAGTATAGGAGATACCTGAAAACATATCACACTTTTCCCCATCGTGCTTTTACCAATGCAAAAAATGCATGGAGAAATCATTTCGAACCAAGCGTCCTAACTTTTGTCAGAATGATGACAGGTTAAAATGTTTGTTGGTTTCTTGTTCAGTCCGTAGGCCTACAGCATGTGGCAAACCTGTGAGCATCCAACTCTATTAGTATAGGAGATACCTGAAAACATATCACACTTTTCCCCATAGTGCTTTTACCAATGCATAAAATGCAAGAGAAATAATTTCAAACAAAGCATCCTAACTTTTGTTAGAACGATGACAGGTTAAAATTTTTGGTGGTTTCTTGTTCAGTCCATAGGCCTACAGTATGTGGCAATCCGGTGACCATCCGACTCTATTAGTATAGGAGATACCTGAAAACGTATCACACTTTTCCCTATAGTGCTTTTACCAATGCATAAAATGCATGGAGAAAACATTTCGAACGAAGCGTCCTAACTTTTGTTCGAATGATGACAGGTTAAAATTTTTGGTGGTTTCTTGTTCAGTCCATAGGCTTACAGCATGTGGCAAACCGGTGAGCATCCGAATCTTAGTATAGGAGATACCTGAAAACATATCACACTTTTCCCCATAGTGCTTTTACCAATGCACAGAATGCATGAAGAAATCATTTCGAATGAAGCTTCCTAACTTTTGTTAGAATGATGACAGGTTAAAATTTTTGGTGGTTTCTTGTTCAGTCTATAGGCCTACAGCATGTGGGAAACCAGTGGGCATCCGACTCAGTATAGGAGATACCTGAAAACATATCACACTTTTCACCGTAGTGCTTTTACCATTGCATAAAATGCATGGAGAAATCATTTCAAACGAAGCGTCCTAACTTTTGTTAGAATGATGACAGGTAAAATTTTTTTGGTGGTTTCTTGTTCAGTCCATAGGCCTACAGCATGTGGCAAACCGGTGAGCATGCGGCTCTATTAGTATAGGAGATACCTGAAAACAAATCACAATTTTACCCATCGTGCTTTTACCAATGCATAATATGCATGGAGAAAACATTTCGAACGAAGCGTCCTAACTTTTGTTAGAATGATGAGAGGTTAAAATTTTTGTTGGTTTCTTTTTCAGTCCATAGGCCTACAGCATGTGGCAAACCTGTGAGCATCCAACTCTATTAGTATAGGAGATACCTGAAAACATATCACACTTTTCCCCATAGTGCTTTTAGCAATGCATGGAGAAATCATTTCGAACTAAGCGTCCTAACTTTTGTTAGAATGATGACAGGTTAAAATTTTTGTTGGTTTCTTGTTCAGTCCATAGGCCTACAGCATGTGGCAAACCTGTGAGCATCCAACTCTATTAGTATAGGAGATACCTGAAAACATATCACACTTTTCCTGTAATGATCTGGTGGCCTTGGAGCAGCATGAGAAATACTCTGGAGAAGGTGGTCCCTGTACTGACCGCAAACAATGAACCTAGCAGCGCAACTGAAAGCAGCCGTGGGGGGTACCTAACTGTCCCTAGACCCCTCGGCACAGCCTAAGATCTAACTACCCCTAAAGACAGAAACAGGAAACCTATCTTGCCTCAGAGAAAATCCCCAAAAGGATAGATAGCCCCCCACAAATATTGACTGTGAGAGGAGAGGGAAAAAACATACACAGATATGAAATCAGATTTTAGCATAGGAGGCCATACTAGCTAAAAAGAAAGAATAGAACAGAGTACTATGCGGTCAGTACAAAAACACTAGAAAATATCCACCACAGAAAATACGGATCACCACATCTGACTAAAGACATGGGGGTATATCTCCATCTCCAGAGAAATAGCTAGGCTGCAAAAAATCCTTCACAGACCAAGCTGGACAAGACAAAAACATGAAAATGCACAGAACTATAAGGTCCACTGCAGATGGACAGAAAAAACAAAGCCAGGACTTATCTTTGTAGAAAAACACAGCAAACTGGAGAGACCAGCAGGGAAGTGAATCCTTCAAGAACAATGGACAACTGGCACTGATTAAAGGATCCTGCAAAGCTATATACCCCAGTCCGTCCTGCAATTAGTAGAAACACATGTCCACTCCTGCAATCCAGACACAACTGCATTACCATCTACAACTACCAGAGGGAGACCAAAAGCTGAATTCACAACATTTTCCCCATACTGCTTTTACCAATGCATAAAATGCATGGGGAAATCATTTCGAACGAAGCGTCCTAACTTTTGTTAGAATGATGACAGGTTAAAATTTTTGGTAGTTTCTTGTTCAGTCCATAGGCCTACAGCATGTGGCAAACCGGTGAGCATCCGACTCTATTAGTATAGGAGATACCTGAAAACATATCACACTTTTCCCCATAGTGCTTTTACCAATGCATAAAATGCAAGAGAAATCATTTCAAACGAAGCGTCCTAACTTTTGTTAGAACGATGACAGGTTAAAATTTTTGGTGGTTTCTTGTTCAGTCCATAGGCCTACAGCATGTGGCAAACCGGTGAGTATTCGACTCTTAGTATAGGAGATACCTGAAAACATATCACACTTTTCCCCATAGTTCTTTTACCAATGCATAAAATGCATGGAGGAAACATATCGAACGAAGCGTCCTAACTTTTGTTCGAATGATGACAGGTTAAAATTTTTGGTGGTTTCTTGTTCAGTCCATAGGCCTACAGCATGTGACAAACCGGTGAGCATCCGACTTAGTATAGGAGATACCTGAAAACATATCACACTTTTCCTGTAATGATCTGGTGGCCTTGGAGCAGCATGAGAAATACTCTAGAGAAGGTGGTCCCTGTACTGACCGCAAACCCCAGTCCGTCCTGCAATTAGTAGAAACACATGTCCACTCCTGCAATCCAGACACAACTGCATTACCATCTACAACTACCAGAGGGAGACCAAAAGCTGAATTCACAACATTTTCCCCATACTGCTTTTACCAATGCATAAAATGCATGGGGAAATCATTTCGAACGAAGCGTCCTAACTTTTGTTAGAATGATGACAGGTTAAAATTTTTGGTGGTTTCTTGTTCAGTCCATAGGACTACAGCATGTGGCAAACCGGTGAGCATCCGACTCTATTAGTATAGGAGATACCTGAAAACATATCACACTTTTCCCCATAGTGCTTTTACCAATGCATAAAATGCATGGAGAAATCATTTCGAACGAAGCGTCCTAACATTTGTTAGAATGATGACAGGTTAAAATTTTTGTGGTTTCTTGTTCAGCCCATAGGCCTACAGCATGTGGCAATCCGGTGAGCATCCGACTCTATTAGTATAGGAGATACCTGAAAACATATCACACTTTTCCCCATAGTGCTTTTACCAATGCAAAAAATGCATGGAGAAATCATTTCGAACCAAGCGTCCTAAATTTTTTCAGAATGATGACAGGTTAAAATGTTTGTTGGTTTCTTGTTCAGTCCGTAGGCCTACAGCATGTGGCAAACCGGTGAGCATCCGACTCTTTAAGTATAGGAGATACCTGAAAACATATCACACTTTTCCCCATAGTGCTTTTACCAATGCAAAAAATGCATGGAGAAATCATTTCGAACCAAGCGTCCTAACTTTTGTCAGAATGATGACAGGTTAAAATGTTTGTTGGTTTCTTGTTCAGTCCGTAGGCCTACAGCATGTGGCAAACCGGTGAGTATCCGACTCTTAGTATAGGAGATACCTGAAAACATATCACACTTTTCCCCATAGTGCTTTTACCAATGCATAAAATGCATGGAGGAAACATATCGAACGAAGCGTCCTAACTTTTGTTAGAATGATGACAGGTTAAAATTTTTGGTGGTTTCTTGTTCAGTCCATAGGCCTACAGCATGTGACAAACCGGTGAGCATCCGACTTAGTATAGGAGATACCTGAAAACATATCACACTTTTCCTGTAATGATCTGGTGGCCTTGGAGCAGCATAAGAAATACTCTGGAGAAGGTGGTCCCTGTACTGACCGCAAACAATGAACCTAGCAGCGCAACTAAAAGCAGCCGTGGGGGGTACCTAACTCTCCCTAGACCCCTCGGCACAGCCTAAGATCTAACTACCCCTAAAGACAGAAACAGGAAACCTATCTTGCCTCAGAGAAAATCCCCAAAAGGATAGATAGCCCCCCACAAATATTGACTGTGAGAGGAGAGGGAAAAAACATACACAGATATGAAATCAGATTTTAGCATAGGAGGCCATACTAGCTAAAAAGAAAGAATAGAACAGAGTACTATGCGGTCAGTACAAAAACACTAGAAAATATCCACCACAGAAAATACGGATCACCACATCTGACTAAAGACATGGGGGGTATATCTGCATCTCCAGAGAAATAGCTAGGCTGCAAAAAATCCTTCACAGACCAAGCTGGACAAGACAAAAACATGAAAATGCACAGAACTATAGGGTCCACTGCAGGTGGACAGAAAAAACAAAGCCAGGACTTATCTTTGTAGAAAAACACAGCAAACTGGAGAGACCAGCAGGGAAGTGAATCCTTCAAGAACAATGGACAACTGGCACTGATTAAAGGATCCTGCAAAGCTATATACCCCAGTACGTCCTGCAATTAGTAGAAACACATGTCCACTCCTGCAATCCAGACACAACTGCATTACCCTCTACAACTACCAGAGGGAGCCCAAAAGCTGAATTCACAACATTTTCCCCATACTGCTTTTACCAATGCATAAAATGCATGGAGAAATCATTTCGAACGAAGCGTCCTAACTTTTGTTAGAATGAAGACAGGTTAAAATTTTTGGTGGTTTCTTGTTCAGTCCATAGTGGCAAACCGGTGAGCATCCGACTCTATTAGTATATTAGTATAGGAGATACCTGAAAACATATCACACTTTTCCCCATAGTGCTTTTACCAATGCATAAAATGCATGGAGAAATCATTTCAAACGAAGCGTCCTAACTTTTGTTAGAATGATGACAGTTTAAAATTTTTGGTGGTTTCTTGTTCAGTCCATAGGCCTACAGCATGTGGCAAACCGGTGAGCATCCGACTCTATTTGTATAGGAGATACCTGAAAACATATCACACTTTTCCCCATAGTGCTTTTACCAATGCATAAAATGCAAGAGAAATCATTTCAAACGAAGCGTCCTAACTTTTGTTAGAACGATGACAGGTTAAAATTTTTGGTGGTTTCTTGTTCAGTCCATAGGCCTACAGCATGTGGCAAACCTGTGAGTATCCGACTCTTAGTATAGGAGATACCTGAAAACATATCACACTTTTCCCCATAGTGCTTTTACCAATGCATAAAATGCATGGAGGAAACATATCGAACGAAGCGTCCTAACTTTTGTTCGAATGATGACAGGTTAAAATTTTTGGTGGTTTCTTGTTCAGTCCATAGGCCTACAGCATGTGACAAACCGGTGAGCATCCGACTTAGTATAGGAGATACCTGAAAACATATCACACTTTTCCTGTAATGATCTGGTGGCCTTGGAGCAGCATGAGAAATACTCTAGAGAAGGTGGTCCCTGTACTGACCGCAAACCCCAGTCCGTCCTGCTATTAGTAGAAACACATGTCCACTCCTGCAATCCAGACACAACTGCATTACCATCTACAACTACCAGAGGGAGACCAAAAGCTGAATTCACAACATTTTCCCCATACTGCTTTTACCAATGCATAAAATGCATGGAGAAATCATTTCGAACGAAGCGTCCTAAGTTTTGTTAGAATGATGACAGGTTAAAATTTTTGGTGGTTTCTTGTTCAGTCCATAGGCCTACAGCATGTGGCAAACCGGTGAGCATCCGACTCTTAGTATAGGAGATACCTGAAAACATCACACTTTTCCCCATAGTGCTTTTACCAATGCATAGAATGCATGGAGAAATCATTTCGAACGAAGCGTCCTAACTTTTGTTAGAATGATGACAGGTTAAAATTTTTGGTGGTTTCTTGTTCAGTCCATAGGCCTACAGCATGTGGCAAACCGGTGAGCATCCGACTCTATTAGTATAGGAGATACCTGAAAACATATCACACTTTTCCCCATCGTGCTTTTACCAATGCAAAAAATGCATGGAGAAATCATTTCGAACCAAGCGTCCTAACTTTTGTCGGAATGATGACAGGTTAAAATGTTTGTTGGTTTCTTGTTCAGCCCGTAGGCCTACAGCATGTGGCAAACCTGTGAGCATCCAACTCTATTAGTATAGGAGATACCTGAAAACATATCACACTTTTCCCCATAGTGCTTTTACCAATGCATAAAATGCAAGAGAAATAATTTCAAACAAAGCATCCTAACTTTTGTTAGAACGATGACAGATTAAAATTTTTGGTGGTTTCTTGTTCAGTCCATAGGCCTACAGCATGTGGCAAACCGGTGACCATCCGACTCTATTAGTATAGGAGATACCTGAAAACATATCACACTTTTCCCTATAGTGCTTTTACCAATGCATAAAATGCATGGAGAAAATATTTCGAACGAAGCGTCCTAACTTTTGTTCGAATGATGACAGGTTAAAATTTTTGGTGGTTTCTTGATCAGTCCATAGGCTT
The DNA here is from genome assembly GCF_032444005.1 of Ranitomeya imitator. NCBI lineage: Eukaryota > Metazoa > Chordata > Amphibia > Anura > Dendrobatidae > Ranitomeya > Ranitomeya imitator. The sequence goes on from NC_091282.1 coordinate 583,939,743, forward strand.
ACAGCATGTGGCAATCCGGTGAGCATCCGAATCTTAGTATAGGAGATACCTGAAAACATATCACACTTTTCCCCATAGTGCTTTTACCAATGCATAGAATGCATGAAGAAATCATTTCGAATGAAGCTTCCTAACTTTTGTTAGAATGATGACAGGTTAAAATTTTTGATGGTTTCTTGTTCAGTCCATAGGCCTACAGCATGTGGGAAACCAGTGGGCATCCGACTCAGTATAGGAGATACCTGAAAACATATCACACTTTTCACCGTAGTGCTTTTACCATTGCATAAAATGCATGGAGAAATCATTTCAAACGAAGCGTCCTAACTTTTGTTAGAATGATGACAGGTTAAATTTTTTTGGTGGTTTCTTGTTCAGTCCATAGGCCTACAGCATGTGGCAAACCGGTGAGCATGCGGCTCTATTAGTATAGGAGATACCTGAAAACATATCACAATTTTACCCATCGTGCTTTTACCAATGCATAAAATGCATGGAGAAAACATTTCGAATGAAGCGTCCTAACTTTTGTTAGAAAGATGACAGGTTAAAATTTTTGGTGGTTTATTGTTCAGTCCGTAGGCCTACAGCATGTGGCAAATCGGTCAGCATCTGACTCTTAGTATAGGAGATACCTGAAAACATATCATACTTTTCCCCATAGTGCTTTTACCAATGCATAAAATGCATTGAGAAATCATTTCAAACGAAGCGTCCTAACTTTTGTTAGAATGATGACAGGTTAAAATTTTTCTTGGTTTCTTTTTCAGTCCATAGGCCTACAGCATGTGGCAAACCTGTGAGCATCCAACTCTATTAGTATAGGAGATACCTGAAAACATATCACACTTTTCCCCATAGTGCTTTTAGCAATGCATGGAGAAATCATTTCGAACGAAGCGTCCTAACTTTTGCTAGAATGATGACAGGTTAAAATTTTTGTTGGTTTCTTGTTCAGTCCATAGGCCTACAGCATGTGGCAAACCTGTGAGCATCCAACTCTATTAGTATAGGAGATACCTGAAAACATATCACACTTTTCCTGTAATGATCTGGTGGCCTTGGAGCAGCATGAGAAATACTCTGGAGAAGGTGGTCCCTGTACTGACCGCAAACAATGAACCTAGCAGCGCAACTGAAAGCAGCCGTGGGGGGTACCTAACTCTCCCTAGACCCCTCGGCACAGCCTAAGATCTAACTACCCCTAAAGACAGAAACAGGAAACCTATCTTGCCTCAGAGAAAACCCCCAAAAGGATAGATAGCCCCCCACAAATATTGACTGTGAGAGGAGAGGGAAAAAACATACACAGATATGTAATCAGATTTTAGCATAGGAGGCCATACTAGCTAAAAAGAAAGAATAGAACAGAGTACTATGCGGTCAGTACAAAAACACTAGAAAATATCCACCACAGAAAATACGGATCACCACATCTGACTAAAGACATGGGGGTATATCTCCATCTCCAGAGAAATAGCTAGGCTGCAAAAAATCCTTCACAGACCAAGCTGGACAAGACAAAAACATGAAAATGCACAGAACTATAAGGTCCACTGCAGGTGGACAGAAAAAACAAAGCCAGGACTTATCTTTGTAGAAAAACACAGCAAACTGGAGAGACCAGCAGGGAAGTGAATCCTTCAAGAACAATGGACAACTGGCACTGATTAAAGGATCCTGCAAAGCTATATACCCCAGTCCGTCCTGCAATTAGTAGAAACACATGTCCACTCCTGCAATCCAGACACAACTGCATTACCCTCTAAAACTACCAGAGGGAGCCCAAAAGCTGAATTCACAACATTTTCCCCATACTGCTTTTACCAATGCATAAAATGCATGGAGAAATCATTTCGAACAAAGCGTCCCAACTTTTGTTAGAATGATGACAGGTTAAAATTTTTGGTGGTTTCTTGTTCAGTCCATAGGCTTACAGCATGTGGCAAACCGGTGAGCATCCGACTCTATTAGTATAGGAGATACCTGAAAACATATCACACTTTTCCCCATAGTGCTTTTACCAATGCATAAAATGCAAGAGAAATCATTTCAAATGAAGCGTCCTAACTTTTGTTAGAACGATGACAGGTTAAAATTTTTATTGGTTTCTTGTTCAGTCCATAGGCCTACAGCATGTGGCAAACCGGTGAGCATCCCACTCTTAGTATAGGAGATACCTGAAAACATATCACACTTTTCCCCATAGTGCTTTTACCAATGCATAGAATGCATGGAGAAATCATTTCAAATGAAGCGTCCTAACTTTTGTTAGAATGATGACAGGTTAAATTTTTTGGTGGCTTCTTGTTCAGTCCATAGGCCTACAGCATGTGGCAAACCGGTGAGCATGCGGCTCTTAGTATAGGAGATACCTGAAAACATATCATACTTTTCCCCATAGTGCTTTTACCAATGCATAGAATGCATGGAGAAATCATTTCAAACGAAGTGTCCTAACTTTTGTTAGAATGATGACAGGTTAAAATTTTTGTTGGTTTCTTGTTCAGTCCATAGGCCTACAGCATGTGGCAAACCTGTGAGCAGCCAACTCTATTAGTATAGGAGATACCTGAAAACATATCACACTTTTCCCCATAGTGCTTTTACCAATGCATGGAGAAATCATTTCTAACGAAGCGTCCTAACTTTTGTTAGAATGATGACAGGTTAACATTTTTGGTGGTTTCTTGTTCAGTCCATAGGCCTACAGCATGTGGCAAACCGGTGAGTATCCGACTTTTAGTATAGGAGATACCTGAAAACATATCATACTTTTCCCCATAGTGCTTTTACCACTGCATAGAATGCATGGAGAAATCATTTTGAGCGAAGCGTCCTAACTTTTGTTAGAATGATGACAGGTTAAAATTTTTGGTGGTTTCTTGTTCAGTCCATAGGCTTACAGCATGTGGCAAACCGGTGAGTATCCGACTCTTAGTACAGGAGATACCTGAAAACATATCACACTTTTCCCCATAGTGCTTTTAACAATGCATAAAATGCATGGAGAAAACATTTCGAGCGAAGCGTCCTAACTTTTGTTAGAATGATGACAGGTTAAAATTTTTGGTGGTTTCTTGTTCAGTCCGTCGGCCTACAGCATGTGGAAAACCGGTGAGCATCCGACTCTTAGTATAGGAGATACCTGAAAATATATACTGTTCCCCATAGTGCTTTTAACAATGCATAAAATGCATGGAGAAAACATTTCGAACGAAGCGTCCTAACTTTTGTTAGAATGATGACAGGTTAAAATTTTTGGTGGTTTCTTGTTCAGTCCATAGGCCTACAGCATGTGACAAACCGGTGAGCATCCGACTTAGTATAGGAGATACCTGAAAACATATCACACTTTTCCTGTAATGATCTGGTGGCCTTGGAGCAGCATGAGAAATACTCTGGAGAAGGTGGTCCCTGTACTGACCGCAAACCCTGAACCTAGCAGTGCAACTAAATGCAGCCGTGGGGGGTACCTAACTCTCCCTAGACCCCCTCGGCACAGCCTAAGATCTAACTACCCCTAAAGACAGAAACAGGAAACCTATCTTGCCTCAGAGAAAATCCCCAAAAGGATAGATAGCCCCCCACAAATATTGACTGTGAGAGGAGAGGGAAAAAACATACACAGATATGAAATCAGATTTTAGCATAGGAGGCCATACTAGCTAAAAAGAAAGAATAGAATACAGTACTATGCGGTCAGTACAAAAACACTAGAAAATATCCACCACAGAAAATACGGATCACCACATCTGACTAAAGACATGGGGGGTATATCTGCATCTCCAGAGAAATAGCTAGGCTGCAAAAAATCCTTCACAGACCAAGCTGGACAAGACAAAAACATGAAAATGCACAGAACTATAAGGTCCACTGCAGGTGGACAGAAAAAACAAAGCCAGGACTTATCTTTGTAGAAAAACACAGCAAACTGGAGAGACCAGCAGGGAAGTGAATCCTTCAAGAACAATGGACAACTGGCACTGATTAAAGGATCCTGCAAAGCTATATACCCCAGTACGTCCTGCAATTAGTAGAAACACATGTCCACTCCTGCAATCCAGACACAACTGCATTACCCTCTACAACTACCAGAGGGAGCCCAAAACCTGAATTCACAACATTTTCCCCATACTGCTTTTACCAATGCATAAAATGCATGGAGAAATCATTTCGAACGAAGCGTCCTAACATTTGTTAGAATGATGACAGGTTAAAATTTTTGGTGGTTTCTTGTTCAGCCCATAGGCCTACAGCATGTGGCAATCCGGTGAGCATCCGACTCTATTAGTATAGGAGATACCTGAAGACATATCACACTTTTCCCCATAGTGCTTTTACCAATGCAAAAAATGCATGGAGAACTCATTTCGAACCAAGCGTCCTAAATTTTTTCAGAATGATGACAGGTTAAAATGTTTGTTGGTTTCTTGTTCAGTCCGTAGGCTTACAGCATGTGGCAAACCGATGAGCATTGGACTCTTTAAGTATAGGAGATACCTGAAAACATATCACACTTTTCCCCATAGTGCTTTTACCAATGCAAAAAATGCATGGAGAAATCATTTCGAACCAAGCGTCCTAACTTTTGTTAGAATGATGACAGGTTAAAATTTTTGGTGGTTTCTTGTTCAGTCCATAGGCCTACAGCATGTGGAAAACCGGGGAGTATCCGACTCTTAGTATAGGAGATACCTGAAAACATATCATACTTTTCCCCATAGTGCTTTTACCAATGCATAGAATGCATGGAGAAATCATTTCGAACGAAGCGTCCTAACTTTTGTTAGAATTATGACAGGTTAAAATTTTTGGTGGTTTCTTGTTCAGTCCATAGGCCTACAGCATGTGGGAAACCAGTGGGCATCCGACTCTTAGTATAGGAGATACCTGAAAACATATCACACTTTTCCCCATAGTGCTTTTACCATTGCATAAAATGCATGGAGAAATCATTTCAAATGAAGCGTCCTAACTTTTGTTAGAATGATGACAGGTTAAATTTTTTGGTGGTTTCTTGTTCAGTCCATAGGCCTACTGCATGTGGCAAACCGGTGAGAATGCGGCTCTTAGTATAGGAGATACCTGAAAACATATCATACTTTTCCCCATAGTGCTTTTACCAATGCATAAAATGCATGGAGAAATCATTTCAAACGAAGCATCCTAACTTTTGTTAAAATGATGACAGGTTAAAATTTTTGTTGGTTTCTTGTTCAGTCCATAGGCCTACAGCATGTGGCAAACCTGTGAGCATCCAACACTATTTTAGACCTAATACTATCTAATAGACCTGACAGAATAACAAATCTGCAGGTGGTTGGGCATTTAGGAAATAGCGACCACAATATTGTGCAGTTTCACCTGTCTTTCACTAGGGGGACTTGTCAGGGAGTCACAAAAACATTGAACTTTAGGAAGGCAAAGTTTGAACAGCTTAGAGATGCCCTTAATCTGGTAGACTGGGACAATATCCTCAGAAATGAGAATACAGATAATAAATGGGAAATGTTTAAGAACATCCTAAATAGGCAGTGTAAGCGGTTTATACCTTGTGGGAATAAAAGGACTAGAAATAGGAAAAACCCAATGTGGCTAAACAAAGAAGTAAGGCAGGCAATTAACAGTAAAAAGAAAGCATTTGCACTACTAAAGCAGGATGGCACCACTGAAGCTCTAAAAAACTATAGGGAGAAAAATACTTTATCTAAAAAACTAATTAAAGCTGCCAAAAAGGAAACAGAGAAGCACATTGCTAAGGAGAGTAAAACTAATCCCAAACTGTTCTTCAACTATATCAATAGTAAAAGAATAAAAACTGAAAATGTAGGCCCCTTAAAAAATAGTGAGGAAAGAATGGTTGTAGATGACGAGGAAAAAGCTAACATATTAAACACCTTCTTCTCCACAGTATTCACGGTGGAAAAAGAAATGCTAGGTGAAATTCCAAGAAACAATGAAAACCCTATATTAAGAGTCACCAATCTAACCCAAGAAGAGGTGCGAAACCGGCTAAATAAGATTAAAATAGATAAATCTCCAGGTCCGGATGGCATACACCCACGAGTACTAAGAGAACTAAGTAATGTAATAGATAAACCATTATTTCTTATTTTTAGGGACTCTATAGCGACAGGGTCTGTTCCGCAGGACTGGCGCATAGCAAATGTGGTGCCAATATTCAAAAAGGGCTCTAAAAGTGAACCTGGAAATTATAGGCCAGTAAGTCTAACCTCTATTGTTGGTAAAATATTTGAAGGGTTTCTGAGGGATGTTATTCTGGATTATCTCAATGAGAATAACTGTTTAACTCCATATCAGCATGGGTTTATGAGAAATCGCTCCTGTCAAACCAATCTAATCAGTTTTTATGAAGAGGTAAGCTATAGACTGGACCACGGTGAGTCATTGGACGTGGTATATCTCGATTTTTCCAAAGCGTTTGATACCGTGCCGCACAAGAGGTTGGTACACAAAATGAGAATGCTTGGTCTGGGGGAAAATGTGTGTAAATGGGTTAGTAACTGGCTTAGTGATAGAAAGCAGAGGGTGGTTATAAATGGTATAGTCTCTAACTGGGTCGCTGTGACCAGTGGGGTACCGCAGGGGTCAGTATTGGGACCTGTTCTCTTCAACATATTCATTAATGATCTGGTAGAAGGTTTACACAGTAAAATATCGATATTTGCAGATGATACAAAACTATGTAAAGCAGTTAATACAAGAGAAGATAGTATTCTGCTACAGATGGATCTGGATAAGTTGGAAACTTGGGCTGAAAGGTGGCAGATGAGGTTTAACAATGATAAATGTAAGGTTATACACATGGGAAGAGGGAATCAATATCACCATTACACACTGAACGGGAAACCACTGGGTAAATCTGACAGGGAGAAGGACTTGGGGATCCTAGTTAATGATAAACTTACCTGGAGCAGCCAGTGCCAGGCAGCAGCTGCCAAGGCAAACAGGATCATGGGGTGCATTAAAAGAGGTCTGGATACACACGATGAGAGCATTATACTGCCTCTGTACAAATCCCTAGTTAGACCGCACATGGAGTACTGTGTCCAGTTTTGGGCACCGGTGCTCAGGAAGGATATAATGGAACTAGAGAGAGTACAAAGGAGGGCAACAAAATTAATAAAGGGGATGGGAGAACTACAATACCCAGATAGATTAGCGAAATTAGGATTATTTAGTCTAGAAAAAAGACGACTGAGGGGCGATCTAATAACCATGTATAAGTATATAAGGGGACAATACAAATATCTCGCTGAGGATCTGTTTATACCAAGGAAGGTGACGGGCACAAGGGGGCATTCTTTGCGTCTGGAGGAGAGAAGGTTTTTCCACCAACATAGAAGAGGATTCTTTACTGTTAGGGCAGTGAGAATCTGGAATTGCTTGCCTGAGGAGGTGGTGATGGCGAACTCAGTCGAGGGGTTCAAGAGAGGCCTGGATGTCTTCCTGGAGCAGAACAATATTGTATCATACAATTATTAGGTTCTGTAGAAGGACGTAGATCTGGGGATTTATTATGATGGAATATAGGCTGAACTGGATGGACAAATGTCTTTTTTCGGCCTTACTAACTATGTTACTATGTTATTTGTATAGGAGATACCTGAAAACATATCACACTTTTCCCCATAGTGCTTTTACCAATGCATGGAGAAATCATTTCTAACAAAGCATCCTAACTTTTGTTAGAATGATGACAGGTTAAAATTTTTGGTGGTTTCTTGTTCAGTCCATAGGCCTACAGCATGTGGCAAACCGGTGAGCATGCGGCTCTTAGTATAGGAGATACCTGAAAACATATCATACTTTTCCCCATAGTGCTTTTACCAATGCATAAAATGCATGGAGAAATCATTTCAAACGAAGCGTCCTAACTTTTGTTAGAATGATGACAGGTTATTATTTTTGTTGGTTTCTTGTTCAGTCCATAGGCCTACAGCATGTGGCAAACCTGTGAGCATCCAACTCTATTTGTATAGGAGATACCTGAAAACATATCACACTTTTCCCCATAGTGCTTTTACCAATGCATGGAGAAATCATTTCTAACGTAGCATCCTAACTTTTGTTAGAATTATGACAGGTTAAAATTTTTGGTGGTTTCTTGTTCAGTCCATAGGCCTACAGCATGTGGCAAACCGGTGAGTATCCGACTCTTAGAATAGGAGATACCTGAAAACATATCATACTTTTCCCCATAGTGCTTTTACCAATGCATAGAATGCATGGAGAAATCATTTTGAGCGAAGCGTCCTAACTTTTGTTAGAATGATGACAGGTTAAAATTTTTGGTGGTTTCTTGTTCAGTCCATAGGCCTACAGCATGTGGCAAACCGGTGAGTATCCAACTCTTAGTACAGGAGATACCTGAAAACATATCACACTTTTCCCCATAGTGCTTTTAACAATGCATAAAATGCATGGAGAAAACATTTCGAGCGAAGCGTCCTAACTTTTGTTAGAATGATGACAGGTTAAAATTTTTGGTGGTTTCTTGTTCAGTCCGTCGGCCTACAGCATGTGGCAAACCGGTGAGCATCCGAGTCTTAGTATAGGAGATTCCTGAAAATATATACTTTTCCCCATAGTGCTTTTACCTTTGCATAAAATGCATGGAGAAATCATTTTAAACGAAGCGTCCAAACTTTTGTTAGAATGACAGGTTAAAATTTTTGGTGGTTTCTTGTTCAGTCCATAGGCCTACAGCATGTGGCAATCCGGTAAGTATCCGACTCTTAGTATAGGAGATACCTGAAAACATATCACACTTTTCACTATAGTGCTTTTACCAATGCATAAAATGCATGGAGAAATCATTTCGAACGAAGCGTCCTAACTTTTGTTAGAATGATGACAGGTTAAAATTTTTGGTTGTTTCTTGTTCAGTCCATAGGCCTACAGCATGTGACAAACCGGTGAGTATCCAACGTAGTATAGGAGATACCTGAAAACAAATCACACTTTTCCTGTTATGATCTGGTGGCCTTGGAGCAGCATGAGACGTACTCTGGAGAAGGTGGTCCCTGTACTGACCGCAAACAATGAACCTAGCAGCGCAACTAAAAGCAGCCGTGGGGGGTACCTAACTCTCCCTAGACCCCTCGGCACAGCCTAAGATCTAACTACCCCTAAAGACAGAAACAGGAAACCTATCTTGCCTCAGTGAAAATCCCCAAAAGGATAGATAGCCCCCCACAAATATTGACTGTGAGAGGAGAGGGAAAAAACATACACAGATATGAAATCAGATTTTAGCATAGGAGGCCATACTAGCTAAAAAGAAAGAATAGAACAGAGTACTATGCGGTCAGTACAAAAACACTAGAAAATATCCACCACAGAAGATACGAATCACCACATCTGACTAAAGACATGGGGGGTATATCTGCATCTCCAGAGAAATAGCTAGGCTGCAAAAAATCCTTCACAGACCAAGCTGGACAAGACAAAAACATGAAAATGCACAGAACTATAAGGTCCACTGCAGGTGGACAGAAAAAACAAAGCCAGGACTTATCTTTGTAGAAAAACACAGCAAACTGGAGAGACCAGCAGGGAAGTGAATCCTTCAAGAACAATGGACAACTGGCACTGATTAAAGGATCCTGCAAAGCTATATACCCCAGTCCGTCCTGCAATTAGTAGAAACACATGTCCACTCCTGCAATCCAGACACAACTGCATTACCCTCTACAACTACCAGAGGGAGCCCAAAAGCTGAATTCACAACATATTCCCCATACTGCTTTTACCAATCATTTTGAACGAAACGTCCTAACTTTTGTTAGAATGATGACAGGTTAAAATTTTTGGTGGTTTCTTGTTCAGTCCATAGGCCTACAGCATGTGGCAAACCGGTGAGCATCCAACTCGACTCTATTAGTATAGGAGATACCTGAAAACATATCACACTTTTCCCCATAGTGCTTTTACCAATGCAAAAAATGCATGGAGAAATCATTTCGAACCAAGCGTCCTAACTTTTGTCAGAATGATGACAGGTTAAAATGTTTGTTGGTTTCTTGTTCAGTCCGTAGGCCTGCAGCATGTGGCAAACCGGTGAGCATCCGACTCTATTAGTATAGGAGATACCTGAAAACATATCACACTTTTCCCCATAGTGCTTTTACCAATGCAAAAAATGCATGGAGAAATCATTTCGAACCAAGCGTCCTAAATTTTTTCAGAATGATGACAGGTTAAAATGTTTGTTGGTTTCTTGTTCAGTCCGTAGGCTTACAGCATGTGGCAAACCGATGAGCATCCGACTCTTTAAGTATAGGAGATACCTGAAAACATATCACACTTTTCCCCATAGTGCTTTTACCAATGCAAAAAATGCATGGAGAAATCATTTCGAACCAAGCGTCCTAACTTTTGTTAGAATGATGACAGGTTAAAATTTTTGGTGGTTTCTTGTTCAGTCCATAGGCCTACAGCATGTGGAAAACCGGTGAGTATCCGACTCTTAGTATAGGAGATACCTGAAAACATATCATACTTTTCCCCATAGTGCTTTTACCAATGCATAGAATGCATGGAGAAATCATTTCGAACGAAGCGTCCTAACTTTTGTTAGAATTATGACAGGTTAAAATTTTTGGTGGTTTCTTGTTCAGTCCATAGGCCTACAGCATGTGGGAAACCAGTGGGCATCCGACTCTTAGTATAGGAGATACCTGAAAACATATCACACTTTTCCCCATAGTGCTTTTACCATTGCATAAAATGCATGGAGAAATCATTTCAAATGAAGCGTCCTAACTTTTGTTAGAATGATGACAGGTTAAATTTTTTGGTGGTTTCTTGTTCAGTCCATAGGCCTACTGCATGTGGCAAACCGGTGAGAATGCGGCTCTTAGTATAGGAGATACCTGAAAACATATCATACTTTTCCCCATAGTGCTTTTACCAATGCATAAAATGCATGGAGAAATCATTTCAAACGAAGCATCCTAACTTTTGTTAGAATGATGACAGGTTAAAATTTTTGTTGGTTTCTTGTTCAGTCCATAGGCCTACAGCATGTGGCAAACCTGTGAGCATCCAACTCTATTTGTATAGGAGATACCTGAAAACATATCACACTTTTCCCCATAGTGCTTTTACCAATGCATGGAGAAATCATTTCTAACAAAGCATCCTAACTTTTGTTAGAATGATGACAGGTTAAAATTTTTGGTGGTTTCTTGTTCAGTCCATAGGCCTACAGCATGTGGCAAACCGGTGAGCATGCGGCTCTTAGTATAGGAGATACCTGAAAACATATCATACTTTTCCCCATAGTGCTTTTACCAATGCATAAAATGCATGGAGAAATCATTTCAAACGAAGCGTCCTAACTTTTGTTAGAATGATGACAGGTTATTATTTTTGTTGGTTTCTTGTTCAGTCCATAGGCCTACAGCATGTGGCAAACCTGTGAGCATCCAACTCTATTTGTATAGGAGATACCTGAAAACATATCACACTTTTCCCCATAGTGCTTTTACCAATGCATGGAGAAATCATTTCTAACGTAGCATCCTAACTTTTGTTAGAATGATGACAGGTTAAAATTTTTGGTGGTTTCTTGTTCAGTCCATAGGCCTACAGCATGTGGCAAACCGGTGAGTATCCGACTCTTAGTATAGGAGATACCTGAAAACATATCATACTTTTCCCCATAGTGCTTTTACCAATGCATAGAATGCATGGAGAAATCATTTTGAGCGAAGCGTCCTAACTTTTGTTAGAATGATGACAGGTTAAAATTTTTGGTGGTTTCTTGTTCAGTCCATAGGCCTACAGCATGTGGCAAACCGGTGAGTATCCAACTCTTAGTACAGGAGATACCTGAAAACATATCACACTTTTCCCCATAGTGCTTTTAACAATGCATAAAATGCATGGAGAAAACATTTCGAGCGAAGCGTCCTAACTTTTGTTAGAATGATGACAGGTTAAAATTTTTGGTGGTTTCTTGTTCAGTCCGTCGGCCTACAGCATGTGGCAAACCGGTGAGCATCCGAGTCTTAGTATAGGAGATTCCTGAAAATATATACTTTTCCCCATAGTGCTTTTACCATTGCATAAAATGCATGGAGAAATCATTTTAAACGAAGCGTCCAAACTTTTGTTAGAATGACAGGTTAAAATTTTTGGTGGTTTCTTGTTCAGTCCATAGGCCTACAGCATGTGGCAATCCGGTAAGTATCCGACTCTTAGTATAGGAGATACCTGAAAACATATCACACTTTTCACTATAGTGCTTTTACCAATGCATAAAATGCATGGAGAAATCATTTCGAACGAAGCGTCCTAACTTTTGTTAGAATGATGACAGGTTAAAATTTTTGGTTGTTTCTTGTTCAGTCCATAGGCCTACAGCATGTGACAAACCGGTGAGTATCCAACGTAGTATAGGAGATACCTGAAAACAAATCACACTTTTCCTGTTATGATCTGGTGGCCTTGGAGCAGCATGAGACGTACTCTGGAGAAGGTGGTCCCTGTACTGACCGCAAACAATGAACCTAGCAGCGCAACTAAAAGCAGCCGTGGGGGGTACCTAACTCTCCCTAGACCCCTCGGCACAGCCTAAGATCTAACTACCCCTAAAGACAGAAACAGGAAACCTATCTTGCCTCAGTGAAAATCCCCAAAAGGATAGATAGCCCCCCACAAATATTGACTGTGAGAGGAGAGGGAAAAAACATACACAGATATGAAATCAGATTTTAGCATAGGAGGCCATACTAGCTAAAAAGAAAGAATAGAACAGAGTACTATGCGGTCAGTACAAAAACACTAGAAAATATCCACCACAGAAAATACGAATCACCACATCTGACTAAAGACATGGGGGGTATATCTGCATCTCCAGAGAAATAGCTAGGCTGCAAAAAATCCTTCACAGACCAAGCTGGACAAGACAAAAACATGAAAATGCACAGAACTATAAGGTCCACTGCAGGTGGACAGAAAAAACAAAGCCAGGACTTATCTTTGTAGAAAAACACAGCAAACTGGAGAGACCAGCAGGGAAGTGAATCCTTCAAGAACAATGGACAACTGGCACTGATTAAAGGATCCTGCAAAGCTATATACCCCAGTCCGTCCTGCAATTAGTAGAAACACATGTCCACTCCTGCAATCCAGACACAACTGCATTACCCTCTACAACTACCAGAGGGAGCCCAAAAGCTGAATTCACAACATTTTCCCCATACTGCTTTTACCAATGCATAAAATGCAGGGAGAAATCATTTCGAACGAAGCGTCCTAACTTTTGTTAGAATGATGACAGGTTAAAATTTTTGGTGGTTTCTTGTTCAGTCCATAGGCCTACAGCATGTGGCAAACCGGTGAGCATCCGACTCTATTAGTATAGGAGATACCTGAAAACATATCACACTTTTCCCCATAGTGCTTTTACCAATGCAAAAAATGCATGGAGAAATCATTTCGAACCAAGCGTCCTAACTTTTGTCAGAATGATGACAGGTTAAAATGTTTGTTGGTTTCTTGTTCAGTCCGTAGGCCTGCAGCATGTGGCAAACCGGTGAGCATCCGACTCTATTAGTATAGGAGATACCTGAAAACATATCACACTTTTCCCCATAGTGCTTTTACCAATGCAAAAAATGCATGGAGAAATCATTTCGAACCAAGCGTCCTAAATTTTTTCAGAATGATGACAGGTTAAAATGTTTGTTGGTTTCTTGTTCAGTCCGTAGGCTTACAGCATGTGGCAAACCGATGAGCATCCGACTCTTTAAGTATAGGAGATACCTGAAAACATATCACACTTTTCCCCATAGTGCTTTTACCAATGCAAAAAATGCATGGAGAAATCATTTCGAACCAAGCGTCCTAACTTTTGTTAGAATGATGACAGGTTAAAATTTTTGGTGGTTTCTTGTTCAGTCCATAGGCCTACAGCATGTGGAAAACCGGTGAGTATCCGACTCTTAGTATAGGAGATACCTGAAAACATATCATACTTTTCCCCATAGTGCTTTTACCAATGCATAGAATGCATGGAGAAATCATTTCGAACGAAGCGTCCTAACTTTTGTTAGAATTATGACAGGTTAAAATTTTTGGTGGTTTCTTGTTCAGTCCATAGGCCTACAGCATGTGGGAAACCAGTGGGCATCCGACTCTTAGTATAGGAGATACCTGAAAACATATCACACTTTTCCCCATAGTGCTTTTACCATTGCATAAAATGCATGGAGAAATCATTTCAAATGAAGCGTCCTAACTTTTGTTAGAATGATGACAGGTTAAATTTTTTGGTGGTTTCTTGTTCAGTCCATAGGCCTACTGCATGTGGCAAACCGGTGAGAATGCGGCTCTTAGTATAGGAGATACCTGAAAACATATCATACTTTTCCCCATAGTGCTTTTACCAATGCATAAAATGCATGGAGAAATCATTTCAAACGAAGCATCCTAACTTTTGTTAGAATGATGACAGGTTAAAATTTTTGTTGGTTTCTTGTTCAGTCCATAGGCCTACAGCATGTGGCAAACCTGTGAGCATCCAACTCTATTTGTATAGGAGATACCTGAAAACATATCACACTTTTCCCCATAGTGCTTTTACCAATGCATGGAGAAATCATTTCTAACAAAGCATCCTAACTTTTGTTAGAATGATGACAGGTTAAAATTTTTGGTGGTTTCTTGTTCAGTCCATAGGCCTACAGCATGTGGCAAACCGGTGAGCATGCGGCTCTTAGTATAGGAGATACCTGAAAACATATCATACTTTTCCCCATAGTGCTTTTACCAATGCATAAAATGCATGGAGAAATCATTTCAAACGAAGCGTCCTAACTTTTGTTAGAATGATGACAGGTTATTATTTTTGTTGGTTTCTTGTTCAGTCCATAGGCCTACAGCATGTGGCAAACCTGTGAGCATCCAACTCTATTTGTATAGGAGATACCTGAAAACATATCACACTTTTCCCCATAGTGCTTTTACCAATGCATGGAGAAATCATTTCTAACGTAGCATCCTAACTTTTGTTAGAATGATGACAGGTTAAAATTTTTGGTGGTTTCTTGTTCAGTCCATAGGCCTACAGCATGTGGCAAACCGGTGAGTATCCGACTCTTAGTATAGGAGATACCTGAAAACATATCATACTTTTCCCCATAGTGCTTTTACCAATGCATAGAATGCATGGAGAAATCATTTTGAGCGAAGCGTCCTAACTTTTGTTAGAATGATGACAGGTTAAAATTTTTGGTGGTTTCTTGTTCAGTCCATAGGCCTACAACATGTGGCAAACCGGTGAGTATCCAACTCTTAGTACAGGAGATACCTGAAAACATATCACACTTTTCCCCATAGTGCTTTTAACAATGCATAAAATGCATGGAGAAAACATTTCGAGCGAAGCGTCCTAACTTTTGTTAGAATGATGACAGGTTAAAATTTTTGGTGGTTTCTTGTTCAGTCCGTCGGCCTACAGCATGTGGCAAACCGGTGAGCATCCGAGTCTTAGTATAGGAGATTCCTGAAAATATATACTTTTCCCCATAGTGCTTTTACCATTGCATAAAATGCATGTAGAAATCATTTTAAACGAAGCGTCCAAACTTTTGTTAGAATGACAGGTTAAAATTTTTGGTGGTTTCTTGTTCAGTCCATAGGCCTACAGCATGTGGCAATCCGGTAAGTATCCGACTCTTAGTATAGGAGATACCTGAAAACATATCACACTTTTCCCTATAGTGCTTTTACCAATGCATAAAATGCATGGAGAAATCATTTCGAACGAAGCGTCCTAACTTTTGTTAGAATGATGACAGGTTAAAATTTTTGGTTGTTTCTTGTTCAGTCCATAGGCCTACAGCATGTGACAAACCAGTGAGTATCCAACGTAGTATAGGAGATACCTGAAAACAAATCACACTTTTCCTGTTATGATCTGGTGGCCTTGGAGCAGCATGAGACGTACTCTGGAGAAGGTGGTCCCTGTACTGACCGCAAACAATGAACCTAGCAGCGCAACTAAAAGCAGCCGTGGGGGGTACCTAACTCTCCCTAGACCCCTCGGCACAGCCTAAGATCTAACTACCCCTAAAGACAGAAACAGGAAACCTATCTTGCCTCAGTGAAAATCCCCAAAAGGATAGATAGCCCCCCACAAATATTGACTGTGAGAGGAGAGGGAAAAAACATACACAGATATGAAATCAGATTTTAGCATAGGAGGCCATACTAGCTAAAAAGAAAGAATAGAACAGAGTACTATGCGGTCAGTACAAAAACACTAGAAAATATCCACCACAGAAAATACGAATCACCACATCTGACTAAAGACATGGGGGGTATATCTGCATCTCCAGAGAAATAGCTAGGCTGCAAAAAATCCTTCACAGACCAAGCTGGACAAGACAAAAACATGAAAATGCACAGAACTATAAGGTCCACTGCAGGTGGACAGAGAAAACAAAGCCAGGACTTATCTTTGTAGAAAAACACAGCAAACTGGAGAGACCAGCAGGGAAGTGAATCCTTCAAGAACAATGGACAACTGGCACTGATTAAAGGATCCTGCAAAGCTATATACCCCAGTCCGTCCTGCAATTAGTAGAAACACATGTCCACTCCTGCAATCCAGACACAACTGCATTACCCTCTACAACTACCAGAGGGAGCCCAAAAGCTGAATTCACAACATATTCCCCATACTGCTTTTACCAATCATTTTGAACGAAACGTCCTAACTTTTGTTAGAATGATGACAGGTTAAAATTTTTGGTGGTTTCTTGTTCAGTCCATAGGCCTACAGCATGTGGCAAACCGGTGAGCATCCAACTCGACTCTATTAGTATAGGAGATACCTGAAAACATATCACACTTTTCCCCATAGTGCTTTTACCAATGCAAAAAATGCATGGAGAAATCATTTCGAACCAAGCGTCCTAACTTTTGTCAGAATGATGACAGGTTAAAATGTTTGTTGGTTTCTTGTTCAGTCCGTAGGCCTGCAGCATGTGGCAAACCGGTGAGCATCCGACTCTATTAGTATAGGAGATACCTGAAAACATATCACACTTTTCCCCATTATGCTTTTACCAATGCGTAAAATGCAAGAGAAATCATTTCAAACGAAGCGTCCTAACTTTTGTTAGAACGATGACAGGTTAAAATTTTTGGTGGTTTCTTGATCAGTCCATAGGCCTACAGCATGTGGCAAACCGGTGACCATCCGACTCTATTAGTATAGGAGATACCTGAAAACATATCACACTTTTCCCTATAGTGCTTTTACCAATGCATAAAATGCATGGATAAATCATTTCAAACGAAGCGCCCTAACTTTTGTTAGAATGATGACAGGTTTAATTTTTTGGTGGTTTCTTGTTCTGTCCATAGGCCTACAGCATGTGGCAAACCTGTGAGCATCCAACGCTATTAGTATAGGAGATACCTGAAAACATATCACACTTTTCCCCATAGTGCTTTTACCAATGCATGGAGAAATCATTTCTAACGAAGCGTCCTAACTTTTGTTAGAATGATGACAGGTTAAAATTTTTGGTGGTTTCTTGTTCAGTCCATAGGCCTACAGCATGTGGCAAACCGGTGAGCATCCGACTCTATTAGTATAGGAGATACCTGAAAACATCACACTTTTCCCCATAGTGCTTTTACCAATGCAAAAAATGCATGGAGAAATCATTTTGAACCAATCGTCCTAACTTTTGTCAGAATGATGACAGGTTAAAATGTTTGTTGGTTTCTTGTTCAGTCCATAGGCCTACAGCATGTGGCAAACCGGTGAGCATCCGACTCTATTAGTATAGGAGATACCTGAAAACATATCACACTTTTCCCCATAGTGCTTTTACCAATGCATAAAATGCATTTCAAACGAAGCGTCCTAACTTTTGTTAGAACGATGACAGGTTAAAATTTTTGGTGGTTTCTTGTTCAGTCCATAGGCCTACAGCATGTGGCAAACCGGTGACCATCCGACTCTATTAGTATAGGAGATACCTGAAAACATATCACACTTTTCCCTACAGTGCTTTTACCAATGCATAAAATGCATGGAGAAATCATTTCAAACGAAGCGTCCGAACTTTTATTAGAATGATGACAGGTTAACATTTTTGGTGGTTTCTTGTTCAGTCCGTAGGCCTACAGCATGTGGCAAAACGGTCAGCATCAGACTCTTAGTATAGGAGATACCTGAAAACATATCATACTTTTCCCCATAGTGCTTTTACCAATGCATAAAATGCATGGAGAAATCATTTCAAACGAAGCGTCCTAACTTTTGTTAGAATGATGACACGTTAAAATTTTTGTTGGTTTCTTGTTCAGTCCATAGGCCTACAGCATGTGGCAAACCTGTAAGCATCCAACTCCATTAGTATAGGAGATACCTGAAAACATATCACACTTTTCCCCATAGTGCTTTTACCAATGCATAGAATGCATGGAGAAATCATTTCGAGCGAAGCGTTCTAACTTTTGTTAGAATGATTACAGGTTAAAATGTTTGTTGGTTTCTTGTTCAGTCCATAGGCCTACAGCAGGTGGCAAACCGGTGAGTATCCGACTATTAGTACAGGAGATACCTGAAAACATATCACACTTTTCCCCATAGTGCTTTTAACAAAGCATAAAATGCATGGAGAAAACATTTAGAGCGAAGCATCCTAACTTTTGTTAGAATGATGACAGGTTAACATTTTTGGTGGTTTCTTGTTCAGTCCGTCGGCTTACAGCATGTGGCAAACCGGTGAGCATCCGACTCTTAGTATAGGAGATACCTGAAAATATATACTTTTCCCCATAGTGCTTTTACCAATGCATAAAATGCATGGAGAAAACATTTCGAACAAATCGTCCTAACTTTTGTTAGAATGATGACAGGTTAAAATTTTTGGTGGTTTCTTGTTCAGTCCATAGGCCTACAGCATGTGGCAAACCGGTGAGCATCTGACTCTATTAGTATAGGAGATACCTGAAAACATATCACACTTTTCCCCATAGTGCTTTTACCATTGCATAAAATGCATGGAGAAATCATTTCAAACGAAGCGTCCTAACTTTTGTTAGAATGACAGGTTAAAATTTTTGTTGGTTTCTTGTTCAGTCCATAGGCCTACAGCATGTGGCAAACCTGTAAGCATCCAACTCTATTAGTATAGGAGATACCTGAAAACATATCACACTTTTCCCCATAGTGCTTTTACCAATGCATGGAGAAATCATTTCTAACGAAGCGTCCTAACTTTTGTTAGAATGATGACAGGTTAAAATTTTTGGTGGTTTCTTGTTCAGTCCATAGGCCTACAGCATGTGGCAAACCGTTGAGTATCCGACTCTTAGTATAGGAGATACCTGAAAACATATCACACTTTTCCCCATAGTGCTTTTACCAATGCATAGAATGCATGGAGAAATCATTTCGAGCGAAGCGTTCTAACTTTTGTTAGAATGATTACAGGTTAAAATTTTTGGTGGTTTCTTGTTCAGTCC
The DNA here is from genome assembly GCF_032444005.1 of Ranitomeya imitator. NCBI lineage: Eukaryota > Metazoa > Chordata > Amphibia > Anura > Dendrobatidae > Ranitomeya > Ranitomeya imitator. Next base: position 583,959,270 of record NC_091282.1, read on the forward strand.
ATAGGCCTACAGCATGTGGCAAACCGGTGAGTATCCGACTATTAGTACAGGAGATACCTGAAAACATATCACACTATTTCCCATAGTGCTTTTAACAAAGCATAAAATGCATGGAGAAAACATTTAGAGCGAAGCATCCTAACTTTTGTTAGAATGATGACAGGTTAAAATTTTTGGTGGTTTCTTGTTCAGTCCATAGGCCTACAGCATGTGGCAAACCGGTGAGCATCTGAATCTATTAGTATAGGAGATACCTGAAAACATATCACACTTTTCCCCATAGTGCTTTTACCATTGCATAAAATGCATGGAGAAATTATTTCAAACGAAGCGTCCTAACTTTTGTTAGAATGACAGGTTAAAATTTTTGGTGGTTTCTTGTTCAGTCCATAGGCCTACAGCATGTGGCAAACCGGTGACCACCGACTCTATTAGTATAGGCGATACCTGAAAACATATCACACTTTTCCCTATAGTGCTTTTACCAATGCATAAAATGCATGGAGAAAACATTTCGAAGAAAGTGTCCTAACTTTTGTTCGAATGATGACAGGTTAAAATTTTTGGTGGTTTCTTGTTCAGTCCATAGGCCTACAGCATGTGGCAAACCGGTGAACATCCGACTCTATTAGTATAGGAGATACCTGAAAACATATCACACTTTTCCCCATAGTGCTTTTACCAATGCAAAAAATGCATGGAGAAATCATTTCGAACCAAGCGTCCTAACTTTTGTCAGAATGATGACAGGTTAAAATGTTTGTTGGTTTCGTGTTCAGTCCATAGGCCTACAGCATGTGGCAAACCGGTGACCATCCGACTCTATTAGTATAGGAGATACCTGAAAACATATCACACTTTTCCCTATAGTGCTTTTACCAATGCATGGAGAAAACATTTCGAACGAAGCGTCCTAACTTTTGTTCGAATGATGACAGGTTAAAATTTTTGGTGGTTTCTTGTTCAGTCCATAGGCCTACGGCATGTGGCAAACCGGTGAGCATCCGACTCTTAGTATAGGAGATACCTGAAAACATCACACTTTTCCCCATAGTGCTTTTACCAATGCATAGAATGCATGGAGAAATCATTTCGAACGAAGCGTCCTAACTTTTGTTAGAATGATGACAGGTTAAAATTTTTGATGGTTTCTTGTTCAGTCCATAGGCCTACAGCATGTGGCAAACCGGTGAGCATCCGACTCTATTAGTATGGGAGATACCTGAAAACATATCACACTTTTCCCCATAGTGCTTTTACCAATGCAAAAAATGCATGGAGAAATCATTTCGAACCAAGCGTCCTAACTTTTGTCAGAATGATGACAGGTTAAAATGTTTGTTGGTTTCTTGTTCAGTCCGTAAGCCTACAGCATGTGGCAAACCGGTGACCACTGACTCTATTAGTATAGGAGATACCTGAAAACATATCACAATTTTCCCTATAGTGCTTTTACCAATGCATAAAATGCATGGAGAAAACATTTCGAACGAAGCTTCCTAACTTTTGTTCGAATGATGACAGGTTAAAATTTTTGGTGGTTTCTTGTTCAGTCCATAGGCCTACAGCATGCGGCAAACCGGTGAGCATCCGACTCTTAGTATAGGAGATACCTGAAAACATATCACACTTTTCCCCATAGTGTTTTTACCAATGCATAAAATGCAAGGAGAAAACATTTTGAACGAAGCGTCCTAACTTTTGTTAGAATGATGACAGGTTAAAATTTTTGTTGGCTTCTTGTTCAGTCCATAGGCCTACAGCATGTGGCAAACTTGTGAGCATCCAACTCTATTAGTATAGGAGATACCTGAAAACATATCACACTTTTCCCCATAGTGCTTTTAGTAATGCATGGAGAAATCATTTCGAACGAAGCGTCCCAACTTTTGTTAGAATAATGACAGGTTAAAATTTTTGGTGGTTTCTTGTTCAGTCCATAGGCCTACAGCATGTGGCAAACCTGTGAGCATCCAACTCTATTAGTATAGGAGATACCTGAAAACATATCACACTTTTCCCCATAGTGCTTTTAGTAATGCATGGAGAAATCATTTCGAACCAAGCGTCCTAACTTTTGTCAGAATGATGACAGGTTAAAATGTTTGTTGGTTTCTTGTTCAGTCCGTAGGCCTGCAGCATGTGGCAAACCGGTGAGCATCCGACTCTATTAGTATAGGAGATACCTGAAAACATATCACACTTTTCCCCATAGTGCTTTTACCAATGCATAAAATGCAAGAGAAATCATTTCAAACGAAGCGTCCTAACTTTTGTTAGAACGATGACAGGTTAAAATGTTTGTTGGTTTCTTGTTCAGTCCATAGGCCTACAGCATGTGGCAAACTGGTGACCATCCGACTCTATTAGTATAGGAGATACCTGAAAACATATCACACTTTTCCCTATAGTGCTTTTACCAATGCATAAAATGCATGGAGAAAACATTTCGAACGAAGAGTCCTAACTATTGTTCGATTGATGACAGGTTAAAATTTTTGGTGGTTTCTTGTTCAGTCCATAGGCCTACAGCATTGGCAAACCGGTGAGCATCCGACTCTTAGTATAGGAGATACCTGAAAACATATCACACTTTTCCCCATAGTGCTTTTATTATTGCATAAAATGCATGGAGAAATCATTTCAAATGAAGCGTCCTAACTTTTGTTAGAGTGATGACAGGTTAAATTTTTTGGTGGTTTGTTGTTCAGTCCATAGGCCTACAGCATGTGGCAAACCGGTGAGCATGCGGCTCTTAGTATAGGAGATACCTGAAAACATATCATACTTTTCCCCATAGTGCTTTTACCAATGCATAAAATGCATGGAGAAATCATTTCAAACGAAGCGTCCTAACTTTTGTTAAAATGATGACTGGTTATTATTTTTGTTGGTTTCTTGTTCAGTCCATAGGACTACAGCATGTGGCAAACCTGTGAGCATCCAACTCTATTTGTATAGGAGATACCTGAAAACATATCACACTTTTCCCCATAGTGCTTTTACCAATGCATGGAGAAATCATTTCTAACGAAGCATCCTAACTTTTGTTAGAATGACGACAGGTTAAAATTTTTGGTGGTTTCTTGTTCAGTCCATAGGCCTACAGCATGTGGCAAACCGGTGAGTATCCGACTCTTAGTATTGGAGATACCTGAAAACATATCATACTTTTCCCCATAGTGCTTTTACCAATGCATAGAATGCATGGAGAAATCATTTTGAGCGAATCGTCCTAACTTTTGTTAGAATGATGACAGGTTAAAATTTTTGGTTGTTTCTTGCTCAGTCCATAAGCCTACAGCATGTGGCAAACCGGTGAGTATCCAACTCTTAGTACAGGAGATACCTGAAAACATATCACACTTTTCCCCATAGTGCTTTTAACAATGCATAAAATGCATGGAGAAAACATTTCGAGCGAAGCGTCCTAACTTTTGTTAGAATGATGACAGGTTAAAATTTTTGGTGGTTTCTTGTTCAGTCCGTCGGCCTACAGAATGTGGCAAACCGGTGAGCATCCGAGTCTTAGTATAGGAGATACCTGAAAATATATACTTTTCCCCATAGTGCTTTTACCAATGCATAAAATGCATGGTGAAAACATTTCGAACGAAGCGTCCTAACTTTTGTTAGAATGATGACAGGTTAAAATTTTTGCTGGTTTCTTGTTCAGTCCATAGGCCTACAGCTTGTGGCAAACCGGTGAGCATCCGACTCTATTAGTATAGGAGATACCTGAAAACATATCACACTTTTCCCCATAATGCTTTTACCATTGCATAAAATGCATGGATAAATCATTTCAAACGAAGCGCCCTAACTTTTGTTAGAATGATGACAGGTTAAATTTTTTGGTGGTTTCTTGTTCTGTCCCTAGGCCTACAGCATGTGGCAAACCTGTGAGCATCCAACGCTATTAGTATAGGAGATACCTGAAAACATATCACACTTTTCCCCATAGTGCTTTTACCAATGCATAGAATGCATGGAGAAATCATTTCGAACGAAGCGTCCTAACTTTTGTTAGAATTATGACAGGTTAAAATTTTTGGTGGTTTCTTGTTCAGTCCATAGGCCTACAGCATGTGGGAAGCCAGTGGGCATCCGACTCTTAGTATAGGAGATACCTGAAAACATATCACACTTTTCCCCATAGTGCTTTTACCATTGCATAAAATGCATGGAGAAATCATTTCAAATGAAGCGTCCTAACTTTTGATAGAGTGATGACAGGTTAAATTTTTTGGTGGTTTCTTGTTCAGTCCATAGGCCTACAGCATGTGGCAAACCGGTGAGCATGCGGCTCTTAGTATAGGAGATACCTGAAAACATATCATACTTTTCCCCATAGTGCTTTTACCAATGCATAAAATGCATGGAGAAATCATTTCAAACGAAGCGTCCTAACTTTTGTTAGAATGATGACAGGTTATTATTTTTGTTGGTTTCTTGTTCAGTCCATAGGCCTACAGCATGTGGCAAACCTGTGAGCATCCAACTCTATTTGTATAGGAGATACCTGAAAACATATCACACTTTTCCCCATAGTGCTTTTACCAATGCATGGAGAAATCATTTCTAACGAAGCATCCTAACATTTGTTAGAATGATGACAGGTTAAAATTTTTGGTGGTTTCTTGTTCAGTCCATAGGCCTACAGCATGTGGCAAACCAGTGAGTATCCGACTCTTAGTATTGGAGATACCTGAAAACATATCATACTTTTCCCCATTGTGCTTTTACCAATGCATAGAATGCATGGAGAAATCATTTTGAGCGAATCGTCCTAACTTTTGTTAGAATGATGACAGGTTAAAATTTTTGGTTGTTTCTTGCTCAGTCCATAGGCCTACAGCATGTGGCAAACCGGTGAGTATCCAACTCTTAGTACAGGAGATACCTGAAAACATATCACACTTTTCCCCATAGTGCTTTTAACAATGCATAAAATGCATGGAGAAAACATTTCTAGCGAAGCGTCCTAACTTTTGTTAGAATGATGACAGGTTAAAATTTTTGGTGGTTTCTTGTTCAGTCCGTCGGCCTACAGCATGTGGCAAACCGGTGAGCATCCGAGTCTTAGTATAGGAGATACCTGAAAACATATCACACTTTTCCCCATAGTGCTTTTACCAATGCATAAAATGCATTTCAAACGAAGCGTCCTAACTTTTGTTAGAACGATGACAGGTTAAAGTTTTTGATGGTTTCTTGTTCAGTCCATAGGCCTACAGCATGTGGCAAACCGGTGACCATCCGACTCTATTAGTATAGGAGATACCTGAAAACATATCACACTTTTCCCTACAGTGCTTTTACCAATGCATAAAATGCATGGAGAAATCATTTCAAACGAAGCGTCCGAACTTTTATTAGAATGATGACAGGTTAACATTTTTGGTGGTTTCTTGTTCAGTCCGTAGGCCTACAGCATGTGGCAAAACGGTCAGCGTCAGACTCTTAGTAAAGGAGATACCTGAAAACATATCATACTTTTCCCCATAGTGCTTTTACCAATGCATAAAATGCATGGAGAAATCATTTCAAACGAAGCGTCCTAACTTTTGTTAGAATGATGACACGTTAAAATTTTTGTTGGTTTCTTGTTCAGTCCATAGGCCTACAGCATGTGGCAAACCTGTAAGCATCCAACTCCATTAGTATAGGAGATACCTGAAAACATATCACACTTTTCCCTATAGTGCTTTTACCAATGCATGGAGAAATCATTTCTAACGAAGCGTCCTAACTTTTGTTAGAATGATGACAGGTTAAAATTTTTGGTGGTTTCTTGTTCAGTCCATAGGCCTTACAGCATGTGGCAAACCGGTGAGTATCCGACTCTTAGTATAGGAGATACCTGAAAACATATCACACTTTTCCCCATAGTGCTTTTACCAATGCATAGAATGCATGGAGAAATCATTTCGAGCGAAGCGTTCTAACTTTTGTTAGAATGATTACAGGTTAAAATTTTTGGTGGTTTCTTGTTCAGTCCATAGGCCTACAGCATGTGGCAAACCGGTGAGTATCCGACTATTAGTACAGGAGATACCTGAAAACATATCACACTTTTCCCCATAGTGCTTTTAACAAAGCATAAAATGCATGGAGAAAACATTTAGAGCGAAGCATCCTAACTTTTGTTAGAATGATGACAGGTTAACATTTTTGGTGGTTTCTTGTTCAGTCCGTCGGCTTACAGCATGTGGCAAACCGTTGAGCATCCGACTCTTAGTATAGGAGATACCTGAAAATATATACTTTTCCCCATAGTGCTTTTACCAATGCATAAAATGCATGGAGAAAACATTTCGAACAAATCGTCCTAACTTTTGTTAGAATGATGACAGGTTAAAATTTTTGGTGGTTTCTTGTTCAGTCCATAGGCCTACAGCATGTGGCAAACCGGTGAGCATCTGACTCTATTAGTATAGGAGATACCTGAAAACATATCACACTTTTCCCCATAGTGCTTTTACCATTGCATAAAATGCATGGAGAAATCATTTCAAATGAAGCGTCCTAACTTTTGTTAGAATGACAGGTTAAAATTTTTGTTGGTTTCTTGTTCAGTCCATAGGCCTACAGCATGTGGCAAACCTGTAAGCATCCAACTCTATTAGTATAAGAGATACCTGAAAACATATCACACTTTTCCCCATAGTGCTTTTACCAATGCATGGAGAAATCATTTCTAACGAAGCGTCCTAACTTTTGTTAGAATGATGACAGGTTAAAATTTTTGGTGGTTTCTTGTTCAGTCCATAGGCCTACAGCATGTGGCAAACCGGTGAGTATCCGACTCTTAGTATAGGAGATACCTGAAAACATATCACACTTTTCCCCATAGTGCTTTTACCAATGCATAGAATGCATGGAGAAATCATTTCGAGCGAAGCGTTCTAACTTTTGTTAGAATGATTACAGGTTAAAATTTTTGGTGGTTTCTTGTTCAGTCCATAGGCCTACAGCATGTGGCAAACCGGTGAGTATCCGACTATTAGTACAGGAGATACCTGAAAACATATCACATTTTTCCCCATAGTGCTTTTAACAAAGCATAAAATGCATGGAGAAAACATTTCAAACGAAGCGTCCTAACTTTTGTTAGAATGACAGGTTAAAATTTTTGGTGGTTTCTTGTTCAGTCCATAGGCCTACAGCATGTGGCAAACCGGTGACCACCGACTCTATTAGTATAGGAGATACCTGAGAACATATCACACTTTTCCCTATAGTGCTTTTACAAATGCATAAAATGCATGGAGAAAACATTTCGAAGAAAGTGTCCTAACTTTTGTTCGAATGATGACAGGTTAAAATTTTTGGTGGTTTCTTGTTCAGTCCATAGGCCTACAGCATGTGGCAAACCGGTGAACATCCGACTCTATTAGTATAGGAGATACCTGAAAACATATCACACTTTTCCCCATAGTGCTTTTACCAATGCAAAAATGCATGGAGAAATCATTTCGAACCAAGCGTCCTAACTTTTGTCAGAATGATGACAGGTTAAAATGTTTGTTGGTTTCGTGTTCAGTCCATAGACCTACAGCATGTGGCAAACCGGTGACCATCCGACTCTATTAGTATAGGAGATACCTGAAAACATATCACACTTTTCCCTATAGTGCTTTTACCAATGCATGGAGAAAACATTTCGAACGAAGCGTCCTAACTTTTGTTCAAATGATGACAGGTTAAAATTTTTGGTGGTTTCTTGTTCAGTCCATAGGCCTACAGCATGTGGCAAACCGGTGAGCATCCGACTCTTAGTATAGGAGATACCTGAAAACATCACACTTTTCCCCATAGTGCTTTTACAAATGCATAGAATGCATGGAGAAATCATTTCGAACGAAGCGTCCTAACTTTTGTTAGAATGATGACAGGTTAAAATTTTTGATGGTTTCTTGTTCAGTCCATAGGCCTACAGCATGTGGCAAACCGGTGAGCATCCGACTCTATTAGTATGGGAGGTACCTGAAAACATATCACACTTTTCCCCATAGTGCTTTTACCAATGCAAAAAATGCATGGAGAAATCATTTCGAACCAAGCGTCCTAACTTTTGTCAGAATGATGACAGGTTAAAATGTTTGTTGGTTTCTTGTTCAGTCCGTAGGCCTGCAGCATGTGGCAAACCGGTGACCACTGACTCTATTAGTATAGGAGATACCTGAAAACATATCACACTTTTCCCTATAGTGCTTTTACCAATGCATAAAATGCATGGAGAAAACATTTCGAACGAAGCGTCCTAACTTTTGTTCGAATGATGACAGGTTAAAATTTTTGGTGGTTTCTTGTTCAGTCCATAGGCCTACAGCATGTGGCAAACCGGTGAGCATCCGACTCTTAGTATAGGAGATACCTGAAAACATCACACTTTTCCCCATAGTGCTTTTACCAATGCATAGAATGCATGGAAAAATCATTTCGAACGAAGCGTCCTAACTTTTGTTAGAATGATGACAGGTTAAAATTTTTGGTGGTTTCTTGTTCAGTCCATAGGCCTACAGCATGTGGCAAACCGGTGAGCATCCGACTCTTAGTATAGGAGATACCTGAAAACATATCACACTTTTCCCCATAGTGTTTTTACCAATGCATAAAATGCAAGGAGAAAACATTTCGAACGAAGCGTACTAACTTTTGTTAGAATTATGACAGGTTAAAATTTTTGGTGGTTTCTTGTTCAGTCCATAGGCCTACAGCATGTGGGAAACCAGTGGGCATCCGACTCTTAGTATAGGAGATACCTGAAAACATATCACACTTTTCCCCATAGTGCTTTTACCATTGCATAAAATGCATTGAGAAATCATTTCAAATGAAGTGTCCTAACTTTTGTTAGAATGATGACAGGTTAAATTTTTTGGTGGTTTCTTGTTCAGTCCATAGGCCTACTGCATGTGGCAAACCGGTGAGCATGCGGCTCTTAGTATAGGAGATACCTGAAAACATATCATACTTTTCCCCATAGTGCTTTTACCAATGCATAAAATGCATGGAGAAATCATTTCAAACTTAGCATCCTAACTTTTGTTAGAATGAAGACAGGTTAAAATTTTTGTTGGTTTCTTGTTCAGTCCATAGGCCTACAGCATGGGGCAAACCTGTGAGCATCCAACTCTATTTGTATAGGAGATACCTGAAAACATATCACACTTTTCCCCATAGTGCTTTTACCAATGCATGGAGAAATCATTTCTAACAAAGCATCCTAACTTTTATTAGAATGATGACAGGTTAAAATTTTTGGTGGTTTCTTGTTCAGTCCATAGGCCATGTGGGAAACCAGTGGGCATCCGACTCTTAGTATAGGAGATACCTGAAAACATATCACACTTTTCCCCATAGTGCTTTTACCATTGCATAAAATGCATGGAGAAATCATTTCAAATGAAGCGTCCTAACTTTTGTTAGAATGATGACAGGTTAAATTTTTTGGTGGTTTCTTGTTCAGTCCATAGGCCTACAGCATGTGGCAAACCTGTGAGCATCCAACTCTATTTGTATAGGAGATACCTGAAAACATATCACACTTTTCCCCATAGTGCTTTTACCAATGCATGGAGAAATCATTTCTAACGAAGCGTCCTAACTTTTGTTAGAATGATGACAGGTTAAAATTTTTGGTGGTTTCTTGTTCAGTCCATAGGCCTACAGCATGTGGCAAACCGTTGAGTATCCGACTCTTAGTATAGGAGATACCTGAAAACATATCACACTTTTCCCCATAGTGCTTTTACCAATGCATAGAATGCATGGAGAAATCATTTCGAGCGAAGCGTTCTAACTTTTGTTAGAATGATTACAGGTTAAAATTTTTGGTGGTTTCTTGTTCAGTCCATAGGCCTACAGCATGTGGCAAACCGGTGAGTATCCGACTATTAGTACAGGAGATACCTGAAAACATATCACACTATTTCCCATAGTGCTTTTAACAAAGCATAAAATGCATGGAGAAAACATTTAGAGCGAAGCATCCTAACTTTTGTTAGAATGATGACAGGTTAAAATTTTTGGTGGTTTCTTGTTCAGTCCATAGGCCTACAGCATGTGGCAAACCGGTGAGCATCTGAATCTATTAGTATAGGAGATACCTGAAAACATATCACACTTTTCCCCATAGTGCTTTTACCATTGCATAAAATGCATGGAGAAATTATTTCAAACGAAGCGTCCTAACTTTTGTTAGAATGACAGGTTAAAATTTTTGGTGGTTTCTTGTTCAGTCCATAGGCCTACAGCATGTGGCAAACCGGTGACCACCGACTCTATTAGTATAGGCGATACCTGAAAACATATCACACTTTTCCCTATAGTGCTTTTACCAATGCATAAAATGCATGGAGAAAACATTTCGAAGAAAGTGTCCTAACTTTTGTTCGAATGATGACAGGTTAAAATTTTTGGTGGTTTCTTGTTCAGTCCATAGGCCTACAGCATGTGGCAAACCGGTGAACATCCGACTCTATTAGTATAGGAGATACCTGAAAACATATCACACTTTTCCCCATAGTGCTTTTACCAATGCAAAAAATGCATGGAGAAATCATTTCGAACCAAGCGTCCTAACTTTTGTCAGAATGATGACAGGTTAAAATGTTTGTTGGTTTCGTGTTCAGTCCATAGGCCTACAGCATGTGGCAAACCGGTGACCATCCGACTCTATTAGTATAGGAGATACCTGAAAACATTTCACACTTTTCCCTATAGTGCTTTTACCAATGCATGGAGAAAACATTTCGAACGAAGCGTCCTAACTTTTGTTCGAATGATGACCGGTTAAAATTTTTGGTGGTTTCTTGTTCAGTCCATAGGCCTACGGCATGTGGCAAACCGGTGAGCATCCGACTCTTAGTATAGGAGATACCTGAAAACATCACACTTTTCCCCATAGTGCTTTTACCAATGCATAGAATGCATGGAGAAATCATTTCGAACGAAGCGTCCTAACTTTTGTTAGAATGATGACAGGTTAAAATTTTTGATGGTTTCTTGTTCAGTCCATAGGCCTACAGCATGTGGCAAACCGGTGAGCATCCGACTCTATTAGTATGGGAGATACCTGAAAACATATCACACTTTTCCCCATAGTGCTTTTACCAATGCAAAAAATGCATGGAGAAATCATTTCGAACCAAGCGTCCTAACTTTTGTCAGAATGATGACAGGTTAAAATGTTTGTTGGTTTCTTGTTCAGTCCGTAAGCCTACAGCATGTGGCAAACCGGTGACCACTGACTCTATTAGTATAGGAGATACCTGAAAACATATCACAATTTTCCCTATAGTGCTTTTACCAATGCATAAAATGCATGGAGAAAACATTTCGAACGAAGCGTCCTAACTTTTGTTCGAATGATGACAGGTTAAAATTTTTGGTGGTTTCTTGTTCAGTCCATAGGCCTACAGCATGCGGCAAACCGGTGAGCATCCGACTCTTAGTATAGGAGATACCTGAAAACATATCACACTTTTCCCCATAGTGTTTTTACCAATGCATAAAATGCAAGGAGAAAACATTTTGAACGAAGCGTCCTAACTTTTGTTAGAATGATGACAGGTTAAAATTTTTGTTGGCTTCTTGTTCAGTCCATAGGCCTACAGCATGTGGCAAACTTGTGAGCATCCAACTCTATTAGTATAGGAGATACCTGAAAACATATCACACTTTTCCCCATAGTGCTTTTAGTAATGCATGGAGAAATCATTTCGAACGAAGCGTCCCAACTTTTGTTAGAATAATGACAGGTTAAAATTTTTGGTGGCTTCTTGTTCAGTCCATAGGCCTACAGCATGTGGCAAACCTGTGAGCATCCAACTCTATTAGTATAGGAGATACCTGAAAACATATCACACTTTTCCCCATAGTGCTTTTAGTAATGCATGGAGAAATCATTTCGAACCAAGCGTCCTAACTTTTGTCAGAATGATGACAGGTTAAAATGTTTGTTGGTTTCTTGTTCAGTCCGTAGGCCTGCAGCATGTGGCAAACCGGTGAGCATCCGACTCTATTAGTATAGGAGATACCTGAAAACATATCACACTTTTCCCCATAGTGCTTTTACCAATGCATAAAATGCAAGAGAAATCATTTCAAACGAAGCGTCCTAACTTTTGTTAGAACGATGACAGGTTAAAATGTTTGTTGGTTTCTTGTTCAGTCCATAGGCCTACAGCATGTGGCAAACCGGTGACCATCCGACTCTATTAGTATAGGAGATACCTGAAAACATATCACACTTTTCCCTATAGTGCTTTTACCAATGCATAAAATGCATGGAGAAAACATTTCGAACGAAGAGTCCTAACTATTGTTCGATTGATGACAGGTTAAAATTTTTGGTGGTTTCTTGTTCAGTCCATAGGCCTACAGCATTGGCAAACCGGTGAGCATCCGACTCTTAGTATAGGAGATACCTGAAAACATATCACACTTTTCCCCATAGTGCTTTTATTATTGCATAAAATGCATGGAGAAATCATTTCAAATGAAGCGTCCTAACTTTTGTTAGAGTGATGACAGGTTAAATTTTTTGGTGGTTTGTTGTTCAGTCCATAGGCCTACAGCATGTGGCAAACCGGTGAGCATGCGGCTCTTAGTATAGGAGATACCTGAAAACATATCATACTTTTCCCCATAGTGCTTTTACCAATGCATAAAATGCATGGAGAAATCATTTCAAACGAAGCGTCCTAACTTTTGTTAAAATGATGACTGGTTATTATTTTTGTTGGTTTCTTGTTCAGTCCATAGGACTACAGCATGTGGCAAACCTGTGAGCATCCAACTCTATTTGTATAGGAGATACCTGAAAACATATCACACTTTTCCCCATAGTGCTTTTACCAATGCATGGAGAAATCATTTCTAACGAAGCATCCTAACTTTTGTTAGAATGACGACAGGTTAAAATTTTTGGTGGTTTCTTGTTCAGTCCATAGGCCTACAGCATGTGGCAAACCGGTGAGTATCCGACTCTTAGTATTGGAGATACCTGAAAACATATCATACCTTTCCCCATAGTGCTTTTACCAATGCATAGAATGCATGGAGAAATCATTTTGAGCGAATCGTCCTAACTTTTGTTAGAATGATGACAGGTTAAAATTTTTGGTTGTTTCTTGCTCAGTCCATAGGCCTACAGCATGTGGCAAACCGGTGAGTATCCAACTCTTAGTACAGGAGATACCTGAAAACATATCACACTTTTCCCCATAGTGCTTTTAACAATGCATAAAATGCATGGAGAAAACATTTCGAGCGAAGCGTCCTAACTTTTGTTAGAATGATGACAGGTTAAAATTTTTGGTGGTTTCTTGTTCAGTCCGTCGGCCTACAGCATGTGGCAAACCGGTGAGCATCCGAGTCTTAGTATAGGAGATACCTGAAAATATATACTTTTCCCCATAGTGCTTTTACCAATGCATAAAATGCATGGTGAAAACATTTCGAACGAAGCGTCCTAACTTTTGTTAGAATGATGACAGGTTAAAATTTTTGCTGGTTTCTTGTTCAGTCCATAGGCCTACAGCTTGTGGCAAACCGGTGAGCATCCGACTCTATTAGTATAGGAGATACCTGAAAACATATCACACTTTTCCCCATAATGCTTTTACCATTGCATAAAATGCATGGATAAATCATTTCAAACGAAGCGCCCTAACTTTTGTTAGAATGATGACAGGTTAAATTTTTTGGTGGTTTCTTGTTCTGTCCCTAGGCCTACAGCATGTGGCAAACCTGTGAGCATCCAACGCTATTAGTATAGGAGATACCTGAAAACATATCACACTTTTCCCCATAGTGCTTTTACCAATGCATAGAATGCATGGAGAAATCATTTCGAACGAAGCGTCCTAACTTTTGTTAGAATTATGACAGGTTAAAATTTTTGGTGGTTTCTTGTTCAGTCCATAGGCCTACAGCATGTGGGAAACCAGTGGGCATCCGACTCTTAGTATAGGAGATACCTGAAAACATATCACACTTTTCCCCATAGTGCTTTTACCATTGCATAAAATGCATGGAGAAATCATTTCAAATGAAGCGTCCTAACTTTTGATAGAGTGATGACAGGTTAAATTTTTTGGTGGTTTCTTGTTCAGTCCATAGGCCTACAGCATGTGGCAAACCGGTGAGCATGCGGCTCTTAGTATAGGAGATACCTGAAAACATATCATACTTTTCCCCATAGTGCTTTTACCAATGCATAAAATGCATGGAGAAATCATTTCAAACGAAGCGTCCTAACTTTTGTTAGAATGATGACAGGTTATTATTTTTGTTGGTTTCTTGTTCAGTCCATAGGCCTACAGCATGTGGCAAACCTGTGAGCATCCAACTCTATTTGTATAGGAGATACCTGAAAACATATCACACTTTTCCCCATAGTGCTTTTACCAATGCATGGAGAAATCATTTCTAACGAAGCATCCTAACATTTGTTAGAATGATGACAGGTTAAAATTTTTGGTGGTTTCTTGTTCAGTCCATAGGCCTACAGCATGTGGCAAACCAGTGAGTATCCGACTCTTAGTATTGGAGATACCTGAAAACATATCATACTTTTCCCCATTGTGCTTTTACCAATGCATAGAATGCATGGAGAAATCATTTTGAGCGAATCGTCCTAACTTTTGTTAGAATGATGACAGGTTAAAATTTTTGGTTGTTTCTTGCTCAGTCCATAGGCCTACAGCATGTGGCAAACCGGTGAGTATCCAACTCTTAGTACAGGAGATACCTGAAAACATATCACACTTTTCCCCATAGTGCTTTTAACAATGCATAAAATGCATGGAGAAAACATTTCTAGCGAAGCGTCCTAACTTTTGTTAGAATGATGACAGGTTAAAATTTTTGGTGGTTTCTTGTTCAGTCCGTCGGCCTACAGCATGTGGCAAACCGGTGAGCATCCGAGTCTTAGTATAGGAGATACCTGAAAACATATCACACTTTTCCCCATAGTGCTTTTACCAATGCATAAAATGCATTTCAAACGAAGCGTCCTAACTTTTGTTAGAACGATGACAGGTTAAAATTTTTGATGGTTTCTTGTTCAGTCCATAGGCCTACAGCATGTGGCAAACCGGTGACCATCCGACTCTATTAGTATAGGAGATACCTGAAAACATATCACACTTTTCCCTACAGTGCTTTTACCAATGCATAAAATGCATGGAGAAATCATTTCAAACGAAGCGTCCGAACTTTTATTAGAATGATGACAGGTTAACATTTTTGGTGGTTTCTTGTTCAGTCCGTAGGCCTACAGCATGTGGCAAAACGGTCAGCGTCAGACTCTTAGTAAAGGAGATACCTGAAAACATATCATACTTTTCCCCATAGTGCTTTTACCAATGCATAAAATGCATGGAGAAATCATTTCAAACGAAGCGTCCTAACTTTTGTTAGAATGATGACACGTTAAAATTTTTGTTGGTTTCTTGTTCAGTCCATAGGCCTACAGCATGTGGCAAACCTGTAAGCATCCAACTCCATTAGTATAGGAGATACCTGAAAACATATCACACTTTTCCCTATAGTGCTTTTACCAATGCATGGAGAAATCATTTCTAACGAAGCGTCCTAACTTTTGTTAGAATGATGACAGGTTAAAATTTTTGGTGGTTTCTTGTTCAGTCCATAGGCCTTACAGCATGTGGCAAACCGGTGAGTATCCGACTCTTAGTATAGGAGATACCTGAAAACATATCACACTTTTCCCCATAGTGCTTTTACCAATGCATAGAATGCATGGAGAAATCATTTCGAGCGAAGCGTTCTAACTTTTGTTAGAATGATTACAGGTTAAAATTTTTGGTGGTTTCTTGTTCAGTCCATAGGCCTACAGCATGTGGCAAACCGGTGAGTATCCGACTATTAGTACAGGAGATACCTGAAAACATATCACACTTTTCCCCATAGTGCTTTTAACAAAGCATAAAATGCATGGAGAAAACATTTAGAGCGAAGCATCCTAACTTTTGTTAGAATGATGACAGGTTAACATTTTTGGTGGTTTCTTGTTCAGTCCGTCGGCTTACAGCATGTGGCAAACCGTTGAGCATCCGACTCTTAGTATAGGAGATACCTGAAAATATATACTTTTCCCCATAGTGCTTTTACCAATGCATAAAATGCATGGAGAAAACATTTCGAACAAATCGTCCTAACTTTTGTTAGAATGATGACAGGTTAAAATTTTTGGTGGTTTCTTGTTCAGTCCATAGGCCTACAGCATGTGGCAAACCGGTGAGCATCTGACTCTATTAGTATAGGAGATACCTGAAAACATATCACACTTTTCCCCATAGTGCTTTTACCATTGCATAAAATGCATGGAGAAATCATTTCAAATGAAGCGTCCTAACTTTTGTTAGAATGACAGGTTAAAATTTTTGTTGGTTTCTTGTTCAGTCCATAGGCCTACAGCATGTGGCAAACCTGTAAGCATCCAACTCTATTAGTATAAGAGATACCTGAAAACATATCACACTTTTCCCCATAGTGCTTTTACCAATGCATGGAGAAATCATTTCTAACGAAGCGTCCTAACTTTTGTTAGAATGATGACAGGTTAAAATTTTTGGTGGTTTCTTGTTCAGTCCATAGGCCTACAGCATGTGGCAAACCGGTGAGTATCCGACTCTTAGTATAGGAGATACCTGAAAACATATCACACTTTTCCCCATAGTGCTTTTACCAATGCATAGAATGCATGGAGAAATCATTTCGAGCGAAGCGTTCTAACTTTTGTTAGAATGATTACAGGTTAAAATTTTTGGTGGTTTCTTGTTCAGTCCATAGGCCTACAGCATGTGGCAAACCGGTGAGTATCCGACTATTAGTACAGGAGATACCTGAAAACATATCACATTTTTCCCCATAGTGCTTTTAACAAAGCATAAAATGCATGGAGAAAACATTTCAAACGAAGCGTCCTAACTTTTGTTAGAATGACAGGTTAAAATTTTTGGTGGTTTCTTGTTCAGTCCATAGGCCTACAGCATGTGGCAAACCGGTGACCACCGACTCTATTAGTATAGGAGATACCTGAAAACATATCACACTTTTCCCTATAGTGCTTTTACAAATGCATAAAATGCATGGAGAAAACATTTCGAAGAAAGTGTCCTAACTTTTGTTCGAATGATGACAGGTTAAAATTTTTGGTGGTTTCTTGTTCAGTCCATAGGCCTACAGCATGTGGCAAACCGGTGAACATCCGACTCTATTAGTATAGGAGATACCTGAAAACATATCACACTTTTCCCCATAGTGCTTTTACCAATGCAAAAATGCATGGAGAAATCATTTCGAACCAAGCGTCCTAACTTTTGTCAGAATGATGACAGGTTAAAATGTTTGTTGGTTTCGTGTTCAGTCCATAGGCCTACAGCATGTGGCAAACCGGTGACCATCCGACTCTATTAGTATAGGAGATACCTGAAAACATATCACACTTTTCCCTATAGTGCTTTTACCAATGCATGGAGAAAACATTTCGAACGAAGCGTCCTAACTTTTGTTCAAATGATGACAGGTTAAAATTTTTGGTGGTTTCTTGTTCAGTCCATAGGCCTACAGCATGTGGCAAACCGGTGAGCATCCGACTCTTAGTATAGGAGATACCTGAAAACATCACACTTTTCCCCATAGTGCTTTTACAAATGCATAGAATGCATGGAGAAATCATTTCGAACGAAGCGTCCTAACTTTTGTTAGAATGATGACAGGTTAAAATTTTTGATGGTTTCTTGTTCAGTCCATAGGCCTACAGCATGTGGCAAACCGGTGAGCATCCGACTCTATTAGTATGGGAGGTACCTGAAAACATATCACACTTTTCCCCATAGTGCTTTTACCAATGCAAAAAATGCATGGAGAAATCATTTCGAACCAAGCGTCCTAACTTTTGTCAGAATGATGACAGGTTAAAATGTTTGTTGGTTTCTTGTTCAGTCCGTAGGCCTGCAGCATGTGGCAAACCGGTGACCACTGACTCTATTAGTATAGGAGATACCTGAAAACATATCACACTTTTCCCTATAGTGCTTTTACCAATGCATAAAATGCATGGAGAAAACATTTCGAACGAAGCGTCCTAACTTTTGTTCGAATGATGACAGGTTAAAATTTTTGGTGGTTTCTTGTTCAGTCCATAGGCCTACAGCATGTGGCAAACCGGTGAGCATCCGACTCTTAGTATAGGAGATACCTGAAAACATCACACTTTTCCCCATAGTGCTTTTACCAATGCATAGAATGCATGGAAAAATCATTTCGAACAAAGCGTCCTAACTTTTGTTAGAATGATGACAGGTTAAAATTTTTGGTGGTTTCTTGTTCAGTCCATAGGCCTACAGCATGTGGCAAACCGGTGAGCATCCGACTCTTAGTATAGGAGATACCTGAAAACATATCACACTTTTCCCCATAGTGTTTTTACCAATGCATAAAATGCAAGGAGAAAACATTTCGAACGAAGCGTACTAACTTTTGTTAGAATTATGACAGGTTAAAATTTTTGGTGGTTTCTTGTTCAGTCCATAGGCCTACAGCATGTGGGAAACCAGTGGGCATCCGACTCTTAGTATAGGAGATACCTGAAAACATATCACACTTTTCCCCATAGTGCTTTTACCATTGCATAAAATGCATTGAGAAATCATTTCAAATGAAGTGTCCTAACTTTTGTTAGAATGATGACAGGTTAAATTTTTTGGTGGTTTCTTGTTCAGTCCATAGGCCTACTGCATGTGGCAAACCGGTGAGCATGCGGCTCTTAGTATAGGAGATACCTGAAAACATATCATACTTTTCCCCATAGTGCTTTTACCAATGCATAAAATGCATGGAGAAATCATTTCAAACTTAGCATCCTAACTTTTGTTAGAATGAAGACAGGTTAAAATTTTTGTTGGTTTCTTGTTCAGTCCATAGGCCTACAGCATGGGGCAAACCTGTGAGCATCCAACTCTATTTGTATAGGAGATACCTGAAAACATATCACACTTTTCCCCATAGTGCTTTTACCAATGCATGGAGAAATCATTTCTAACAAAGCATCCTAACTTTTATTAGAATGATGACAGGTTAAAATTTTTGGTGGTTTCTTGTTCAGTCCATAGGCCATGTGGGAAACCAGTGGGCATCCGACTCTTAGTATAGGAGATACCTGAAAACATATCACACTTTTCCCCATAGTGCTTTTACCATTGCATAAAATGCATGGAGAAATCATTTCAAATGAAGCGTCCTAACTTTTGTTAGAATGATGACAGGTTAAATTTTTTGGTGGTTTCTTGTTCAGTCCATAGGCCTACAGCATGTGGCAAACCTGTGAGCATCCAACTCTATTTGTATAGGAGATACCTGAAAACATATCACACTTTTCCCCATAGTGCTTTTACCAATGCATGGAGAAATCATTTCTAACGAAGCATCCTAACATTTGTTAGAATGATGACAGGTTAAAATTTTTGGTGGTTTCTTGTTCAGTCCATAGGCCTACAGCATGTGGCAAACCGGTGAGTATCCGACTCTTAGTATTGGAGATACCTGAAAACATATCATACTTTTCCCCATAGTGCTTTTACCAATGCATAGAATGCATGGAGAAATCATTTTGAGCGAATCGTCCTAACTTTTGTTAGAATGATGACAGGTTAAAATTTTTGGTTGTTTCTTGCTCAGTCCATAGGCCTACAGCATGTGGCAAACCGGTGAGTATCCAACTCTTAGTACAGGAGATACCTGAAAACATATCACACTTTTCCCCATAGTGCTTTTAACAATGCATAAAATGCATGGAGAAAACATTTCGAGCGAAGCGTCCTAACTTTTGTTAGAATGATGACAGGTTAAAATTTTTGGTGGTTTCTTGTTCAGTCCGTCGGCCTACAGCATGTGGCATACCGGTGAGCATCCGAGTCTTAGTATAGGAGATACCTGAAAATATATACTTTTCCCCATAGTGCTTTTACCAATGCATAAAATGCATGGTGAAAACATTTCGAACGAAGCGTCCTAACTTTTGTTAGAATGATGACAGGTTAAAATTTTTGCTGGTTTCTTGTTCAGTCCATAGGCCTACAGCTTGTGGCAAACCGGTGAGCATCCGACTCTATTAGTATAGGAGATACCTGAAAACATATCACACTTTTCCCCATAGTGCTTTTACCATTGCATAAAATGCATGGATAAATCATTTCAAACGAAGCGCCCTAACTTTTGTTAGAATGATGACAGGTTTAATTTTTTGGTGGTTTCTTGTTCTGTCCATAGGCCTACAGCATGTGGCAAACCTGTGAGCATCCAACGCTATTAGTATAGGAGATACCTGAAAACATATCACACTTTTCCCCATAGTGCTTTTACCAATGCATGGAGAAATCATTTCTAACGAAGCGTCCTAACTTTTGTTAGAATGATGACAGGTTAAAATTTTTGGTGGTTTCGTGTTCAGTCCATAGGCCTACAGCATGTGGCAAACCGGTGAGCATCCAACTCTATTAGTATAGGAGATACCTGAAAACATCACACTTTTCCCCGTAGTGCTTTTACCAATGCAAAAAATGCATGGAGAAATCATTTTGAACCAATCGTCCTATCTTTTGTCAGAATGATGACAGGTTAAAATGTTTGTTGGTTTCTTGTTCAGTCCATAGGCCTACAGCATGTGGCAAACCGGTGAGCATCCGACTCTATTAGTATAGGAGATACCTGAAAACATATCACACTTTTCCCCATAGTGCTTTTACCAATGCATAAAATGCATTTCAAACGAAGCGTCCTAACTTTTGTTAGAACGATGACAGGTTAAAATTTTTGGTGGTTTCTTGTTCAGTCCATAGGCCTACAGCATGTGGCAAACCGGTGACCATCCGACTCTATTAGTATAGGAGATACCTGAAAACATATCACAATTTTCCCTACAGTGCTTTTACCAATGCATAAAATGCATGGAGAAATCACTTCAAACGAAGCGTCCGAACTTTTATTAGAATGATGACAGGTTAACATTTTTGGTGGTTTCTTGTTCAGTCCGTAGGCCTACAGCATGTGGCAAAACGGTCAGCATCAGACTCTTAGTATAGGAGATACCTGAAAACATATCATACTTTTCCCCATAGTGCTTTTACCAATGCATAAAATGCATGGAGAAATCATTTCAAACGAAGCGTCCTAACTTTTGTTAGAATGATGACACGTTAAAATTTTTGTTGGTTTCTTGTTCAGTCCATAGGCCTACAGCATGTGGCAAACCTGTAAGCATCCAACTCCATTAGTATAGGAGATACCTGAAAACATATCACACTTTTCCCCATAGTGCTTTTACCAATGCATGGAGAAATCATTTCTAACGAAGCGTCCTAACTTTTGTTAGAATGATGACAGGTTAAAATTTTTGGTGGTTTCTTGTTCAGTCCATAGGCCTACAGCATGTGCCAAACCGGTGAGTATCCGACTCTTAGTATAGGAGATACCTGAAAACATATCACACTTTTCCCCATAGTGCTTTTACCAATGCATAGAATGCATGGAGAAATCATTTTGAGCGAATCGTCCTAACTTTTGTTAGAATGATGACAGGTTAAAATTTTTGGTTGTTTCTTGCTCAGTCCATAGGCCTACAGCATGTGGCAAACCGGTGAGTATCCAACTCTTAGTACAGGAGATACCTGAAAACATATCACACTTTTCCCCATAGTGCTTTTAACAATGCATAAAATGCATGGAGAAAACATTTCGAGCGAAGCGTCCTAACTTTTGTTAGAATGATGACAGGTTAAAATTTTTGGTGGTTTCTTGTTCAGTCCGTCGGCCTACAGCATGTGGCATACCGGTGAGCATCCGAGTCTTAATATAGGAGATACCTGAAAATATATACTTTTCCCCATAGTGCTTTTACCAATGCATAAAATGCATGGTGAAAACATTTCGAACGAAGCGTCCTAACTTTTGTTAGAATGATGACAGGTTAAAATTTTTGCTGGTTTCTTGTTCAGTCCATAGGCCTACAGCTTGTGGCAAACCGGTGAGCATCCGACTCTATTAGTATAGGAGATACCTGAAAACATATCACACTTTTCCCCATAGTGCTTTTACCATTGCATAAAATGCATGGATAAATCATTTCAAACGAAGCACCCTAACTTTTGTTAGAATGATGACAGGTTTAATTTTTTGGTGGTTTCTTGTTCTGTCCATAGGCCTACAGCATGTGGCAAACCTGTGAGCATCCAACGCTATTAGTATAGGAGATACCTGAAAACATATCACACTTTTCCCCATAGTGCTTTTACCAATGCATGGAGAAATCATTTCTAACGAAGCGTCCTAACTTTTGTTAGAATGATGACAGGTTAAAATTTTTGGTGGTTTCGTGTTCAGTCCATAGGCCTACAGCATGTGGCAAACCGGTGAGCATCCGACTCTATTAGTATAGGAGATACCTGAAAACATATCACACTTTTCCCCGTAGTGCTTTTACCAATGCAAAAAATGCATGGAGAAATCATTTTGAACCAATCGTCCTAACTTTTGTCAGAATGATGACAGGTTAAAATGTTTGTTGGTTTCTTGTTCAGTCCATAGGCCTACAGCATGTGGCAAACCGGTGAGCATCCGACTCTATTAGTATAGGAGATACCTGAAAACATATCACACTTTTCCCCATAGTGCTTTTACCAATGCATAAAATGCATTTCAAACGAAGCGTCCTAACTTTTGTTAGAACGATGACAGGTTAAAATTTTTGGTGGTTTCTTGTTCAGTCCATAGGCCTACAGCATGTGGCAAACCGGTGACCATCCGACTCTATTAGTATAGGAGATACCTGAAAACATATCACACTTTTCCCTACAGTGCTTTTACCAATGCATAAAATGCATGGAGAAATCATTTCAAACGAAGCGTCCGAACTTTTATTAGAATGATGACAGGTTAACATTTTTGGTGGTTTCTTGTTCAGTCCGTAGGCCTACAGCATGTGGCAAAACGGTCAGCATCAGACTCTTAGTATAGGAGATACCTGAAAACATATCATACTTTTCCCCATAGTGCTTTTACCAATGCATAAAATGCATGGAGAAATCATTTCAAATGAAGCGTCCTAACTTTTGTTAGAATGATGACACGTTAAAATTTTTGTTGGTTTCTTGTTCAGTCCATAGGCCTACAGCATGTGGCAAACCTGTAAGCATCCAACTCCATTAGTATAGGAGATACCTGAAAACATATCACACTTTTCCCCATAGTGCTTTTACCAATGCATGGAGAAATCATTTCTAACGAAGCGTCCTAACTTTTGTTAGAATGATGACAGGTTAAAATATTTGGTGGTTTCTTGTTCAGTCCATAGGCCTACAGCATGTGGCAAACCGGTGAGTATCCGACTCTTAGTATAGGAGATACCTGAAAACATATCATACTTTTCCCCATAGTGCTTTTACCAATGCATAGAATGCATGGAGAAATCATTTTGAGCGAAGCGTTCTAACTTTTGTTAGAATGATTACAGGTTAAAATTTTGGGTGGTTTCTTGTTCAGTCCATAGGCCTACAGCATGTGGCAAACCGGTGAGTATCCAACTCTTAGTACAGGAGATACCTGAAAACATATCACACTTTTCCCCATAGTGCTTTTAACAATGCATAAAATGCATGGAGAAAACATTTCGAGCGAAGCGTCCTAACTTTTGTTAGAATGATGACAGGTTAAAATTTTTGGTGGTTTCTTGTTCAGTCCGTCGGCCTACAGCATGTGGCATACCGGTGAGCATCCGAGTCTTAATATAGGAGATACCTGAAAATATATACTTTTCCCCATAGTGCTTTTACCAATGCATAAAATGCATGGTGAAAACATTTCGAACGAAGCGTCCTAACTTTTGTTAGAATGATGACAGGTTAAAATTTTTGCTGGTTTCTTGTTCAGTCCATAGGCCTACAGCTTGTGGCAAACCGGTGAGCATCCGACTATATTAGTATAGGAGATACCTGAAAACATATCACACTTTTCCCCATAGTGCTTTTACCATTGCATAAAATGCATGGATAAATCATTTCAAACGAAGCGCCCTAACTTTTGTTAGAATGATGACAGGTTTAATTTTTTGGTGGTTTCTTGTTCTGTCCATAGGCCTACAGCATGTGGCAAACCTGTGAGCATCCAACGCTATTAGTATAGGAGATACCTGAAAACATATCACACTTTTCCCCATAGTGCTTTTACCAATGCATGGAGAAATCATTTCTAACGAAGCGTCCTAACTTTTGTTAGAATGATGACAGGTTAAAATTTTTGGTGGTTTCGTGTTCAGTCCATAGGCCTACAGCATGTGGCAAACCGGTGAGCATCCGACTCTATTAGTATAGGAGATACCTGAAAACATCACACTTTTCCCCGTAGTGCTTTTACCAATGCAAAAAATGCATGGAGAAATCATTTTGAACCAATCGTCCTAACTTTTGTCAGAATGATGACAGGTTAAAATGTTTGTTGGTTTCTTGTTCAGTCCATAGGCCTACAGCATGTCGCAAACCGGTGAGCATCCGACTCTATTAGTATTGGAGATACCTGAAAACATATCACACTTTTCCCCATAGTGCTTTTACCAATGCATAAAATGCATTTCAAACGAAGCGTCCTAACTTTTGTTAGAACGATGACAGGTTAAAATTTTTGGTGGTTTCTTGTTCAGTCCATAGGCCTACAGCATGTGGCAAACCGGTGACCATCCGACTCTATTAGTATAGAAGATACCTGAAAACATATCACACTTTTCCCTACAGTGCTTTTACCAATGCATAAAATGCATGGAGAAATCATTTCAAACGAAGCGTCCGAACTTTTATTAGAATGATGACAGGTTAACATTTTTGGTGGTTTCTTGTTCAGTCCGTAGGCCTACAGCATGTGGCAAAACGGTCAGCATCAGACTCTTAGTATAGGAGATACCTGAAAACATATCATACTTTTCCCCATAGTGCTTTTACCAATGCATAAAATGCATGGAGAAATCATTTCAAACGAAGCATCCTAACTTTTGTTAGAATGATGACACGTTAAAATTTTTGTTGGTTTCTTGTTCAGTCCATAGGCCTACAGCATGTGGAAAACCTGTAAGCATCCAACTCCATTAGTATAGGAGATACCTGAAAACATATCACACTTTTCCCCATAGTGCTTTTACCAATGCATGGAGAAATCATTTCTAACGAAGCGTCCTAACTTTTGTTAGAATGATGACAGGTTAAAATTTTTGGTGGTTTCTTGTTCAGTCCATAGGCCTACAGCATGTGCCAAACCGGTGAGTATCCGACTCTTAGTATAGGAGATACCTGAAAACATATCACACTTTTCCCCATAGTGCTTTTACCAATGCATAGAATGCATGGAGAAATCATTTTGAGCGAATCGTCCTAACTTTTGTTAGAATGATGACAGGTTAAAATTTTTGGTTGTTTCTTGCTCAGTCCATAGGCCTACAGCATGTGGCAAACCGGTGAGTATCCAACTCTTAGTACAGGAGATACCTGAAAACATATCACACTTTTCCCCATAGTGCTTTTAACAATGCATAAAATGCATGGAGAAAACATTTCGAGCGAAGCGTCCTAACTTTTGTTAGAATGATGACAGGTTAAAATTTTTGGTGGTTTCTTGTTCAGTCCGTCGGCCTACAGCATGTGGCATACCGGTGAGCATCCGAGTCTTAATATAGGAGATACCTGAAAATATATACTTTTCCCCATAGTGCTTTTACCAATGCATAAAATGCATGGTGAAAACATTTCGAACGAAGCGTCCTAACTTTTGTTAGAATGATGACAGGTTAAAATTTTTGCTGGTTTCTTGTTCAGTCCATAGGCCTACAGCTTGTGGCAAACCGGTGAGCATCCGACTCTATTAGTATAGGAGATACCTGAAAACATATCACACTTTTCCCCATAGTGCTTTTACCATTGCATAAAATGCATGGATAAATCATTTCAAACGAAGCACCCTAACTTTTGTTAGAATGATGACAGGTTTAATTTTTTGGTGGTTTCTTGTTCTGTCCATAGGCCTACAGCATGTGGCAAACCTGTGAGCATCCAACGCTATTAGTATAGGAGATACCTGAAAACATATCACACTTTTCCCCATAGTGCTTTTACCAATGCATGGAGAAATCATTTCTAACGAAGCGTCCTAACTTTTGTTAGAATGATGACAGGTTAAAATTTTTGGTGGTTTCGTGTTCAGTCCATAGGCCTACAGCATGTGGCAAACCGGTGAGCATCCGACTCTATTAGTATAGGAGATACCTGAAAACATATCACACTTTTCCCCGTAGTGCTTTTACCAATGCAAAAAATGCATGGAGAAATCATTTTGAACCAATCGTCCTAACTTTTGTCAGAATGATGACAGGTTAAAATGTTTGTTGGTTTCTTGTTCAGTCCATAGGCCTACAGCATGTGGCAAACCGGTGAGCATCCGACTCTATTAGTATAGGAGATACCTGAAAACATATCACACTTTTCCCCATAGTGCTTTTACCAATGCATAAAATGCATTTCAAACGAAGCGTCCTAACTTTTGTTAGAACGATGACAGGTTAAAATTTTTGGTGGTTTCTTGTTCAGTCCATAGGCCTACAGCATGTGGCAAACCGGTGACCATCCGACTCTATTAGTATAGGAGATACCTGAAAACATATCACACTTTTCCCTACAGTGCTTTTACCAATGCATAAAATGCATGGAGAAATCATTTCAAACGAAGCGTCCGAACTTTTATTAGAATGATGACAGGTTAACATTTTTGGTGGTTTCTTGTTCAGTCCGTAGGCCTACAGCATGTGGCAAAACGGTCAGCATCAGACTCTTAGTATAGGAGATACCTGAAAACATATCATACTTTTCCCCATAGTGCTTTTACCAATGCATAAAATGCATGGAGAAATCATTTCAAATGAAGCGTCCTAACTTTTGTTAGAATGATGACACGTTAAAATTTTTGTTGGTTTCTTGTTCAGTCCATAGGCCTACAGCATGTGGCAAACCTGTAAGCATCCAACTCCATTAGTATAGGAGATACCTGAAAACATATCACACTTTTCCCCATAGTGCTTTTACCAATGCATGGAGAAATCATTTCTAACGAAGCGTCCTAACTTTTGTTAGAATGATGACAGGTTAAAATATTTGGTGGTTTCTTGTTCAGTCCATAGGCCTACAGCATGTGGCAAACCGGTGAGTATCCGACTCTTAGTATAGGAGATACCTGAAAACATATCATACTTTTCCCCATAGTGCTTTTACCAATGCATAGAATGCATGGAGAAATCATTTTGAGCGAAGCGTTCTAACTTTTGTTAGAATGATTACAGGTTAAAATTTTGGGTGGTTTCTTGTTCAGTCCATAGGCCTACAGCATGTGGCAAACCGGTGAGTATCCAACTCTTAGTACAGGAGATACCTGAAAACATATCACACTTTTCCCCATAGTGCTTTTAACAATGCATAAAATGCATGGAGAAAACATTTCGAGCGAAGCGTCCTAACTTTTGTTAGAATGATGACAGGTTAAAATTTTTGGTGGTTTCTTGTTCAGTCCGTCGGCCTACAGCATGTGGCATACCGGTGAGCATCCGAGTCTTAATATAGGAGATACCTGAAAATATATACTTTTCCCCATAGTGCTTTTACCAATGCATAAAATGCATGGTGAAAACATTTCGAACGAAGCGTCCTAACTTTTGTTAGAATGATGACAGGTTAAAATTTTTGCTGGTTTCTTGTTCAGTCCATAGGCCTACAGCTTGTGGCAAACCGGTGAGCATCCGACTATATTAGTATAGGAGATACCTGAAAACATATCACACTTTTCCCCATAGTGCTTTTACCATTGCATAAAATGCATGGATAAATCATTTCAAACGAAGCGCCCTAACTTTTGTTAGAATGATGACAGGTTTAATTTTTTGGTGGTTTCTTGTTCTGTCCATAGGCCTACAGCATGTGGCAAACCTGTGAGCATCCAACGCTATTAGTATAGGAGATACCTGAAAACATATCACACTTTTCCCCATAGTGCTTTTACCAATGCATGGAGAAATCATTTCTAACGAAGCGTCCTAACTTTTGTTAGAATGATGACAGGTTAAAATTTTTGGTGGTTTCGTGTTCAGTCCATAGGCCTACAGCATGTGGCAAACCGGTGAGCATCCGACTCTATTAGTATAGGAGATACCTGAAAACATCACACTTTTCCCCGTAGTGCTTTTACCAATGCAAAAAATGCATGGAGAAATCATTTTGAACCAATCGTCCTAACTTTTGTCAGAATGATGACAGGTTAAAATGTTTGTTGGTTTCTTGTTCAGTCCATAGGCCTACAGCATGTCGCAAACCGGTGAGCATCCGACTCTATTAGTATTGGAGATACCTGAAAACATATCACACTTTTCCCCATAGTGCTTTTACCAATGCATAAAATGCATTTCAAACGAAGCGTCCTAACTTTTGTTAGAACGATGACAGGTTAAAATTTTTGGTGGTTTCTTGTTCAGTCCATAGGCCTACAGCATGTGGCAAACCGGTGACCATCCGACTCTATTAGTATAGAAGATACCTGAAAACATATCACACTTTTCCCTACAGTGCTTTTACCAATGCATAAAATGCATGGAGAAATCATTTCAAACGAAGCGTCCGAACTTTTATTAGAATGATGACAGGTTAACATTTTTGGTGGTTTCTTGTTCAGTCCGTAGGCCTACAGCATGTGGCAAAACGGTCAGCATCAGACTCTTAGTATAGGAGATACCTGAAAACATATCATACTTTTCCCCATAGTGCTTTTACCAATGCATAAAATGCATGGAGAAATCATTTCAAACGAAGCATCCTAACTTTTGTTAGAATGATGACACGTTAAAATTTTTGTTGGTTTCTTGTTCAGTCCATAGGCCTACAGCATGTGGAAAACCTGTAAGCATCCAACTCCATTAGTATAGGAGATACCTGAAAACATATCACACTTTTCCCCATAGTGCTTTTACCAATGCATGGAGAAATCATTTCTAACGAAGCGTCCTAACTTTTGTTAGAATGATGACAGGTTAAAATTTTTGGTGGCTTCTTGTTCAGTCCATAGGCCTACAGCATGTGGCAAACCGGTGAGTATCCGACTCTTAGTATAGGAGATACCTGAAAACATATCACACTTTTCCCCATAGTGCTTTTACCAATGCATAGAATGCATGGAGAAATCATTTCGAGCGAAGCGTTCTAACTTTTGTTAGAATGATTACAGGTTAAAATTTTGGGTGGTTTCTTGTTCAGTCCATAGGCCTACAGCATGTGGCAAACCGGTGAGTATCCGACTATTAGTACAGGAGATACCTGAAAACATATCACACTTTTCCCCATAGTGCTTTTAACAAAGCATAAAATGCATGGAGAAAACATTTAGAGCGAAGCATCCTAACTTTTGTTAGAATGATGACAGGTTAACATTTTTGGTGGTTTCTTGTTCAGTCCGTCGGCTTACAGCATGTGGCAAACCGGTGAGCATCCGACTCTTAGTATAGGAGATACCTGAAAATATATACTTTTCCCCATAGTGCTTTTACCAATGCATAAAATGCATGGAGAAAACATTTCGAACAAATCGTCCTAACTTTTGTTAGAATGATGACAGGTTAAAATTTTTGGTGGTTTCGTGTTCAGTCCATAGGCCTACAGCATGTGGCAAACCGGTGAGCATCCAACTCTATTAGTATAGGAGATACCTGAAAACATCACACTTTTCCCCGTAGTGCTTTTACCAATGCAAAAAATGCATGGAGAAATCATTTTGAACCAATCGTCCTAACTTTTGTCAGAATGATGACAGGTTAAAATGTTTGTTGGTTTCTTGTTCAGTCCATAGGCCTACAGCATGTGGCAAACCGGTGAGCATCCGACTCTATTAGTATAGGAGATACCTGAAAACATATCACACTTTTCCCCATAGTGCTTTTACCAATGCATAAAATGCATTTCAAACGAAGCATCCTAACTTTTGTTAGAACGATGACAGGTTAAAATTTTTGGTGGTTTCTTGTTCAGTCCATAGGCCTACAGCATGTGGCAAACCGGTGACCATCCGACTCTATTAGTATAGGAGATACTTGAAAACATATCACACTTTTCCCTACAGTGCTTTTACCAATGCATAAAATGCATGGAGAAATCATTTCAAACGAAGCGTCCGAACTTTTATTAGAATGATGACAGGTTAACATTTTTGGTGGTTTCTTGTTCAGTCCGTAGGCCTACAGCATGTGGCAAAACGGTCAGCATCAGACTCTTAGTATAGGAGATACCTGAAAACATATCATACTTTTCCCCATAGTGCTTTTACCAATGCATAAAATGCATGGAGAAATCATTTCAAACGAAGCGTCCTAACTTTTGTTAGAATGATGACACGTTAAAATTTTTGTTGGTTTCTTGTTCAGTCCATAGGCCTACAGCATGTGGCAAACCTGTAAGCATCCAACTCCATTAGTATAGGAGATACCTGAAAACATATCACACTTTTCCCCATAGTGCTTTTACCAATGCATGGAGAAATCATTTCTAACGAAGCGTCCTAACTTTTGTTAGAATGATGACAGGTTAAAATTTTTGGTGGTTTCTTGTTCAGTCCATAGGCCTACAGCATGTGGCAAACCGGTGAGTATCCGACTCTTAGTATAGGAGATACCTGAAAACATATCACACTTTTCCCCATAGTGCTTTTACCAATGCATAGAATGCATGGAGAAATCATTTTGAGCGAATCGTCCTAACTTTTGTTAGAATGATGACAGGTTAAAATTTTTGGTTGTTTCTTGCTCAGTCCATAGGCATACAGCATGTGGCAAACCGGTGAGTATACAACTCTTAGTACAGGAGATACCTGAAAACATATCACACTTTTCCCCATAGTGCTTTTAACAATGCATAAAATGCATGGAGAAAACATTTCGAGCGAAGCGTCCTAACTTTTGTTAGAATGATGACAGGTTAAAATTTTTGGTGGTTTCTTGTTCAGTCCGTCAACCTACAGCATGTGGCATACCGGTGAGCATCCGAGTCTTAATATAGGAGATACCTGAAAATATATACTTTTCCCCATAGTGCTTTTACCAATGCATAAAATGCATGGTGAAAACATTTCGAACGAAGCGTCCTAACTTTTGTTAGAATGATGACAGGTTAAAATTTTTGCTGGTTTCTTGTTCAGTCCATAGGCCTACAGCTTGTGGCAAACCGGTGAGCATCCGACTCTATTAGTATAGGAGATACCTGAAAACATATCACACTTTTCCCCATAGTGCTTTTACCATTGCATAAAATGCATGGATAAATCATTTCAAACGAAGCACCCTAACTTTTGTTAGAATGATGACAGGTTTAATTTTTTGGTGGTTTCTTGTTCTGTCCATAGGCCTACAGCATGTGGCAAACCTGTGAGCATCCAACGCTATTAGTATAGGAGATACCTGAAAACATATCACACTTTTCCCCATAGTGCTTTTACCAATGCATGGAGAAATCATTTGTAACGAAGCGTCCTAACTTTTGTTAGAATGATGACAGGTTAAAATTTTTGGTGGTTTCGTGTTCAGTCCATAGGCCTACAGCATGTGGCAAACCGGTGAGCATCCGACTCTATTAGTATAGGAGATACCTGAAAACATCACACTTTTCCCCGTAGTGCTTTTACCAATGCAAAAAATGCATGGAGAAATCATTTTGAACCAATCGTCCTAACTTTTGTCAGAATGATGACAGGTTAAAATGTTTGTTGGTTTCTTGTTCAGTCCATAGGCCTACAGCATGTGGCAAACCGGTGAGCATCCGACTCTATTAGTATAGGAGATACCTGAAAACATATCACACTTTTCCCCATAGTGCTTTTACCAATGCATAAAATGCATTTCAAACGAAGCGTCCTAACTTTTGTTAGAACGATGACAGGTTAAAATTTTTGGTGGTTTCTTGTTCAGTCCATAGGCCTACAGCATGTGGCAAACCGGTGAGTATCCGACTATTAGTACAGGAGATACCTGAAAACATATCACACTTTTCCCCATAGTGCTTTTAACAAAGCATAAAATGCATGGAGAAAACATTTAGAGCGAAGCATCCTAACTTTTGTTAGAATGATGACAGGTTAACATTTTTGGTGGTTTCTTGTTCAGTCCGTCGGCTTACAGCATGTGGCAAACCAGTGAGCATCCGACTCTTAGTATAGGAGATACTTGAAAATATATACTTTTCCCCATAGTGCTTTTACCAATGCATAAAATGCATGGAGAAAACATTTCGAACAAATCGTCCTAACTTTTGTTAGAATGATGACAGGTTAAAATTTTTGGTGGTTTCGTGTTCAGTCCATAGGCCTACAGCATGTGGCAAACCGGTGAGCATCCAACTCTATTAGTATAGGAGATACCTGAAAACATCACACTTTTCCCCGTAGTGCTTTTACCAATGCAAAAAATGCATGGAGAAATCATTTTGAACCAATCGTCCTAACTTTTGTCAGAATGATGACAGGTTAAAATGTTTGTTGGTTTCTTGTTCAGTCCATAGGCCTACAGCATGTGGCAAACCGGTGAGCATCCGACTCTATTAGTATAGGAGATACCTGAAAACATATCACACTTTTCCCCATAGTGCTTTTACCAATGCATAAAATGCATTTCAAACGAAGCGTCCTAACTTTTGTTAGAACGATGACAGGTTAAAATTTTTGGTGGTTTCTTGTTCAGTCCATAGGCCTACAGCATGTGGCAAACCGGTGACCATCCGACTCTATTAGTATAGGAGATACCTGAAAACATATCACACTTTTCCCTACAGTGCTTTTACCAATGCATAAAATGCATGGAGAAATCATTTCAAACGAAGCGTCCGAACTTTTATTAGAATGATGACAGGTTAACATTTTTGGTGGTTTCTTGTTCAGTCCGTAGGCCTACAGCATGTGGCAAAACGGTCAGCATCAGACTCTTAGTATAGGAGATACCTGAAAACATATCATACTTTTCCCCATAGTGCTTTTACCAATGCATAAAATGCATGGAGAAATCATTTCAAACGAAGCGTCCTAACTTTTGTTAGAATGATGACACGTTAAAATTTTTGTTGGTTTCTTGTTCAGTCCATAGGCCTACAGCATGTGGCAAACCTGTAAGCATCCAACTCCATTAGTATAGGAGATACCTGAAAACATATCACACTTTTCCCCATAGTGCTTTTACCAATGCATGGAGAAATCATTTCTAACGAAGCGTCCTAACTTTTGTTAGAATGATGACAGGTTAAAATTTTTGGTGGTTTCTTGTTCAGTCCATAGGCCTACAGCATGTGGCAAACCGGTGAGTATCCGACTCTTAGTATAGGAGATACCTGAAAACATATCACACTTTTCCCCATAGTGCTTTTACCAATGCATAGAATGCATGGAGAAATCATTTTGAGCGAATCGTCCTAACTTTTGTTAGAATGATGACAGGTTAAAATTTTTGGTTGTTTCTTGCTCAGTCCATAGGCATACAGCATGTGGCAAACCGGTGAGTATACAACTCTTAGTACAGGAGATACCTGAAAACATATCACACTTTTCCCCATAGTGCTTTTAACAATGCATAAAATGCATGGAGAAAACATTTCGAGCGAAGCGTCCTAACTTTTGTTAGAATGATGACAGGTTAAAATTTTTGGTGGTTTCTTGTTCAGTCCGTCAACCTACAGCATGTGGCATACCGGTGAGCATCCGAGTCTTAATATAGGAGATACCTGAAAATATATACTTTTCCCCATAGTGCTTTTACCAATGCATAAAATGCATGGTGAAAACATTTCGAACGAAGCGTCCTAACTTTTGTTAGAATGATGACAGGTTAAAATTTTTGCTGGTTTCTTGTTCAGTCCATAGGCCTACAGCTTGTGGCAAACCGGTGAGCATCCGACTCTATTAGTATAGGAGATACCTGAAAACATATCACACTTTTCCCCATAGTGCTTTTACCATTGCATAAAATGCATGGATAAATCATTTCAAACGAAGCACCCTAACTTTTGTTAGAATGATGACAGGTTTAATTTTTTGGTGGTTTCTTGTTCTGTCCATAGGCCTACAGCATGTGGCAAACCTGTGAGCATCCAACGCTATTAGTATAGGAGATACCTGAAAACATATCACACTTTTCCCCATAGTGCTTTTACCAATGCATGGAGAAATCATTTGTAACGAAGCGTCCTAACTTTTGTTAGAATGATGACAGGTTAAAATTTTTGGTGGTTTCGTGTTCAGTCCATAGGCCTACAGCATGTGGCAAACCGGTGAGCATCCGACTCTATTAGTATAGGAGATACCTGAAAACATCACACTTTTCCCCGTAGTGCTTTTACCAATGCAAAAAATGCATGGAGAAATCATTTTGAACCAATCGTCCTAACTTTTGTCAGAATGATGACAGGTTAAAATGTTTGTTGGTTTCTTGTTCAGTCCATAGGCCTACAGCATGTGGCAAACCGGTGAGCATCCGACTCTATTAGTATAGGAGATACCTGAAAACATATCACACTTTTCCCCATAGTGCTTTTACCAATGCATAAAATGCATTTCAAACGAAGCGTCCTAACTTTTGTTAGAACGATGACAGGTTAAAATTTTTGGTGGTTTCTTGTTCAGTCCATAGGCCTACAGCATGTGGCAAACCGGTGACCATCCGACTCTATTAGTATAGGAGATACCTGAAAACATATCACACTTTTCCCTACAGTGCTTTTACCAATGCATAAAATGCATGGAGAAATCATTTCAAACGAAGCGTCCGAACTTTTATTAGAATGATGACAGGTTAACATTTTTGGTGGTTTCTTGTTCAGTCCGTAGGCCTACAGCATGTGGCAAAACGGTCAGCATCAGACTCTTAGTATAGGAGATACCTGAAAACATATCATACTTTTCCCCATAGTGCTTTTACCAATGCATAAAATGCATGGAGAAATCATTTCAAACGAAGCGTCCTAACTTTTGTTAGAATGATGACACGTTAAAATTTTTGTTGGTTTCTTGTTCAGTCCATAGGCCTACAGCATGTGGCAAACCTGTAAGCATCCAACTCCATTAGTATAGGAGATACCTGAAAACATATCACACTTTTCCCCATAGTGCTTTTACCAATGCATGGAGAAATCATTTCTAACGAAGCGTCCTAACTTTTGTTAGAATGATGACAGGTTAAAATTTTTGGTGGTTTCTTGTTCAGTCCATAGGCCTACAGCATGTGGCAAACCGGTGAGTATCCGACTCTTAGTATAGGAGATACCTGAAAACATATCACACTTTTCCCCATAGTGCTTTTACCAATGCATAGAATGCATGGAGAAATCATTTTGAGCGAATCGTCCTAACTTTTGTTAGAATGATGACAGGTTAAAATTTTTGGTTGTTTCTTGCTCAGTCCATAGGCATACAGCATGTGGCAAACCGGTGAGTATACAACTCTTAGTACAGGAGATACCTGAAAACATATCACACTTTTCCCCATAGTGCTTTTAACAATGCATAAAATGCATGGAGAAAACATTTCGAGCGAAGCGTCCTAACTTTTGTTAGAATGATGACAGGTTAAAATTTTTGGTGGTTTCTTGTTCAGTCCGTCAACCTACAGCATGTGGCATACCGGTGAGCATCCGAGTCTTAATATAGGAGATACCTGAAAATATATACTTTTCCCCATAGTGCTTTTACCAATGTATAAAATGCATGGTGAAAACATTT
This sequence comes from Ranitomeya imitator, assembly GCF_032444005.1. Taxonomy (NCBI): domain Eukaryota; kingdom Metazoa; phylum Chordata; class Amphibia; order Anura; family Dendrobatidae; genus Ranitomeya; species Ranitomeya imitator. The sequence continues at coordinate 583,995,120 of NC_091282.1, forward strand.
CGAACGAAGCGTCCTAACTTTTGTTAGAATGATGACAGGTTAAAATTTTTGCTGGTTTCTTGTTCAGTCCATAGGCCTACAGCTTGTGGCAAACCGGTGAGCATCCGACTCTATTAGTATAGGAGATACCTGAAAACATATCACACTTTTCCCCATAGTGCTTTTACCATTGCATAAAATGCATGGATAAATCATTTCAAACGAAGCACCCTAACTTTTGTTAGAATGATGACAGGTTTAATTTTTTGGTGGTTTCTTGTTCTGTCCATAGGCCTACAGCATGTGGCAAACCTGTGAGCATCCAACGCTATTAGTATAGGAGATACCTGAAAACATATCACACTTTTCCCCATAGTGCTTTTACCAATGCATGGAGAAATCATTTGTAACGAAGCGTCCTAACTTTTGTTAGAATGATGACAGGTTAAAATTTTTGGTGGTTTCGTGTTCAGTCCATAGGCCTACAGCATGTGGCAAACCGGTGAGCATCCGACTCTATTAGTATAGGAGATACCTGAAAACATCACACTTTTCCCCGTAGTGCTTTTACCAATGCAAAAAATGCATGGAGAAATCATTTTGAACCAATCGTCCTAACTTTTGTCAGAATGATGACAGGTTAAAATGTTTGTTGGTTTCTTGTTCAGTCCATAGGCCTACAGCATGTGGCAAACCGGTGAGCATCCGACTCTATTAGTATAGGAGATACCTGAAAACATATCACACTTTTCCCCATAGTGCTTTTACCAATGCATAAAATGCATTTCAAACGAAGCGTCCTAACTTTTGTTAGAACGATGACAGGTTAAAATTTTTGGTGGTTTCTTGTTCAGTCCATAGGCCTACAGCATGTGGCAAACCGGTGAGTATCCGACTATTAGTACAGGAGATACCTGAAAACATATCACACTTTTCCCCATAGTGCTTTTAACAAAGCATAAAATGCATGGAGAAAACATTTAGAGCGAAGCATCCTAACTTTTGTTAGAATGATGACAGGTTAACATTTTTGGTGGTTTCTTGTTCAGTCCGTCGGCTTACAGCATGTGGCAAACCGGTGAGCATCCGACTCTTAGTATAGGAGATACCTGAAAATATATACTTTTCCCCATAGTGCTTTTACCAATGCATAAAATGCATGGAGAAAACATTTCGAACAAATCGTCCTAACTTTTGTTAGAATGATGACAGGTTAAAATTTTTGGTGGTTTCGTGTTCAGTCCATAGGCCTACAGCATGTGGCAAACCGGTGAGCATCCAACTCTATTAGTATAGGAGATACCTGAAAACATCACACTTTTCCCCGTAGTGCTTTTACCAATGCAAAAAATGCATGGAGAAATCATTTTGAACCAATCGTCCTAACTTTTGTCAGAATGATGACAGGTTAAAATGTTTGTTGGTTTCTTGTTCAGTCCATAGGCCTACAGCATGTGGCAAACCGGTGAGCATCCGACTCTATTAGTATAGGAGATACCTGAAAACATATCACACTTTTCCCCATAGTGCTTTTACCAATGCATAAAATGCATTTCAAACGAAGCGTCCTAACTTTTGTTAGAACGATGACAGGTTAAAATTTTTGGTGGTTTCTTGTTCAGTCCATAGGCCTACAGCATGTGGCAAACCGGTGACCATCCGACTCTATTAGTATAGGAGATACCTGAAAACATATCACACTTTTCCCTACAGTGCTTTTACCAATGCATAAAATGCATGGAGAAATCATTTCAAACGAAGCGTCCGAACTTTTATTAGAATGATGACAGGTTAACATTTTTGGTGGTTTCTTGTTCAGTCCGTAGGCCTACAGCATGTGGCAAAACGGTCAGCATCAGACTCTTAGTATAGGAGATACCTGAAAACATATCATACTTTTCCCCATAGTGCTTTTACCAATGCATAAAATGCATGGAGAAATCATTTCAAACGAAGCGTCCTAACTTTTGTTAGAATGATGACACGTTAAAATTTTTGTTGGTTTCTTGTTCAGTCCATAGGCCTACAGCATGTGGCAAACCTGTAAGCATCCAACTCCATTAGTATAGGAGATACCTGAAAACATATCACACTTTTCCCCATAGTGCTTTTACCAATGCATGGAGAAATCATTTCTAACGAAGCGTCCTAACTTTTGTTAGAATGATGACAGGTTAAAATTTTTGGTGGTTTCTTGTTCAGTCCATAGGCCTACAGCATGTGGCAAACCGGTGAGTATCCGACTCTTAGTATAGGAGATACCTGAAAACATATCACACTTTTCCCCATAGTGCTTTTACCAATGCATAGAATGCATGGAGAAATCATTTTGAGCGAATCGTCCTAACTTTTGTTAGAATGATGACAGGTTAAAATTTTTGGTTGTTTCTTGCTCAGTCCATAGGCATACAGCATGTGGCAAACCGGTGAGTATACAACTCTTAGTACAGGAGATACCTGAAAACATATCACACTTTTCCCCATAGTGCTTTTAACAATGCATAAAATGCATGGAGAAAACATTTCGAGCGAAGCGTCCTAACTTTTGTTAGAATGATGACAGGTTAAAATTTTTGGTGGTTTCTTGTTCAGTCCGTCAACCTACAGCATGTGGCATACCGGTGAGCATCCGAGTCTTAATATAGGAGATACCTGAAAATATATACTTTTCCCCATAGTGCTTTTACCAATGCATAAAATGCATGGTGAAAACATTTCGAACGAAGCGTCCTAACTTTTGTTAGAATGATGACAGGTTAAAATTTTTGCTGGTTTCTTGTTCAGTCCATAGGCCTACAGCTTGTGGCAAACCGGTGAGCATCCGACTCTATTAGTATAGGAGATACCTGAAAACATATCACACTTTTCCCCATAGTGCTTTTACCATTGCATAAAATGCATGGATAAATCATTTCAAACGAAGCACCCTAACTTTTGTTAGAATGATGACAGGTTTAATTTTTTGGTGGTTTCTTGTTCTGTCCATAGGCCTACAGCATGTGGCAAACCTGTGAGCATCCAACGCTATTAGTATAGGAGATACCTGAAAACATATCACACTTTTCCCCATAGTGCTTTTACCAATGCATGGAGAAATCATTTGTAACGAAGCGTCCTAACTTTTGTTAGAATGATGACAGGTTAAAATTTTTGGTGGTTTCGTGTTCAGTCCATAGGCCTACAGCATGTGGCAAACCGGTGAGCATCCGACTCTATTAGTATACGAGATACCTGAAAACATCACACTTTTCCCCGTAGTGCTTTTACCAATGCAAAAAATGCATGGAGAAATCATTTTGAACCAATCGTCCTAACTTTTGTCAGAATGATGACAGGTTAAAATGTTTGTTGGTTTCTTGTTCAGTCCATAGGCCTACAGCATGTGGCAAACCGGTGAGCATCCGACTCTATTAGTATAGGAGATACCTGAAAACATATCACACTTTTTCCCATAGTGCTTTTACCAATGCATAAAATGCATTTCAAACGAAGCGTCCTAACTTTTGTTAGAACGATGACAGGTTAAAATTTTTGGTGGTTTCTTGTTCAGTCCATAGGCCTACAGCATGTGGCAAACCGGTGACCATCCGACTCTATTAGTATAGGAGATACCTGAAAACATATCACACTTTTCCCTACAGTGCTTTTACCAATGCATAAAATGCATGGAGAAATCATTTCAAACGAAGCGTCCGAACTTTTATTAGAATGATGACAGGTTAACATTTTTGGTGGTTTCTTGTTCAGTCCGTAGGCCTACAGCATGTGGCAAAACGGTCAGCATCAGACTCTTAGTATAGGAGATACCTGAAAACATATCATACTTTTCCCCATAGTGCTTTTACCAATGCATAAAATGCATGGAGAAATCATTTCAAACGAAGCATCCTAACTTTTGTTAGAATGATGACACGTTAAAATTTTTGTTGGTTTCTTGTTCAGTCCATAGGCCTACAGCATGTGGCAAACCTGTAAGCATCCAACTCCATTAGTATAGGAGATACCTGAAAACATATCACACTTTTCCCCATAGTGCTTTTACCAATGCATGGAGAAATCATTTCTAACGAAGCGTCCTAACTTTTGTTAGAATGATGACAGGTTAAAATTTTTGGTGGTTTCTTGTTCAGTCCGTCAACCTACAGCATGTGGCATACCGGTGAGCATCCGAGTCTTAATATAGGAGATACCTGAAAATATATACTTTTCCCCATAGTGCTTTTACCAATGCATGGAGAAATCATTTCTAACGAAGCGTCCTAACTTTTGTTAGAATGATGACAGGTTAAAATTTTTGGTTGTTTCTTGCTCAGTCCATAGGCATACAGCATGTGGCAAACCGGTGAGTATACAACTCTTAGTACAGGAGATACCTGAAAACATATCACACTTTTCCCCATAGTGCTTTTACCAATGCATAGAATGCATGGAGAAATCATTTCGAGCGAAGCGTTCTAACTTTTGTTAGAATGATTACAGGTTAAAATTTTGGGTGGTTTCTTGTTCAGTCCATAGGCCTACAGCATGTGGCAAACCGGTGAGTATCCGACTATTAGTACAGGAGATACCTGAAAACATATCACACTTTTCCCCATAGTGCTTTTAACAAAGCATAAAATGCATGGAGAAATCATTTCAAACGAAGCGTCCTAACTTTTGTTAGAATGATGACACGTTAAAATTTTTGTTGGTTTCTTGTTCAGTCCATAGGCCTACAGCATGTGGCAAACCTGTAAGCATCCAACTCCATTAGTATAGGAGATACCTGAAAACATATCACACTTTTCCCCATAGTGCTTTTACCAATGCATGGAGAAATCATTTCTAACGAAGCGTCCTAACTTTTGTTAGAATGATGACAGGTTAAAATTTTTGGTGGTTTCTTGTTCAGTCCATAGGCCTACAGCATGTGGCAAAGCGGTGAGTATCCGACTCTTAGTATGGGAGATACCTGAAAACATATCACACTTTTCCCCATAGTGCTTTTACCAATGCATAGAATGCATGGAGAAATCATTTTGAGCGAATCGTCCTAACTTTTGTTAGAATGATGACAGGTTAAAATTTTTGGTTGTTTCTTGCTCAGTCCATAGGCATACAGCATGTGGCAAACCGGTGAGTATACAACTCTTAGTACAGGAGATACCTGAAAACATATCACACTTTTCCCCATAGTGCTTTTAACAATGCATAAAATGCATGGAGAAAACATTTCGAGCGAAGCGTCCTAACTTTTGTTAGAATGATGACAGGTTAAAATTTTTGGTGGTTTCTTGTTCAGTCCGTCAACCTACAGCATGTGGCATACCGGTGAGCATCCGAGTCTTAATATAGGAGATACCTGAAAATATATACTTTTCCCCATAGTGCTTTTACCAATGCATAAAATGCATGGTGAAAACATTTCGAACGAAGCGTCCTAACTTTTGTTAGAATGATGACAGGTTAAAATTTTTGCTGGTTTCTTGTTCAGTCCATAGGCCTACAGCTTGTGGCAAACCGGTGAGCATCCGACTCTATTAGTATAGGAGATACCTGAAAACATATCACACTTTTCCCCATAGTGCTTTTACCATTGCATAAAATGCATGGATAAATCATTTCAAACGAAGCACCCTAACTTTTGTTAGAATGATGACAGGTTTAATTTTTTGGTGGTTTCTTGTTCTGTCCATAGGCCTACAGCATGTGGCAAACCTGTGAGCATCCAACGCTATTAGTATAGGAGATACCTGAAAACATATCACACTTTTCCCCATAGTGCTTTTACCAATGCATGGAGAAATCATTTGTAACGAAGCGTCCTAACTTTTGTTAGAATGATGACAGGTTAAAATTTTTGGTGGTTTCGTGTTCAGTCCATAGGCCTACAGCATGTGGCAAACCGGTGAGCATCCGACTCTATTAGTATAGGAGATACCTGAAAACATCACACTTTTCCCCGTAGTGCTTTTACCAATGCAAAAAATGCATGGAGAAATCATTTTGAACCAATCGTCCTAACTTTTGTCAGAATGATGACAGGTTAAAATGTTTGTTGGTTTCTTGTTCAGTCCATAGGCCTACAGCATGTGGCAAACCGGTGAGCATCCAACTCTATTAGTATAGGAGATACCTGAAAACATATCACGCTTTTCCCCATAGTGCTTTTACCAATGCATAAAATGCATTTCAAACGAAGCGTCCTAACTTTTGTTAGAACGATGACAGGTTAAAATTTTTGGTGGTTTCTTGTTCAGTCCATAGGCCTACAGCATGTGGCAAACCGGTGACCATCCGACTCTATTAGTATAGGAGATACCTGAAAACATATCACACTTTTCCCTACAGTGCTTTTACCAATGCATAAAATGCATGGAGAAATCATTTCAATCGAAGCGTCCGAACTTTTATTAGAATGATGACAGGTTAACATTTTTGGTGGTTTCTTGTTCAGTCCGTAGGCCTACAGCATGTGGCAAAACGGTCAGCATCAGACTCTTAGTATAGGAGATACCTGAAAACATATCATACTTTTCCCCATAGTGCTTTTACCAATGCATAAAATGCATGGAGAAATCATTTCAAACGAAGCATCCTAACTTTTGTTAGAATGATGACACGTTAAAATTTTTGTTGGTTTCTTGTTCAGTCCATAGGCCTACAGCATGTGGCAAACCTGTAAGCATCCAACTCCATTAGTATAGGAGATACCTGAAAACATATCACACTTTTCCCCATAGTGCTTTTACCAATGCATGGAGAAATCATTTCTAACGAAGCGTCCTAACTTTTGTTAGAATGATGACAGGTTAAAATTTTTGGTGGCTTCTTGTTCAGTCCATAGGCCTACAGCATGTGGCAAACCGGTGAGTATCCGACTCTTAGTATAGGAGATACCTGAAAACATATCACACTTTTCCCCATAGTGCTTTTACCAATGCATAGAATGCATGGAGAAATCATTTCGAGCGAAGCGTTCTAACTTTTGTTAGAATGATTACAGGTTAAAATTTTGGGTGGTTTCTTGTTCAGTCCATAGGCCTACAGCATGTGGCAAACCGGTGAGTATCCGACTATTAGTACAGGAGATACCTGAAAACATATCACACTTTTCCCCATAGTGCTTTTAACAAAGCATAAAATGCATGGAGAAAACATTTAGAGCGAAGCATCCTAACTTTTGTTAGAATGATGACAGGTTAACATTTTTGGTGGTTTCTTGTTCAGTCCGTCGGCTTACAGCATGTGGCAAACCGGTGAGCATCCGACTCTTAGTATAGGAGATACCTGAAAATATATACTTTTCCCCATAGTGCTTTTACCAATGCATAAAATGCATGGAGAAAACATTTCGAACAAATCGTCCTAACTTTTGTTAGAATGATGACAGGTTAAAATTTTTGGTGGTTTCTTGTTCAGTCCATAGGCCTACAGCATGTGGCAAACCGGTGAGCATCTGATTCTATTAGTATAGGAGATACCTGAAAACATATCACACTTTTCCCCATAGTGCTTTTACCATTGCATAAAATTCATGGAGAAATCATTTCAAACGAAGCATCCTAACTTTTGTTAGAATGACAGGTTAAAATTTTTGTTGGTTTCTTGTTCAGTCCATAGGCCTACATCATGTGGCAAACCTGTAAGCATCCAACTCTATTAGTATAGCAGATACCTGAAAACATATCACACTTTTCCCCATAGTGCTTTTACCAATACATGGAGAAATCATTTCTAACGAAGCGTCCTAACTTTTGTTAGAATGATGACAGGTTAAAATTTTTGGTGGTTTCTTGTTCAGTCCATAGGCCTACAGCATGTGGCAAACCGGTGAGTATCCGACTCTTAGTATAGGAGATACCTGAAAACATATCACACTTTTCCCCATAGTGCTTTTACCAATGCATAGAATGCATGGAGAAATCATTTCGAGCGAAGCGTTCTAACTTTTGTTAGAATGATTACAGGTTAAAATTTTTGGTGGTTTCTTGTTCAGTCCATAGGCCTACAGCATGTGGCAAACCGGTGAGTATCCGACTATTAGCACAGGAGATACCTGAAAACATATCACACTTTTCCCCATAGTGCTTTTAACAAAGCATAAAATGCATGGAGAAAACATTTAGAGCGAAGCATCCTAACTTTTGTTAGAATGATGACAGGTTAAAATTTTTGGTGGTTTCTTGTTCAGTCCATAGGCCTACAGCATGTGGCAAACCGGTGAGCATCTGACTCTATTAGTATAGGAGATACCTGAAAACATATCACACTTTTCCCCATAGTGCTTTTACCATTGCATAAAATGCATGGAGAAATCATTTCAAACGAAGCGTCCTAACTTTTGTTAGAATGACAGGTTAAAATTTTTGGTGGTTTCTTGTTCAGTCCATAGGCCTACAGCATGTGGCAAACCGGTGACCACCGACTCTATTAGTATAGGAGATACCTGAAAACATATCACACTTTTCCCTATAGTGCTTTTACCAATGCATAAAATGCATGGAGAAAACATTTAGAAGAAAGTGTCCTAACTTTTGTTCGAATGATGACAGGTTAAAATTTTTGGTGGTTTCTTGTTCAGTCCATAGGCCTACAGCATGTGGCAAACCGGTGAACATCCGACTCTATTAGTATAGGAGATACCTGAAAACATATCACACTTTTCCCCATAGTGCTTTTACCAATGCAAAAAATGCATGGAGAAATCATTTCGAACCAAGCGTCCTAACTTTTGTTAGAATGATGACAGGTTAAAATGTTTGTTGGTTTCGTGTTCAGTCCATAGGCCTACAGCATGTGGCAAACCGGTGACCATCCGACTCTATTAGTATAGGAGATACCTGAAAACATATCACACTTTTCCCTATAGTGCTTTTACCAATGCATGGAGAAAACATTTCGAACGAAGCTTCCTAACTTTTGTTCGAATGATGACAGGTTAAAATTTTTGGTGGTTTCTTGTTCAGTCCATAGGCCTACAGCTTGTGGCAAACCGGTGAGCATCCGACTCTTAGTATAGGAGATACCTGAAAACATCACACTTTTCCCCATAGTGCTTTTACCAATGCATAGAATGCATGGAGAAATCATTTCGAACGAAGCGTCCTAACTTTTGTTAGAATGATGACAGGTTAAAATTTTTGATGGTTTCTTGTTCAGTCCATAGGCCTACAGCATGTGGCAAACCGGTGAGCATCCGACTCTATTAGTATGGGAGATACCTGAAAACATATCACACTTTTCCCCATAGTGCTTTTACCAATGCAAAAAATGCATGGAGAAATCATTTCGAACCAAGCGTCCTAACTTTTGTCAGAATGATGACAGGTTAAAATGTTTGTTGGTTTCTTGTTCAGTCCGTAAGCCTACAGCATGTGGCAAACCGGTGACCACTGACTCTATTAGTATAGGAGATACCTGAAAACATATCACACTTTTCCCTATAGTGCTTTTACCAATGCATAAAATGCATGGAGAAATCATTTCGAACGAAGCGTCCTAACTTTTGTTCGAATGATGACAGGTTAAAATTTTTGGTGGTTTCTTGTTCAGTCCATAGGCCTACAGCATGTGGCAAACCGGTGAGCATCCGACTCTTAGTATAGGAGATACCTGAAAACATCACACTTTTCCCCATAGTGCTTTTACCAATGCATAGAATGCATGGAAAAATCATTTCGAACAAAGCGTCCTAACATTTGTTAGAATGATGACAGGTTAAAATTTTTGGTGGTTTCTTGTTCAGTCCATAGGCCTACAGCATGTGGCAAACCGGTGAGCATCCGACTCTTAGTATAGGAGATACCTGAAAACATATCACACTTTTCCCCATAGTGTTTTTACCAATGCATAAAATGCAAGGAGAAAACATTTCGAACGAAGCGTCCTAACTTTTGTTAGAATGATGACAGGTTAAAATTTTTGTTGGCTTCTTGTTCAGTCCATAGGCCTACAGCATGTGGCAAACCTGTGAGCATCCAACTCTGTTAGTATAGGAGATACCTGAAAACATATCACACTTTTCCCCATAGTGCTTTTATTAATGCATGGAGAAATCATTTCGAACGAAGCGTCCCAACTTTTGTTAGAATAATGACAGGTTAAAATTTTTGGTGGTTTCTTGTTCAGTCCATAGGCCTACAGCATGTGGCAAACCGGTGAGTATCCAACTCTTAGTATAGGAGATACCTGAAAACATATCACACTTTTCCCCATAGTGCTTTTACCAATGCATAAAATGCATGGAGGAAACATATCGAACGAAGCGTCCTAACTTTTGTTAGAATGATGACAGGTTAAAATTTTTGGTGGTTTCCTGTTCAGTCCATAGGCCTACAGCATGTGGCAAACCGGTGAGCATCCAACTCGACTCTATTAGTATAGGAGATACCTGAAAACATATCACACTTTTCCCCATAGTGCTTTTACCAATGCAAAAAATGCATGAAGAAATCATTTCGAACCAAGCGTCCTAACTTTTGTCAGAATGATGACAGGTTAAAATGTTTGTTGGTTTCTTGTTCAGTCCGTAGGCCTGCAGCATGTGGCAAACCGGTGAGCATCCGACTCTATTAGTATAGGAGATACCTGAAAACATATCACACTTTTCCCCATAGTGCTTTTACCAATGCATAAAATGCAAGAGAAATCATTTCAAACGAAGCGTCCTAACTTTTGTTAGAACGATGACAGGTTAAAATGTTTGTTGGTTTCTTGTTCAGTCCATAGGCCTACAGCATGTGGCAAACCGGTGACCATCCGACTCTATTAGTATAGGAGATACCTGAAAACATATCACACTTTTCCCTATAGTGCTTTTACCAATGCATAAAATGCATGGAGAAAACATTTCGAACGAAGAGTCCTAACTTTTGTTCGAATGATGACAGGTTAAAATTTTTGGTGGTTTCTTGTTCAGTCCATAGGCCTACAGCAATGGCAAACCGGTGAGCATCCGACTCTTAGTATAGGAGATACCTGAAAACATATCACACTTTTCCCCATAGTGCTTTCACCAATGCATAGAATGCATGGAGAAATCATTTCGAACGAAGCGTCCTAACTTTTGTTAGAATGATGACAGGTTAAAATTTTTGGTGGTTTCTTGTTCAGTCCATAGGCCTACAGCATGTGGCAAACCGGTGAGTATCCGACTCTTAGTATAGGAGATACCTGAAAAGATATCACACTTTTCCCCATAGTGCTTTTACCAATGCATAGAATGCATGGAGAAATCATTTTGAGCGAATCGTCCTAACTTTTGTTAGAATGATGACAGGTTAAAATTTTTGGTTGTTTCTTGCTCAGTCCATATGCATACAGCATGTGGCAAACCGGTGAGTATACAACTCTTAGTACAGGAGATACCTGAAAACATATCACACTTTTCCCCATAGTGCTTTTAACAATGCATAAAATGCATGGAGAAAACATTTCGAGCGAAGCGTCCTAACTTTTGTTAGAATGATGACAGGTTAAAATTTTTGGTGGTTTCTTGTTCAGTCCGTCAACCTACAGCATGTGGCATACCGGTGAGCATCCGAGTCTTAATATAGGAGATACCTGAAAATATATACTTTTCCCCATAGTGCTTTTACCAATGCATAAAATGCATGGTGAAAACATTTCGAACGAAGCGTCCTAACTTTTGTTAGAATGATGACAGGTTAAAATTTTTGCTGGTTTCTTGTTCAGTCCATAGGCCTACAGCTTGTGGCAAACCGGTGAGCATCCGACTCTATTAGTATAGGAGATACCTGAAAACATATCACACTTTTCCCCATAGTGCTTTTACCATTGCATAAAATGCATGGATAAATCATTTCAAACGAAGCACCCTAACTTTTGTTAGAATGATGACAGGTTTAATTTTTTGGTGGTTTCTTGTTCTGTCCATAGGCCTACAGCATGTGGCAAACCTGTGAGCATCCAACGCTATTAGTATAGGAGATACCTGAAAACATATCACACTTTTCCCCATAGTGCTTTTACCAATGCATGGAGAAATCATTTGTAACGAAGCGTCCTTACTTTTGTTAGAATGATGACAGGTTAAAATTTTTGGTGGTTTCGTGTTCAGTCCATAGGCCTACAGCATGTGGTAAACCGGTGAGCATCCGACTCTATTAGTATAGGAGATACCTGAAAACATCACACTTTTCCCCGTAGTGCTTTTACTAATGCAAAAAATGCATGGAGAAATCATTTTGAACCAATCGTCCTAACTTTTGTCAGAATGATGACAGGTTAAAATGTTTGTTGGTTTCTTGTTCAGTCCATAGGCCTACAGCATGTGGCAAACCGGTGAGCATCCGACTCTATTAGTATAGGAGATACCTGAAAACATATCACACTTTTCCCCATAGTGCTTTTACCAATGCATAAAATGCATTTCAAACGAAGCGTCCTAACTTTTGTTAGAACGATGACAGGTTAAAATTTTTGGTGGTTTCTTGTTCAGTCCATAGGCCTACAGCATGTGGCAAACCGGTGACCATCCGACTCTATTAGTATAGGAGATACCTGAAAACATATCACACTTTTCCCTACAGTGCTTTTACCAATGCATAAAATGCATGGAGAAATCATTTCAAACGAAGCGTCCGAACTTTTATTAGAATGATGACAGGTTAACATTTTTGGTGGTTTCTTGTTCAGTCCGTAGGCCTACAGCATGTGGCAAAACGGTCAGCATCAGACTCTTAGTATAGGAGATACCTGAAAACATATCATACTTTTCCCCATAGTGCTTTTACCAATGCATAAAATGCATGGAGAAATCATTTCAAACGAAGCATCCTAACTTTTGTTAGAATGATGACACGTTAAAATTTTTGTTGGTTTCTTGTTCAGTCCATAGGCCTACAGCATGTGGCAAACCTGTAAGCATCCAACTCCATTAGTATAGGAGATACCTGAAAACATATCACACTTTTCCCCATAGTGCTTTTACCAATGCATGGAGAAATCATTTCTAACGAAGCGTCCTAACTTTTGTTAGAATGATGACAGGTTAAAATTTTTGGTGGCTTCTTGTTCAGTCCATAGGCCTACAGCATGTGGCAAACCGGTGAGTATCCGACTCTTAGTATAGGAGATACCTGAAAACATATCACACTTTTCCCCATAGTGCTTTTACCAATGCATAGAATGCATGGAGAAATCATTTCGAGCGAAGCGTTCTAACTTTTGTTAGAATGATTACAGGTTAAAATTTTGGGTGGTTTCTTGTTCAGTCCATAGGCCTACAGCATGTGGCAAACCGGTGAGTATCCGACTATTAGTACAGGAGATACCTGAAAACATATCACACTTTTCCCCATAGTGCTTTTAACAAAGCATAAAATGCATGGAGAAAACATTTAGAGCGAAGCATCCTAACTTTTGTTAGAATGATGACAGGTTAACATTTTTGGTGGTTTCTTGTTCAGTCCGTCGGCTTACAGCATGTGGCAAACCGGTGAGCATCCGACTCTTAGTATAGGAGATACCTGAAAATATATACTTTTCCCCATAGTGCTTTTACCAATGCATAAAATGCATGGAGAAAACATTTCGAACAAATCGTCCTAACTTTTGTTAGAATGATGACAGGTTAAAATTTTTGGTGGTTTCTTGTTCAGTCCATAGGCCTACAGCATGTGGCAAACCGGTGAGCATCTGACTCTATTAGTATAGGAGATACCTGAAAACATATCACACTTTTCCCCATAGTGCTTTTACCATTGCATAAAATTCATGGAGAAATCATTTCAAACGAAGCATCCTAACTTTTGTTAGAATGACAGGTTAAAATTTTTGTTGGTTTCTTGTTCAGTCCATAGGCCTACAGCATGTGGCAAACCTGTAAGCATCCAACTCTATTAGTATAGGAGATACCTGAAAACATATCACACTTTTCCCCATAGTGCTTTTACCAATACATGGAGAAATCATTTCTAACGAAGCGTCCTAACTTTTGTTAGAATGATGACAGGTTAAAATTTTTGGTGGTTTCTTGTTCAGTCCATAGGCCTACAGCATGTGGCAAACCTGTGAGCATCCAACTCTGTTAGTATAGGAGATACCTGAAAACATATCACACTTTTCCCCATAGTGCTTTTATTAATGCATGGAGAAATCATTTCGAACGAAGCGTCCCAACTTTTGTTAGAATAATGACAGGTTAAAATTTTTGGTGGTTTCTTGTTCAGTCCATAGGCCTACAGCATGTGGCAAACCGGTGAGTATCCAACTCTTAGTATAGGAGATACCTGAAAACATATCACACTTTTCCCCATAGTGCTTTTACCAATGCATAAAATGCATGGAGGAAACATATCGAACGAAGCGTCCTAACTTTTGTTAGAATGATGACAGGTTAAAATTTTTGGTGGTTTCCTGTTCAGTCCATAGGCCTACAGCATGTGGCAAACCGGTGAGCATCCAACTCGACTCTATTAGTATAGGAGATACCTGAAAACATATCACACTTTTCCCCATAGTGCTTTTACCAATGCAAAAAATGCATGAAGAAATCATTTCGAACCAAGCGTCCTAACTTTTGTCAGAATGATGACAGGTTAAAATGTTTGTTGGTTTCTTGTTCAGTCCGTAGGCCTGCAGCATGTGGCAAACCGGTGAGCATCCGACTCTATTAGTATAGGAGATACCTGAAAACATATCACACTTTTCCCCATAGTGCTTTTACCAATGCATAAAATGCAAGAGAAATCATTTCAAACGAAGCGTCCTAACTTTTGTTAGAACGATGACAGGTTAAAATGTTTGTTGGTTTCTTGTTCAGTCCATAGGCCTACAGCATGTGGCAAACCGGTGACCATCCGACTCTATTAGTATAGGAGATACCTGAAAACATATCACACTTTTCCCTATAGTGCTTTTACCAATGCATAAAATGCATGGAGAAAACATTTCGAACGAAGAGTCCTAACTTTTGTTCGAATGATGACAGGTTAAAATTTTTGGTGGTTTCTTGTTCAGTCCATAGGCCTACAGCAATGGCAAACCGGTGAGCATCCGACTCTTAGTATAGGAGATACCTGAAAACATATCACACTTTTCCCCATAGTGCTTTCACCAATGCATAGAATGCATGGAGAAATCATTTCGAACGAAGCGTCCTAACTTTTGTTAGAATGATGACAGGTTAAAATTTTTGGTGGTTTCTTGTTCAGTCCATAGGCCTACAGCATGTGGCAAACCGGTGAGTATCCGACTCTTAGTATAGGAGATACCTGAAAAGATATCACACTTTTCCCCATAGTGCTTTTACCAATGCATAGAATGCATGGAGAAATCATTTTGAGCGAATCGTCCTAACTTTTGTTAGAATGATGACAGGTTAAAATTTTTGGTTGTTTCTTGCTCAGTCCATATGCATACAGCATGTGGCAAACCGGTGAGTATACAACTCTTAGTACAGGAGATACCTGAAAACATATCACACTTTTCCCCATAGTGCTTTTAACAATGCATAAAATGCATGGAGAAAACATTTCGAGCGAAGCGTCCTAACTTTTGTTAGAATGATGACAGGTTAAAATTTTTGGTGGTTTCTTGTTCAGTCCGTCAACCTACAGCATGTGGCATACCGGTGAGCATCCGAGTCTTAATATAGGAGATACCTGAAAATATATACTTTTCCCCATAGTGCTTTTACCAATGCATAAAATGCATGGTGAAAACATTTCGAACGAAGCGTCCTAACTTTTGTTAGAATGATGACAGGTTAAAATTTTTGCTGGTTTCTTGTTCAGTCCATAGGCCTACAGCTTGTGGCAAACCGGTGAGCATCCGACTCTATTAGTATAGGAGATACCTGAAAACATATCACACTTTTCCCCATAGTGCTTTTACCATTGCATAAAATGCATGGATAAATCATTTCAAACGAAGCACCCTAACTTTTGTTAGAATGATGACAGGTTTAATTTTTTGGTGGTTTCTTGTTCTGTCCATAGGCCTACAGCATGTGGCAAACCTGTGAGCATCCAACGCTATTAGTATAGGAGATACCTGAAAACATATCACACTTTTCCCCATAGTGCTTTTACCAATGCATGGAGAAATCATTTGTAACGAAGCGTCCTTACTTTTGTTAGAATGATGACAGGTTAAAATTTTTGGTGGTTTCGTGTTCAGTCCATAGGCCTACAGCATGTGGTAAACCGGTGAGCATCCGACTCTATTAGTATAGGAGATACCTGAAAACATCACACTTTTCCCCGTAGTGCTTTTACTAATGCAAAAAATGCATGGAGAAATCATTTTGAACCAATCGTCCTAACTTTTGTCAGAATGATGACAGGTTAAAATGTTTGTTGGTTTCTTGTTCAGTCCATAGGCCTACAGCATGTGGCAAACCGGTGAGCATCCGACTCTATTAGTATAGGAGATACCTGAAAACATATCACACTTTTCCCCATAGTGCTTTTACCAATGCATAAAATGCATTTCAAACGAAGCGTCCTAACTTTTGTTAGAACGATGACAGGTTAAAATTTTTGGTGGTTTCTTGTTCAGTCCATAGGCCTACAGCATGTGGCAAACCGGTGACCATCCGACTCTATTAGTATAGGAGATACCTGAAAACATATCACACTTTTCCCTACAGTGCTTTTACCAATGCATAAAATGCATGGAGAAATCATTTCAAACGAAGCGTCCGAACTTTTATTAGAATGATGACAGGTTAACATTTTTGGTGGTTTCTTGTTCAGTCCGTAGGCCTACAGCATGTGGCAAAACGGTCAGCATCAGACTCTTAGTATAGGAGATACCTGAAAACATATCATACTTTTCCCCATAGTGCTTTTACCAATGCATAAAATGCATGGAGAAATCATTTCAAACGAAGCATCCTAACTTTTGTTAGAATGATGACACGTTAAAATTTTTGTTGGTTTCTTGTTCAGTCCATAGGCCTACAGCATGTGGCAAACCTGTAAGCATCCAACTCCATTAGTATAGGAGATACCTGAAAACATATCACACTTTTCCCCATAGTGCTTTTACCAATGCATGGAGAAATCATTTCTAACGAAGCGTCCTAACTTTTGTTAGAATGATGACAGGTTAAAATTTTTGGTGGCTTCTTGTTCAGTCCATAGGCCTACAGCATGTGGCAAACCGGTGAGTATCCGACTCTTAGTATAGGAGATACCTGAAAACATATCACACTTTTCCCCATAGTGCTTTTACCAATGCATAGAATGCATGGAGAAATCATTTCGAGCGAAGCGTTCTAACTTTTGTTAGAATGATTACAGGTTAAAATTTTGGGTGGTTTCTTGTTCAGTCCATAGGCCTACAGCATGTGGCAAACCGGTGAGTATCCGACTATTAGTACAGGAGATACCTGAAAACATATCACACTTTTCCCCATAGTGCTTTTAACAAAGCATAAAATGCATGGAGAAAACATTTAGAGCGAAGCATCCTAACTTTTGTTAGAATGATGACAGGTTAACATTTTTGGTGGTTTCTTGTTCAGTCCGTCGGCTTACAGCATGTGGCAAACCGGTGAGCATCCGACTCTTAGTATAGGAGATACCTGAAAATATATACTTTTCCCCATAGTGCTTTTACCAATGCATAAAATGCATGGAGAAAACATTTCGAACAAATCGTCCTAACTTTTGTTAGAATGATGACAGGTTAAAATTTTTGGTGGTTTCTTGTTCAGTCCATAGGCCTACAGCATGTGGCAAACCGGTGAGCATCTGACTCTATTAGTATAGGAGATACCTGAAAACATATCACACTTTTCCCCATAGTGCTTTTACCATTGCATAAAATTCATGGAGAAATCATTTCAAACGAAGCATCCTAACTTTTGTTAGAATGACAGGTTAAAATTTTTGTTGGTTTCTTGTTCAGTCCATAGGCCTACAGCATGTGGCAAACCTGTAAGCATCCAACTCTATTAGTATAGGAGATACCTGAAAACATATCACACTTTTCCCCATAGTGCTTTTACCAATACATGGAGAAATCATTTCTAACGAAGCGTCCTAACTTTTGTTAGAATGATGACAGGTTAAAATTTTTGGTGGTTTCTTGTTCAGTCCATAGGCCTACAGCATGTGGCAAACCGGTGAGTATCCGACTCTTAGTATAGGAGATACCTGAAAACATATCACACTTTTCCCCATAGTGCTTTTACCAATGCATAGAATGCATGGAGAAATCATTTCGAGCGAAGCGTTCTAACTTTTGTTAGAATGATTACAGGTTAAAATTTTTGGTGGTTTCTTGTTCAGTCCATAGGCCTACAGCATGTGGCAAACCGGTGAGTATCCGACTATTAGTACAGGAGATACCTGAAAACATATCACACTTTTCCCCATAGTGCTTTTAACAAAGCATAAAATGCATGGAGAAAACATTTAGAGCGAAGCATCCTAACTTTTGTTAGAATGATGACAGGTTAAAATTTTTGGTGGTTTCTTGTTCAGTCCATAGGCCTACAGCATGTGGCAAACCGGTGAGCATCTGACTCTATTAGTATAGGAGATACCTGAAAACATATCACACTTTTCCCCATAGTGCTTTTACCATTGCATAAAATGCATGGAGAAATCATTTCAAACGAAGCGTCCTAACTTTTGTTAGAATGACAGGTTAAAATTTTTGGTGGTTTCTTGTTCAGTCCATAGGCCTACAGCATGTGGCAAACCGGTGACCACCGACTCTATTAGTATAGGAGATACCTGAAAACATATCACACTTTTCCCTATAGTGCTTTTACCAATGCATAAAATGCATGGAGAAAACATTTAGAAGAAAGTGTCCTAACTTTTGTTCGAATGATGACAGGTTAAAATTTTTGGTGGTTTCTTGTTCAGTCCATAGGCCTACAGCATGTGGCAAACCGGTGAACATCCGACTCTATTAGTATAGGAGATACCTGAAAACATATCACACTTTTCCCCATAGTGCTTTTACCAATGCAAAAAATGCATGGAGAAATCATTTCGAACCAAGCGTCCTAACTTTTGTTAGAATGATGACAGGTTAAAATGTTTGTTGGTTTCGTGTTCAGTCCATAGGCCTACAGCATGTGGCAAACCGGTGACCATCCGACTCTATTAGTATAGGAGATACCTGAAAACATATCACACTTTTCCCTATAGTGCTTTTACCAATGCATGGAGAAAACATTTCGAACGAAGCTTCCTAACTTTTGTTCGAATGATGACAGGTTAAAATTTTTGGTGGTTTCTTGTTCAGTCCATAGGCCTACAGCATGTGGCAAACCGGTGAGCATCCGACTCTTAGTATAGGAGATACCTGAAAACATCACACTTTTCCCCATAGTGCTTTTACCAATGCATAGAATGCATGGAGAAATCATTTCGAACGAAGCGTCCTAACTTTTGTTAGAATGATGACAGGTTAAAATTTTTGATGGTTTCTTGTTCAGTCCATAGGCCTACAGCATGTGGCAAACCGGTGAGCATCCGACTCTATTAGTATGGGAGATACCTGAAAACATATCACACTTTTCCCCATAGTGCTTTTACCAATGCAAAAAATGCATGGAGAAATCATTTCGAACCAAGCGTCCTAACTTTTGTCAGAATGATGACAGGTTAAAATGTTTGTTGGTTTCTTGTTCAGTCCGTAAGCCTACAGCATGTGGCAAACCGGTGACCACTGACTCTATTAGTATAGGAGATACCTGAAAACATATCACACTTTTCCCTATAGTGCTTTTACCAATGCATAAAATGCATGGAGAAATCATTTCGAACGAAGCGTCCTAACTTTTGTTCGAATGATGACAGGTTAAAATTTTTGGTGGTTTCTTGTTCAGTCCATAGGCCTACAGCATGTGGCAAACCGGTGAGCATCCGACTCTTAGTATAGGAGATACCTGAAAACATTACACTTTTCCCCATAGTGCTTTTACCAATGCATAGAATGCATGGAAAAATCATTTCGAACAAAGCGTCCTAACTTTTGTTAGAATGATGACAGGTTAAAATTTTTGGTGGTTTCTTGTTCAGTCCATAGGCCTACAGCATGTGGCAAACCGGTGAGCATCCGACTCTTAGTATAGGAGATACCTGAAAACATATCACACTTTTCCCCATAGTGTTTTTACCAATGCATAAAATGCAAGGAGAAAACATTTCGAACGAAGCGTCCTAACTTTTGTTAGAATGATGAGAGGTTAAAATTTTTGTTGGCTTCTTGTTCAGTCCATAGGCCTACAGCATGTGGCAAACCTGTGAGCATCCAACTCTATTAGTATAGGAGATACCTGAAAACATATCACACTTTTCCCCATAGTGCTTTTATTAATGCATGGAGAAATCATTTCGAACGAAGCGTCCCAACTTTTGTTAGAATAATGACAGGTTAAAATTTTTGGTGGTTTCTTGTTCAGTCCATAGGCCTACAGCATGTGGCAAACCGGTGAGTATCCAACTCTTAGTATAGGAGATACCTGAAAACATATCACACTTTTCCCCATAGTGCTTTTACCAATGCATAAAATGCATGGAGGAAACATATCGAACGAAGCGTCCTAACATTTGTTAGAATGATGACAGGTTAAAATTTTTGGTGGTTTCCTGTTCAGTCCATAGGCCTACAGCATGTGGCAAACCGGTGAGCATCCAACTCGACTCTATTAGTATAGGAGATACCTGAAAACATATCACACTTTTCCCCATAGTGCTTTTACCAATGCAAAAAATGCATGAAGAAATCATTTCGAACCAAGCGTCCTAACTTTTGTCAGAATGATGACAGGTTAAAATGTTTGTTGGTTTCTTGTTCAGTCCGTAGGCCTGCAGCATGTGGCAAACCGGTGAGCATCCGACTCTATTAGTATAGGAGATACCTGAAAACATATCACACTTTTCCCCATAGTGCTTTTACCAATGCATAAAATGCAAGAGAAATCATTTCAAACGAAGCGTCCTAACTTTTGTTAGAACGATGACAGGTTAAAATGTTTGTTGGTTTCTTGTTCAGTCCATAGGCCTACAGCATGTGGCAAACCGGTGACCATCCGACTCTATTAGTATAGGAGATACCTGAAAACATATCACACTTTTCCCTATAGTGCTTTTACCAATGCATAAAATGCATGGAGAAAACATTTCGAACGAAGAGTCCTAACTTTTGTTCGAATGATGACAGGTTAAAATTTTTGGTGGTTTCTTGTTCAGTCCATAGGCCTACAGCAATGGCAAACCGGTGAGCATCCGACTCTTAGTATAGGAGATACCTGAAAACATATCACACTTTTCCCCATAGTGCTTTCACCAATGCATAGAATGCATGGAGAAATCATTTCGAACGAAGCGTCCTAACTTTTGTTACAATGATGACAGGTTAAAATTTTTGGTGGTTTCTTGTTCAGTCCATAGGCCTACAGCAATGGCAAACCGGTGAGCATCCGACTCTTAGTATAGGAGATACCTGAAAACATATCACACTTTTCCCCATAGTGCTTTTACCATTGCATAAAATGCATGGAGAAATCATTTCAAATGAAGCGTCCTAACTTTTGTTAGAGTGATGACAGGTTAAATTTTTTGGTGGTTTGTTGTTCAGTCCATAGGCCTACAGCATGTGGCAAACCAGTGAGCATGCGGCTCTTAGTATAGGAGATACCTGAAAACATATCATACTTTTCCCCATAGTGCTTTTACCAATGCATAAAATGCATGGAGAAATTATTTCAAACGAAGCGTCCTAACTTTTGTTAGAATGATGATAGGTTATTATTTTTGTTGGTTTCTTGTTCAGTCCATAGGCCTACAGCATGTGGCAAACCTGTGAGCATCCAACTCTATTTGTATAGGAGATACCTGAAAACATATCACACTTTTCCCCATAGTGCTTTTACCAATGCATGGAGAAATCATTTCTAACGAAGCATCCTAACTTTTGTTAGAATGACGACAGGTTAAAATTTTTGGTGGTTTCTTGTTCAGTCCATAGGCCTACAGCATGTGGCAAACCGGTGAGTATCCGACTCTTAGTATTGGAGATACCTGAAAACATATCATACTTTTCCCCATAGTGCTTTTACCAATGCATAGAATGCATGGAGAAATCATTTCGAGCGAATCGTCCTAACTTTTGTTAGAATGATGACAGGTTAAAATTTTTGGTTGTTTCTTGCTCAGTCCATAGGCCTACAGCATGTGGCAAACCGGTGAGTATCCAACTCTTAGTACAGGAGATACCTGAAAACATATCACACTTTTCCCCATAGTGCTTTTAACAATGCATAAAATGCATGGAGAAAACATTTCGAGCGGAAAACATTTCGAGCGAAGCGTCCTAACTTTTGTTAGAATGATGACAGGTTAAAATTTTTGGTGGTTTCTTGTTCAGTCCGTCGGCCTACAGCATGTGGCAAACCGGTGAGCATCCGAGTCTTAGTATAGGAGATACCTGAAAATATATACTTTTCCCCATAGTGCTTTTACCAATGCATAAAATGCATGGTGAAAACATTTCGAACGAAGCGTCCTAACTTTTGTTAGAATGATGACAGGTTAAAATTTTTGCTGGTTTCTTGTTCAGTCCATAGGCCTACAGCTTGTGGCAAACCGGTGAGCATCCGACTCTATTAGTATAGGAGATACCTGAAAACATATCACACTTTTCCCCATAATGCTTTTACCATTGCATAAAATGCATGGATAAATCATTTCAAACGAAGCACCCTAACTTTTGTTAGAATGATGACAGGTTAAATTTTTTGGTGGTTTCTTGTTCTGTCCCTAGACCTACAGCATGTGGCAAACCTGTGAGCATCCAACGCTATTAGTATAGGAGATACCTGAAAACATATCACACTTTTCCCCATAGTGCTTTTACCAATGCATAGAATGCATGGAGAAATCATTTCGAACGAAGCGTCCTAACTTTTGTTAGAATTATGACAGGTTAAAATTTTTGGTGGTTTCTTGTTCAGTCCATAGGCCTACAGCATGTGGGAAACCAGTGGGCATCCGACTCTTAGTATAGGAGATACCTGAAAACATATCACACTTTTCCCCATAGTGCTTTTACCATTGCATAAAATGCATGGAGAAATCATTTCAAATGAATCGTCCTAACTTTTGAT
Source organism: Ranitomeya imitator (assembly GCF_032444005.1). Taxonomy (NCBI): domain Eukaryota; kingdom Metazoa; phylum Chordata; class Amphibia; order Anura; family Dendrobatidae; genus Ranitomeya; species Ranitomeya imitator. Next base: position 584,018,182 of record NC_091282.1, read on the forward strand.
AGAGTGATGACAGGTTAAATTTTTTGGTGGTTTCTTGTTCAGTCCATAGGCCTACAGCATGTGGCAAACCGGTGAGCATGCGGCTCTTAGTATAGGAGATACCTGAAAACATATCATACTTTTCCCCATAGTGCTTTTACCAATGCATAAAATGCATGGAGAAATCATTTCAAACGAAGCGTCCTAACTTTTGTTAGAATGATGACAGGTTATTATTTTTGTTGGTTTCTTGTTCAGTCCATAGGCCTACAGCATGTGGCAAACCTGTGAGCATCCAACTCTATTTGTATAGGAGATACCTGAAAACATATCACACTTTTCCCCATAGTGCTTTTACCAATGCATGGAGAAATCATTTCTAATGAAGCATCCTAACATTTGTTAGAATGATGTCAGGTTAAAATTTTTGGTGGTTTCTTGTTCAGTCCATAGGCCTACAGCATGTGGCAAACCGGTGAGTATCCGACTCTTAGTATTGGAGATACCTGAAAACATATCATACTTTTCCCCATAGTGCTTTTACCAATGCATAGAATGCATGGAGAAATCATTTTGAGCGAATCGTCCTAACTTTTGTTAGAATGATGACAGGTTAAAATTTTTGGTTGTTTCTTGCTCAGTCCATAGGCCTACAGCATGTGGCAAACCGGTGAGTATCCAACTCTTAGTACAGGAGATACCTGAAAACATATCACACTTTTCCCCATAGTGCTTTTAACAATGCATAAAATGCATGGAGAAAACATTTCGAGTGAAGCGTCCTAACTTTTGTTAGAATGATGACAGGTTAAAATTTTTGGTGGTTTCTTGTTCAGTCCGTCGGCCTACAGCATGTGGCAAACCGGTGAGCATCCGAGTCTTAGTATAGGAGATACCTGAAAATATATACTTTTCCCCATAGTGCTTTTACCAATCCATAAAATGCATGGTGAAAACATTTCGAACGAAGCGTCCTAACTTTTGTTCGAATGATGACAGGTTAAAATTTTTGCTGGTTTCTTGTTCAGTCCATAGGCCTACAGCTTGTGGCAAACCGGTGAGCATCCGACTCTATTAGTATAGGAGATACCTGAAAACATATCACACTTTTCCCCATAGTGCTTTTACCATTGCATAAAATGCATGGATAAATCATTTCAAACGAAGCGCCCTAACTTTTGTTAGAATGATGACAGGTTACATTTTTTGGTGGTTTCTTGTTCTGTCCATAGGCCTACAGCATGTGGCAAACCTGTGAGCATCTAACGCTATTAGTATAGGAGATACCTGAAAAGATATCACACTTTTCCCCATAGTGCTTTTACCAATGCATGGAGAAATCATTTCTAACGAAGCGTCCTAACTTTTGTTAGAATGATGACAGGTTAAAATTTTTGGTGGTTTCTTGTTCAGTCCATAGGCCTACAGCATGTGGCAAACCGGTGAGCATCCGACTCTATTAGTATAGGAGATACCTGAAAACATCACACTTTTCCCCATAGTGCTTTTACCAATGCAAAAAATGCATGGAGAAATCATTTTGAACCAATCATCCTAACTTTTGTCAGAATGATGACAGGTTAAAATGTTTGTTGGTTTTTTGTTCAGTCCATTGGCCTACAGCATGTGGCAAACCGGTGAGCATCTGACTCTATTAGTATAGGAGATACCTGAAAACATATCACACTTTTCCCCATAGTGCTTTTACCAATGCATAAAATGCATTTCAAACGAAGCGTCCTAACTTTTGTTAGAATGATGACAGGTTAAAATTTTTGGTGGTTTCTTGTTCAGTCCATAGGCCTACAGCATGTGGCAAACCGGTGACCATCCGACTCTATTAGTATAGGAGATACCTGAAAACATATCACACTTTTCCCTACAGTGCTTTTACCAATGCATAAAATGCATGGAGAAATCATTTCAAACGAAGCGTCCGAACTTTTATTAGAATGATGACAGGTTAACATTTTTGGTGGTTTCTTGTTCAGTCCGTAGGCCTACAGCATGTGGCAAAACGGTCAGCATCAGACTCTTAGTATAGGAGATACCTGAAAACATATCATACTTTTCCCCATAGTGCTTTTACCAATGCATAAAATGCATGGAGAAATCATTTCAAATGAAGCGTCCTAACTTTTGTTAGAATGATGACACGTTAAAATTTTTGTTGGTTTCTTGTTCAGTCCATAGGCCTACAGCATGTGGCAAACTTGTAAGCATCCAACTCCATTAGTATAGGAGATACCTGAAAACATATCACACTTTTCCCCATAGTGCTTTTACCAATGCATGGAGAAATCATTTCTAACGAAGCGTCCTAACTTTTGTTAGAATGATGACAGGTTAAAATTTTTGGTGGTTTCTTGTTCAGTCCATAGGCCTACAGCATGTGGCAAACCGGTGAGTATCCGACTTTTAGTATAGGAGATACCTGAAAACATATCACACTTTTCCCCATAGTGCTTTTACCAATGCATAGAATGCATGGAGAAATCATTTCGAGCGAAGCGTTCTAACTTTTGTTAGAATGATTACAGGTTAAAATTTTTGGTGGTTTCTTGTTCAGTCCATAGGCCTACAGCATGTGGCAAACCGGTGAGTATCCGACTATTAGTACAGGAGATACCTGAAAACATATCACACTTTTCCCCATAGTGCTTTTAACAAAGCATAAAATGCATGGAGAAAACATTTAGAGCGAAGCATCCTAACTTTTGTTAGAATGATGACAGGTTAACATTTTTGGTGGTTTCTTGTTCAGTCCGTCGGCTTACAGCATGTGGCAAACCGTTGAGCATCCGACTCTTAGTATAGGAGATACCTGAAAATATATACTTTTCCCCATAGTGCTTTTACCAATGCATAAAATGCATGGAGAAAACATTTCGAACAAATCGTCCTAACTTTTGTTAGAATGATGACAGGTTAAAATTTTTGGTGGTTTCTTGTTCAGTCCATAGGCCTACAGCATGTGGCAAACCGGTGAGCATCTGACTCTATTAGTATAGGAGATACCTGAAAACATATCACACTTTTCCCCATAGTGCTTTTACCAATGCATAGAATGCATGGAGAAATCATTTCGAGCGAAGCGTTCTAACTTTTGTTAGAATGATTACAGGTTAAAATTTTTGGTGGTTTCTTGTTCAGTCCGTAGGCCTACAGCATGTGGCAAACCGGTGAGTATCCGACTATTAGTACAGGAGATACCTGAAAACATATCACATTTTTCCCCATAGTGCTTTTAACAAAGCATAAAATGCATGGAGAAAACATTTCAAACGAAGCGTCCTAACTTTTGTTAGAATGACAGGTTAAAATTTTTGGTGGTTTCTTGTTCAGTCCATAGGCCTACAGCATGTGGCAAACCGGTGACCACCGACTCTATTAGTATAGGAGATACCTGAAAACATATCACACTTTTCCCTATAGTGCTTTTACCAATGCATAAAATGCATGGAGAAAACATTTCGAAGAAAGTGTCCTAACTTTTGTTCGAATGATGACAGGTTAAAATTTTTGGTGGTTTCTTGTTCAGTCCATAGGCCTACAGCATGTGGCAAATCGGTGAACATCCGACTCTATTAGTATAGGAGATACCTGAAAACATATCACACTTTTCCCCATAGTGCTTTTACCAATGCAAAAAATGCATGGAGAAATCATTTCGAACCAAGCGTCATAACTTTTGTCAGAATGATGACAGGTTAAAATGTTTGTTGGTTTCGTGTTCAGTCCATAGGCCTACAGCATGTGGCAAACCGGTGACCATCCGACTCTATTAGTATAGGAGATACCTGAAAACATATCACACTTTTCCCTATAGTGCTTTTACCAATGCATGGAGAAAACATTTCGAACGAAGCGTCCTAACTTTTGTTCGAATGATGACAGGTTAAAATTTTTGGTGGTTTCTTGTTCAGTCCATAGGCCTACAGCATGTGGCAAACCGGTGAGCATCCGACTCTTAGTATAGGAGATACCTGAAAACATCACACTTTTCCCCATAGTGCTTTTACCAATGCATAGAATGCATGGAGAAATCATTTCGAACGAAGCGTCCTAACTTTTGTTAGAATGATGACAGGTTAAAATTTTTGATGGTTTCTTGTTCAGTCCATAGGCATACAGCATGTGGCAAACCGTTGAGCATCCGACTCTATTAGTATGGGAGGTACCTGAAAACATATCACACTTTTCCCCATAGTGCTTTTACCAATGCAAAAAATGCATGGAGAAATCATTTCGAACCAAGCGTCCTAACTTTTGTCAGAATGATGACAGGTTAAAATGTTTGTTGGTTTCTTGTTCAGTCCGTAAGCCTACAGCATGTGGCAAACCGGTGACCACTGACTCTATTAGTATAGGAGATACCTGAAAACATATCACACTTTTCCCTATAGTGCTTTTACCAATGCATAAAATGCATGGAGAAAACATTTCGAACGAAGCGTCCTAACTTTTGTTCGAATGATGACAGGTTAAAATTTTTGGTGGTTTCTTGTTCAGTCCATAGGCCTACAGCATGTGGCAAACCGGTGAGCATCCGACTCTTAGTATAGGAGATACCTGAAAACATATCACACTTTTCCCCATAGTGTTTTTACCAATGCATAAAATGCAAGGAGAAAACATTTCGAACGAAGCGTACTAACTTTTGTTCGAATGATGACAGGTTAAAATTTTTGGTGGTTTCTTGTTCAGTCCATAGGCCTACAGCATGTGGCAAACCGGTGAGCATCCGACTCTTAGTATAGGAGATACCTGAAAACATATCACAGTTTTCCCCATAGTGTTATTACCAATGCATAGAATGCATGGAGAAATCATTTCGAACGAAGCGTCCTAACTTTTGTTAGAATGATGACAGATTAAAATTTTTGGTGGTTTCTTGTTCAGTCCATAGGCCTACAGCATGTGGGAAACCAGTGGGCATCCGACTCTTAGTATAGGAGATACCTGAAAACATATCACACTTTTCCCCATAGTGCTTTTACCATTGCATAAAATGCATGGAGAAATCATTTCAAACGAAGCGTCCTAACTTTTGTTAGAATGACAACAGGTTAAATTTTTTGGTGGTTTCTTGTTCAGTCCATAGGCCTACAGCATGTGGCATACCGGTGAGCATGCGGCTCTATTAGTATAGGAGATACCTGAAAACATATCACACTTTTCCCTGTAGTGCTTTTACCAATGCATAAAATGCATGGAGAAATCATTTCAAACAAAGAGTCCGAACTTTTATTAGAATGATGACAGGTTAACATTTTTGGTGGTTTCTTGTTCAGTCCATGGGCCTACATCATGTGGCAAACCTGTGAGCATCCAACTCTATTAGTATAGGAGATACCTGAAAACATATCACACTTTTACCCATAGTGCTTTTACCAATGCATAAAATGCATGGAGAAAACATTTCGAACGAAGCGTCCTAACTTTTGTTAGAATGATGACAGGTTAAAATTTTTGGTGGTTTCTTGTTCAGTCCGTAGGCCTACAGCATGTGGCAAACCGGTCAGCATCTGACTCTTAGTATAGGAGATATCTGAAAACATATCATACTTTTCCCCATAGTGCTTTTACCAATGCATAAAATGCATGGAGAAATCATTTCAAACGAAGCGTCCTAACTTTTGTTAGAATGATGACAGGTTAAAAATTTTTATGGTTTCTTGTTCAGTCCGTCGGCCTACAGCATGTGGCAAACCGGTGAGCATCCGACTCTTAGTATAGGAGATACCTGAAAACATATCACACTTTTCCTCATAATGCTTTTACTATTGCATAAAATGCATGGAGAAATCATTTCAAACGAAGCGTCCTAACTTTAGTTAGAATGATGACAGGTTAAAATTTTTGGTTGTTTCTTGTTCAGTCCATAGGCCTACAGCATGTGACAAACCGGTGAGCATCCAACTTAGTATAGGAGATACCTGAAAACAAATCACACTTTTCCTGTAATGATCTGGTGGCCTTGGAGCAGCATGAGACGTACTCTGGAGAAGGTGGTCCCTGTACTGACCGCAAACAATGAACCTAGCAGCGCAACTAAAAGCAGCCGTGGGGGGTACCTAACTCTCCCTAGACCCCTCGGCACAGCCTAAGATCTAACTACCCCTAAAGACAGAAACAGGAAACCTATCTTGCCTCAGAGAAAATCCCCAAAAGGATAGATAGCCCCCCACAAATATTGACTGTGAGAGGAGAGGGAAAAAACATACACAGATATGAAATCAGATTTTAGCATAGGAGGCCATACTAGCTAAAAAGAAAGAATAGAACAGAGTACTATGCGGTCAGTACAAAAACACTAGAAAATATCCACCACAGAAAATACGAATCACCACATCTGACTAAAGACATGGGGGGTATATCTGCATCTCCAGAGAAATAGCTAGGCTGCAAAAAATCCTTCACAGACCAAGCTGGACAAGACAAAAACATGAAAATGCACAGAACTATAAGGTCCACTGCAGGTGGACAGAAAAAACAAAGCCAGGACTTATCTTTGTAGAAAAACACAGCAAACTGGAGAGACCAGCAGGGAAGTGAATCCTTCAAGAACAATGGACAACTGGCACTGATTAAAGGATCCTGCAAAGCTATATACCCCAGTCCGTCCTGCAATTAGTAGAAACACATGGCCACTCCTGCAATCCAGACACAACTGCATTACCCCCTACAACTACCAGAGGGAGCCCAAAAGCTGAATTCACAACATTTTCCCCATACTGCTTTTACCAATCATTTTGAACGAAACGTCCTAACTTTTGTTAGAATGATGACAGGTTAAAATTTTTGGTGGTTTCTTGTTCAGTCCATAGGCCTACAGCATGTGGCAAACCGGTGAGCATCTGACTCTATTAGTATAGGAGATACCTGAAAACATATCACACTTTTCCCCATAGTGCTTTTACCAATGCAAAAAATGCATGGAGAAATCATTTCGAACCAAGCGTCCTAACTTTTGTCAGAATGATGACAGGTTAAAATGTTTGTTGGTTTCTTGTTCAGTCCGTAGGCCTGCAGCATGTGGCAAACCGGTGAGCATCCGACTCTATTAGTATAGGAGATACCTGAAAGCATATCACACTTTTCCCCATAGTGCTTTTACCAATGCATAAAATGCAAGAGAAATCATTTCAAACGAAGCGTCCTAACTTTTGTTAGAATGATGACAGGTTAAAATTTTTGGTGGTTTCTTGATCAGTCCATAGGCTTACAGCATGTGGCAAACCGGTGACCATCCGACTCTATTAATATAGGAGATACCTGAAAACATATCACACTTTTCCCTATAGTGCTTTTACCAATGCATAAAATGCATGGAGAAAACATTTCGAACGAAGCGTCCTAACTTTTGTTCGAATGATGACAGGTTAAAATTTTTGGTGGTTTCTTGTTCAGTCCATAGGCCTACAGCATTGGCAAACCGGTGAGCATCCGACTCTTAGTATAGCAGATACCTGAAAACATATCACACTTTTCCCCATAGTGCTTTTACCATTGCATAAAATGCATTGAGAAATCATTTCAAATGAAGTGTCCTAACTTTTGTTAGAATGATGACAGGTTAAATTTTTTGGTGGTTTCTTGTTCAGTCCATAGGCCTACTGCATGTGGCAAACCGGTGAGCATGCGGCTCTTAGTATAGGAGATACCTGAAAACATATCATACTTTTCCCCATAGTGCTTTTACCAATGCATAAAATGCATGGAGAAATCATTTCAAACGAAGCATCCTAACTTTTGTTAGAATGATGACAGGTTAAAATTTTTGTTGGTTTCTTGTTCAGTCCATAGGCCTACAGCATGGGGCAAATCTGTGAGCATCCAACTCTATTTGTATAGGAGATACCTGAAAACATATCACACTTTTCCCCATAGTGCTTTTACCAATGCATGGAGAAATCATTTCTAACAAAGCATCCTAACTTTTATTAGAATGATGACAGGTTAAAATTTTTGGTGGTTTCTTGTTCAGTCCATAGGCCTACAGCATGTGGGAAACCAGTGGGCATCCGACTCTTAGTATAGGAGATACCTGAAAACATATCACACTTTTCCCCATAGTGCTTTTACCATTGCATAAAATGCATGGAGAAATCATTTCAAATGAAGCGTCCTAACTTTTGTTAGAATGATGACAGGTTAAATTTTTTGGTGGTTTCTTGTTCAGTCCATAGGCCTACAGCATGTGGCAAACCGGTGAGCATGCGGCTCTTAGTATAGGAGATACCTGAAAACATATCATACTTTTCCCCATAGTGCTTTTACCAATGCATAAAATGCATGGAAAAATCATTTCAAACGAAGCGTCCTAACTTTTGTTAGAATGATGACAGGTTATTATTTTTGTTGGTTTCTTGTTCAGTCCATAGGCCTACAGCATGTGGCAAACCTGTGAGCATCCAACTCTATTTGTATAGGAGATACCTGAAAACATATCACACTTTTCCCCATAGTGCTTTTACCAATGCATGGAGAAATCATTTCTAACGAAGCATCCTAACTTTTGTTAGAATGATGACAGGTTAAAATTTTGGGTGGTTTCTTGTTCAGTCCATAGGCCTACAGCATGTGGCAAACCGGTGAGTATCCGACTCTTAGTATAGGAGATACCTGAAAACATATCATACTTTTCCCCATAGTGCTTTTACCAATGCATAGAATGCATGGAGAGATCATTTCGAACGAAGCGTCCTAACTTTTGTTAGAATTATGACAGGTTAAAATTTTTGTTGGTTTCTTGTTCAGTCCATAGGCCTACAGCATGTGGGAAACCAGTGGGCATGCGACTCTTAGTATAGGAGATACCTGAAAACATATCACACTTTTCCCCATAGTGCTTTTACCATTGCATAAAATGCATGGAGAAATCATTTCAAATGAAGCGTCCTAACTTTTGTTAGAATGATGACAGGTTAAATTTTTTGGTGGTTTCTTGTTCAGTCCATAGGCCTACTGCATGTGGCAAACCGGTGAGCATGCGGCTCTTAGTATAGGAGATACCTGAAAACATATCATACTTTTCCCCATAGTGCTTTTACCAATGCATAAAATGCATGGAGAAATCATTTCAAACGAAGCATCCTAACTTTTGTTAGAATGATGACAGGTTAAAATTTTTGTTGGTTTCTTGTTCAGTCCATAGGCCTACAGCATGTGGCAAACCTGTGAGCATCCAACTCTATTTGTATAGGAGATACCTGAAAACATATCACACTTTTCCCCATAGTGCTTTTACCAATGCATGGAGAAATCATTTCTAACAAAGCATCCTAACTTTTGTTAGAATGATGACAGGTTAAAATTTTTGGTGGTTTCTTGTTCAGTCCATAGGCCTACAGCATGTGGGAAACCAGTGGGCATCCGACTCTTAGTATAGGAGATACCTGAAAACATATCACACTTTTCCCCATAGTGCTTTTACCATTGCATAAAATGCATGGAGAAATCATTTCAAATGAAGCGTCCTAACTTTTGTTAGAGTGATGACAGGTTAAATTTTTGGGTGGTTTCTAGTTCAGTCCATAGGCCTACAGCATGTGGCAAACCGGTGAGCATGTGGCTCTTAGTATAGGAGATACCTGAAAACATATCATACTTTTCCCCATAGTGCTTTTACCAATGCATAAAATGCATGGAGAAATCATTTCAAACGAAGCGTCCTAACTTTTGTTAGAATGATGACAGGTTATTATTTTTGTTGGTTTCTTGTTCAGTCCATAGGCCTACAGCATGTGGCAAACCTGTGAGCATCCAACTCTATTTGTATAGGAGATACCTGAAAACATATCACACTTTTCCCCATAGTGCTTTTACCAATGCACGGAGAAATCATTTCTAACGAAGCATCCTAACTTTTGTTAGAATGATGACAGGTTAAAATTTTTGGTGGTTTCTTGTTCAGTCCATAGGCCTACAGCATGTGGCAAACCGGTGAGTATCCGACTCTTAGTATAGGAGATACCTGAAAACATATCATACTTTTCCCCATAGTGCTTTTACCAATGCATAGAATGCATGGAGAAATCATTTTGAGCGAAGCGTCCAAACTTTTGTTAGAATGATGACAGGTTAAAATTTTTGGTGGTTTCTTGTTCAGTTCATAGGCCTACAGCATGTGGCAAACCGGTGAGCATCCGACTCTATTAGTATAGGAGATACCTGAAAACATATCACACTTTTCCCCATAGTGTTTTACCAATGCAAAAAATGCATGGAGAAATCATTTCGAACCAAGCGTCCTAACTTTTGTTAGAATGATGACAGGTCAAAATTTTTGATGGTTTCTTGTTCAGTCCATAGACCTACAGCATGTGGGAAACCAGTGGGCATCCGACTCTTAGTATAGGAGATACCTGAAAACATATCACACTTTTCCCCATGGTGCTTTTACTATTGCATAAAATGCATGGAGAAATCATTTCAAACGAAGCGTCCTAACTTTTGTTAGAATGATGACAGGTTAAAAAATTTGGTGGTTTCTTGTTCAGTCCATAGGCCTACAGCATGTGGCAAACCTGTGAGCATCCAACTCTATTAGTATAGGAGATACCTGAAAACATCACAATTTTACCCATAGGGCTTTTACCAATGCATAAAATGCATGGAGAAAACATTTCGAACGAAGCGTCCTAACTTTTGTTAGAATGATGACAGGTTAAAATTTTTGGTGGTTTCTTGTTCAGTCCGTAGGCCTACAGCATGTGGCAAATCGGTCAGCATCTGACTCTTAATATAGGAGATACCTGAAAACATATCATACTTTTCCCCATAGTGCTTTTACCAATGCATAAAATGCATGGAGAAATCATTTCAAACGAAGCGTCCTAACTTTTGTTAGAATGATGACAGGTTAAAATTTTTGTTGGTTTCTTTTTCAGTCCATAGGCCTACAGCATGTGGCAAACCGGTGAGCATGCGGCTCTATTAGTATAGGAGATACCTGAAAACATATCACACTTTTCCCCATAGTGCTTTTTCCCAATGCATGGAGAAATCATTTCGAACGAAGCGTCCTAACTTTTGTTAGAATGATGACAGGTTAAATTTTTTGGTGGTTTCTTGTTCAGTCCATTGGCCTACAGCTTGTGGCAAACCGGTGAGCATCCGACTCTATTAGTTTAGGAGATACCTGAAAACATATCACACTTTTCCCCATAGTGCTTTTACCAATGCATAGAATGCATGGAGAAATCATTTCAAACGAATCGTCCTAACTATTGTTAGAATGATGACAGGTTAAAATGTTTGTTGGTTTCTTGTTCAGTCCGTAGGCCTACAGCATGTGGCAAACCGGTGAGTATCCGACTCTTAGTATAGGAGATACCTGAAAACATATCACACTTTTCCCCATAGTGCTTTTACCAATGCATAAAATGCATGGAGGAAACATATCGAACGAAGCGTCCTAACTTTTGTTAGAATGATGACAGGTTAAAATTTTTGGTGGTTTCTTGTTCAGTCCATAGGCCTACAGCATGTGACATACCGGTGAGCATCCGACTTAGTATAGGAGATACCTGAAAACATATCACACTTTTCCTGTAATGATCTGGTGGCCTTGGAGCAGCATGAGAAATACTCTGGAGAAGGTGGTCCCTGTACTGACCGCAAACAATGAACCTAGCAGCGCAACTAAATGCAGCCGTGGGGGGTACCTAACTCTCCCTAGACCCCTCGGCACAGCCTAAGATCTAACTACCCCTAAAGACAGAAACAGGAAACCTATCTTGCCTCAGAGAAAATCCCCAAAAGGATAGATAGCCCCCCACAAATATTGACTGTGAGAGGAGAGGGAAAAAACATACACAGATATGAAATCAGATTTTAGCATAGGAGGCCATACTAGCTAAAAAGAAAGAATAGAACAGAGTACTATGCGGTCAGTACAAAAACACTAGAAAATATCCACCACAAAAAATACGGATCACCACATCTGACTAAAGACATGGGGGGTATATCTGCATCTCCAGAGAAATAGGTAGGCTGCAAAAAATCCTTCACAGACCAAGCTGGACAAGACAAAAACATGAAAATGCACAGAACTATAAGGTCCACTGCAGGTGGACAGAAAAAACAAAGCCAGGACTTATCTTTGTGAAAAACACAGCAAACTGGAGAAACCAGCAGGGAAGTGAATCCTTCAAGAACAATGGACAACTGGCACTGATTAAAGGATCCTGCAAAGCTATATACCCCAGTCCGTCCTGCAATTAGTAGAAACACATGTCCACTCCTGCAATCCAGACACAACTGCATTACCCTCTACAACTACCAGAGGGAGCCCAAAAGCTGAATTCACAACATTTTGCCCATACTGCTTTTGCCAATGCATAAAATGCAAGGAGAAATCATTTTGAACGAAGCATCCTAACTTTTGTTAGAATGATGACAGGTTAAAATTTTTGGTGGTTTCTTGTTCAGTCCATAGGCCTACAGCATGTGGCAAACCGGTGACCATCCGACTCTATTAGTATTGGAGATACCTGAAAACATATCACACTTTTCCCCATAGTGCTTTTACCAATGCATAAAATGCAGGAGAAATCATTTCAAACGAAGCGTCCTAACTTTTGTTAGAACGATGACAGGTTAAAATTTTTGGTGGTTTCTTGTTTAGTCCATAGGCCTACAGCATGTGGCAAACCGGTGACCATCCGACACTATTAGTATAGGAGATACATGAAGACATCACACTTTTCCCTATAGTGCTTTTACCAATGCATAAAATGCATGGAGAAAACATTTCGAACGAAGCGTCTTAACTTTTGTTCAAATGATGACAGGTTAAAATTTTTGGTGGTTTCTTGTTCAGTCCATAGGCCTACAGTATGTGGCAAACCAGTGAGCATCCGACTCTTAGTATAGGAGATACCTGAAAACATATCACACTTTTCCCCATAGTGCTTTTACCAATGCATAGAATGCATGGAGAAATCATTTCGAACGAAGCGTCCTAACTTTTGTTCGAATGATAACAGGTTAAAATTTTTGGTGGTTTCTTGTTCAGTCCATAGGCCTACAGCATGTGGCAAACCGGTGAGCATAAGGCTCTTAGTATAGGAGATACTTGAAAACATATCATACTTTTCCCCATAGTGCTTTTACCAATGCATAAAATGCATGGAGAAATCATTTCAAACGAAGCGTCCTAACTTTTGTTAGAATGATGACAGGTTAATATTTTTGTTGGTTTCTTGTTCAGTCCATAGGCCTACAGCATGTGGCAAACCTGTGAGCATCCAACTCTATTTGTATAGGAGATACCTGAAAACATATCACGCTTTTCCCCATAGTGCTTTTACCAATGCATGGAGAAATCATTTCTAATGAAGCGTCCTAACTTTTGTTAGAATGATGACAGGTTAAAATTTTTGGTGGTTTCTTGTTCAGTCCATAGGCCTACAGCATGTGGCAAACCGGTGAGTATCCGACTCTTAGTATAGGAGATACCTGAAAACATATCATACTTTTCCCCATAGTGCTTTTACCAATGCATAGAATGAATGGAGAAATCATTTTGAGCAAAGCCTCCTAACTTTTGTTAGAATGATGACAGGTTAAAATTTTTGGTGGTTTCTTGTTCAGTCCATAGGCCTACAGCATGTGGCAAACCGGTGAGTATCTGACTCTTAGTACAGGAGATACCTGAAAACATATCACACTTTTCCCCATAGTGCTTTTACCAATGCATAAAATGCATGGAGAAAACATTTCGAACGAAGCGTCCTAACTTTTGTTAGAATGATGACAGGTTAAAATTTTTGGTGGTTTCTTGTTCAGTCCATAGGCCTACAGCTTGTGGCAAACCGGTGAGCATCCGACTCTATTAGTATAGGAGATACCTGAAAACATATCACACTTTTCCCCATAGTGCTTTTACCATTGCATAAAATGCATGGAGAAATCATTTCAAACGAAGCGTCCTAACTTTTGTTAGAATGACAGGTTAAAATTTTTGGTGGTTTCTTGTTCAGTCCATAGGCCTACAGCATGTGACAAACCGGTGAGCATCCGACTTAGTATAGGAGATACCTGAAAACATATCACACTTTTCCTGTAATAATCTGGTGGCCTTGGAGCAGCATGAGACGTACTCTGGAGAAGGTGGTCCCTGTACTGACCGCAAACCCTGAACCTAGCAGCGCAACTAAAAGCAGCCATGGGGGGTACCTAACGCTCCCTAGACCCCTTGGCACAGCCTAAGATCTAACTACCCCTAAAGACAGAAACAGGAAACCTATCTTGCCTCAGAGAAAATCCCCAAAGGATAGATAGCCCCCCACAAATATTGACTGTGAGAGGAGAGGGAAAAAACATACACAGATATTAAATCAGATTTTAGCATAGGAGGCCATACTAGCTAAAAAGAAAGAATAGAACAGAGTACTATGCGGTCAGTACAAAAACACTAGAAAATATCCACCACAAAAAATACGGATCACCACATCTGACTAAAGACATGGGGGGTATATCTGCATCTCCAGAGAAATAGCTAGGCTGCAAAAAATCCTTCACAGACCAAGCTGGACAAGACAAAAACATGAAAATGCACAGAACTATAAGGTCCACTGCAGGTGGACAGAAAAAACAAAGCCAGGACTTATCCTTTGTGAAAAACACAGCAAACTGGAGAAACCAGCAGGGAAGTGAATCCTTCAAGAACAATGGACAACTGGCACTGATTAAAGGATCCTGCGAAGCTATATACCCCAGTCCGTCCTGCAATTAGTAGAAAAACATGTCCACTCCTGCAATCCAGACACAACTGCATTACCCTCTACAACTACCAGAGGGAGCCCAAAAGCTGAATTCACAACATTTTGCCTATACTGCTTTTACCAATGCATAAAATGCATGGAGAAATCATTTTGAACGAAGCATCCTAACTTTTGTTAGAATGATGACAGGTTAAAATTTTTGGTGGTTTCTTGTTCAGTCCATAGGCCTACAGCATGTGGCAAACCGGTGACCATCCGACTCTATTAGTATAGGAGATACCTGAAAACATATCACACTTTTCCCCATAGTGCTTTTACCAATGAATAAAAAACAGGAGAAATCATTTCAAACGAAGCGTCCTAACTTTTGTTAGAATGATGACAGGTTAATATTTTTGTTGGTTTCTTGTTCAGTCCATAGGCCTACAGCATGTGGCAAACCTGTGAGCATCCAATTCTATTTGTATAGGAGATACCTGAAAACATATCACACTTTTTCCCCATAGTGCTTTTACCAATGCATGGAGAAATCATTTCTAACAAAGCGTCCTAACTTTTATTAGAATGATGACAGGTTAAAATTTTTGGTGGTTTCTTGTTCAGTCCATAGGCCTACAGCATGTGGCAAACCGGTGAGTATCCGACTTTTAGTATAGGAGATACCTGAAAACATATCATAGTTTTCCCCATAGTGCTTTTACCAATGCATAGAATGCATGGAGAAATCATTTTGAGCGAAGCGTCCTAACTTTTGTTAGAATGATGACAGGTTAAAATTTTTGGTGGTTTCTTGTTCAGTCCATAGGCCTACAGCATGTGGCAAACCGGTGAGTATCCGACTCTTAGTACAGGAGATACCTGAAAACATATCACACTTTTCCCCATAGTGCTTTTACCAATGCATAAAATGCATGGAGAAAACATTTCGAACGAAGCGTCCTAACTTTTGTTAGAATGATGACAGGTTAAAATTTTTAGTGGTTTCTTGTTCAGTCCATAGGCCTACAGCTTGTGGCAAACCGGTGAGCATCCGACTCTATTAGTATAGGAGATACCTGAAAACATATCACACTTTTCCCCATAGTGCTTTTACCATTGCATAAAATGCATGGAGAAATCATTTCAAACGAAGCGTCCTAACTTTTGTTAGAATGACAGGTTAAAATTATTGGTGGTTTCTTGTTCAGTCCATAGGCCTACAGCATGTGGCAAACCGGTGAGTATCCGACTCTTAGTATAGGAGATGCCTGAAAACATATCACACTTTTCCCCATAGTGCTTTTACCAATGCATAAAATGCATGGAGGAAACATTTCGAACGAAGCGTCCTAACTTTTGTTAGAATGATGACAGGTTAAAATTTTTGGTGGCTTCTTGTTCAGTCCATAGGCCTACAGCATGTGACAAACCGGTGAGCATCCGACTTAGTATAGGAGATACCTGAAAACATATCACACTTTTCCTGTAATGATCTGGTGGCCTTGGAGCAGCATGAGACGTACTCTGTAGAAGGTGGTCCCTGTACTGACCGCAAACCCTGAACCTAGCAGCGCAACTAAAAGCAGCCATGGGGGGTACCTAACTCTCCCTAGACCCCTCGGCACAGCCTAAGATCTAACTACCCCTAAAGACAGAAACAGGAAACCTATCTTGCCTCAGAGAAAATCCCCAAAGGATAGATAGCCCCCCACAAATATTGACTGTGAGAGGAGAGGGAAAAAACATACACAGATATTAAATCAGATTTTAGCATAGGAGGCCATACTAGCTAAAAAGAAAGAATAGAACAGAGTACTATGCGGTCAGTACAAAAACACTAGAAAATATCCACCACAAAAAATACGGATCACCACATCTGACTAAAGACATGGGGGGCATATCTGCATCTCCAGAGAAATAGCTAGGCTGCAAAAAATCCTTCACAGACCAAGCTGGACAAGACAAAAACATGAAAATGCACAGAACTATAAGGTCCACTGCAGGTGGACAGAAAAAACAAAGCCAGGACTTATCTTTGTGAAAAACACAGCAAACTGGAGAAACCAGCAGGGAAGTGAATCCTTCAAGAACAATGGACAACTGGAACTGATTAAAGGATCCTGCAAAGCTATATACCCCAGTCCGTCCTGCAATTAGTAGAAACACATGTCCACTCCTGCAATCCAGACACAACTGCATTACCCTCTACAACTACCAGAGGGAGCCCAAAAGCTGAATTCACAACATTTTCCCCATACTGCTTTTACCAATGCATAAAATGCATGGAGAAATCATTTCGAACGAAGCGTCCTAACTTTTGTTAGAATGATGACAGGTTAAATTTTTTGGTGGTTTCTTGTTCAGTCCATAGGCCTACAGCATGTGGCAATCCGGTGAGCATCCGACTCTATTAGTATAGGAGATACCTGAAAACATATCACACTTTTCCCCATAGTGCTTTTACCAATGCAAAAAATGCATGGAGAAATCATTTCGAACCAAGCGTCCTAACTTTTTTCAGAATGATGACAGGTTAAAATGTTTGCTTTCTTGTTCAGTCCGTAGGCCTACAGCATGTGGCAAACGGGTGAGCATCCGACTCTATTAGTATAGGAGATACCTGAAAACATATCACACTTTTCCCTATAGTGCTTTTACCAATGCAAAAAATGCATGGAGAAATCATTTCGAACGAAGCGTCCTAACTTTTGTCAGAATGATGACAGGTTAAAATGTTTGTTGGTTTCTTGTTCAGTCCATAGGCCTACAGCATGTGGCAAACCGGTGACCATCCGACTTTATTAGTATAGAAGATACCTGAAAACATATCACACTTTTCCCTATAGTGCTTTTACCAATGCATAAAATGCATGGAGAAAACATTTCGAAGAAAGCATCCTAACTTTTGTTCGAATGATGACAGGTTAAAATTTTTGGTGGTTTCTTGTTCAGTCCATAGGCCTACAGCATGTGGCAAACCGGTGAACATCCGACTCTTAGTATAGGAGATACCTGAAAACATATCACACTTTTCCCCATAGTGTTTTACCAATGCAAAAAATGCATGGAGAAATCATTTCAAACGAAGCGTCCTAACTTTTGTTAGAATGATGACAGGTTAAAAAATGTGGTGGTTTCTTGTTCAGTCCATAGGCCTACAGCATGTGGCAAACCTGTGAGCATCCAACTCTATTAGTATAGGAGATACCTGAAAACATCACAATTTTACCCATAGTGCTTTTACCAATGCATAAAATGCATGGAGAAAACATTTCGAACGAAGCGTCCTAACTTTTGTTAGAATGATGACAGGTTAAAATTTTTGGTGGTTTCTTGTTCAGTCCGTCGGCCTACAGCATGTGGCAAATCGGTCAGCATCTGACTCTTAATATAGGAGATACCTGAAAACATATCATACTTTTCCCCATAGTGCTTTTACCAATGCATAAAATGCATGGAGAAATCATTTCAAACGAAGCGTCCTAACTTTTGTTAGAATGATGACTGGTTAAAATTTTTGTTGGTTTCTTTTTCAGTCCATAGGCCTACAGCATGTGGCAAACCGGTGAGCATGCGGCTCTATTAGTATAGGAGATACCTGAAAACATATCACACTTTTCCCCATAGTGCTTTTACCAATGCATGGAGAAATCATTTCGAACGAAGCGTCCTAACTTTTGTAAGAATGATGACAGGTTAAATTTTTTGGTGGTTTCTTGTTCAGTCCATTGGCCTACAGCTTGTGGCAAACCGGTGAGCATCCGACTCTATTAGTATAGGAGATACCTGAAAACATATCACACTTTTCCCCATAGTGCTTTTACCAATGCATAGAATGCATGGAGAAATCATTTCAAACGAATCGTCCTAACTATTGTTAGAATGATGACAGGTTAAAATGTTTGTTGGTTTCTTGTTCAGTCCGTAGGCCTACAGCATGTGGCAAACCGGTGAGTATCCGACTCTTAGTATAGGAGATACCTGAAAACATATCACACTTTTCCCCATAGTGCTTTTACCAATGCATAAAATGCATGGAGGAAACATATCGAACGAAGCGTCCTAACTTTTGTTAGAATGATGACAGGTTAAAATTTTTGGTGGTTTCTTGTTCAGTCCATAGGCCTACAGCATGTGACAAACCGGTGAGCATCCGACTTAGTATAGGAGATACCTGAAAACATATCACACTTTTCCTGTAATGATCTGGTGGCCTTGGAGCAGCATGAGAAATACTCTGGAGAAGGTGGTCCCTGTACTGACCGCAAACAATGAACCTAGCAGCGCAACTAAATGCAGCCGTGGGGGGTACCTAACTCTCCCTAGACCCCTCGGCACAGCCTAAGATCTAACTACCCCTAAAGACAGAAACAGGAAACCTATCTTGCCTCAGAGAAAATCCCCAAAAGGATAGATAGCCCCCCACAAATATTGACTGTGAGAGGAGAGGGAAAAAACATACACAGATATTAAATCAGATTTTAGCATAGGAGGCCATACTAGCTAAAAAGAAAGAATAGAACAGAGTACTATGCGGTCAGTACAAAAACACTAGAAAATATCCACCACAGAAAATACGGATCACCACATCTGACTAAAGACATGGGGGGTATATCTGCATCTCCAGAGAAATAGCTAGGCTGCAAAAAATCCTTCACAGACCAAGCTGGACAAGACAAAAACATGAAAATGCACAGAACTATAAGGTCCACTGCAGGTGGACAGAAAAAACAAAGCCAGGACTTATCTTTGTAGAAAAACACAGCAAACTGGAGAGACCAGCAGGGAAGTGAATCCTTCAAGAACAATGGACAACTGGCACTGATTAAAGGATCCTGCAAAGCTATATACCCCAGTACGTCCTGCAATTAGTAGAAACACATGTCCACTCCTGCAATCCAGACACAACTGCATTACCCTCTACAACTACCAGAGGGAGCCCAAAAGCTGAATTCACAACATTTTCCCCATACTGCTTTTACCAATGCATAAAATGCATGGAGAAATCATTTCGAACGAAGCGTCCTAACTTTTGTTAGAATGATGACAGGTTAAAATTTTTGGTGGTTTCTTGTTCAGTCCATAGGCCTACAGCATGTGGCAAACCGGTGAGCATCCGACTCTATTAGTATAGGAGATACCTGAAAACATATCACACTTTTCCCCATAGTGCTTTTACCAATGCATAAAATGCATGGAGAAATCATTTCAAACGAAGCGTCCTAACTTTTGTTAGAATGATGACAGGTTAAAATTTTTGGTGGTTTCTTGTTCAGTCCATAGACCTACAGCATGTGGCAAACCGGTGAGCATCCGACTCTATTAGTATAGGAGATACCTGAAAACATATCACACTTTTCCCCATAGTGCTTTTACCAATGCATAAAATGCAAGAGAAATCATTTCAAACGAAGCGTCCTAACTTTTGTTAGAACGATGACAGGTTAAAATTTTTGGTGGTTTCTTGTTCAGTCCATAGGCCTACAGCATGTGGCAAACCGGTGAGTATCCGACTCTTAGTATAGGAGATACCTGAAAACATATCACACTTTTCCCCATAGTTCTTTTACCAATGCATAAAATGCATGGAGGAAACATATCGAACGAAGCGTCCTAACTTTTGTTCGAATGATGACAGGTTAAAATTTTTGGTGGTTTCTTGTTCAGTCCATAGGCCTACAGCATGTGACAAACCGGTGAGCATCCGACTTAGTATAGGAGATACCTGAAAACATATCACACTTTTCCTGTAATGATCTGGTGGCCTTGGAGCAGCATGAGAAATACTCTAGAGAAGGTGGTCCCTGTACTGACCGCAAACCCCAGTCCGTCCTGCAATTAGTAGAAACACATGTCCACTCCTGCAATCCAGACACAACTGCATTACCATCTACAACTACCAGAGGGAGACCAAAAGCTGAATTCACAACATTTTCCCCATACTGCTTTTACCAATGCATAAAATGCATGGGGAAATCATTTCGAACGAAGCGTCCTAACTTTTCTTAGAATGATGACAGGTTAAAATTTTTGGTGGTTTCTTGTTCAGTCCATAGGCCTACAGCATGTGGCAAACCGGTGAGCATCCGACTCTATTAGTATAGGAGATACCTGAAAACATATCACACTTTTCCCCATAGTGCTTTTACCAATGCATAAAATGCATGGAGAAATCATTTCGAACGAAGCGTCCTAACATTTGTTAGAATGATGACAGGTTAAAATTTTTGGTGGTTTCTTGTTCAGCCCATAGGCCTACAGCATGTGGCAATCCGGTGAGCATCCAAATCTATTAGTATAGGAGATACCTGAAAACATATCACACTTTTCCCCATAGTGCTTTTACCAATGCAAAAAATGCATGGAGAAATCATTTCGAACCAAGCGTCCTAAATTTTTTCAGAATGATGACAGGTTAAAATGTTTGTTGGTTTCTTGTTCAGTCCGTAGGCCTACAGCATGTGGCAAACCGGTGAGCATCCGACTCTTTAAGTATAGGAGATACCTGAAAACATATCACACTTTTCCCCATAGTGCTTTTACCAATGCAAAAAATGCATGGAGAAATCATTTCGAACCAAGCGTCCTAACTTTTGTCAGAATGATGACAGGTTAAAATGTTTGTTGGTTTCTTGTTCAGTCCGTAGGCCTACAGCATGTGGCAAACCGGTGAGTATCCGACTC
Source organism: Ranitomeya imitator (assembly GCF_032444005.1). Taxonomy (NCBI): domain Eukaryota; kingdom Metazoa; phylum Chordata; class Amphibia; order Anura; family Dendrobatidae; genus Ranitomeya; species Ranitomeya imitator. The sequence continues at coordinate 584,039,559 of NC_091282.1, forward strand.
TTAGTATAGGAGATACCTGAAAACATATCACACTTTTCCCCATAGTGCTTTTACCAATGCATAAAATGCATGGAGGAAACATATCGAACGAAGCGTCCTAACTTTTGTTAGAATGATGACAGGTTAAAATTTTTGGTGGTTTCTTGTTCAGTCCATAGGCCTACAGCATGTGACAAACCGGTGAGCATCCGACTTAGTATAGGAGATACCTGAAAACATATCACACTTTTCCTGTAATGATCTGGTGGCCTTGGAGCAGCATGAGAAATACTCTGGAGAAGGTGGACCCTGTACTGACCGCAAACAATGAACCTAGCAGCGCAACTAAAAGCAGCCGTGGGGGGTACCTAACTCTCCCTAGACCCCTCGGCACAGCCTAAGATCTAACTACCCCTAAAGACAGAAACAGGAAACCTATCTTGCCTCAGAGAAAATCCCCAAAAGGATAGATAGCCCCCCACAAATATTGACTGTGAGAGGAGAGGGAAAAAACATACACAGATATGAAATCAGATTTTAGCATAGGAGGCCATACTAGCTAAAAAGAAAGAATAGAATACAGTACTATGCGGTCAGTACAAAAACACTAGAAAATATCCACCACAGAAAATACGGATCACCACATCTGACTAAAGACATGAGAGGTATATCTGCATCTCCAGAGAAATAGCTAGGCTGCAAAAAATCCTTCACAGACCAAGCTGGACAAGACAAAAACATGAAAATGCACAGAACTATAAGGTCCACTGCAGGTGGACAGAAAAAACAAAGCCAGGACTTATCTTTGTAGAAAAACACAGCAAACTGGAGAGACCAGCAGGGAAGTGAATCCTTCAAGAACAATGGACAACTGGCACTGATTAAAGGATCCTGCAAAGCTATATACCCCAGTACGTCCTGCAATTAGTAGAAACACATGTCCACTCCTGCAATCCAGACACAACTGCATTACCCTCTACAACTACCAGAGGGAGCCCAAAAGCTGAATTCACAACATTTTCCCCATACTGCTTTTACCAATGCATAAAATGCATGGAGAAATCATTTCGAACGAAGCGTCCTAACATTTGTTAGAATGATGACAGGTTAAAATTTTTGGTGGTTTCTTGTTCAGCCCATAGGCCTACAGCATGTGGCAATCCGGTGAGCATCCGACTCTATTAGTATAGGAGATACCTGAAAACATATCACACTTTTCCCCATAGTGCTTTTACCAATGCAAAAAATGCATGGAGAAATCATTTCGAACCAAGCGTCCTAAATTTTTTCAGAATGATGACAGGTTAAAATGTTTGTTGGTTTCTTGTTCAGTCCGTAGGCTTACAGCATGTGGCAAACCGATGAGCATCCGACTCTTTAAGTATAGGAGATACCTGAAAACATATCACACTTTTCCCCATAGTGCTTTTACCAATGCAAAAAATGCATGGAGAAATCATTTCGAACCAAGCGTCCTAACTTTTGTTAGAATGATGACAGGTTAAAATTTTTGGTGGTTTCTTGTTCAGTCCATAGGCCTACAGCATGTGGAAAACCGGTGAGTATCCGACTCTTAGTATAGGAGATACCTGAAAACATATCATACTTTTCCCCATAGTGCTTTTACCAATGCATAGAATGCATGGAGAAATCATTTCGAACGAAGCGTCCTAACTTTTGTTAGAATTATGACAGGTTAAAATTTTTGGTGGTTTCTTGTTCAGTCCATAGGCCTACAGCATGTGGGAAACCAGTGGGCATCCGACTCTTAGTATAGGAGATACCTGAAAACATATCACACTTTTCCCCATAGTGCTTTTACCATTGCATAAAATGCATGGAGAAATCATTTCAAATGAAGCGTCCTAACTTTTGTTAGAATTATGACAGGTTAAATTTTTTGGTGGTTTCTTGTTCAGTCTATAGGCCTACTGCATGTGGCAAACCGGTGAGAATGCGGCTCTTAGTATAGGAGATACCTGAAAACATATCATACTTTTCCCCATAGTGCTTTTACCAATGCATAAAATGCATGGAGAAATCATTTCAAACGAAGCATCCTAACTTTTGTTAGAATGATGACAGGTTAAAATTTTTGTTGGTTTCTTGTTCAGTCCATAGGCCTACAGCATGTGGCAAACCTGTGAGCATCCAACTCTATTTGTATAGGAGATACCTGAAAACATATCACACTTTTCCCCATAGTGCTTTTACCAATGCATGGAGAAATCATTTCTAACAAAGCATCCTAACTTTTGTTAGAATGATGACAGGTTAAAATTTTTGGTGGTTTCTTGTTCAGTCCATAGGCCTACAGCATGTGGCAAACCGGTGAGCATGCGGCTCTTAGTATAGGAGATACCTGAAAACATATCATACTTTTCCCCATAGTGCTTTTACCAATGCATAAAATGCATGGAGAAATCATTTCAAACGAAGCGTCCTAACTTTTGTTAGAATGATGACAGGTTATTATTTTTGTTGGTTTCTTGTTCAGTCCATAGGCCTACAGCATGTGGCAAACCTGTGAGCATCCAACTCTATTTGTATAGGAGATACCTGAAAACATATCACACTTTTCCCCATAGTGCTTTTACCAATGCATGGAGAAATCATTTCTAACGTAGCATCCTAACTTTTGTTAGAATGATGACAGGTTAAAATTTTTGTTGGTTTCTTGTTCAGTCCATAGGCCTACAGCATGTGGCAAACCTGTGAGCATCCAACTCTATTTGTATAGGAGATACCTGAAAACATATCATACTTTTCCCCCATAGTGCTTTTACCAATGCATAGAATGCATGGAGAAATCATTTTGAGCGAAGCGTCCTAACTTTTGTTAGAATGATGACAGGTTAAAATTTTTGGTGGTTTCTTGTTCAGTCCATAGGCCTACAGCATGTGGCAAACCGGTGAGTATCCAACTCTTAGTACAGGAGATACCTGAAAACATATCACACTTTTCCCCATAGTGCTTTTAACAATGCATAAAATGCATGGAGAAAACATTTCGAGCGAAGCGTCCTAACTTTTGTTAGAATGATGACAGGTTAAAATTTTTGGTGGTTTCTTGTTCAGTCAGTCGGCCTACAGCATGTGGCAAACCGGTGAGCATCCGAGTCTTAGTATAGGAGATTCCTGAAAATATATACTTTTCCCCATAGTGCTTTTACCATTGCATAAAATGCATGGAGAAATCATTTTAAACGAAGCGTCCAAACTTTTGTTAGAATGACAGGTTAAAATTTTTGGTGGTTTCTTGTTCAGTCCATAGGCCTACAGCATGTGGCAATCCGGTAAGTATCCGACTCTTAGTATAGGAGATACCTGAAAACATATCACACTTTTCCCTATAGTGCTTTTACCAATGCATAAAATGCATGGAGAAATCATTTCGAACGAAGCGTCCTAACTTTTGTTAGAATGATGACAGGTTAAAATTTTTGGTTGTTTCTTGTTCAGTCCATAGGCCTACAGCATGTGACAAACCGGTGAGTATCCAACGTAGTATAGGAGATACCTGAAAACAAATCACACTTTTCCTGTTATGATCTGGTGGCCTTGGAGCAGCATGAGACGTACTCTGGAGAAGGTGGTCCCTGTACTGACCGCAAACAATGAACCTAGCAGCGCAACTAAAAGCAGCCGTGGGGGGTACCTAACTCTCCCTAGACCCCTCGGCACAGCCTAAGATCTAACTACCCCTAAAGACAGAAACAGGAAACCTATCTTGCCTCAGAGAAAATCCCCAAAGGATAGATAGCCCCCCACAAATATTGACTGTGAGAGGAGAGGGAAAAAACATACACAGATATTAAATCAGATTTTAGCATAGGAGGCCATACTAGCTAAAAAGAAAGAATAGAACAGAGTACTATGCGGTCAGTACAAAAACACTAGAAAATATCCACCACAAAAAATACGGATCACCACATCTGACTAAAGACATGGGGGGTATATCTGCATCTCCAGAGAAATAGCTAGGCTGCAAAAAATCCTTCACAGACCAAGCTGGACAAGACAAAAACATGAAAATGCACAGAACTATAAGGTCCACTGCAGGTGGACAGAAAAAACAAAGCCAGGACTTATCCTTTGTGAAAAACACAGCAAACTGGAGAAACCAGCAGGGAAGTGAATCCTTCAAGAACAATGGACAACTGGCACTGATTAAAGGATCCTGCGAAGCTATATACCCCAGTCCGTCCTGCAATTAGTAGAAAAACATATCCACTCCTGCAATCCAGACACAACTGCATTACCCTCTACAACTACCAGAGGGAGCCCAAAAGCTGAATTCACAACATTTTGCCCATACTGCTTTTACCAATGCATAAAATGCATGGAGAAATCATTTTGAACGAAGCATCCTAACTTTTGTTAGAATGATGACAGGTTAAAATTTTTGGTGGTTTCTTGTTCAGTCCATAGGCCTACAGCATGTGGCAAACCGGTGACCATCCGACTCTATTAGTATAGGAGATACCTGAAAACATATCACACTTTTCCCCATAGTGCTTTTACCAATGAATAAAAAACAGGAGAAATCATTTCAAACGAAGCGTCCTAACTTTTGTTAGAATGATGACAGGTTAATATTTTTGTTGGTTTCTTGTTCAGTCCATAGGCCTACAGCATGTGGCAAACCTGTGAGCATCCAATTCTATTTGTATAGGAGATACCTGAAAACATATCACACTTTTTCCCCATAGTGCTTTTACCAATGCATGGAGAAATCATTTCTAACAAAGCGTCCTAACTTTTATTAGAATGATGACAGGTTAAAATTTTTGGTGGTTTCTTGTTCAGTCCATAGGCCTACAGCATGTGGCAAACCGGTGAGTATCCGACTTTTAGTATAGGAGATACCTGAAAACATATCATAGTTTTCCCCATAGTGCTTTTACCAATGCATAGAATGCATGGAGAAATCATTTTGAGCGAAGCGTCCTAACTTTTGTTAGAATGATGACAGGTTAAAATTTTTGGTGGTTTCTTGTTCAGTCCATAGGCCTACAGCATGTGGCAAACCGGTGAGTATCCGACTCTTAGTACAGGAGATACCTGAAAACATATCACACTTTTCCCCATAGTGCTTTTACCAATGCATAAAATGCATGGAGAAAACATTTCGAACGAAGCGTCCTAACTTTTGTTAGAATGATGACAGGTTAAAATTTTTAGTGGTTTCTTGTTCAGTCCATAGGCCTACAGCTTGTGGCAAACCGGTGAGCATCCGACTCTATTAGTATAGGAGATACCTGAAAACATATCACACTTTTCCCCATAGTGCTTTTACCATTGCATAAAATGCATGGAGAAATCATTTCAAACGAAGCGTCCTAACTTTTGTTAGAATGACAGGTTAAAATTATTGGTGGTTTCTTGTTCAGTCCATAGGCCTACAGCATGTGGCAAACCGGTGAGTATCCGACTCTTAGTATAGGAGATGCCTGAAAACATATCACACTTTTCCCCATAGTGCTTTTACCAATGCATAAAATGCATGGAGGAAACATTTCGAACGAAGCGTCCTAACTTTTGTTAGAATGATGACAGGTTAAAATTTTTGGTGGCTTCTTGTTCAGTCCATAGGCCTACAGCATGTGACAAACCGGTGAGCATCCGACTTAGTATAGGAGATACCTGAAAACATATCACACTTTTCCTGTAATGATCTGGTGGCCTTGGAGCAGCATGAGACGTACTCTGTAGAAGGTGGTCCCTGTACTGACCGCAAACCCTGAACCTAGCAGCGCAACTAAAAGCAGCCATGGGGGGTACCTAACTCTCCCTAGACCCCTCGGCACAGCCTAAGATCTAACTACCCCTAAAGACAGAAACAGGAAACCTATCTTGCCTCAGAGAAAATCCCCAAAGGATAGATAGCCCCCCACAAATATTGACTGTGAGAGGAGAGGGAAAAAACATACACAGATATTAAATCAGATTTTAGCATAGGAGGCCATACTAGCTAAAAAGAAAGAATAGAACAGAGTACTATGCGGTCAGTACAAAAACACTAGAAAATATCCACCACAAAAAATACGGATCACCACATCTGACTAAAGACATGGGGGGTATATCTGCATCTCCAGAGAAATAGCTAGGCTGCAAAAAATCCTTCACAGACCAAGCTGGACAAGACAAAAACATGAAAATGCACAGAACTATAAGGTCCACTGCAGGTGGACAGAAAAAACAAAGCCAGGACTTATCTTTGTGAAAAACACAGCAAACTGGAGAAACCAGCAGGGAAGTGAATCCTTCAAGAACAATGGACAACTGGAACTGATTAAAGGATCCTGCAAAGCTATATACCCCAGTCCGTCCTGCAATTAGTAGAAACACATGTCCACTCCTGCAATCCAGACACAACTGCATTACCCTCTACAACTACCAGAGGGAGCCCAAAAGCTGAATTCACAACATTTTCCCCATACTGCTTTTACCAATGCATAAAATGCATGGAGAAATCATTTCGAACGAAGCGTCCTAACTTTTGTTAGAATGATGACAGGTTAAATTTTTTGGTGGTTTCTTGTTCAGTCCATAGGCCTACAGCATGTGGCAATCCGGTGAGCATCCGACTCTATTAGTATAGGAGATACCTGAAAACATATCACACTTTTCCCCATAGTGCTTTTACCAATGCAAAAAATGCATGGAGAAATCATTTCGAACCAAGCGTCCTAACTTTTTTCAGAATGATGACAGGTTAAAATGTTTGCTTTCTTGTTCAGTCCGTAGGCCTACAGCATGTGGCAAACGGGTGAGCATCCGACTCTATTAGTATAGGAGATACCTGAAAACATATCACACTTTTCCCTATAGTGCTTTTACCAATGCAAAAAATGCATGGAGAAATCATTTCGAACGAAGCGTCCTAACTTTTGTCAGAATGATGACAGGTTAAAATGTTTGTTGGTTTCTTGTTCAGTCCATAGGCCTACAGCATGTGGCAAACCGGTGACCATCCGACTTTATTAGTATAGAAGATACCTGAAAACATATCACACTTTTCCCTATAGTGCTTTTACCAATGCATAAAATGCATGGAGAAAACATTTCGAAGAAAGCATCCTAACTTTTGTTCGAATGATGACAGGTTAAAATTTTTGGTGGTTTCTTGTTCAGTCCATAGGCCTACAGCATGTGGCAAACCGGTGAACATCCGACTCTTAGTATAGGAGATACCTGAAAACATATCACACTTTTCCCCATAGTGTTTTACCAATGCAAAAAATGCATGGAGAAATCATTTCAAACGAAGCGTCCTAACTTTTGTTAGAATGATGACAGGTTAAAAAATGTGGTGGTTTCTTGTTCAGTCCATAGGCCTACAGCATGTGGCAAACCTGTGAGCATCCAACTCTATTAGTATAGGAGATACCTGAAAACATCACAATTTTACCCATAGTGCTTTTACCAATGCATAAAATGCATGGAGAAAACATTTCGAACGAAGCGTCCTAACTTTTGTTAGAATGATGACAGGTTAAAATTTTTGGTGGTTTCTTGTTCAGTCCGTCGGCCTACAGCATGTGGCAAATCGGTCAGCATCTGACTCTTAATATAGGAGATACCTGAAAACATATCATACTTTTCCCCATAGTGCTTTTACCAATGCATAAAATGCATGGAGAAATCATTTCAAACGAAGCGTCCTAACTTTTGTTAGAATGATGACTGGTTAAAATTTTTGTTGGTTTCTTTTTCAGTCCATAGGCCTACAGCATGTGGCAAACCGGTGAGCATGCGGCTCTATTAGTATAGGAGATACCTGAAAACATATCACACTTTTCCCCATAGTGCTTTTACCAATGCATGGAGAAATCATTTCGAACGAAGCGTCCTAACTTTTGTAAGAATGATGACAGGTTAAATTTTTTGGTGGTTTCTTGTTCAGTCCATTGGCCTACAGCTTGTGGCAAACCGGTGAGCATCCGACTCTATTAGTATAGGAGATACCTGAAAACATATCACACTTTTCCCCATAGTGCTTTTACCAATGCATAGAATGCATGGAGAAATCATTTCAAACGAATCGTCCTAACTATTGTTAGAATGATGACAGGTTAAAATGTTTGTTGGTTTCTTGTTCAGTCCGTAGGCCTACAGCATGTGGCAAACCGGTGAGTATCCGACTCTTAGTATAGGAGATACCTGAAAACATATCACACTTTTCCCCATAGTGCTTTTACCAATGCATAAAATGCATGGAGGAAACATATCGAACGAAGCGTCCTAACTTTTGTTAGAATGATGACAGGTTAAAATTTTTGGTGGTTTCTTGTTCAGTCCATAGGCCTACAGCATGTGACAAACCGGTGAGCATCCGACATAGTATAGGAGATACCTGAAAACATATCACACTTTTCCTGTAATGATCTGGTGGCCTTGGAGCAGCATGAGAAATACTCTGGAGAAGGTGGTCCCTGTACTGACCGCAAACAATGAACCTAGCAGCGCAACTAAATGCAGCCGTGGGGGGTACCTAACTCTCCCTAGACCCCTCGGCACAGCCTAAGATCTAACTACCCCTAAAGACAGAAACAGGAAACCTATCTTGCCTCAGAGAAAATCCCCAAAAGGATAGATAGCCCCCCACAAATATTGACTGTGAGAGGAGAGGGAAAAAACATACACAGATATTAAATCAGATTTTAGCATAGGAGGCCATACTAGCTAAAAAGAAAGAATAGAACAGAGTACTATGCGGTCAGTACAAAAACACTAGAAAATATCCACCACAGAAAATACGGATCACCACATCTGACTAAAGACATGGGGGGTATATCTGCATCTCCAGAGAAATAGCTAGGCTGCAAAAAATCCTTCACAGACCAAGCTGGACAAGACAAAAACATGAAAATGCACAGAACTATAAGGTCCACTGCAGGTGGACAGAAAAAACAAAGCCAGGACTTATCTTTGTAGAAAAACACAGCAAACTGGAGAGACCAGCAGGGAAGTGAATCCTTCAAGAACAATGGACAACTGGCACTGATTAAAGGATCCTGCAAAGCTATATACCCCAGTACGTCCTGCAATTAGTAGAAACACATGTCCACTCCTGCAATCCAGACACAACTGCATTACCCTCTACAACTACCAGAGGGAGCCCAAAAGCTGAATTCACAACATTTTCCCCATACTGCTTTTACCAATGCATAAAATGCATGGAGAAATCATTTCGAACGAAGCGTCCTAACTTTTGTTAGAATGATGACAGGTTAAAATTTTTGGTGGTTTCTTGTTCAGTCCATAGGCCTACAGCATGTGGCAAACCGGTGAGCATCCGACTCTATTAGTATAGGAGATACCTGAAAACATATCACACTTTTCCCCATAGTGCTTTTACCAATGCATAAAATGCATGGAGAAATCATTTCAAACGAAGCGTCCTAACTTTTGTTAGAATGATGACAGGTTAAAATTTTTGGTGGTTTCTTGTTCAGTCCATAGACCTACAGCATGTGGCAAACCGGTGAGCATCCGACTCTATTAGTATAGGAGATACCTGAAAACATATCACACTTTTCCCCATAGTGCTTTTACCAATGCATAAAATGCAAGAGAAATCATTTCAAACGAAGCGTCCTAACTTTTGTTAGAACGATGACAGGTTAAAATTTTTGGTGGTTTCTTGTTCAGTCCATAGGCCTACAGCATGTGGCAAACCGGTGAGTATCCGACTCTTAGTATAGGAGATACCTGAAAACATATCACACTTTTCCCCATAGTTCTTTTACCAATGCATAAAATGCATGGAGGAAACATATCGAACGAAGCGTCCTAACTTTTGTTCGAATGATGACAGGTTAAAATTTTTGGTGGTTTCTTGTTCAGTCCATAGGCCTACAGCATGTGACAAACCGGTGAGCATCCGACTTAGTATAGGAGATACCTGAAAACATATCACACTTTTCCTGTAATGATCTGGTGGCCTTGGAGCAGCATGAGAAATACTCTAGAGAAGGTGGTCCCTGTACTGACCGCAAACCCCAGTCCGTCCTGCAATTAGTAGAAACACATGTCCACTCCTGCAATCCAGACACAACTGCATTACCATCTACAACTACCAGAGGGAGACCAAAAGCTGAATTCACAACATTTTCCCCATACTGCTTTTACCAATGCATAAAATGCATGGAGAAATCATTTCGAACCAAGCGTCCTAAATTTTTTCAGAATGATGACAGGTTAAAATGTTTGTTGGTTTCTTGTTCAGTCCGTAGGCCTACAGCATGTGGCAAACCGGTGAGCATCCGACTCTTTAAGTATAGGAGATACCTGAAAACATATCACACTTTTCCCCATAGTGCTTTTACCAATGCAAAAAATGCATGGAGAAATCATTTCGAACCAAGCGTCCTAACTTTTGTCAGAATGATGACAGGTTAAAATGTTTGTTGGTTTCTTGTTCAGTCCGTAGGCCTACAGCATGTGGCAAACCGGTGAGTATCCGACTCTTAGTATAGGAGATACCTGAAAACATATCACACTTTTCCCCATAGTGCTTTTACCAATGCATAAAATGCATGGAGGAAACATATCGAACGAAGCGTCCTAACTTTTGTTAGAATGATGACAGGTTAAAATTTTTGGTGGTTTCTTGTTCAGTCCATAGGCCTACAGCATGTGACAAACCGGTGAGCATCCGACTTAGTATAGGAGATACCTGAAAACATATCACACTTTTCCTGTAATGATCTGGTGGCCTTGGAGCAGCATGAGAAATACTCTGGAGAAGGTGGTCCTTGTACTGACCGCAAACAATGAACCTAGCAGCGCAACTAAAAGCAGCCGTGGGGGGTACCTAACTCTCCCTAGACCCCTCGGCACAGCCTAAGATCTAACTACCCCTAAAGACAGAAACAGGAAACCTATCTTGCCTCAGAGAAAATCCCTAAAAGGATAGATAGCCCCCCACAAATATTGACTGTGAGAGGAGAGGGAAAAAACATACACAGATATGAAATCAGATTTTAGCATAGGAGGCCATACTAGCTAAAAAGAAAGAATAGAATACAGTACTATGCGGTCAGTACAAAAACACTAGAAAATATCCACCACAGAAAATACGGATCACCACATCTGACTAAAGACATGGGAGGTATATCTGCATCTCCAGAGAAATAGCTAGGCTGCAAAAAATCCTTCACAGACCAAGCTGGACAAGACAAAAACATGAAAATGCACAGAACTATAAGGTCCACTGCAGGTGGACAGAAAAAACAAAGCCAGGACTTATCTTTGTAGAAAAACACAGCAAACTGGAGAGACCAGCAGGGAAGTGAATCCTTCAAGAACAATGGACAACTGGCACTGATTAAAGGATCCTGCAAAGCTATATACCCCAGTACGTCCTGCAATTAGTAGAAACACATGTCCACTCCTGCAATCCAGACACAACTGCATTACCCTCTACAACTACCAGAGGGAGCCCAAAAGCTGAATTCACAACATTTTCCCCATACTGCTTTTACCAATGCATAAAATGCATGGAGAAATCATTTCGAACGAAGCGTCCTAACATTTGTTAGAATGATGACAGGTTAAAATTTTTGGTGGTTTCTTGTTCAGCCCATAGGCCTACAGCATGTGGCAATCCGGTGAGCATCCGACTCTATTAGTATAGGAGATACCTGAAAACATATCACACTTTTCCCCATAGTGCTTTTACCAATGCAAAAAATGCATGGAGAAATCATTTCGAACCAAGCGTCCTAAATTTTTTCAGAATGATGACAGGTTAAAATGTTTGTTGGTTTCTTGTTCAGTCCGTAGGCTTACAGCATGTGGCAAACCGATGAGCATCCGACTCTTTAAGTATAGGAGATACCTGAAAACATATCACACTTTTCCCCATAGTGCTTTTACCAATGCAAAAAATGCATGGAGAAATCATTTCGAACCAAGCGTCCTAACTTTTGTTAGAATGATGACAGGTTAAAATTTTTGGTGGTTTCTTGTTCAGTCCATAGGCCTACAGCATGTGGAAAACCGGTGAGTATCCGACTCTTAGTATAGGAGATACCTGAAAACATATCATACTTTTCCCCATAGTGCTTTTACCAATGCATAGAATGCATGGAGAAATCATTTCGAACGAAGCGTCCTAACTTTTGTTAGAATTATGACAGGTTAAAATTTTTGGTGGTTTCTTGTTCAGTCCATAGGCCTACAGCATGTGGGAAACCAGTGGGCATCCGACTCTTAGTATAGGAGATACCTGAAAACATATCACACTTTTCCCCATAGTGCTTTTACCATTGCATAAAATGCATGGAGAAATCATTTCAAATGAAGCGTCCTAACTTTTGTTAGAATTATGACAGGTTAAATTTTTTGGTGGTTTCTTGTTCAGTCTATAGGCCTACTGCATGTGGCAAACCGGTGAGAATGCGGCTCTTAGTATAGGAGATACCTGAAAACATATCATACTTTTCCCCATAGTGCTTTTACCAATGCATAAAATGCATGGAGAAATCATTTCAAACGAAGCATCCTAACTTTTGTTAGAATGATGACAGGTTAAAATTTTTGTTGGTTTCTTGTTCAGTCCATAGGCCTACAGCATGTGGCAAACCTGTGAGCATCCAACTCTATTTGTATAGGAGATACCTGAAAACATATCACACTTTTCCCCATAGTGCTTTTACCAATGCATGGAGAAATCATTTCTAACAAAGCATCCTAACTTTTGTTAGAATGATGACAGGTTAAAATTTTTGGTGGTTTCTTGTTCAGTCCATAGGCCTACAGCATGTGGCAAACCGGTGAGCATGCGGCTCTTAGTATAGGAGATACCTGAAAACATATCATACTTTTCCCCATAGTGCTTTTACCAATGCATAAAATGCATGGAGAAATCATTTCAAACGAAGCGTCCTAACTTTTGTTAGAATGATGACAGGTTATTATTTTTGTTGGTTTCTTGTTCAGTCCATAGGCCTACAGCATGTGGCAAACCTGTGAGCATCCAACTCTATTTGTATAGGAGATACCTGAAAACATATCACACTTTTCCCCATAGTGCTTTTACCAATGCATGGAGAAATCATTTCTAACGTAGCATCCTAACTTTTGTTAGAATGATGACAGGTTAAAATTTTTGGTGGTTTCTTGTTCAGTCCATAGGCCTACAGCATGTGGCAAACCGGTGAGTATCCGACTCTTAGTATAGGAGATACCTGAAAACATATCATACTTTTCCCCCATAGTGCTTTTACCAATGCATAGAATGCATGGAGAAATCATTTTGAGCGAAGCGTCCTAACTTTTGTTAGAATGATGACAGGTTAAAATTTTTGGTGGTTTCTTGTTCAGTCCATAGGCCTACAGCATGTGGCAAACCGGTGAGTATCCAACTCTTAGTACAGGAGATACCTGAAAACATATCACACTTTTCCTCATAGTGCTTTTAACAATGCATAAAATGCATGGAGAAAACATTTCGAGCGAAGCGTCCTAACTTTTGTTAGAATGATGACAGGTTAAAATTTTTGGTGGTTTCTTGTTCAGTCAGTCGGCCTACAGCATGTGGCAAACCGGTGAGCATCCGAGTCTTAGTATAGGAGATTCCTGAAAATATATACTTTTCCCCATAGTGCTTTTACCATTGCATAAAATGCATGGAGAAATCATTTTAAACGAAGCGTCCAAACTTTTGTTAGAATGACAGGTTAAAATTTTTGGTGGTTTCTTGTTCAGTCCATAGGCCTACAGCATGTGGCAATCCGGTAAGTATCCGACTCTTAGTATAGGAGATACCTGAAAACATATCACACTTTTCCCTATAGTGCTTTTACCAATGCATAAAATGCATGGAGAAATCATTTCGAACGAAGCGTCCTAACTTTTGTTAGAATGATGACAGGTTAAAATTTTTGGTTGTTTCTTGTTCAGTCCATAGGCCTACAGCATGTGACAAACCGGTGAGTATCCAACGTAGTATAGGAGATACCTGAAAACAAATCACACTTTTCCTGTTATGATCTGGTGGCCTTGGAGCAGCATGAGACGTACTCTGGAGAAGGTGGTCCCTGTACTGACCGCAAACAATGAACCTAGCAGCGCAACTAAAAGCAGCCGTGGGGGGTACCTAACTCTCCCTAGACCCCTCGGCACAGCCTAAGATCTAACTACCCCTAAAGACAGAAACAGGAAACCTATCTTGCCTCAGTGAAAATCCCCAAAAGGATAGATAGCCCCCCACAAATATTGACTGTGAGAGGAGAGGGAAAAAACATACACAGATATGAAATCAGATTTTAGCATAGGAGGCCATACTAGCTAAAAAGAAAGAATAGAACAGAGTACTATGCGGTCAGTACAAAAACACTAGAAAATATCCACCACAGAAAATACGAATCACCACATTTGACTAAAGACATGGGGGGTATATCTGCATCTCCAGAGAAATAGCTAGGCTGCAAAAAATCCTTCACAGACCAAGCTGGACAAGACAAAAACATGAAAATGCACAGAACTATAAGGTCCACTGCAGGTGGACAGAAAAAACAAAGCCAGGACTTATCTTTGTAGAAAAACACAGCAAACTGGAGAGACCAGCAGGGAAGTGAATCCTTCAAGAACAATGGACAACTGGCACTGATTAAAGGATCCTGCAAAGCTATATACCCCAGTCCGTCCTGCAATTAGTAGAAACACATGTCCACTCCTGCAATCCAGACACAACTGCATTACCCTCTACAACTACCAGAGGGAGCCCAAAAGCTGAATTCACAACATATTCCCCATACTGCTTTTACCAATCATTTTGAACGAAACGTCCTAACTTTTGTTAGAATGATGACAGGTTAAAATTTTTGGTGGTTTCTTGTTCAGTCCATAGGCCTACAGCATGTGGCAAACCGGTGAGCATCCAACTCGACTCTATTAGTATAGGAGATACCTGAAAACATATCACACTTTTCCCCATAGTGCTTTTACCAATGCAAAAAATGCATGGAGAAATCATTTCGAACCAAGCGTCCTAACTTTTGTCAGAATGATGACAGGTTAAAATGTTTGTTGGTTTCTTGTTCAGTCCGTAGGCCTGCAGCATGTGGCAAACCGGTGAGCATCCGACTCTATTAGTATAGGAGATACCTGAAAACATATCACACTTTTCCCCATTATGCTTTTACCAATGCGTAAAATGCAAGAGAAATCATTTCAAACGAAGCGTCCTAACTTTTGTTAGAACGATGACAGGTTAAAATTTTTGGTGGTTTCTTGATCAGTCCATAGGCCTACAGCATGTGGCAAACCGGTGACCATCCGACTCTATTAGTATAGGAGATACCTGAAAACATATCACACTTTTCCCTATAGTGCTTTTACCAATGCATAAAATGCATGGAGAAAACATTTCGAACGAAGCGTCCTAACTCTTGTTCGAATGATGACAGGTTAAAATTTTTGGTGGTTTCTTGTTCAGTCCATAGGCCTACAGCATTGGCAAACCGGTGAGCATCCGACTCTTAGTAAAGCAGATACCTGAAAACATATCACACTTTTCCCCATAGTGCTTTTACCAATGCATAGAATGCATGGAGAAATCATTTCGAACGAAGCGTCCTAACTTTTGTTAGAATTATGACAGGTTAAAATTTTTGGTGGTTTCTTATTCAGTCCATAGGCCTACAGCATGTGGGAAACCAGTGGGCATCCGACTCTTAGTATAGGAGATACCTGAAAACATATCACACTTTTCCCCATAGTGCTTTTACCATTGCATAAAATGCATGGAGAAATCATTTCAAATGAAGCGTCCTAACTTTTGTTAGAATGATGACAGGTTAAATTTTTTGGTGGTTTCTTGTTCAGTCCATAGGCCTACTGCATGTGGCAAACCGGTGAGCATGCGGCTCTTAGTATAGGAGATACCTGAAAACATATCATACTTTTCCCCATAGTGCTTTTACCAATGCATAAAATGCATGGAGAAATCATTTCAAACGAAGCATCCTAACTTTTGTTAGAATGATGACAGGTTAAAATTTTTGTTGGTTTCTTGTTCAGTCCATAGGCCTGCAGCATGTGGCAAACCTGTGAGCATCCAACTATATTTGTATAGGAGATACCTGAAAACATATCACACTTTTCCCCATAGTGCTTTTACCAATGCATAGAATGCATGGAGAAATCATTTCGAACGAAGCGTCGTAACTCTTGTTAGAATTATGACAGGTTAAAATTTTTGGTGGTTTCTTATTCAGTCCATAGGCCTACAGCATGTGGGAAACCAGTGGGCATCCGACTCTTAGTATAGGAGATACCTGAAAACATATCACACTTTTCCCCATAGTGCTTTTACCATTGCATAAAATGCATGGAGAAATCATTTCAAATGAAGCGTCCTAACTTTTGTTAGAATGATGACAGGTTAAATTTTTTGGTGGTTTCTTGTTCAGTCCATAGGCCTACAGCATGTGGCAAACCGGTGAGCATGCGGCTCTTAGTATAGGAGATACCTGAAAACATATCATACTTTTCCCCATAGTGCTTTTACCAATGCATAAAATGCATGGAGAAATCATTTCAAACGAAGCATCCTAACTTTTGTTAGAATGATGACAGGTTAAAATTTTTGTTGGTTTCTTGTTCAGTCCATAGGCCTGCAGCATGTGGCAAACCTGTGAGCATCCAACTATATTTGTATAGGAGATACCTGAAAACATATAAGACTTTCCCCCATAGTGCTTTTACCAATGCATAGAATGCATGGAGAAATCATTTCGAACGAAGCGTCGTAACTCTTGTTAGAATTATGACAGGTTAAAATTTTTGGTGGTTTCTTATTCAGTCCATAGGCCTACAGCATGTGGGAAACCAGTGGGCATCCGACTCTTAGTATAGGAGATACCTGAAAACATATCACACTTTTCCCCATAGTGCTTTTACCATTGCATAAAATGCATGGAGAAATCATTTCAAATGAAGCGTCCTAACTTTTGTTAGAATGATGACAGGTTAAATTTTTTGGTGGTTTCTTGTTCAGTCCATAGGCCTACAGCATGTGGCAAACCGGTGAGCATGCGGCTCTTAGTATAGGAGATACCTGAAAACATATCATACTTTTCCCCATAGTGCTTTTACCAATGCATAAAATGCATGGAGAAATCATTTCAAACGAAGCATCCTAACTTTTGTTAGAATGATGACAGGTTAAAATTTTTGTTGGTTTCTTGTTCAGTCCATAGGCCTGCAGCATGTGGCAAACCTGTGAGCATCCAACTCTTTTTGTATAGGAGATACCTGAAAACATATCACACTTTTCCCCATAGTGCTTTTACCAATGCATGGAGAAATCATTTCTAACAAAGCATCCTAACTTTTGTTAGAATGATGACAGATTAAAATTTTTAGTGGTTTCTTGTTCAGTCCATAGGCCTACAGCATGCGGGAAACCAGTGGGCATCCGACTCTTAGTATAGGAGATACCTGAAAACATATCACACTTTTCCCCATAGTGCTTTTACCATTGCATAAAATGCATGGAGAAATCATTTCAAATGAAGCGTCCTAACTTTTGTTAGAATGATGACAGGTTAAATTTTTTGGTGGTTTCTTGTTCAGTCCATAGGCCTACAGCATGTGGCAAACCGGTGAGCATGCGGCTCTTAGTATAGGAGATACCTGAAAACATATCATACTTTTCCCCATAGTGCTTTTACCAATGCATAAAATGCATGGAGAAATCATTTCAAACGAAGCGTCCTAACTTTTGTTAGAATGATGACAGGTTATTATTTTTGTTGGTTTCTTGTTCAGTCCATAGGCCTACAGCATGTGGCAAACCTGTGAGCATCCAACTCTATTTGTATAGGACATACCTGAAAACATATCACACTTTTCCCCATAGTGCTTTTACCAATGCATGGAGAAATCATTTCTAACGAAGCATCCTAACTTTTGTTAGAATGATGACAGGTTAAAATTTTTGGTGGTTTCTTGTTCAGTCCATAGGCCTACAGCATGTGGCAAACCGGTGAGTATCCGACTCTTAGTATAGGAGATACCTGAAAACATATCATACTTTTCCCCATAGTGCTTTTACCAATGCATAGAATGCATGGAGAAATCATTTTGAGCGAAGCGTCCTAACCTTTGTTAGAATGATGACAGGTTAAAATTTTTGGTGGTTTCTTGTTCAGTCCATAGGCCTACAGCATGTGGCAAACCGGTGAGTATCCAACTCTTAGTACAGGAGATACCTGAAAACATATCACACTTTTCCCCATAGTGCTTTTAACAATGCATAAAATGCATGGAGAAAACATTTCGTGCGAAGCGTCCTAACTTTTGTTAGAATGATGACAGGTTAAAATTTTTGGTGGTTTCTTGTTCAGTCCGTCGGCCTACAGCATGTGGCAAACCGTGAGCATCCGAGTCTTAGTATAGGAGATACCTGAAAATATATACTTTTCCCCATAGTGCTTTTACCAATGCATAAAATGCATGGTGAAAACATTTCGAACGAAGCGTCCTAACTTTTGTTAGAATGATGACAGGTTAAAATTTTTGCTGGTTTCTTGTTCAGTCCATAGGCCTACAGCTTGTGGCAAACCGGTGAGCATCCGACTCTATTAGTATAGGAGATACCTGAAAACATATCACACTTTTCCCTATAGTGCTTTTACCAATGCATAAAATGCATGGAGAAAACATTTCGAAGAAAGCATCCTAACTTTTGTTCGAATGATGACAGGTTAAAATTTTTGGTGGTTTCTTGTTCAGTCCATAGGCCTACAGCATGTGGCAAACCGGTGATCATCCAACTCTATTAGTATAGGAGATACCTGAAAACATATCACACTTTTCCCCATA
Organism: Ranitomeya imitator; assembly: GCF_032444005.1. Classification (NCBI taxonomy): domain Eukaryota; kingdom Metazoa; phylum Chordata; class Amphibia; order Anura; family Dendrobatidae; genus Ranitomeya; species Ranitomeya imitator. The sequence goes on from NC_091282.1 coordinate 584,058,381, forward strand.
GTGCTTTTACCAATGCAAAAAATGCATGGAGAAATCATTTCGAACCAAGCGTCCTAACTTTTGTCAGAATGATGACAGGTTAAAATGTGTGTTGGTTTCTTGTTCAGTCCATAGGCCTACAGCATGTGGCAAACCAGTGACCATCCGACTCTATTAGTATAGGAGATACCTGAAAACATATCACACTTTTCCCTATAGTGCTTTTACCAATGCATAGAATGCATGGAGAAATCATTTCAAACGAAGCGTCCTAACTTTTGTTAGAATGATGACAGGTTAAAATTTTTGGTGGTTTCTTGTTCAGTCCATAGGCCTACAGCATGTGGCAAACCGGTGATCATCCAACTCTATTAGTATAGGAGATACCTGAAAACATATCACACTTTTCCCCATAGTGCTTTTACCAATGCAAAAAATGCATGGAGAAATCATTTCGAACCAAGCGTCCTAACTTTTGTCAGAATGATGACAGGTTAAATGTCTGTTGGTTTCTTGTTCAGTCCGTAGGCCTACAGCACGTGGCAAACCTGTGAGCATCCAACTCTATTAGTATAGGAGATACCTGAAAACATATCACACTTTTCCCCATAGTGCTTTTACCAATGCATAAAATGCAAGAGAAATCATCTCAAACGAAGCATCCTAACTTTTGTTAGAACGATGACAGGTTAAAATTTTTGGTGGTTTCTTTTTCAGTCCATAGGCCTACAGCATGTGGCAAACCGGTGACCATCCGACTCTATTAGTATAGGAGATACCTGAAAACATATAACACTTTTCCCTATAGTGCTTTCACCAATGCATAATATGCATGGAGAAAACATTTCGAATGAAGCGTCCTAACTTTTGTTCGAATGATGACAGGTTAAAATCTTTGGTGGTTTCTTGTTCAGTCCATAGGCCTACATCATGTGGGAAACCAGTGGGCATCCGACTCTTAGTATAGGAGATACCTGAAAACATATCACACTTTTCCCCATAGTGCTTTTACCAATGCATAAAATGCGTGGAGAAATCATTTCAAACGAAGCGTCCTAACTTTTGTTAGAATGATGACAGGTTAAATTTTTTGGTGGTTTCTTGTTCAGTCCATAGGCCTACAGCATGTGGCAAACCGGTGAGCATGCAGCTCTATTAGTATAGGAGATACCTGAAAACATATCACACTTTTCCCCATAGTGCTTTTACCAATGCATAAAATGCATGGAGAAATAATTTCAAACGAAGCGTCCGAACTTTTATTAGAATGATGACAGGTTAAAATTTTTGGTGGTTTCTTGTTCAGTCCATAGGCCTACAGCATGTGGCAAACCTGTGAGCATCCAACTCTATTAGTATAGGAGATACCTGAAAACATATCACACTTTTACCCATAGTGCTTTTACCAATACATAAAATGCATGGAGAAAACATTTTGAACGAAGCGTCCTAACTTTTGTTAGAATGATGACAGGTTAAAATTTTTGGTGGTTTCTTGTTCAGTCCATAGGACTACAGCATGTGACAAACCGGTGAGCATCCGACTTAGTATAGGAGATACCTGAAAACATATCACACTTTTCCTGTAATGATCTGGTGGCCTTGGAGCAGCATGAGACGTACTCTGGAGAAGGTGGTCCCTGTACTGACCGCAAACAATGAACCTAGCAGCGCAACTAAAAGCAGCCGTGGGGGGTACCTAACTCTCCCTAGACCCCTCGGCACAGCCTAAGATCTAACTACCCCTAAAGACAGAAAAAGGAAACCTATCTTGCCTCAGAGAAAATCCCCAAAAGGATAGATAGCCCCACACAAATATTGACTGTGAGAGGAGAGGGAAAAAACATACACAAATATGAAATCAGATTTTAGCATAGGAGGCCATACTAGCTAAAAAGAAAGAATAGAACAGAGTACTATGCGGTCAGTACAAAAACACTAGAAAATATCCACCACAGAAAATACGGATCACCACATCTGACTAAAGACATGGGGGGTATATCTGCATCTCCAGAGAAATAGCTAGGCTGCAAAAAATCCTTCACAGACCAAGCTGGACAAGACAAAAACATGAAAATGCACAGAACTATAAGGTCCACTGCAGGTGGACAGAAAAAACAAAGCCAGGACTTATCTTTGTAGAAAAACACAGCAAACTGGAGAGACCAGCAGGGAAGTGAATCCTTCAAGAACAATGGACAACTGGCACTGATTAAAGGATCCTGCAAAGCTATATACCCCAGTCCGTCCTGCAATTAGTAGAAACACATGTCCACTCCTGCAATCCAGACACAACTGCATTACCCTCTACAACTACCAGAGGGAGCCCAAAAGCTGAATTCACAACATTTTGCACATACTGCTTTTACCAATGCATAAAATGCATGGAGAAATCATTTTGAACGAAGCATCCTAACTTTTGTTAGAATGATGACAGGTTAAAATTTTTGGTGGTTTCTTGTTCAGTCCATAGGCCTACAGCATGTGGCAAACCGGTGACCATCCGACTCTATTAGTATAGGAGATACCTGAAAACATATCACACTTTTCCCCATAGTGCTGTTACCAATGCATAAAATGCAGGAGAAATCATTTCAAACGAAGCGTCCTAACTTTTGTTAGAACGATGACAGGTTAAAATTTTTGGTGGTTTCTTGTTCAGTCCATAGGCCTACAGCATGTGGCAAACCGGTGACCATCCGACTCTATTAGTATAGGAGATACCTGAAAACATCACACTTTTCCCTATAGTGCTTTTACCAATGCATAAAATGCATGGAGAAAACATTTCGAACGAAGCGTCTAAACTTTTGTTCGAATGATGACAGGTTAAAATTTTTGGTGGTTTCTTGTTCAGTCCATAGGCCTACAGCATGTGGCAAACCGGTGAGCATCCGACTCTTAGTATAGGAGATACCTGAAAACATATCACACTTTTCCCCATAGTGCTTTTACCAATGCATAGAATGCATGGAGAAATCATTTTGAGTGAAGCCTCCTAACTTTTGTTAGAATGATGACAGGTTAAAATTTTTGGTGGTTTCTTGTTCAGTCCATAGGCCTACAGCATATGGCAAACCGGTGAGTATCCGACTCTTAGTACAGGAGATAACTGAAAACATATCACACTTTTCCCCATAGTGCTTTTACCAATGCATAAAATGCATGGAGAAAACATTTCGAACGAAGCGTACTAACTTTTGTTAGAATGATGACAGGTTAAAATTTTTGGTGCTTTCTTGTTCAGTCCATAGGCCTACAGCTTGTGGCAAACCGGTGAGCATCTGACTCTATTAGTATAGGAGATACCTGAAAACATATCACACTTTTCCCCATAGTGCTTTTACCATTGCATAAAATGCATGGAGAAATCATTTCAAACGAAGCGTCCTAACTTTTGTTAGAATGACAGGTTAAAATTTTTGGTGGTTTCTTGTTCAGTCCATAGGCCTACAGCATGTGGCAAACCGGTGAGTATCCGACTCTTAGTATAGGAGATGCCTGAAAACATATCACACTTTTCCCCATAGTGCTTTTACCAATGCACAAAATGCAGGAGAAATCATTTCAAACGAAGCGTCCTAACTTTTCTTAGAATGATGACAGGTTAAAATTTTTGTTGGTTTCTTGTTCAGTCCATAGGCCTACAGCATGTGGCAAACCTGTGAGCATCCAACTCTATGAGTATAGGAGATACCTGAAAACATATCACACTTTTCCCCACAGTGCTTTTACCAATGCATAGAATGCATGGAGAAATCATTTCGAACGAAGCGTCCTAACTTTTGTTCGAATGATGACAGGTAAAAATTTTTGGTGGTTTCTTGTTTAGTCCATAGGCCTACAGCATGTGGGAAACCAGTGGGCATCCGACTCTTAGTATAGGAGATACCTGAAAACATATCACACTTTTCCCCATAGTGCTTTTACCATTGCATAAAATGCATGGAGAAATCATTTCAAATGAAGCGTCCTAACTTTTGTTAGAATGATGACAGGTTAAATTTTTTGGTGGTTTCTTGTTTAGTCCATAGGCCTACAGCATGTGGCAAACCGGTGAGCATAAGGCTCTTAGTATAGGAGATACCTGAAAACTTATCATACTTTTCCCCATAGTGCTTTTACCAATGCATAAAATGCATGGAGAAATCATTTCAAACGAAGCGTCCTAACTTTTGTTAGAATGATGACAGGTTAATATTTTTGTTGGTTTCTTGTTCAGTCCATAGGCCTACAGCATGTGGCAAACCTGTGAGCATCCGACTCTTAGTATAGGAGATGCCTGAAAACATATCACACTTTTCCCCATAGTGCTTTTACCATTGCATAAAATGCATGGAGAAATCATTTCAAACGAAGCGTCCTAACTTTTGTTACAATGACAGGTTAAAATTTTTGGTGGTTTCTTGTTCAGTCCATAGGCCTACAGCATGTGGCAAACCTGTGAGCATCCAACTCTATGAGTATAGGAGATACCTGAAAACATATCACACTTTTCCCCATAGTGCTTTTACCAATGCATAGAATGCATGGAGAAATCATTTCGAACGAAGCGTCCTAACTTTTGTTCGAATGATGACAGGTAAAAATTTTTGGTGGTTTCTTGTTCAGTCCATAGGCCTACAGCATGTGGGAAACCAGTGGGCATCCGACTCTTAGTATAGGAGATACCTGAAAACATATCACACTTTTCCCCATAGTGCTTTTACCATGGCATAAAATGCATGGAGAAATCATTTCAAATGAAGCGTCCTAACTTTTGTTAGAATGATGACAGGTTAAATTTTTTGGTGGTTTCTTGTTTAGTCCATAGGCCTACAGCATGTGGCAAACCGGTGAGCATAAGGCTCTTAGTATAGGAGATACCTGAAAACTTATCATACTTTTCCCCATAGTGCTTTTACCAATGCATAAAATGCATGGAGAAATCATTTCAAACGAAGCGTCCTAACTTTTGTTAGAATGATGACAGGTTAATATTTTTGTTGGTTTCTTGTTCAGTCCATAGGCCTACAGCATGTGGCAAACCTGTGAGCATCCAACTCTATTTGTATAGGAGATACCTGAAAACATATCACACTTTTCCCCATAGTGCTATTACCAATGCATGGAGAAATCATTTCTAACGAAGCGTCCTAACTTTGTTAGAATGATGACAGGTTAATATTTTTGGTGGTTTCTTGTTCACTCCATAGGCCTACAGCATGTGGCAAACCGGTGAGTATCCGACTCTTAGTATAGGAGATACCTGAAAACATATCATACTTTTCCCCATCGTGCTTTTACCAATGCATAGAATGCATGGAGAAATCATTTTGAGCGAAGCGTCCTAACTTTTGTTAGAATGATGACAGGTTAAAATTTTTGGTGGTTTCTTGTTCAGTCCATAGGCCTACAGCTTGTGGCAAACCGGTGAGCATCTGACTCTATTAGTATAGGAGATACCTGAAAACATATCACACTTTTCCCCATAGTGCTTTTACCATTGCATAAAATGCATGGAGAAATCATTTCAAACGAAGCGTCCTAACTTTTGTTAGAATGACAGGTTAAAATTTTTGGTGGTTTCTTGTTCAGTCCATAGGCCTACAGCATGTGGCAAACCGGTGAGTATCCGACTCTTAGTATAGGAGATGCCTGAAAACATATCACACTTTTCCCCATAGTGCTTTTACCAATGCATAAAATGCATGGAGGAAACATTTCGAACGAACCGTCCTAACTTTTGTTAGAATGATGACAGGTTACAATTTTTGGTGGCTTCTTGTTCAGTCCATAGGCCTACAGCATGTGACAAACCGGTGAGCATCCGACTTAGTATAGGAGATACCTGAAAACATATCACACTTTTCCTGTAATGATCTGGTGGCCTTGGAGCAGCATGAGACGTACTCTGGAGAAGGTGGTCCCTGTACTGACCGAAAACCCTGAACCTAGCAGCGCAACTAAAAGCAGCCATGGGGGGTACCTAACTCTCCCTAGACCCCTCGGCACAGCCTAAGATCTAACTACCCCTAAAGACAGAAACAGGAAACCTATCTTGCCTCAGAGAAAATCCCCAAAGGATAGATAGCCCCCCACAAATATTGACTGTGAGAGGAGAGGGAAAAAACATACATAGATATTAAATCAGATTTTAGCATAGGAGGCCATACTAGCTAAAAAGAAAGAATAGAACAGAGTACTATGCGGTCAGTACAAAAACACTAGAAAATATCCACCACAAAAAATACGGATCACCACATCTGACTAAAGACATGGGGGGTATATCTGCATCTCCAGAGAAATAGCTAGGCTGCAAAAAATCCTTCACAGACCAAGCTGGACAAGACAAAAACATGAAAATGCACAGAACTATAAGGTCCACTGCAGGTGGACAGAAAAAACAAAGCCATGACTTATCTTTGTGAAAAACACAGCAAACTGGAGAAACCAGCAGGGAAGTGAATCCTTCAAGAACAATGGACAACTGGCACTGATTAAAGGATCCTGCAAAGCTATATACCCCAGTCCGTCCTGCAATTAGTAGAAACACATGTCCACTCCTGCAATCCAGACACAACTGCATTACCCTCTACAACTACCAGAGGGAGCCCAAAAGCTGAATTCACAACATTTTGCCCATACTGCTTTTGCCAATGCATAAAATGCATGGAGAAATCATTTTGAACGAAGCATCCTAACTTTTGTTAGAATGATGACAGGTTAAAATTTTTGGTGGTTTCTTGTTCAGTCCATAGGCCTACAGCATGTGGCAAACCGGTGACCATCCGACTCTATTAGTATAGGAGATACCTGAAAACATATCACACTTTTCCCCATAGTGCTTTTACCAATGCATAAAATGCAGGAGAAATCATTTCAAACGAAGCATCCTAACTTTTGTTAGAACGATGACAGGTTAAAATTTTTGGTGGTTTCTTGTTTAGTCCATAGGCCTACAGCATGTGGCAAACCGGTGACCATCCGACTCTATTAGTATAGGAGATACATGAAGACATCACACTTTTCCCTATAGTGCTTTTACCAATGCATAAAATGCATGGAGAAAACATTTCGAACGAAGCGTCTTAACTTTTGTTCAAATGATGACAGGTTAAAATTTTTGGTGGTTTCTTGTTCAGTCCATAGGCCTACAGCATGTGGCAAACCGGTGAGCATCCGACTCTTAGTATAGGAGATACCTGAAAACATATCACACTTTTCCCCATAGTGCTTTTACCAATGCATAGAATGCATGGAGAAATCATTTCGAACGAAGCGTCCTAACTTTTGTTCGAATGATGACAGGTTAAAATTTTTGGTGGTTTCTTGTTCAGTCCATAGGCCTACAGCATGTGGGAAACCAGTGGGCATCCGACTCTTAGTATAGGAGATACCTGAAAACATATCACACTTTTCCCCATAGTGCGTTTACCATTGCATAAAATGCATGGAGAAATCATTTCAAATGAAGCGTCCTAACTTTTGTTAGAATGATGACAGGTTAAATTTTTTGGTGGTTTCTTGTTCAGTCCATAGGCCTACAGCATGTGGCAAACCGGTGAGCATAAGGCTCTTAGTATAGGAGATACCTGAAAACATATCATACTTTTCCCCATAGTGCTTTTACCAATGCATAAAATGCATGGAGAAATCATTTCAAACGAAGCGTCCTAACTTTTGTTAGAATGATGACAGGTTAATATTTTTGTTGGTTTCTTGTTCAGTCCATAGGCCTACAGCATGTGGCAAACCTGTGAGCATCCAACTCTATTTGTATAGGAGATACCTGAAAACATATCACACTTTTCCCCATAGTGCTTTTACCAATGCATGGAGAAATCATTTCTAATGAAGCGTCCTAACTTTTGTTAGAATGATGACAGGTTAAAATTTTTGGTGGTTTCTTGTTCAGTCCATAGGCCTACAGCATGTGGCAAACCGGTGAGTATCCGACTCTTAGTATAGGAGATACCTGAAAACATATCATACTTTTCCCTATAGTGCTTTTACCAATGCATAGAATGCATGGAAAAATCATTTTGAGCAAAGCCTCCTAACTTTTGTTAGAATGATGACAGGTTAAAATTTTTGGTGGTTTCTTGTTCAGTCCATAGGCCTACAGCATGTGGCAAACCGGTGAGTATCTGACTCTTAGTACAGGAGATACCTGAAAACATATCACACTTTTCCCCATAGTGCTTTTACCAATGCATAAAATGCATGGAGAAAACATTTCGAACGAAGCGTCCTAACTTTTGTTAGAATGATGACAGGTTAAAATTTTTGGTGGTTTCTTGTTCAATCCATAGGCCTACAGCTTGTGGCAAACCGGTGAGCATCCGACTCTATTAGTATAGGAGATACCTGAAAAAATATCACACTTTTCCCCATAGTGCTTTTACCATTGCATAAAATGCATGGAGAAATCATTTCAAACGAAGCGTCCTAACTTTTGTTAGAATGACAGGTTAAAATTTTTGGTGGTTTCTTGTTCAGTCCATAGGCCTACAGCATGTGGCAAACCGGTGAGTATCCGACTCTTAGTATAGGAGATGCCTGAAAACATATCACACTTTTCCCCATAGTGCTTTTACCAATGCATAAAATGCATGGAGGAAACATTTCGAACGAACCGTCCTAACTTTTGTTAGAATGATGACAGGTTAAAATTTTTGGTGGCTTCTTGTTCAGTCCATAGGCCTACAGCATGTGACAAACCGGTGAGCATCCGACTTAGTATAGGAGATACCTGAAAACATATCACACTTTTCCTGTAATGATCTGGTGGCCTTGGAGCAGCATGAGACGTACTCTGGAGAAGGTGGTCCCTGTACTGACCGCAAACCCTGAACCTAGCAGCGCAACTAAAAGCAGCCATGGGGGGTACCTAACTCTCCCTAGACCCCTTGGCACAGCCTAAGATCTAACTACCCCTAAAGACAGAAACAGGAAACCTATCTTGCCTCAGAAAAAATCCCCAAAGGATAGATAGCCCCCCACAAATATTGACTGTGAGAGGAGAGGGAAAAAACATACACAGATATTAAATCAGATTTTAGCATAGGAGGCCATACTAGCTAAAAAGAAAGAATAGAACAGAGTACTATGCGGTCAGTACAAAAACACTAGAAAATATCCACCACAAAAAATACGGATCACCACATCTGACTAAAGACATGGGGGGTATATCTGCATCTCCAGAGAAATAGCTAGGCTGCAAAAAATCCTTCACAGACCAAGCTGGACAAGACAAAAACATGAAAATGCACAGAACTATAAGGTCCACTGCAGGTGGACAGAAAAAACAAAGCCAGGACTTATCTTTGTAGAAAAACACAGCAAACTGGAGAGACCAGCAGGGAAGTGAATCCTTCAAGAACAATGGACAACTGGCACTGATTAAAGGATCCTGCAAAGCTATATACCCCAGTCCGTCCTGCAATTAGTAGAAACACATGTCCACTCCTGCAATCCAGACACAACTGCATTACCCTCTACAACTACCAGAGGGAGCCCAAAAGCTGAATTCACAACATTTTCCCCATACTGCTTTTACCAATGCATAAAATGCATGGAGAAATCATTTCGAACAAAGCGTCCCAACTTTTGTTAGAATGATGACAGGTTAAAATTTTTGGTAGTTTCTTGTTCAGTCCATAGGCCTACAGCATGTGGCAAACCGGTGAGCATCCGACTCTATTAGTATAGGAGATACCTGAAAACATATCACACTTTTCCCCATAGTGCTTTTACCAATGCATAAAATGCATGGAGAAATCATTTCAAACGAAGCGTCCTAACTTTTGTTAGAATGATGACAGGTTAATATTTTTGTTGGTTTCTTGTTCAGTCCATAGGCCTACAGCATGTGGCAAACCTGTGAGCATCCAACTCTATTTGTATAGGAGATACCTGAAAACATATCACACTTTTCCCCATAGTGCTATTACCAATGCATGGAGAAATCATTTCTAACGAAGCGTCCTAACTTTGTTAGAATGATGACAGGTTAATATTTTTGGTGGTTTCTTGTTCAGTCCATAGGCCTACAGCATGTGGCAAACCGGTGAGTATCCGACTCTTAGTATAGGAGATACCTGAAAACATATCATACTTTTCCCCATCGTGCTTTTACCAATGCATAGAATGCATGGAGAAATCATTTTGAGCGAAGCGTCCTAACTTTTGTTAGAATGATGACAGGTTAAAATTTTTGGTGGTTTCTTGTTCAGTCCATAGGCCTACAGCATGTGGCAAACCGGTGAGTATCCGACTCTTAGTACAGGAGATACCTGAAAACATATCACACTTTTCCCCATAGTGCTTTTACCAATGCATAAAATGCATGGAGAAAACATTTCGAACGAAGCGTCCTAACTTTTGTTAGAATGATGACAGGTTAAAATTTTTGGTGGTTTCTTGTTCAGTCCATAGGCCTACAGCTTGTGGCAAACCGGTGAGCATCTGACTCTATTAGTATAGGAGATACCTGAAAACATATCACACTTTTCCCCATAGTGCTTTTACCATTGCATAAAATGCATGGAGAAATCATTTCAAACGAAGCGTCCTAACTTTTGTTAGAATGACAGGTTAAAAGTTTTGGTGGTTTCTTGTTCAGTCCATAGGCCTACAGCATGTGGCAAACCGGTGAGTATCCGACTCTTAGTATAGGAGATGCCTGAAAACATATCACACTTTTCCCCATAGTGCTTTTACCAATGCATAAAATGCATGGAGGAAACATTTCGAACGAAGCGTCCTAACTTTTGTTAGAATGATGACAGGTTAAAATTTTTGGTGGCTTCTTGTTCAGTCCATAGGCCTACAGCATGTGACAAACCGGTGAGCGTCCGACTTAGTATAGGAGATACCTGAAAACATATCACACTTTTCCTGTAATGATCTGGTGGCCTTGGAGCAGCATGAGACGTACTCTGGAGAAGGTGGTCCCTGTACTGACCGAAAACCCTGAACCTAGCAGCGCAACTAAAAGCAGCCATGGGGGGTACCTAACTCTCCCTAGACCCCTCGGCACAGCCTAAGATCTAACTACCCCTAAAGACAGAAACAGGAAACCTATCTTGCCTCAGAGAAAATCCCCAAAGGATAGATAGCCCCCCCACAAATATTGACTGTGAGAGGAGAGGGAAAAAACATACATAGATATTAAATCAGATTTTAGCATAGGAGGCCATACTAGCTAAAAAGAAAGAATAGAACAGAGTACTATGCGGTCAGTACAAAAACACTAGAAAATATCCACCACAAAAAATACGGATCACCACATCTGACTAAAGACATGGGGGGTATATCTGCATCTCCAGAGAAATAGCTAGGCTGCAAAAAATCCTTCACAGACCAAGCTGGACAAGACAAAAACATGAAAATGCACAGAACTATAAGGTCCACTGCAGGTGGACAGAAAAAACAAAGCCAGGACTTATCTTTGTGAAAAACACAGCAAACTGGAGAAACCAGCAGGGAAGTGAATCCTTCAAGAACAATGGACAACTGGCACTGATTAAAGGATCCTGCGAAGCTATATACCCCAGTCCGTCCTGCAATTAGTAGAAAAACATGTCCACTCCTGCAATCCAGACACAACTGCATTACCCTCTACAACTACCAGAGGGAGCCCAAAAGCTGAATTCACAACATTTTGCCCATACTGCTTTTGCCAATGCATAAAATGCATGGAGAAATCATTTTGAACGAAGCATCCTAACTTTTGTTAGAATGATGACAGGTTAAAATTTTTGGTGGTTTCTTGTTCAGTCCATAGGCCTACAGCATGTGGCAAACCGGTGACCATCCGACTCTATTAGTATAGGAGATATCTGAAAACATATCACACTTTTCCCCATAGTGCTTTTACCAATGCATAAAATGCAGGAGAAATCATTTCAAACGAAGCGTCCTAACTTTTGTTAGAACGATGACAGGTTAAAATTTTTGGTGGTTTCTTGTTTAGTCCATAGGCCTACAGCATGTGGCAAACCGGTGACCATCCGACTCTATTAGTATAGGAGATACATGAAGACATCACACTTTTCCCTATAGTGCTTTTACCAATGCATAAAATGCATGGAGAAAACATTTCGAACGAAGCGTCTTAACTTTTGTTCAAATGATGACAGGTTAAAATTTTTGGTGGTTTCTTGTTCAGTCCATAGGCCTACAGCATGTGGCAAACCGGTGAGCATCCGACTCTTAGTATAGGAGATACCTGAAAACATATCACACTTTTCCCCATAGTGCTTTTACCAATGCATAGAATGCATGGAGAAATCATTTCGAACGAAGCGTCCTAACTTTTGTTCGAATGATGACAGGTTAAAATTTTTGGTGGTTTCTTGTTCAGTCCATAGGCCTACAGCATGTGGGAAACCAGTGGGCATCCGACTCTTAGTATAGGAGATACCTGAAAACATATCACACTTTTCCCCATAGTGCTTTTACCATTGCATAAAATGCATGGAGAAATCATTTCAAATGAAGCGTCCTAACTTTTGTTAGAATGATGACAGGTTAAATTTTTTGGTGGTTTCTTGTTCAGTCCATAGGCCTACAGCATGTGGCAAACCGGTGAGCATAAGGCTCTTAGTATAGGAGATACCTGAAAACATATCATACTTTTCCCCATAGTGCTTTTACCAATGCATAAAATGCATGGAGAAATCATTTCAAACGAAGCGTCCTAACTTTTGTTAGAATGATGACAGGTTAATATTTTTGTTGGTTTCTTGTTCAGTCCATAGGCCTACAGCATGTGGCAAACCTGTGAGCATCCAACTCTATTTGTATAGGAGATACCTGAAAACATATCACACTTTTCCCCATAGTGCTTTTACCAATGCATGGAGAAATCATTTCTAATGAAGCGTCCTAACTTTTGTTAGAATGATGACAGGTTAAAATTTTTGGTGGTTTCTTGTTCAGTCCATAGGCCTACAGCATGTGGCAAACCGGTGAGTATCCGACTCTTAGTATAGGAGATACCTGAAAACATATCATACTTTTCCCCATAGTGCTTTTACCAATGCATAGAATGCATGGAAAAATCATTTTGAGCAAAGCCTCCTAACTTTTGTTAGAATGATGACAGGTTAAAATTTTTGGTGGTTTCTTGTTCAGTCCATAGGCCTACAGCATGTGGCAAACCGGTGAGTATCTGACTCTTAGTACAGGAGATACCTGAAAACATATCACACTTTTCCCCATAGTGCTTTTACCAATGCATAAAATGCATGGAGAAAACATTTCGAACGAAGCGTCCTAACTTTTGTTAGAATGATGACAGGTTAAAATTTTTGGTGGTTTCTTGTTCAGTCCATAGGCCTACAGCTTGTGGCAAACCGGTGAGCATCCGACTCTATTAGTATAGGAGATACCTGAAAAAATATCACACTTTTCCCCATAGTGCTTTTACCATTGCATAAAATGCATGGAGAAATCATTTCAAACGAAGCGTCCTAACTTTTGTTAGAATGACAGGTTAAAATTTTTGGTGGTTTCTTGTTCAGTCCATAGGCCTACAGCATGTGGCAAACCGGTGAGTATCCGACTCTTAGTATAGGAGATGCCTGAAAACATATCACACTTTTCCCCATAGTGCTTTTACCAATGCATAAAATGCATGGAGGAAACATTTCGAACGAACCGTCCTAACTTTTGTTAGAATGATGACAGGTTAAAATTTTTGGTGGCTTCTTGTTCAGTCCATAGGCCTACAGCATGTGACAAACCGGTGAGCATCCGACTTAGTATAGGAGATACCTGAAAACATATCACACTTTTCCTGTAATGATCTGGTGGCCTTGGAGCAGCATGAGACGTACTCTGGAGAAGGTGGTCCCTGTACTGACCGCAAACCCTGAACCTAGCAGCGCAACTAAAAGCAGCCATGGGGGGTACCTAACTCTCCCTAGACCCCTTGGCACAGCCTAAGATCTAACTACCCCTAAAGACAGAAACAGGAAACCTATCTTGCCTCAGAAAAAATCCCCAAAGGATAGATAGCCCCCCACAAATATTGACTGTGAGAGGAGAGGGAAAAAACATACACAGATATTAAATCAGATTTTAGCATAGGAGGCCATACTAGCTAAAAAGAAAGAATAGAGCAGAGTACTATGCGGTCAGTACAAAAACACTAGAAAATATCCACCACAAAAAATACGGATCACCACATCTGACTAAAGACATGGGGGGTATATCTGCATCTCCAGAGAAATAGCTAGGCTGCAAAAAATCCTTCACAGACCAAGCTGGACAAGACAAAAACATGAAAATGCACAGAACTATAAGGTCCACTGCAGGTGGACAGAAAAAACAAAGCCAGGACTTATCTTTGTGAAAAACACAGCAAACTGGAGAAACCAGCAGGGAAGTGAATCCTTCAAGAACAATGGACAACTGGCACTGATTAAAGGATCCTGCGAAGCTATATACCCCAGTCCGTCCTGCAATTAGTAGAAAAACATGTCCACTCCTGCAATCCAGACACAACTGCATTACCCTCTACAACTACCAGAGGGAGCCCAAAAGCTGAATTCACAACATTTTCCCCATACTGCTTTTACCAATGCATAAAATGCATGGAGAAATCATTTTGAACGAAGCATCCTAACTTTTGTTAGAATGATGACAGGTTAAAATTTTTGGTGGTTTCTTGTTCAGTCCATAGGCCTACAGCATGTGGCAAACCGGTGACCATCCGACTCTATTAGTATAGGAGATACCTGAAAACATATCACACTTTTCCCCATAGTGCTTTTACCAATGCATAAAATGCAGGAGAAATCATTTCAAATGAAGCGTCCTAACTTTTGTTAGAATGATGACAGGTTAATATTTTTGTTGGTTTCTTGTTCAGTCCATAGGCCTACAGCATGTGGCAAACCTGTGAGCATCCAATTCTATCTGTATAGGAGATACCTGAAAACATATCACACTTTTTCCCCATAGTGCTTTTACCAATGCATGGAGAAATCATTTCTAACAAAGCGTCCTAACTTTTGTTAGAATGATGACAGGTTAAAATTTTTGGTGGTTTCTTGTTCAGTCCATAGGCCTACAGCATGTGGCAAACCGGTGAGTATCCGACTTTTAGTATAGGAGATACCTGAAAACATATCATAGTTTTCCCCATAGTGCTTTTACCAATGCATAGAATGCATGGAGAAATCATTTTGAGCGAAGCGTCCTAACTTTTGTTAGAATGATGACAGGTTAAAATTTTTGGTGGTTTCTTGTTCAGTCCATAGGCCTACAGCATGTGGCAAACCGGTGAGTATCCGACTCTTAGTACAGGAGATACCTGAAAACATATCACACTTTTCCCCATAGTGCTTTTACCAATGCATAAAATGCATGGAGAAAACATTTCGAACGAAGCGTCCTAACTTTTGTTAGAATGATGACAGGTTAAAATTTTTGGTGGTTTCTTGTTCAGTCCATAGGCCTACAGCTTGTGGCAAACCGGTGAGCATCCGACTCTATTAGTATAGGAGATACCTGAAAACATATCACACTTTTCCCCATAGTGCTTTTACCATTGCATAAAATGCATGGAGAAATCATTTCAAACGAAGCGTCCTAACTTTTGTTAGAATGACAGGTTAAAATTATTGGTGGTTTCTTGTTCAGTCCATAGGCCTACAGCATGTGGCAAACCGGTGAGTATCCGACTCTTAGTATAGGAGATGCCTGAAAACATATCACACTTTTCCCCATAGTGCTTTTACCAATGCATAAAATGCATGGAGGAAACATTTCGAACGAAGCGTCCTAACTTTTGTTAGAATGATGACAGGTTAAAATTTTTGGTGGTTTCTTGTTCAGTCCATAGGCCTACAGCATGTGGCAAACCGGTGAGTATCCGACTCTTAGTACAGGAGATACCTGAAAACATATCACACTTTTCCCCATAGTGCTTTTACCAATGCATAAAATGCATGGAGAAAACATTTCGAACGAAGCGTCCTAACTTTTGTTAGAATGATGACAGGTTAAAATTTTTGGTGGTTTCTTGTTCAGTCCATAGGCCTACAGCTTGTGGCAAACCGGTGAGCATCCGACTCTATTAGTATAGGAGATACCTGAAAACATATCACACTTTTCCCCATAGTGCTTTTACCATTGCATAAAATGCATGGAGAAATCATTTCAAACGAAGCGTCCTAACTTTTGTTAGAATGACAGGTTAAAATTATTGGTGGTTTCTTGTTCAGTCCATAGGCCTACAGCATGTGGCAAACCGGTGAGTATCCGACTCTTAGTATAGGAGATGCCTGAAAACATATCACACTTTTCCCCATAGTGCTTTTACCAATGCATAAAATGCATGGAGGAAACATTTCGAACGAAGCGTCCTAACTTTTGTTAGAATGATGACAGGTTAAAATTTTTGGTGGCTTCTTGTTCAGTCCATAGGCCTACAGCATGTGACAAACCGGTGAGCATCCGACTTAGTATAGGAGATACCTGAAAACATATCACACTTTTCCTGTAATGATCTGGTGGCCTTGGAGCAGCATGAGACGTACTCTGGAGAAGGTGGTCCCTGTACTGACCGCAAACCCTGAACCTAGCAGCGCAACTAAAAGCAGCCATGGGGGGTACCTAACTCTCCCTAGACCCCTCGGCACAGCCTAAGATCTAACTACCCCTAAAGACAGAAACAGGAAACCTATCTTGCCTCAGAGAAAATCCCCAAAGGATAGATAGCCCCCCACAAATATTGACTGTGAGAGGAGAGGGAAAAAACATACACAGATATTAAATCAGATTTTAGCATAGGAGGCCATACTAGCTAAAAAGAAAGAATAGAACAGAGTACTATGCGGTCAGTACAAAAACACTAGAAAATATCCACCACAAAAAATACGGATCACCACATCTGACTAAAGACATGGGGGGTATATCTGCATCTCCAGAGAAATAGCTAGGCTGCAAAAAATCCTTCACAGACCAAGCTGGACAAGACAAAAACATGAAAATGCACAGAACTATAAGGTCCACTGCAGGTGGACAGAAAAAACAAAGCCAGGACTTATCTTTGTGAAAAACACAGCAAACTGGAGAAACCAGCAGGGAAGTGAATCCTTCAAGAACAATGAACAACTGGAACTGATTAAAGGATCCTGCAAAGCTATATACCCCAGTCCGTCCTGCGATTAGTAGAAACACATGTCCACTCCTGCAATCCAGACACAACTGCATTACCCTCTACAACTACCAGAGGGAGCCCAAAAGCTGAATTCACAACATTTTCCCCATACTGCTTTTACCAATGCATAAAATGCATGGAGAAATCATTTCGAACGAAGCGTCCTAACTTTTGTTAGAATGATGACAGGTTAAATTTTTTGGTGGTTTCTTGTTCAGTCCATAGGCCTACAGCATGTGGCAAACCAGTGAGCATCCGACTCTATTAGTATAGGAGATACCTAAAAACATATCACACTTTTCCCTATAGTGCTTTTACCGATGCATAAAATGCATGGAGAAATAATTTCGAACGAAGCGTCCTAACTTTTGTTAGAATGATGACAGGTTAAAATTTTTGTTGCTTTCTTGTTCAGTCCATAGGCCTACAGCATGTGGCAATCCGGTGAGCATCCGACTCTATTAGTATAGGAGATACCTGAAAACATATCACACTTTTCCCCATAGTGCTTTTACCAATGCAAAAAATGCATGGAGAAATCATTTCGAACCAAGCGTCCTAACTTTTTTCAGAATGATGACAGGTTAAAATGTTTGCTTTCTTGTTCAGTCCGTAGGCCTACAGCATGTGGCAAACGGGTGAGCATCCGACTCTATTAGTATAGGAGATACCTGAAAACATATCACACTTTTCCCTATAGTGCTTTTACCAATGCAAAAAATGCATGGAGAAATCATATCGAACCAAGCGTCCTAACTTTTGTCAGAATGATGACAGGTTAAAATGTTTGTTGGTTTCTTGTTCAGTCCATAGGCCTACAGCATGTGGCAAACCGGTGACCATCCGACTTTATTAGTATAGAAGATACCTGAAAACATATCACACTTTTCCCTATCGTGCTTTTACCAATGCATAAAATGCATGGAGAAAACATTTCGAAGAAAGCATCCTAACTTTTGTTCGAATGATGACAGGTTAAAATTTTTGGTGGTTTCTTGTTCAGTCCATAGGCCTACAGCATGTGGCAAACCGGTGACCATCCGACTCTTAGTATAGGAGATACCTGAAAACATCACACTTTTCCCCATAGTGCTTTTACCAATGCATAGAATGCATGGACAAATCATTTCGAACGAAGCGTCCAAACTTTTGTTAGAATGATGACAGGTTAAAATTTTTGGTGGTTTCTTGTTCAGTTCATAGGCCTACAGCATGTGGCAAACCGGTGAGCATCCGACTCTATTAGTATAGGAGATACCTGAAAACATATCACACTTTTCCCCATAGTGTTTTACCAATGCAAAAAATGCATGGAGAAATCATTTCGAACCAAGCGTCCTAACTTTTGTTAGAATGATGACAGGTTAAAATTTTTGGTGGTTTCTTGTTCAGTCCATAGACCTACAGCATGTGGGAAACCAGTGGGCATCCGACTCTTAGTATAGGAGATACCTGAAAACATATCACACTTTTCCCCATAGTGCTTTTACCATTGCATAAAATGCATGGAGAAATCATTTCAAACGAAGCGTCCTAACTTTTGTTAGAATGATGACAGGTTAAAAAATTTGGTGGTTTCTTGTTCAGTCCATAGGCCTACAGCATGTGTCAAACCTGTGAGCATCCAACTCTATTAGTATAGGAGATACCTGAAAACATCACAATTTTACCCATAGGGCTTTTACCAATGCATAAAATGCATGGAGAAAACATTTCGAACGAAGCGTCCTAACTTTTGTTAGAATGATGACAGGTTAAAATTTTTGGTGGTTTCTTGTTCAGTCCGTAGGCCTACAGCATGTGGCAAATCGGTCAGCATCTGACTCTTAATATAGGAGATACCTGAAAACATATCATACTTTTCCCCATAGTGCTTTTACCAATGCATAAAATGCATGGAGAAATCATTTCAAACGAAGCGTCCTAACTTTTGTTAGAATGATGACAGGTTAAAATTTTTGTTGGTTTCTTTTTCAGTCCATAGGCCTACAGCATGTGGCAAACCGGTGAGCATGCGGCTCTATTAGTATAGGAGATACCTGAAAACATATCACACTTTTCCCCATAGTGCTTTTTACCAATGCATGGAGAAATCATTTCTTACGAAGCGTCCTAACTTTTGTTAGAATGATGACAGGTTAAATTTTTTGGTGGTTTCTTGTTCAGTCCATTGGCCTACAGCTTGTGGCAAACCGGTGAGCATCCGACTCTATTAGTTTAGGAGATACCTGAAAACATATCACACTTTTCCCCATAGTGCTTTTACCAATGCATAGAATGCATGGAGAAATCATTTCAAACGAATCGTCCTAACTATTGTTAGAATGATGACAGGTTAAAATGTTTGTTGGTTTCTTGTTCAGTCCGTAGGCCTACAGCATGTGGCAAACCGGTGAGTATCCGACTCTTAGTATAGGAGATACCTTGAAAACATATCACACTTTTCCCCATAGTGCTTTTACCAATGCATAAAATGCATGGAGGAAACATATCGAACGAAGCGTCCTAACTTTTGTTAGAATGATGACAGGTTAAAATTTTTGGTGGTTTCTTGTTCAGTCCATAGGCCTACAGCATGTGACATACCGGTGAGCATCCGACTTAGTATAGGAGATACCTGAAAACATATCACACTTTTCCTGTAATGATCTGGTGGCCTTGGAGCAGCATGAGAAATACTCTGGAGAAGGTGGTCCCTGTACTGACCGCAAACAATGAACCTAGCAGCGCAACTAAATGCAGCCGTGGGGGGTACCTAACTCTCCCTAGACCCCTCGGCACAGCCTAAGATCTAACTACCCCTAAAGACAGAAACAGGAAACCTATCTTGCCTCAGAGAAAATCCCCAAAAGGATAGATAGCCCCCCACAAATATTGACTGTGAGAGGAGAGGGAAAAAACATACACAGATATGAAATCAGATTTTAACATAGGAGGCCATACTAGCTAAAAAGAAAGAATAGAACAGAGTACTATGCGGTCAGTACAAAAACACTAGAAAATATCCACCACAGAAAATACGGATCACCACATCTGACTAAAGACATGGGGGGTATATCTGCATCTCCAGAGAAATAGCTAGGCTGCAAATAATCCTTCACAGACCAAGCTGGACAAGACAAAAACATGAAAATGCACAGAACTATAAGGTCCACTGCAGGTGGACAGAAAAAACAAAGCCAGGACTTATCTTTGTAGAAAAACACAGCAAACTGGAGAGACCAGCAGGGATGTGAATCCTTCAAGAACAATGGACAACTGGGACTGATTAAAGGATCCTGCAAAGCTATATACCCCAGTCTGTCCTGCAATTAGTAGAAACACATGTCCACTCCTGCAATCCAGACACAACTGCATTACCCTCTACAACTACTAGAGGGAGCCCAAAAGCTGAATTCACAACATTTTCCCCATACTGCTTTTACCAATGCATAAAATGCATGGAGAAATCATTTTGAACGAAGCATCCTAACTTTTGTTAGAATGATGACAGGTTAAAATTTTTGGTGGTTTATTGTTCAGTCCATAGGCCTACAGCATGTGGCAAACCGGTGACCATCCGACTCTATTAGTATAGGAGATACCTGAAAACATATCACACTTTTCCCCATAGTGCTTTTACCAATGCATAAAATGCAGGAGAAATCATTTCAAACGAAGCGTCCTAACTTTTGTTAGAATGATGACAGGTTAAAATTTTTGGTGGTTTCTTGTTCAGTCCATAGGCCTACAGCATGTGGCAAACCGGTGAGTATCCGACTCTTAGTATAGGAGATACCTGAAAACATATCACACTTTTCCCCATAGTGCTTTTACCAATGCATAAAATGCATGGAGGAAACATCGAATGAAGCGTCCTAACTTTTGTTAGAATGATGACAGGTTAAAATTTTTGGTGGTTTCTTGTTCAGTCCATAGGCCTACAGCATGTCACAAACCGGTGAGCATCCGACTTAGTATAGTAGATACCTGAGAACATATCACACTTTTCCTGTAATGATCTGGTGGCCTTGGAGCAGCATGAGACGTACTCTGGAGAAGGTGGTCCCTGTACTGACCGCAAACAATGAACCTAGCAGCACAACTAAAAGCAGCCGTGGGGGGTACCTAACTCTCCCTAGACCCCTCGGCACAGCCTAAGATCTAACTACCCCTAAAGACAGAAACAGGAAACCTATCTTGCCTCAGAGAAAATCCCCAAAAGGATAGATAGCCCCCCACAAATATTGACTGTGAGAGTAGAGGGAAAAACATACACAGATATGAAATCAGATTTTAGCATAGGAAGCCATACTAGCTAAAAAGAAAGAATAGAACAGAGTACTATGCGGTCAGTACAAAAACACTAGAAAATATCCACCACAGAAAATACGGATCACCACATCTGACTAAAGACATGGGGGGTATATCTGCATCTCCAGAGAAATAGCTAGGCTGCAAAAAATCCTTCACAGACCAAGCTGGACAAGACAAAAACATGAAAATGCACAGAACTATAAGGTCCACTGCAGGTGGACAGAAAAAACAAAGCCAGGACTTATCTTTGTAGAAAAACACAGCAAACTGGAGAGACCAGCAGGGAAGTGAATCCTTCAAGAACAATGGACAACTGGCCCTGATTAAAGGATCCTGCAAAGCTTTATACCCCAGTCCGTCCTGCAATTAGTAGAAACACATGTCCACTCCTGCAATCCAGACACAACTGCATTACCCTCTACAACTACCAGAGGGAGCCCAAAAGCTGAATTCACAACATTTTGCACATACTGCTTTTACCAATGCATAAAATGCATTGAGAAATCATTTTGAACGAAGCATCCTAACTTTTGTTAGAATGATGACAGGTTAAAATTTTTGGTGGTTTCTTGTTCAGTCCATAGGCCTACAGCATGTGGCAAACTGGTGACCATCCGACTCTATTAGTATAGGAGATACCTGAAAACATATCACACTTTTCCCCATAGTGCTGTTACCAATGCATAAAATGCAGGAGAAATCATTTCAAACGAAGCGTCCTAACTTTTGTTAGAACGATGACAGGTTAAAATTTTTGGTGGTTTCTTGTTCAGTCCATAGGCCTACAGCATGTGGCAAACCGGTGACCATCCGACTCTATTAGTATAGGAGATACCTGAAAACATCACACTTTTCCCTATAGTGCTTTTACCAATGCATAAAATGCATGGAGAAAACATTTCGAACGAAGCGTCTTAACTTTTGTTCGAATGATGACAGGTTAAAATTTTTGGTGGTTTCTTGTTCAGTCCATAGGCCTACAGCATGTGGCAAACCGGTGAGCATCCTACTCTTAGTATAGGAGATACCTGAAAACATATCACACTTTTCCCCATAGTGCTTTTACCAATGCATAGAATGCATGGAGAAATCATTTTGAGTGAAGCCTCCTAACTTTTGTTAGAATGATGACAGGTTAAAATTTTTGGTGGTTTCTTGTTCAGTCCATAGGCCTACAGCATATGGCAAACCGGTGAGTATCCGACTCTTATTACAGGAGATACCTGAAAACATATCACACTTTTCCCCATAGTGCTTTTACCAATGCATAAAATGCATGGAGAAATCATTTCGAACGAAGCGTCCTAACTTTTGTTAGAATGATGACAGGTTAAAATTTTTGTTGGTTTCTTGTTCAGTCCATAGGCCTACAGCTTGTGGCAAACCGGTGAGCATCCGACTCTATTAGTATAGGAGATACCTGAAAACATAACACACTTTTCCCCATAGTGCTTTTACCATTGCATAAAATGCATGGAGAAATCATTTCAAACGAAGCGTCCTAACTTTTGTTAGAATGACAGGTTAAAATTTTTGGTGGTTTCTTGTTCAGTCCATAGGCCTACAGCATGTGGCAAACTGGTGACCATCCGACTCTATTAGTATAGGAGATACCTGAAAACATATCACACTTTTCCCCATAGTGCTGTTACCAATGCATAGAGAAATCATTTCTAACGAAGCGTCCTAACTTTTGTTAGAATGATGACAGGTTAATATTTTTGGTGGTTTCTTGTTCAGTCCATAGGCCTACAGCATGTGGCAAACCGGTGAGTATCCGACTCTTAGTATAGGAGATACCTGAAAACATATCATACTTTTCCCCATCGTGCTTTTACCAATGCATAGAATGTATGGAGAAACCATTTTGAGCGAAGCGTCCTAACTTTTGTTAGAATGATGGCAGGTTAAAATTTTTGGTGGTTTCTTGTTCAGTCCATAGGCCTACAGCATGTGGCAAACCGGTGAGTATCCGACTCTTAGTACAGGAGATAACTGAAAACATATCACACTTTTCCCCATAGTGCTTTTACCAATGCATAAAATGCATGGAGAAAACATTTCGAACGAAGCGTCCTAACTTTTGTTAGAATGATGACAGGTTAAAATTTTTGGTGGTTTCTTGTTCAGTCCATAGGCCTACAGCTTGTGGCAAACCGGTGAGCATCTGACTCTATTAGTATAGGAGATACCTGAAAACATATCACACTTTTCCCCATAGTGCTTTTACCATTGCATAAAATGCGTGGAGAAATCATTTCAAACGAAGCGTCCTAACTTTTGTTAGAATGACAGGTTAAAATTTTTGGTGGTTTCTTGTTCAGTCCATAGGCCTACAGCATGTGGCAAACGGGTGAGTATCCGACTCTTAGTATAGGAGATGCCTGAAAACATATCACACTTTTCCCCATAGTGCTTTTACCAATGCATAAAATGCATTAAGGAAACATTTCGAACGAAGCGTCCTAATTTTTGTTAGAATGATGACAGGTTAAAATTTTTGGTGGTTTCTTGTTCAGTCCATAGGCCTACAGCATGTGGCAAACCGGTGAGCATCCGACTCTTAGTATAGGAGATACCTGAAAACATATCACACTTTTCCCCATAGTGCTTTTACCAATGCATAGAATGCATGGAGAAATCATTTCGAACGAAGCGTCCTAACTTTTGTTCGAATGATGACAGGTAAAAATTTTTGGTGGTTTCTTGTTCAGTCCATAGGCCTACAGCATGTGGGAAACCAGTGGGCATCCGACTCTTAGTATAGGAGATACCTGAAAACATATCACACTTTTCCCCATAGTGCTTTTACCATTGCATAAAATGCATGGAGAAATCATTTCAAATGAAGCGTCCTAACTTTTGTTGTAATGATGACAGGTTAAATTTTTTGGTGGCTTCTTGTTTAGTCCATAGGCCTACAGCATGTGGCAAACCGGTGAGCATGCGGCTCTATTAGTATAGGAGATACCTGAAAACTTATCATACTTTTCCCCATAGTGCTTTTACCAATGCATAAAATGCACGGAGAAATCATTTCAAACGAAGCGTCCTAACTTTTGTTAGAATGATGTCAGGTTAATATTTTTGTTGGTTTCTTGTTCAGTCCATAGGCCTACAGCATGTGGCAAACCTGTGAGCATCCAACTCTATTTGTATAGGAGATACCTGAAAACATATCACTAGTGTTGAGCGATACCGTCCGATACTTGAAAGTATCGGTATCGGATAGTATCGGCCGATACCCGAAAAATATCGGATATCGCCGATACCGATATCCGATACCAATACAAGTCAATGGGACATCAAGTATCGGAATGTATCCTCATGGATCCCAGGGTCTGAAGGAGAGGAAACTCTCCTTCAGGCCCTGGGATCCATATTAAAGTGTAAAATAAAGAATTAAAATAAAAAATATTGTTATATTCACCTCTCCGGCGGCCCCTGGACATCAGCGGGAGGATCCGGCGTCCGGCACGGCTTCTTTCTTCAAAATGCGCGCCTTTAGGACCTGTGGAATGACGTCCCGGCTTCTGATTGGTCGCGTGCCGCCCATGTGACCGCCACGCGACCAATCAGAAGCCGCGACGTCATTCCTCAGGTCCTAAAAGGCGCTCATTCTAGGACTTTAGCTGAGGAATGACGTCACGGCTTCTGATTGGTCGCGTGGCGGTCACATGGGCGGCACGCGACCAATCAGAAGCCGGGACGTCATACCACAGGTCCTAAAGGCGCGCATTTTGAAGAAAGAAGCCGTGCCGGACGCCGGTTCCTCGCGCAGATGTCCAGGGGCCGCCGGAGAGGTGAATATAACAATATTTTTTATTTTAATTCTTTATTTTACACTTCCGATACCGATACCCGATATCACAAAAATATCGGATCTCGGTATCGGAATTCCGATACCGCAAGTATCGGCCGATACCCGATACTTGCGGTATCGGAATGCTCAACACTACATATCACACTTTTCCCCATAGTGCTATTACCAATGCATGGAGAAATCATTTCTAACGAAGCGTCCTAACTTTGTTAGAATGATGACAGGTTAATATTTTTGGTTGTTTCTTGTTCAGTCCATAGGCCTACAGCATGTGGCAAACCGGTGAGTATCCGACTCTTAGTATAGGAGATACCTGAAAACATATCATACTTTTCCCCATCGTGCTTTTACCAATGCATAGAATGCATGGAGAAATCATTTTGAACGAAGCATCCTAACTTTTGTTAGAATGATGACAGGTTAAAATTTTTGGTGGTTTCTTGTTCAGTCCATAGGCCTACAGCATGTGGCAAACTGGTGACCATCCGACTCTATTAGTATAGGAGATACCTGAAAACATATCACACTTTTCCCCATAGTGCTGTTACCAATGCATAAAATGCAGGAGAAATCATTTCAAACGAAGCGTCCTAACTTTTGTTAGAACGATGACAGGTTAAAATTTTTGGTGGTTTCTTGTTCAGTCCATAGGCCTACAGCATGTGGCAAACCGGTGACCATCCGACTCTATTAGTATAGGAGATACCTGAAAACATCACACTTTTCCCTATAGTGCTTTTACCAATGCATAAAATGCATGGAGAAAACATTTCGAACGAAGCGTCTTAACTTTTGTTCGAATGATGACAGGTTAAAATTTTTGGTGGTTTCTTGTTCAGTCCATAGGCCTACAGCATGTGGCAAACCGGTGAGCATCCTACTCTTAGTATAGGAGATACCTGAAAACATATCACACTTTTCCCCATAGTGCTTTTACCAATGCATAGAATGCATGGAGAAATCATTTTGAGTGAAGCCTCCTAACTTTTGTTAGAATGATGACAGGTTAAAATTTTTGGTGGTTTCTTGTTCAGTCCATAGGCCTACAGCATATGGCAAACCGGTGAGTATCCGACTCTTATTACAGGAGATACCTGAAAACATATCACACTTTTCCCCATAGTGCTTTTACCAATGCATAAAATGCATGGAGAAATCATTTCGAACGAAGCGTCCTAACTTTTGTTAGAATGATGACAGGTTAAAATTTTTGGTGGTTTCTTGTTCAGTCCATAGGCCTACAGCTTGTGGCAAACCGGTGAGCATCCGACTCTATTAGTATAGGAGATACCTGAAAACATAACACACTTTTCCCCATAGTGCTTTTACCATTGCATAAAATGCATGGAGAAATCATTTCAAACGAAGCGTCCTAACTTTTGTTAGAATGACAGGTTAAAATTTTTGGTGGTTTCTTGTTCAGTCCATAGGCCTACAGCATGTGGCAAACTGGTGACCATCCGACTCTATTAGTATAGGAGATACCTGAAAACATATCACACTTTTCCCCATAGTGCTGTTACCAATGCATAGAGAAATCATTTCTAACGAAGCGTCCTAACTTTTGTTAGAATGATGACAGGTTAATATTTTTGGTGGTTTCTTGTTCAGTCCATAGGCCTACAGCATGTGGCAAACCGGTGAGTATCCGACTCTTAGTATAGGAGATACCTGAAAACATATCATACTTTTCCCCATCGTGCTTTTACCAATGCATAGAATGTATGGAGAAACCATTTTGAGCGAAGCGTCCTAACTTTTGTTAGAATGATGGCAGGTTAAAATTTTTGGTGGTTTCTTGTTCAGTCCATAGGCCTACAGCATGTGGCAAACCGGTGAGTATCCGACTCTTAGTACAGGAGATAACTGAAAACATATCACACTTTTCCCCATAGTGCTTTTACCAATGCATAAAATGCATGGAGAAAACATTTCGAACGAAGCGTCCTAACTTTTGTTAGAATGATGACAGGTTAAAATTTTTGGTGGTTTCTTGTTCAGTCCATAGGCCTACAGCTTGTGGCAAACCGGTGAGCATCTGACTCTATTAGTATAGGAGATACCTGAAAACATATCACACTTTTCCCCATAGTGCTTTTACCATTGCATAAAATGCGTGGAGAAATCATTTCAAACGAAGCGTCCTAACTTTTGTTAGAATGACAGGTTAAAATTTTTGGTGGTTTCTTGTTCAGTCCATAGGCCTACAGCATGTGGCAAACGGGTGAGTATCCGACTCTTAGTATAGGAGATGCCTGAAAACATATCACACTTTTCCCCATAGTGCTTTTACCAATGCATAAAATGCATTAAGGAAACATTTCGAACGAAGCGTCCTAATTTTTGTTAGAATGATGACAGGTTAAAATTTTTGGTGGTTTCTTGTTCAGTCCATAGGCCTACAGCATGTGGCAAACCGGTGAGCATCCGACTCTTAGTATAGGAGATACCTGAAAACATATCACACTTTTCCACATAGTGCTTTTACCAATGCATAGAATGCATGGAGAAATCATTTCGAACGAAGCGTCCTAACTTTTGTTCGAATGATGACAGGTAAAAATTTTTGGTGGTTTCTTGTTCAGTCCATAGGCCTACAGCATGTGGGAAACCAGTGGGCATCCGACTCTTAGTATAGGAGATACCTGAAAACATATCACACTTTTCCCCATAGTGCTTTTACCATTGCATAAAATGCATGGAGAAATCATTTCAAATGAAGCGTCCTAACTTTTGTTGTAATGATGACAGGTTAAATTTTTTGGTGGCTTCTTGTTTAGTCCATAGGCCTACAGCATGTGGCAAACCGGTGAGCATGCGGCTCTATTAGTATAGGAGATACCTGAAAACTTATCATACTTTTCCCCATAGTGCTTTTACCAATGCATAAAATGCACGGAGAAATCATTTCAAACGAAGCGTCCTAACTTTTGTTAGAATGATGTCAGGTTAATATTTTTGTTGGTTTCTTGTTCAGTCCATAGGCCTACAGCATGTGGCAAACCTGTGAGCATCCAACTCTATTTGTATAGGAGATACCTGAAAACATATCACACTTTTCCCCATAGTGCTATTACCAATGCATGGAGAAATCATTTCTAACGAAGCGTCCTAACTTTGTTAGAATGATGACAGGTTAATATTTTTGGTTGTTTCTTGTTCAGTCCATAGGCCTACAGCATGTGGCAAACCGGTGAGTATCCGACTCTTAGTATAGGAGATACCTGAAAACATATCATACTTTTCCCCATCGTGCTTTTACCAATGCATAGAATGCATGGAGAAATCATTTTGAGCGAAGCGTCCTAACTTTTGTTAGAATGATGACAGGTTAAAATTTTTGGTGGTTTCTTGTTCAGTCCATAGGCCTACAGCATGTGGCAAATCGGTGAGTATCCGACTCTTAGTACAGGAGATACCTGAAAACATATCACACTTTTCCCCATAGTGCTTTTACCAATGCATAAAATGCATGGAGAAAACATTTCGAACGAAGCGTCCTAACTTTTGTTAGAATGATGACAGGTTAAAATTTTTGGTGGTTTCTTGTTCAGTCCATAGGCCTACAGCTTGTGGCAAACCGGTGAGCATCTGACTCTATTAGTATAGGAGATACCTGAAAACATATCACACTTTTCCCCATAGTGCTTTTACCATTGCATAAAATACATGGAGAAATCATTTCAAACGAAGCGTCCTAACTTTTGTTAGAATGACAGGTTAAAATTTTTGGTGGTTTCTTGTTCAGTCCATAGTCCTACAGCATGTGGCAAACCGGTGAGTATCCGACTCTTAGTATAGGAGATGCCTGAAAACATATCACACTTTTCCCCATAGTGCTTTTACCAATGCATAAAATGCATGGAGGAAACATTTCGAACGAAGCGTCCTAACTTTTGTTAGAATGATGACAGGTTAAAATTTTTGGTGGCTTCTTGTTCAGTCCATAGGCCTACAGCATGTGACAAACCGGTGAGAATCCGACTTAGTATAGGAGATACCTGAAAACATATCACTCTTTTCCTGTAATGATCTGGTGGCCTTGGAGCAGCATGAGACGTACTCTGGAGAAGGTGGTCCCTGTACTGACCGCAAACCCTGAACCTAGCAGCGCAACTAAAAGCAACCATGGGGGGTACCTAACTCTCCCTAGACCCACAGCCTAAGATCTCACTACCCCTAAAGACAGAAACAGGAAACCTATCTTGCCTCAGAGAAAATCCCCAAAGGATAGATAGCCCCCCACAAATATTGACTGTGAGAGGAGAGGGAAAAAAACATACACAGATATGAAATCAGATTTTAGCATAGGAGGCCATACTAGCTAAAAAGAAAGAATAGAACAGAGTACTATGCGGTCAGTACAAAAACACTAGAAAATATCCACCACAAAAAATACGGATCACCACATCTGACTAAAGACATGGGGGGTATATCTGCATCTCCAGAGAAATAGGTAGGCTGCAAAAAATCCTTCACAGACCAAGCTGGACAAGACAAAAACATGAAAATGCACAGAACTATAAGGTCCACTGCAGGTGGACAGAAAAAACAAAGACAGGACTTATCTTTGTGAAAAACACAACAAACTGGAGAAACCAGCAGGGAAGTGAATCCTTCAAGAACAATGGACAACTGGCACTGATTAAAGGATCCTGCAAAGCTATATACCCCAGTCCGTCCTGCAATTAGTAGAAACACATGTCCACTCCTGCAATCCAGACACAACTGCATTACCCTCTACAACTACCAGAGGGAGCCCAAAAGCTGAATTCACAACATTTTGCCCATACTGCTTTTGCCAATGCATAAAATGCATGGAGAAATCATTTTGAACGAAGCATCCTAACTTTTGTTAGAATGATGACAGGTTAAAATTTTTGGTGGTTTCTTGTTCAGTCCATAGGCCTACAGCATGTGGCAAACCGGTGACCATCCGACTCTATTAGTATAGGAGATATCTGAAAACATATCACACTTTTCCCCATAGTGCTTTTACCAATGCATAAAATGCAGGAGAAATCATTTCAAACGAAGCGTCCTAACTTTTGTTAGAACGATGACAGGTTAAAATTTTTGGTGGTTTCTTGTTTAGTCCATAGGCCTACAGCATGTGGCAAACCGGTGACCATCCGACTCTATTAGTATAGGAGATACATGAAGACATCACACTTTTCCCTATAGTGCTTTTACCAATGCATAAAATGCATGGAGAAAACATTACGAACGAAGCGTCTTAACTTTTGTTCAAATGATGACAGGTTAAAATTTTTGGTGGTTTCTTGTTCAGTCCATAGGCCTACAGCATGTGGCAAACCGGTGAGCATCCGACTCTTAGTATAGGAGATACCTGAAAACATATCACACTTTTCCCCATAGTGCTTTTACCAATGCATAGAATGCATGGAGAAATCATTTCGAACGAAGCGTTCTAACTTTTGTTCGAATGATGACAGTTTAACATTTTTGGTGGTTTCTTGTTCAGTCCATAGGCCTACAGCATGTGGGAAACCAGTGGGCATCCGACTCTTAGTATAGGAGATACCTGAAAACATATCACACTTTTCCCCATAGTGCTTTTACCATTGCATAAAATGCATGGAGAAATCATTTCAAATGAAGCGTCCTAACTTTTGTTAGAATGATGACAGGTTAAATTTTTTGGTGGTTTCTTGTTCAGTCCATAGGCCTACAGCATGTGGCAAACCGGTGAGCATAAGGCTCTTAGTATAGGAGATACCTGAAAACATATCATACTTTTCCCCATAGTGCTTTTACCAATGCATAAAATGCATGGAGAAATCATTTCAAACGAAGCGTCCTAACTTTTGTTAGAATGATGACAGGTTAATATATTTGTTGGTTTCTTGTTCAGTCCATAGGCCTACAGCATGTGGCAAACCTGTGAGCATCCAACTCTATTTGTATAGGAGATACCTGAAAACATATCACACTTTTCCCCATAGTGCTTTTACCAATGCATAGAATGCATGGAAAAATCATTTTGAGCAAAGCCTCCTAACTTTTGTTAGAATGATGACAGGTTAAAATTTTTGGTGGTTTCTTGTTCAGTCCATAGGCCTACAGCATGTGGCAAACCGGTGAGTATCCGACTCTTAGTATAGGAGATACCTGAAAACATATCATACTTTTCCCCATAGTGCTTTTACCAATGCATAGAATGCATGGAAAAATCATTTTGAGCAAAGCCTCCTAACTTTTGTTAGAATGATGACAGGTTAAAATTTTTGGTGGTTTCTTGTTCAGTCCATAGGCCTACAGCATGTGGCAAACCGGTGAGCATCTGACTCTTAGTACAGGAGATACCTGAAAACATATCACACTTTTCCCCATAGTGCTTTTACCAATGCATAAAATGCATGGAGAAAACATTTCGAACGAAGCGTCCTAACTTTTGTTAGAATGATGACAGGTTAAAATTTTTGGTGGTTTCTTGTTCAGTCCATAGGCCTACAGCTTGTGGCAAACCGGTGAGCATCCGACTCTATTAGTATAGGAGATACCTGAAAAAATATCACACTTTTCCCCATAGTGCTTTTACCATTGCATAAAATGCATGGAGAAATCATTTCAAACGAAGCGTCCTAACTTTTGTTAGAATGACAGGTTAAAATTTTTGGTGGTTTCTTGTTCAGTCCATAGGCCTACAGCATGTGGCAAACCGGTGAGTATCCGACTCTTAGTATAGGAGATGCCTGAAAACATATCACACTTTTCCCCATAGTGCTTTTACCAATGCATAAAATGCATGGAGGAAACATTTCGAACGAACCGTCCTAACTTTTGTTAGAATGATGACAGGTTAAAATTTTTGGTGGCTTCTTGTTCAGTCCATAGGCCTACAGCATGTGACAAACCGGTGAGCATCCGACTTAGTATAGGAGATACCTGAAAACATATCACACTTTTCCTGTAATGATCTGGTGGCCTTGGAGCAGCATGAGACGTACTCTGGAGAAGGTGGTCCCTGTACTGACCGCAAACCCTGAACCTAGCAGCGCAACTAAAAGCAGCCATGGGGGGTACCTAACTCTCCCTAGACCCCTTGGCACAGCCTAAGATCTAACTACCCCTAAAGACAGAAACAGGAAACCTATCTTGCCTCAGAAAAAATCCCCAAAGGATAGATAGCCCCCCACAAATATTGACTGTGAGAGGAGAGGGAAAAAACATACACAGATATTAAATCAGATTTTAGCATAGGAGGCCATACTAGCTAAAAAGAAAGAATAGAACAGAGTACTATGTGGTCAGTACAAAAACACTAGAAAATATCCACCACAAAAAATACGGATCACCACATCTGACTAAAGACATGGGGGGTATATCTGCATCTCCAGAGAAATAGCTAGGCTGCAAAAAATCCTTCACAGACCAAGCTGGACAAGACAAAAACATGAAAATGCACAGAACTATAAGGTCCACTGCAGGTGGACAGAAAAAACAAAGCCAGGACTTATCTTTGTGAAAAACACAGCAAACTGGAGAAACCAGCAGGGAAGTGAATCCTTCAAGAACAATGGACAACTGGCACTGATTAAAGGATCCTGCGAAGCTATATACCCCAGTCCGTCCTGCAATTAGTAGAAAAACATGTCCACTCCTGCAATCCAGACACAACTGCATTACCCTCTACAACTACCAGAGGGAGCCCAAAAGCTGAATTCACAACATTTTCCCCATACTGCTTTTACCAATGCATAAAATGCATGGAGAAATCATTTTGAACGAAGCATCCTAACTTTTGTTAGAATGATGACAGGTTAAAATTTTTGGTGGTTTCTTGTTCAGTCCATAGGCCTACAGCATGTGGCAAACCGGTGACCATCCGACTCTATTAGTATAGGAGATACCTGAAAACATATCACACTTTTCCCCATAGTGCTTTTACCAATGCATAAAATGCAGGAGAAATCATTTCAAATGAAGCGTCCTAACTTTTGTTAGAATGATGACAGGTTAATATTTTTGTTGGTTTCTTGTTCAGTCCATAGGCCTACAGCATGTGGCAAACCTGTGAGCATCCAATTCTATCTGTATAGGAGATACCTGAAAACATATCACACTTTTTCCCCATAGTGCTTTTACCAATGCATGGAGAAATCATTTCTAACAAAGCGTCCTAACTTTTGTTAGAATGATGACAGGTTAAAATTTTTGGTGGTTTCTTGTTCAGTCCATAGGCCTACAGCATGTGGCAAACCGGTGAGTATCCGACTTTTAGTATAGGAGATACCTGAAAACATATCATAGTTTTCCCCATAGTGCTTTTACCAATGCATAGAATGCATGGAGAAATCATTTTGAGCGAAGCGTCCTAACTTTTGTTAGAATGATGACAGGTTAAAATTTTTGGTGGTTTCTTGTTCAGTCCATAGGCCTACAGCATGTGGCAAACCGGTGAGTATCCGACTCTTAGTACAGGAGATACCTGAAAACATATCACACTTTTCCCCATAGTGCTTTTACCAATGCATAAAATGCATGGAGAAAACATTTCGAACGAAGCGTCCTAACTTTTGTTAGAATGATGACAGGTTAAAATTTTTGGTGGTTTCTTGTTCAGTCCATAGGCCTACAGCTTGTGGCAAACCGGTGAGCATCCGACTCTATTAGTATAGGAGATACCTGAAAACATATCACACTTTTCCCCATAGTGCTTTTACCATTGCATAAAATGCATGGAGAAATCATTTCAAACGAAGCGTCCTAACTTTTGTTAGAATGACAGGTTAAAATTATTGGTGGTTTCTTGTTCAGTCCATAGGCCTACAGCATGTGGCAAACCGGTGAGTATCCGACTCTTAGTATAGGAGATGCCTGAAAACATATCACACTTTTCCCCATAGTGCTTTTACCAATGCATAAAATGCATGGAGGAAACATTTCGAACGAAGCGTCCTAACTTTTGTTAGAATGATGACAGGTTAAAATTTTTGGTGGTTTCTTGTTCAGTCCATAGGCCTACAGCATGTGGCAAACCGGTGAGTATCCGTCTCTTAGTACAGGAGATACCTGAAAACATATCACACTTTTCCCCATAGTGCTTTTACCAATGCATAAAATGCATGGAGAAAACATTTCGAACGAAGCGTCCTAACTTTTGTTAGAATGATGACAGGTTAAAATTTTTGGTGGTTTCTTGTTCAGTCCATAGGCCTACAGCTTGTGGCAAACCGGTGAGCATCCGACTCTATTAGTATAGGAGATACCTGAAAACATATCACACTTTTCCCCATAGTGCTTTTACCATTGCATAAAATGCATGGAGAAATCATTTCAAACGAAGCGTCCTAACTTTTGTTAGAATGACAGGTTAAAATTATTGGTGGTTTCTTGTTCAGTCCATAGGCCTACAGCATGTGGCAAACCGGTGAGTATCCGACTCTTAGTATAGGAGATGCCTGAAAACATATCACACTTTTCCCCATAGTGCTTTTACCAATGCATAAAATGCATGGAGGAAACATTTCGAACGAAGCGTCCTAACTTTTGTTAGAATGATGACAGGTTAAAATTTTTGGTGGCTTCTTGTTCAGTCCATAGGCCTACAGCATGTGACAAACCGGTGAGCATCCGACTTAGTATAGGAGATACCTGAAAACATATCACACTTTTCCTGTAATGATCTGGTGGCCTTGGAGCAGCATGAGACGTACTCTGGAGAAGGTGGTCCCTGTACTGACCGCAAACCCTGAACCTAGCAGCGCAACTAAAAGCAGCCATGGGGGGTACCTAACTCTCCCTAGACCCCTCGGCACAGCCTAAGATCTAACTACCCCTAAAGACAGAAACAGGAAACCTATCTTGCCTCAGAGAAAATCCCCAAAGGATAGATAGCCCCCCACAAATATTGACTGTGAGAGGAGAGGGAAAAAACATACACAGATATTAAATCAGATTTTAGCATAGGAGGCCATACTAGCTAAAAAGAAAGAATAGAACAGAGTACTATGCGGTCAGTACAAAAACACTAGAAAATATCCACCACAAAAAATACGGATCACCACATCTGACTAAAGACATGGGGGTATATCTGCATCTCCAGAGAAATAGCTAGGCTGCAAAAAATCCTTCACAGACCAAGCTGGACAAGACAAAAACATGAAAATGCACAGAACTATAAGGTCCACTGCAGGTGGACAGAAAAAACAAAGCCAGGACTTATCTTTGTGAAAAACACAGCAAACTGGAGAAACCAGCAGGGAAGTGAATCCTTCAAGAACAATGAACAACTGGAACTGATTAAAGGATCCTGCAAAGCTATATACCCCAGTCCGTCCTGCGATTAGTAGAAACACATGTCCACTCCTGCAATCCAGACACAACTGCATTACCCTCTACAACTACCAGAGGGAGCCCAAAAGCTGAATTCACAACATTTTCCCCATACTGCTTTTACCAATGCATAAAATGCATGGAGAAATCATTTCGAACGAAGCGTCCTAACTTTTGTTAGAATGATGACAGGTTAAATTTTTTGGTGGTTTCTTGTTCAGTCCATAGGCCTACAGCATGTGGCAAACCGGTGAGCATCCGACTCTATTAGTATAGGAGATACCTAAAAACATATCACACTTTTCCCTATAGTGCTTTTACCGATGCATAAAATGCATGGAGAAATAATTTCGAACGAAGCGTCCTAACTTTTGTTAGAATGATGACAGGTTAAAATTTTTGTTGCTTTCTTGTTCAGTCCATAGGCCTACAGCATGTGGCAATCCGGTGAGCATCCGACTCTATTAGTATAGGAGATACCTGAAAACATATCACACTTTTCCCCATAGTGCTTTTACCAATGCAAAAAATGCATGGAGAAATCATTTCGAACCAAGCGTCCTAACTTTTTTCAGAATGATGACAGGTTAAAATGTTTGCTTTCTTGTGCAGTCCGTAGGCCTACAGCATGTGGCAAACGGATGAGCATCCGACTCTATTAGTATAGGAGATACCTGAAAACATATCACACTTTTCCCTATAGTGCTTTTACCAATGCAAAAAATGCATGGAGAAATCATATCGAACCAAGCGTCCTAACTTTTGTCAGAATGATGACAGGTTAAAATGTTTGTTGGTTTCTTGTTCAGTCCATAGGCCTACAGCATGTGGCAAACCGGTGACCATCCGACTTTATTAGTATAGAAGATACCTGAAAACATATCACACTTTTCCCTATCGTGCTTTTACCAATGCATAAAATGCATGGAGAAAACATTTCGAAGAAAGCATCCTAACTTTTGTTCGAATGATGACAGGTTAAAATTTTTGGTGGTTTCTTGTTCAGTCCATAGGCCTACAGCATGTGGCAAACCGGTGACCATCCGACTCTTAGTATAGGAGATACCTGAAAACATCACACTTTTCCCCATAGTGCTTTTACCAATGCATAGAATGCATGGACAAATCATTTCGAACGAAGCGTCCAAACTTTTGTTAGAATGATGACAGGTTAAAATTTTTGGTGGTTTCTTGTTCAGTTCATAGGCCTACAGCATGTGGCAAACCGGTGAGCATCCGACTCTATTAGTATAGGAGATACCTGAAAACATATCACACTTTTCCCCATAGTGTTTTACCAATGCAAAAAATGCATGGAGAAATCATTTCGAACCAAGCGTCCTAACTTTTGTTAGAATGATGACAGGTTAAAAAATTTGGTGGTTTCTTGTTCAGTCCATAGGCCTACAGCATGTGGCAAACCTGTGAGCATCCAACTCTATTAGTATAGGAGATACCTGAAAACATCACAATTTTACCCATAGGGCTTTTACCAATGCATAAAATGCATGGAGAAAACATTTCGAACGAAGCGTCCTAACTTTTGTTAGAATGATGACAGGTTAAAATTTTTGGTGGTTTCTTGTTCAGTCCGTAGGCCTACAGCATGTGGCAAATCGGTCAGCATCTGACTCTTAATATAGGAGATACCTGAAAACATATCATACTTTTCCCCATAGTGCTTTTACCAATGCATAAAATGCATGGAGAAATCATTTCAAACGAAGCGTCCTAACTTTTGTTAGAATGATGACAGGTTAAAATGTTTGTTGGTTTCTTGTTCAGTCCGTAGGCCTACAGCATGTGGCAAACCGGTGAGTATCCGACTCTTAGTATAGGAGATACCTGAAAACATATCACACTTTTCCCCATAGTGCTTTTACCAATGCATAAAATGCATGGAGGAAACATATCGAACGAAGCGTCCTAACTTTTGTTAGAATGATGACAGGTTAAAATTTTTGGTGGT
Source organism: Ranitomeya imitator (assembly GCF_032444005.1). NCBI lineage: Eukaryota > Metazoa > Chordata > Amphibia > Anura > Dendrobatidae > Ranitomeya > Ranitomeya imitator. Next base: position 584,095,905 of record NC_091282.1, read on the forward strand.
TTCTTGTTCAGTCCATAGGCTTACAGCATGTGACATACCGGTGAGCATCCGACTTAGTATAGGAGATACCTGAAAACCTATCACACTTTTCCTGTAATGATCTGGTGGCCTTGGAGCAGCATGAGAAATACTCTGGAGAAGGTGGTCCCTGTACTGACCGCAAACAATGAACCTAGCAGCGCAACTAAATGCAGCCGTGGGGGGTACCTAACTCTCCCTAGACCCCTCGGCACAGCCTAAGATCTAACTACCCCTAAAGACAGAAACAGGAAACCTATCTTGCCTCAGAGAAAATCCCCAAAAGGATAGATAGCCCCCCACAAATATTGACTGTGAGAGGAGAGGGAAAAAACATACACAGATATGAAATCAGATTTTAGCATAGGAGGCCATACTAGCTAAAAAGAAAGAATAGAACAGAGTACTATGCGGTCAGTACAAAAACACTAGAAAATATCCACCACAGAAAATACGGATCACCACATCTGACTAAAGACATGGGGGGTATATCTGCATCTCCAGAGAAATAGCTAGGCTGCAAAAAATCCTTCACAGACCAAGCTGGACAAGACAAAAACATGAAAATGCACAGAACTATAAGGTCCACTGCAGGTGGACAGAAAAAACAAAGCCAGGACTTATCTTTGTAGAAAAACACAGCAAACTGGAGAGACCAGCAGGGAAGTGAATCCTTCAAGAACAATGGACAACTGGGACTGATTAAAGGATCCTGCAAAGCTATATACCCCAGTCTGTCCTGCAATTAGTAGAAACACATGTCCACTCCTGCAATCCAGACACAACTGCATTACCCTCTACAACTACTAGAGGGAGCCCAAAAGCTGAATTCACAACATTTTCCCCATACTGCTTTTACCAATGCATAAAATGCATGGAGAAATCATTTTGAACGAAGCATCCTAACTTTTGTTAGAATGATGACAGGTTAACATTTTTGGTGGTTTATTGTTCAGTCCATAGGCCTACAGCATGTGGCAAACCGGTGACCATCCGACTCTATTAGTATAGGAGATACCTGAAAACATATCACACTTTTCCCCATAGTGCTTTTACCAATGCATAAAATGCAGGAGAAATCATTTCAAACGAAGCGTCCTAACTTTTCTTAGAATGATGACAGGTTAAAATTTTTGTTGGTTTCTTGTTCAGTCCATAGGCCTACAGCATGTGGCAAACCTGTGAGCATCCAACTCTATGAGTAAAGGAGATACCTGAAAACATATCACACTTTTCCCCATAGTGCTTTTACCAATGCATAAAATGCATGGAGAAAACATTTCGAACGAAGCGTCCTAACTTTTGTTCGAATGATGACAGGTTAAAATTTTTGGTGGTTTCTTGTTCAGTCCATAGGCCTACAGCATGTGGCAAACCGGTGAGTATCCGACTCTTAGTATAGGAGATACCTGAAAACATATCACACTTTTCCCCATAGTGCTTTTACCAATGCATAAAATGCATGGAGGAAACATCGAATGAAGCGTCCTAACTTTTGTTAGAATGATGACAGGTTAAAATTTTTGGTGGTTTCTTGTTCAGTCCATAGGCCTACAGCATGTCACAAACCGGTGAGCATCCGACTTAGTATAGTAGATACCTGAGAACATATCACACTTTTCCTGTAATGATCTGGTGGCCTTGGAGCAGCATGAGACGTACTCTGGAGAAGGTGGTCCCTGTACTGACCGCAAACAATGAACCTAGCAGCACAACTAAAAGCAGCCGTGGGGGGTACCTAACTCTCCCTAGACCCCTCGGCACAGCCTAAGATCTAACTACCCCTAAAGACAGAAACAGGAAACCTATCTTGCCTCAGAGAAAATCCCCAAAAGGATAGATAGCCCCCCACAAATATTGACTGTGAGAGTAGAGGGAAAAACATACACAGATATGAAATCAGATTTTAGCATAGGAAGCCATACTAGCTAAAAAGAAAGAATAGAACAGAGTACTATGCGGTCAGTACAAAAACACTAGAAAATATCCACCACAGAAAATACGGATCACCACATCTGACTAAAGACATGGGGGGTATATCTGCATCTCCAGAGAAATAGCTAGGCTGCAAAAAATCCTTCACAGACCAAGCTGGACAAGACAAAAACATGAAAATGCACAGAACTATAAGGTCCACTGCAGGTGGACAGAAAAAACAAAGCCAGGACTTATCTTTGTAGAAAAACACAGCAAACTGGAGAGACCAGCAGGGAAGTGAATCCTTCAAGAACAATGGACAACTGGCCCTGATTAAAGGATCCTGCAAAGCTTTATACCCCAGTCCGTCCTGCAATTAGTAGAAACACATGTCCACTCCTGCAATCCAGACACAACTGCATTTCGAACCAAGCGTCCTAACTTTTTTCAGAATGATGACAGGTTAAAATGTTTGCTTTCTTGTTCAGTCCGTAGGCCTACAGCATGTGGCAAACGGGTGAGCATCCGACTCTATTAGTATAGGAGATACCTGAAAACATATCACACTTTTCCCTATAGTGCTTTTACCAATGCAAAAAATGCATGGAGAAATCATATCGAACCAAGCGTCCTAACTTTTGTCAGAATGATGACAGGTTAAAATGTTTGTTGGTTTCTTGTTCAGTCCATAGGCCTACAGCATGTGGCAAACCGGTGACCATCCGACTTTATTAGTATAGAAGATACCTGAAAACATATCACACTTTTCCCTATCGTGCTTTTACCAATGCATAAAATGCATGGAGAAAACATTTCGAAGAAAGCATCCTAACTTTTGTTCGAATGATGACAGGTTAAAATTTTTGGTGGTTTCTTGTTCAGTCCATAGGCCTACAGCATGTGGCAAACCGGTGACCATCCGACTCTTAGTATAGGAGATACCTGAAAACATCACACTTTTCCCCATAGTGCTTTTACCAATGCATAGAATGCATGGACAAATCATTTCGAACGAAGCGTCCAAACTTTTGTTAGAATGATGACAGGTTAAAATTTTTGGTGGTTTCTTGTTCAGTTCATAGGCCTACAGCATGTGGCAAACCGGTGAGCATCCGACTCTATTAGTATAGGAGATACCTGAAAACATATCACACTTTTCCCCATAGTGTTTTACCAATGCAAAAAATGCATGGAGAAATCATTTCGAACCAAGCGTCCTAACTTTTGTTAGAATGATGACAGGTTAAAATTTTTGGTGGTTTCTTGTTCAGTCCATAGACCTACAGCATGTGGGAAACCAGTGGGCATCCGACTCTTAGTATAGGAGATACCTGAAAACATATCACACTTTTCCCCATAGTGCTTTTACCATTGCATAAAATGCATGGAGAAATCATTTCAAACGAAGCGTCCTAACTTTTGTTAGAATGATGACAGGTTAAAAAATTTGGTGGTTTCTTGTTCAGTCCATAGGCCTACAGCATGTGGCAAACCTGTGAGCATCCAACTCTATTAGTATAGGAGATACCTGAAAACATCACAATTTTACCCATAGGGCTTTTACCAATGCATAAAATGCATGGAGAAAACATTTCGAACGAAGCGTCCTAACTTTTGTTAGAATGATGACAGGTTAAAATTTTTGGTGGTTTCTTGTTCAGTCCGTAGGCCTACAGCATGTGGCAAATCGGTCAGCATCTGACTCTTAATATAGGAGATACCTGAAAACATATCATACTTTTCCCCATAGTGCTTTTACCAATGCATAAAATGCATGGAGAAATCATTTCAAACGAAGCGTCCTAACTTTTGTTAGAATGATGACAGGTTAAAATGTTTGTTGGTTTCTTGTTCAGTCCGTAGGCCTACAGCATGTGGCAAACCGGTGAGTATCCGACTCTTAGTATAGGAGATACCTGAAAACATATCACACTTTTCCCCATAGTGCTTTTACCAATGCATAAAATGCATGGAGGAAACATATCGAACGAAGCGTCCTAACTTTTGTTAGAATGATGACAGGTTAAAATTTTTGGTGGTTTCTTGTTCAGTCCATAGGCCTACAGCATGTGACATACCGGTGAGCATCCGACTTAGTATAGGAGATACCTGAAAACATATCACACTTTTCCTGTAATGATCTGGTGGCCTTGGAGCAGCATGAGAAATACTCTGGAGAAGGTGGTCCCTGTACTGACCGCAAACAATGAACCTAGCAGCGCAACTAAATGCAGCCGTGGGGGGTACCTAACTCTCCCTAGACCCCTCGGCACAGCCTAAGATCTAACTACCCCTAAAGACAGAAACAGGAAACCTATCTTGCCTCAGAGAAAATCCCCAAAAGGATAGATAGCCCCCCACAAATATTGACTGTGAGAGGAGAGGGAAAAAACATACACAGATATGAAATCAGATTTTAGCATAGGAGGCCATACTAGCTAAAAAGAAAGAATAGAACAGAGTACTATGCGGTCAGTACAAAAACACTAGAAAATATCCACCACAGAAAATACGGATCACCACATCTGACTAAAGACATGGGGGGTATATCTGCATCTCCAGAGAAATAGCTAGGCTGCAAAAAATCCTTCACAGACCAAGCTGGACAAGACAAAAACATGAAAATGCACAGAACTATAAGGTCCACTGCAGGTGGACAGAAAAAACAAGGCCAGGACTTATCTTTGTAGAAAAACACAGCAAACTGGAGAGACCAGCAGGAAAGTGAATCCTTCAAGAACAATGGACAACTGGGACTGATTAAAGGATCCTGCAAAGCTATATACCCCAGTCTGTCCTGCAATTAGTAGAAACACATGTCCACTCCTGCAATCCAGACACAACTGCATTACCCTCTACAACTACTAGAGGGAGCCCAAAAGCTGAATTCACAACATTTTCCCCATACTGCTTTTACCAATGCATAAAATGCATGGAGAAATCATTTTGAACGAAGCATCCTAACTTTTGTTAGAATGATGACAGGTTAAAATTTTTGGTGGTTTATTGTTCAGTCCATAGGCCTACAGCATGTGGCAAACCGGTGACCATCCGACTCTATTAGTATAGGAGATACCTGAAAACATATCACACTTTTCCCCATAGTGCTTTTACCAATGCATAAAATGCAGGAGAAATCATTTCAAACGAAGCGTCCTAACTTTTCTTAGAATGATGACAGGTTAAAATTTTTGTTGGTTTCTTGTTCAGTCCATAGGCCTACAGCATGTGGCAAACCTGTGAGCATCCAACTCTATGAGTAATGGAGATACCTGAAAACATATCACACTTTTCCCCATAGTGCTTTTACCAATGCATAAAATGCATGGAGGAAACATCGAATGAAGCGTCCTAACTTTTGTTAGAATGATGACAGGTTAAAATTTTTGGTGGTTTCTTGTTCAGTCCATAGGCCTACAGCATGTCACAAACCGGTGAGCATCCGACTTAGTATAGTAGATACCTGAGAACATATCACACTTTTCCTGTAATGATCTGGTGGCCTTGGAGCAGCATGAGACGTACTCTGGAGAAGGTGGTCCCTGTACTGACCGCAAACAATGAACCTAGCAGCACAACTAAAAGCAGCCGTGGGGGGTACCTAACTCTCCCTAGACCCCTCGGCACAGCCTAAGATCTAACTACCCCTAAAGACAGAAACAGGAAACCTATCTTGCCTCAGAGAAAATCCCCAAAAGGATAGATAGCCCCCCACAAATATTGACTGTGAGAGTAGAGGGAAAAACATACACAGATATGAAATCAGATTTTAGCATAGGAAGCCATACTAGCTAAAAAGAAAGAATAGAACAGAGTACTATGCGGTCAGTACAAAAACACTAGAAAATATCCACCACAGAAAATACGGATCACCACATCTGACTAAAGACATGGGGGGTATATCTGCATCTCCAGAGAAATAGCTAGGCTGCAAAAAATCCTTCACAGACCAAGCTGGACAAGACAAAAACATGAAAATGCACAGAACTATAAGGTCCACTGCAGGTGGACAGAAAAAACAAAGCCAGGACTTATCTTTGTAGAAAAACACAGCAAACTGGAGAGACCAGCAGGGAAGTGAATCCTTCAAGAACAATGGACAACTGGCCCTGATTAAAGGATCCTGCAAAGCTTTATACCCCAGTCCGTCCTGCAATTAGTAGAAACACATGTCCACTCCTGCAATCCAGACACAACTGCATTACCCTCTACAACTACCAGAGGGAGCCCAAAAGCTGAATTCACAACATTTTGCACATACTGCTTTTACCAATGCATAAAATGCATTGAGAAATCATTTTGAACGAAGCATCCTAACTTTTGTTAGAATGATGACAGGTTAAAATTTTTGGTGGTTTCTTGTTCAGTCCATAGGCCTACAGCATGTGGCAAACTGGTGACCATCCGACTCTATTAGTATAGGAGATACCTGAAAACATATCACACTTTTCCCCATAGTGCTGTTACCAATGCATAAAATGCAGGAGAAATCATTTCAAACGAAGCGTCCTAACTTTTGTTAGAACGATGACAGGTTAAAATTTTTGGTGGTTTCTTGTTCAGTCCATAGGCCTACAGCATGTGGCAAACCGGTGACCATCCGACTCTATTAGTATAGGAGATACCTGAAAACATCACACTTTTCCCTATAGTGCTTTTACCAATGCATAAAATGCATGGAGAAAACATTTCGAACGAAGCGTCTTAACTTTTGTTCGAATGATGACAGGTTAAAATTTTTGGTGGTTTCTTGTTCAGTCCATAGGCCTACAGCATGTGGCAAACCGGTGAGCATCCTACTCTTAGTATAGGAGATACCTGAAAACATATCACACTTTTCCCCATAGTGCTTTTACCAATGCATAGAATGCATGGAGAAATCATTTTGAGTGAAGCCTCCTAACTTTTGTTAGAATGATGACAGGTTAAAATTTTTGGTGGTTTCTTGTTCAGTCCATAGGCCTACAGCATATGGCAAACCGGTGAGTATCCGACTCTTAGTACAGGAGATACCTGAAAACATATCACACTTTTCCCCATAGTGCTTTTACCAATGCATAAAATGCATGGAGAAATCATTTCGAACGAAGCGTCCTAACTTTTGTTAGAATGATGACAGGTTAAAATTTTTGGTGGTTTCTTGTTCAGTCCATAGGCCTACAGCTTGTGGCAAACCGGTGAGCATCCGACTCTATTAGTATAGGAGATACCTGAAAACATAACACACTTTTCCCCATAGTGCTTTTACCATTGCATAAAATGCATGGAGAAATCATTTCAAACGAAGCGTCCTAACTTTTGTTAGAATGACAGGTTAAAATTTTTGGTGGTTTCTTGTTCAGTCCATAGGCCTACAGCATGTGGCAAACTGGTGACCATCCGACTCTATTAGTATAGGAGATACCTGAAAACATATCACACTTTTCCCCATAGTGCTGTTACCAATGCATAGAGAAATCATTTCTAACGAAGCGTCCTAACTTTTGTTAGAATGATGACAGGTTAATATTTTTGGTGGTTTCTTGTTCAGTCCATAGGCCTACAGCATGTGGCAAACCGGTGAGTATCCGACTCTTAGTATAGGAGATACCTGAAAACATATCATACTTTTCCCCATCGTGCTTTTACCAATGCATAGAATGTATGGAGAAACCATTTTGAGCGAAGCGTCCTAACTTTTGTTAGAATGATGGCAGGTTAAAATTTTTGGTGGTTTCTTGTTCAGTCCATAGGCCTACAGCATGTGGCAAACCGGTGAGTATCCGACTCTTAGTACAGGAGATAACTGAAAACATATCACACTTTTCCCCATAGTGCTTTTACCAATGCATAAAATGCATGGAGAAAACATTTCGAACGAAGCGTCCTAACTTTTGTTAGAATGATGACAGGTTAAAATTTTTGGTGGTTTCTTGTTCAGTCCATAGGCCTACAGCTTGTGGCAAACCGGTGAGCATCTGACTCTATTAGTATAGGAGATACCTGAAAACATATCACACTTTTCCCCATAGTGCTTTTACCATTGCATAAAATGCGTGGAGAAATCATTTCAAACGAAGCGTCCTAACTTTTGTTAGAATGACAGGTTAAAATTTTTGGTGGTTTCTTGTTCAGTCCATAGGCCTACAGCATGTGGCAAACGGGTGAGTATCCGACTCTTAGTATAGGAGATGCCTGAAAACATATCACACTTTTCCCCATAGTGCTTTTACCAATGCATAAAATGCATGGAGGAAACATTTCGAACGAAGCGTCCTAATTTTTGTTAGAATGATGACAGGTTAAAATTTTTGGTGGTTTCTTGTTCAGTCCATAGGCCTACAGCATGTGGCAAACCGGTGAGCATCCGACTCTTAGTATAGGAGATACCTGAAAACATATCACACTTTTCCCCATAGTGCTTTTACCAATGCATAGAATGCATGGAGAAATCATTTCGAACGAAGCGTCCTAACTTTTGTTCGAATGATGACAGGTAAAAATTTTTGGTGGTTTCTTGTTCAGTCCATAGGCCTACAGCATGTGGGAAACCAGTGGGCATCCGACTCTTAGTATAGGAGATACCTGAAAACATATCACACTTTTCCCCATAGTGCTTTTACCATTGCTTAAAATGCATGGAGAAATCATTTCAAATGAAGCGTCCTAACTTTTGTTAGAATGATGACAGGTTAAAATTTTTGGTGGTTTCTTGTTCAGTCCATAGGCCTACAGCATGTGACAAACCGGTGAGCATCCGACTTAGTATAGGAGATACCTGAAAACATATCACACTTTTCCTGTAATGATCTGGTGGCCTTGGAGCAGCATGAGAAATACTCTGGAGAAGGTGGTCCCTGTACTGACCGCAAACAATGAACCTAGCAGCGCAACTAAATGCAGCCGTGGGGGGTACCTAACTCTCCCTAGACCCCTCGGCACAGCCTAAGATCTAACTACCCCTAAAGACAGAAACAGGAAACCTATCTTGCCTCAGAGAAAATCCCCAAAAGGATAGATAGCCCCCCACAAATATTGACTGTGAGAGGAGAGGGAAAAAACATACACAGATATGAAATCAGATTTTAGCATAGGAGGCCATACTAGCTAAAAAGAAAGAATAGAACAGAGTACTATGCGGTCAGTACAAAAACACTAGAAAATATCCACCACAGAAAATACGGATCACCACATCTGACTAAAGACATGGGGGGTATATCTGCATCTCCAGAGAAATAGCTAGGCAGCAAAAAATCCTTCACAGACCAAGCTGGACAAGACAAAAACATGAAAATGCACAGAACTATAAGGTCCACTGCAGGTGGACAGAAAAAACAAAGCCAGGACTTATCTTTGTAGAAAAACACAGCAAACTGGAGAGACCAGCAGGGAAGTGAATCCTTCAAGAACAATGGACAACTGGGACTGATTAAAGGATCCTGCAAAGCTATATACCCCAGTCTGTCCTGCAATTAGTAGAAACACATGTCCACTCCTGCAATCCAGACACAACTGCATTACCCTCTACAACTACTAGAGGGAGCCCAAAAGCTGAATTCACAACATTTTCCCCATACTGCTTTTACCAATGCATAAAATGCATGGAGAAATCATTTTGAACGAAGCATCCTAACTTTTGTTAGAATGATGACAGGTTAAAATTTTTGGTGGTTTATTGTTCAGTCCATAGGCCTACAGCATGTGGCAAACCGGTGACCATCCGACTCTATTAGTATAGGAGATACCTGAAAACATATCACACTTTTCCCCATAGTGCTTTTACCAATGCATAAAATGCAGGAGAAATCATTTCAAACGAAGCGTCCTAACTTTTCTTAGAATGATGACAGGTTAAAATTTTTGTTGGTTTCTTGTTCAGTCCATAGGCCTAAAGCATGTGGCAAACCTGTGAGCATCCAACTCTATGAGTAAAGGAGATACCTGAAAACATATCACACTTTTCCCCATAGTGCTTTTACCAATGCATAAAATGCATGGAGAAAACATTTCGAACGAAGCGTCCTAACTTTTGTTCGAATGATGACAGGTTAAAATTTTTGGTGGTTTCTTGTTCAGTCTATAGGCCTACAGCATGTGGCAAACCGGTGAGTATCCGACTCTTAGTATAGGAGATACCTGAAAACATATCACACTTTTCCCCATAGTGCTTTTACCAATGCATAAAATGCATGGAGGAAACATCGAATGAAGCGTCCTAACTTTTGTTAGAATGATGACAGGTTAAAATTTTTGGTGGTTTCTTGTTCAGTCCATAGGCCTACAGCATGTCACAAACCGGTGAGCATCCGACTTAGTATAGTAGATACCTGAGAACATATCACACTTTTCCTGTAATGATCTGGTGGCCTTGGAGCAGCATGAGACGTACTCTGGAGAAGGTGGTCCCTGTACTGACCGCAAACAATGAACCTAGCAGCACAACTAAAAGCAGCCGTGGGGGGTACCTAACTCTCCCTAGACCCCTCGGCACAGCCTAAGATCTAACTACCCCTAAAGACAGAAACAGGAAACCTATCTTGCCTCAGAGAAAATCCCCAAAAGGATAGATAGCCCCCCACAAATATTGACTGTGAGAGTAGAGGGAAAAACATACACAGATATGAAATCAGATTTTAGCATAGGAAGCCATACTAGCTAAAAAGAAAGAATAGAACAGAGTACTATGCGGTCAGTACAAAAACACTAGAAAATATCCACCACAGAAAATACGGATCACCACATCTGACTAAAGACATGGGGGGTATATCTGCATCTCCAGAGAAATAGCTAGGCTGCAAAAAATCCTTCACAGACCAAGCTGGACAAGACAAAAACATGAAAATGCACAGAACTATAAGGTCCACTGCAGGTGGACAGAAAAAACAAAGCCAGGACTTATCTTTGTAGAAAAACACAGCAAACTGGAGAGACCAGCAGGGAAGTGAATCCTTCAAGAACAATGGACAACTGGCCCTGATTAAAGGATCCTGCAAAGCTTTATACCCCAGTCCGTCCTGCAATTAGTAGAAACACATGTCCACTCCTGCAATCCAGACACAACTGCATTACCCTCTACAACTACCAGAGGGAGCCCAAAAGCTGAATTCACAACATTTTGCACATACTGCTTTTACCAATGCATAAAATGCATTGAGAAATCATTTTGAACGAAGCATCCTAACTTTTGTTAGAATGATGACAGGTTAAAATTTTTGGTGGTTTCTTGTTCAGTCCATAGGCCTACAGCATGTGGCAAACTGGTGACCATCCGACTCTATTAGTATAGGAGATACCTGAAAACATATCACACTTTTCCCCATAGTGCTGTTACCAATGCATAAAATGCAGGAGAAATCATTTCAAACGAAGCGTCCTAACTTTTGTTAGAACGATGACAGGTTAAAATTTTTGGTGGTTTCTTGTTCAGTCCATAGGCCTACAGCATGTGGCAAACCGGTGACCATCCGACTCTATTAGTATAGGAGATACCTGAAAACATCACACTTTTCCCTATAGTGCTTTTACCAATGCATAAAATGCATGGAGAAAACATTTCGAACGAAGCGTCTTAACTTTTGTTCGAATGATGACAGGTTAAAATTTTTGGTGGTTTCTTGTTCAGTCCATAGGCCTACAGCATGTGGCAAACCGGTGAGCATCCTACTCTTAGTATAGGAGATACCTGAAAACATATCACACTTTTCCCCATAGTGCTTTTACCAATGCATAGAATGCATGGAGAAATCATTTTGAGTGAAGCCTCCTAACTTTTGTTAGAATGATGACAGGTTAAAATTTTTGGTGGTTTCTTGTTCAGTCCATAGGCCTACAGCATATGGCAAACCGGTGAGTATCCGACTCTTAGTACAGGAGATACCTGAAAACATATCACACTTTTCCCCATAGTGCTTTTACCAATGCATAAAATGCATGGAGAAATCATTTCGAACGAAGCGTCCTAACTTTTGTTAGAATGATGACAGGTTAAAATTTTTGGTGGTTTCTTGTTCAGTCCATAGGCCTACAGCTTGTGGCAAACCGGTGAGCATCCGACTCTATTAGTATAGGAGATACCTGAAAACATAACACACTTTTCCCCATAGTGCTTTTACCATTGCATAAAATGCATGGAGAAATCATTTCAAACGAAGCGTCCTAACTTTTGTTAGAATGACAGGTTAAAATTTTTGGTGGTTTCTTGTTCAGTCCATAGGCCTACAGCATGTGGCAAACTGGTGACCATCCGACTCTATTAGTATAGGAGATACCTGAAAACATATCACACTTTTCCCCATAGTGCTGTTACCAATGCATAGAGAAATCATTTCTAACGAAGCGTCCTAACTTTTGTTAGAATGATGACAGGTTAATATTTTTGGTGGTTTCTTGTTCAGTCCATAGGCCTACAGCATGTGGCAAACCGGTGAGTATCCGACTCTTAGTATAGGAGATACCTGAAAACATATCATACTTTTCCCCATCGTGCTTTTACCAATGCATAGAATGTATGGAGAAACCATTTTGAGCGAAGCGTCCTAACTTTTGTTAGAATGATGGCAGGTTAAAATTTTTGGTGGTTTCTTGTTCAGTCCATAGGCCTACAGCATGTGGCAAACCGGTGAGTATCCGACTCTTAGTACAGGAGATAACTGAAAACATATCACACTTTTCCCCATAGTGCTTTTACCAATGCATAAAATGCATGGAGAAAACATTTCGAACGAAGCGTCCTAACTTTTGTTAGAATGATGACAGGTTAAAATTTTTGGTGGTTTCTTGTTCAGTCCATAGGCCTACAGCTTGTGGCAAACCGGTGAGCATCTGACTCTATTAGTATAGGAGATACCTGAAAACATATCACACTTTTCCCCATAGTGCTTTTACCATTGCATAAAATGCGTGGAGAAATCATTTCAAACGAAGCGTCCTAACTTTTGTTAGAATGACAGGTTAAAATTTTTGGTGGTTTCTTGTTCAGTCCATAGGCCTACAGCATGTGGCAAACGGGTGAGTATCCGACTCTTAGTATAGGAGATGCCTGAAAACATATCACACTTTTCCCCATAGTGCTTTTACCAATGCATAAAATGCATGGAGGAAACATTTCGAACGAAGCGTCCTAATTTTTGTTAGAATGATGACAGGTTAAAATTTTTGGTGGTTTCTTGTTCAGTCCATAGGCCTACAGCATGTGGCAAACCGGTGAGCATCCGACTCTTAGTATAGGAGATACCTGAAAACATATCACACTTTTCCCCATAGTGCTTTTACCAATGCATAGAATGCATGGAGAAATCATTTCGAACGAAGCGTCCTAACTTTTGTTCGAATGATGACAGGTAAAAATTTTTGGTGGTTTCTTGTTCAGTCCATAGGCCTACAGCATGTGGGAAACCAGTGGGCATCCGACTCTTAGTATAGGAGATACCTGAAAACATATCACACTTTTCCCCATAGTGCTTTTACCATTGCTTAAAATGCATGGAGAAATCATTTCAAATGAAGCGTCCTAACTTTTGTTGTAATGATGACAGGTTAAATTTTTTGGTGGCTTCTTGTTTAGTCCATAGGCCTACAGCATGTGGCAAACCGGTGAGCATGCGGCTCTATTAGTATAGGACATACCTGAAAACTTATCATACTTTTCCCCATAGTGCTTTTACCAATGCATAAAATGCACGGAGAAATCATTTCAAACGAAGCGTCCTAACTTTTGTTAGAATGATGTCAGGTTAATATTTTTGTTGGTTTCTTGTTCAGTCCATAGGCCTACAGCATGTGGCAAACCTGTGAGCATCCAACTCTATTTGTATAGGAGATACCTGAAAACATATCACACTTTTCCCCATAGTGCTATTACCAATGCATGGAGAAATCATTTCTAACGAAGCGTCCTAACTTTGTTAGAATGATGACAGGTTAATATTTTTGGTGGTTTCTTGTTCAGTCCATAGGCCTACAGCATGTGGCAAACCGGTGAGTATCCGACTCTTAGTATAGGAGATACCTGAAAACATATCATACTTTTCCCCATCGTGCTTTTACCAATGCATAGAATGCATGGAGAAATCATTTTGAGCGAAGCGTCCTAACTTTTGTTAGAATGATGACAGGTTAAAATTTTTGGTGGTTTCTTGTTCAGTCCATAGGCCTACAGCATGTGGCAAACCGGTGAGTATCCGACTCTTAGTACAGGAGATACCTGAAAACATATCACACTTTTCCCCATAGTGCTTTTACCAATGCATAAAATGCATGGAGAAAACATTTCGAACGAAGCGTCCTAACTTTTGTTAGAATGATGACAGGTTAAAATTTTTGGTGGTTTCTTGTTCAGTCCATAGGCCTACAGCTTGTGGCAAACCGGTGAGCATCTGACTCTATTAGTATAGGAGATACCTGAAAACATATCACACTTTTCCCCATAGTGCTTTTACCATTGCATAAAATACATGGAGAAATCATTTCAAACGAAGCGTCCTAACTTTTGTTAGAATGACAGGTTAAAATTTTTGGTGGTTTCTTGTTCAGTCCATAGGCCTACAGCATGTGGCAAACCGGTGAGTATCCGACTCTTAGTATAGGAGATGCCTGAAAACATATCACACTTTTCCCCATAGTGCTTTTACCAATGCATAAAATGCATGGAGGAAACATTTCGAACGAAGCGTCCTAACTTTTGTTAGAATGATGACAGGTTAAAATTTTTGGTGGCTTCTTGTTCAGTCCATAGGCCTACAGCATGTGACAAACCGGTGAGCATCCGACTTAGTATAGGAGATACCTGAAAACATATCACACTTTTCCTGTAATGATCTGGTGGCCTTGGAGCAGCATGAGACGTACTCTGGAGAAGGTGGTCCCTGTACTGACCGCAAACCCTGAACCTAGCAGCGCAACTAAAAGCAACCATGGGGGGTACCTAACTCTCCCTAGACCCCTCGGCACAGCCTAAGATCTCACTACCCCTAAAGACAGAAACAGGAAACCTATCTTGCCTCAGAGAAAATCCCCAAAGGATAGATAGCCCCCCACAAATATTGACTGTGAGAGGAGAGGGAAAAAACATACACAGATATTAAATCAGATTTTAGCATAGGAGGCCATACTAGCTAAAAAGAAAGAATAGAACAGAGTACTATGCGGTCAGTACAAAAACACTAGAAAATATCCACCACAAAAAATACGGATCACCACATCTGACTAAAGACATGGGGGGTATATCTGCATCTCCAGAGAAATAGGTAGGCTGCAAAAAATCCTTCACAGACCAAGCTGGACAAGACAAAAACATGAAAATGCACAGAACTATAAGGTCCACTGCAGGTGGACAGAAAAAACAAAGCCAGGACTTATCTTTGTGAAAAACACAGCAAACTGGAGAAACCAGCAGGGAAGTGAATCCTTCAAGAACAATGGACAACTGGCACTGATTAAAGGATCCTGCAAAGCTATATACCCCAGTCCGTCCTGCAATTAGTAGAAACACATGTCCACTCCTGCAATCCAGACACAACTGCATTACCCTCTACAACTACCAGAGGGAGCCCAAAAGCTGAATTCACAACATTTTGCCCATACTGCTTTTGCCAATGCATAAAATGCATGGAGAAATCATTTTGAACGAAGCATCCTAACTTTTGTTAGAATGATGACAGGTTAAAATTTTTGGTGGTTTCTTGTTCAGTCCATAGGCCTACAGCATGTGGCAAACCGGTGACCATCCGACTCTATTAGTATAGGAGATACCTGTAAACATATCACACTTTTCCCCATAGTGCTTTTACCAATGCATAAAATGCAGGAGAAATCATTTCAAACGAAGCGTCCTAACTTTTGTTAGAACGATGACAGGTTAAAATTTTTGGTGGTTTCTTGTTTAGTCCATAGGCCTACAGCATGTGGCAAACCGGTGACCATCCGACACTATTAGTATAGGAGATACATGAAGACATCACACTTTTCCCTATAGTGCTTTTACCAATGCATAAAATGCATGGAGAAAACATTTCGAACGAAGCGTCTTAACTTTTGTTCAAATGATGACAGGTTAAAATTTTTGGTGGTTTCTTGTTCAGTCCATAGGCCTACAGTATGTGGCAAACCAGTGAGCATCCGACTCTTAGTATAGGAGATACCTGAAAACATATCACACTTTTCCCCATAGTGCTTTTACCAATGCATAGAATGCATGGAGAAATCATTTCGAACGAAGCGTCCTAACTTTTGTTCGAATGATGACAGGTTAAAATTTTTGGTGGTTTCTTGTTCAGTCCATAGGCCTACAGCATGTGGCAAACCGGTGAGCATAAGGCTCTTAGTATAGGAGATACTTGAAAACATATCATACTTTTCCCCATAGTGCTTTTACCAATGCATAAAATGCATGGAGAAATCATTTCAAACGAAGCGTCCTAACTTTTGTTAGAATGATGACAGGTTAATATTTTTGTTGGTTTCTTGTTCAGTCCATAGGCCTACAGCATGTGGCAAACCTGTGAGCATCCAACTCTATTTGTATAGGAGATACCTGAAAACATATCACGCTTTTCCCCATAGTGCTTTTACCAATGCATGGAGAAATCATTTCTAATGAAGCGTCCTAACTTTTG
Source organism: Ranitomeya imitator (assembly GCF_032444005.1). Classification (NCBI taxonomy): domain Eukaryota; kingdom Metazoa; phylum Chordata; class Amphibia; order Anura; family Dendrobatidae; genus Ranitomeya; species Ranitomeya imitator. The sequence goes on from NC_091282.1 coordinate 584,112,431, forward strand.
TTAGAATGATGACAGGTTAAAATTTTTGGTGGTTTCTTGTTCAGTCCATAGGCCTACAGCATGTGGCAAACCGGTGAGTATCCGACTCTTAGTATAGGAGATACCTGAAAACATATCATACTTTTCCCCATAGTGCTTTTACCAATGCATAGAATGAATGGAGAAATCATTTTGAGCGAAGCCTCCTAACTTTTGTTAGAATGATGACAGGTTAAAATTTTTGGTGGTTTCTTGTTCAGTCCATAGGCCTACAGCACGTGGCAAACCGGTGAGTATCTGACTCTTAGTACAGGAGATACCTGAAAACATATCACACTTTTCCCCATAGTGCTTTTACCAATGCATAAAATGCATGGAGAAAACATTTCGAACGAAGCGTCCTAACTTTTGTTAGAATGATGACAGGTTAAAATTTTTGGTGGTTTCTTGTTCAGTCCATAGGCCTACAGCTTGTGGCAAACCGGTGAGCATCCGACTCTATTAGTATAGGAGATACCTGAAAACATATCACACTTTTCCCCATAGTGCTTTTACCATTGCATAAAATGCATGGAGAAATCATTTCAAACGAAGCGTCCTAACTTTTGTTAGAATGACAGGTTAAAATTTTTGGTGGTTTCTTGTTCAGTCCATAGGCCTACAGCATGTGGCAAACCGGTGAGTATCCGACTCTTAGTATAGGAGATGCCTGAAAACATATCACACTTTTCCCCATAGTGCTTTTACCAATGCATAAAATGCATGGAGGAAACATTTCGAACGAAGCGTCCTAACTTTTGTTAGAATGATGACAGGTTAAAATTTTTGGTGGCTTCTTGTTCAGTCCATAGGCCTACAGCATGTGACAAACCGGTGAGCATCCGACTTAGTATAGGAGATACCTGAAAACATATCACACTTTTCCTGTAATAATCTGGTGGCCTTGGAGCAGCATGAGATGTACTCTGGAGAAGGTGGTCCCTGTACTGACCGCAAACCCTGAACCTAGCAGCGCAACTAAAAGCAGCCATGGGGGGTACCTAACTCTCCCTAGACCCCTTGGCACAGCCTAAGATCTAATTACCCCTAAAGACAGAAACAGGAAACCTATCTTGCCTCAGAGAAAATCCCCAAAGGATAGATAGCCCCCCACAAATATTGACTGTGAGAGGAGAGGGAAAAAACATACACAGATATTAAATCAGATTTTAGCATAGGAGGCCATACTAGCTAAAAAGAAAGAATAGAACAGAGTACTATGCGGTCAGTACAAAAACACTAGAAAATATCCACCACAAAAAATACGGATCACCACATCTGACTAAAGACATGGGGGGTATATCTGCATCTCCAGAGAAATAGCTAGGCTGCAAAAAATCCTTCACAGACCAAGCTGGACAAGACAAAAACATGAAAATGCACAGAACTATAAGGTCCACTGCAGGTGGACAGAAAAAACAAAGCCAGGACTTATCTTTGTGAAAAACACAGCAAACTGGAGAAACCAGCAGGGAAGTGAATCCTTCAAGAACAATGGACAACTGGCACTGATTAAAGGATCCTGCGAAGCTATATACCCCAGTCCGTCCTGCAATTAGTAGAAAAACATGTCCACTCCTGCAATCCAGACACAACTGCATTACCCTCTACAACTACCAGAGGGAGCCCAAAAGCTGAATTCACAACATTTTGCCCATACTGCTTTTACCAATGCATAAAATGCATGGAGAAATCATTTTGAACGAAGCATCCTAACTTTTGTTAGAATGATGACAGGTTAAAATTTTTGGTGGTTTCTTGTTCAGTCCATAGGCCTACAGCATGTGGCAAACCGGTGACCATCCGACTCTATTAGGTTAAGAGATACCTGAAAACATATCACACTTTTCCCTATAGTGCTTTTACCGATGCATAAAATGCATGGAGAAATAATTTCGAACGAAGCGTCCTAACTTTTGTTAGAATGATGACAGGTTAAAATTTTTGTTGCTTTCTTGTTCAGTCCATAGGCCTACAGCATGTGGCAATCCGGTGAGCATCCGACTCTATTAGTATAGGAGATACATGAAAACATATCACACTTTTCCCCATAGTGCTTTTACCAATGCAAAAAATGCATGGAGAAATCATTTCGAACCAAGCGTCCTAACTTTTTTCAGAATGATGACAGGTTAAAATGTTTGCTTTCTTGTTCAGTCCGTAGGCCTACAGCATGTGGCAAACGGGTGAGCATCCGACTCTATTAGTATAGGAGATACCTGAAAACATATCACACTTTTCCCTATAGTGCTTTTACCAATGCAAAAAATGCATGGAGAAATCATTTCGAACGAAGCGTCCTAACTTTTGTCAGAATGATGACAGGTTAAAATGTTTGTTGGTTTCTTGTTCAGTCCATAGGCCTACAGCATGTGGCACACCGGTGACCATCCGACTTTATTAGTATAGAAGATACCTGAAAACATATCACACTTTTCCCTATAGTGCTTTTACCAATGCATAAAATGCATGGAGAAAACATTTCGAAGAAAGCATCCTAACTTTTGTTCGAATGATGACAGGTTAAAATTTTTGGTGGTTTCTTGTTCAGTCCATAGGCCTACAGCATGTGGCAAACCGGTGAACATCCGACTCTTAGTATAGGAGATACCTGAAAACATCACACTTTTCCCCATAGTGCTTTTACCAATGCATAGAATGCATGGACAAATCATTTCGAACGAAGCGTCCAAACTTTTGTTAGAATGATGACAGGTTAAAATTTTTGGTGGTTTCTTGTTCAGTTCATAGGCCTACAGCATGTGGCAAACCGGTGAGCATCCGACTCTATTAGTATAGGAGATACCTGAAAACATATCACACTTTTCCCCATAGTGTTTTACCAATGCAAAAAATGCATGGAGAAATCATTTCAAACGAAGCGTCCTAACTTTTGTTAGAATGATGACAGGTTAAAAAATGTGGTGGTTTCTTGTTCAGTCCATATGCCTACAGCATGTGGCAAACCTGTGAGCATCCAACTCTATTAGTATAGGAGATACCTGAAAACATCACAATTTTACCCATAGTGCTTTTACCAATGCATAAAATGCATGGAGAAAACATTTCGAACGAAGCGTCCTAACTTTTGTTAGAATGATGACAGGTTAAAATTTTTGGTGGTTTCTTGTTCAGTCCGTCGGCCTACAGCATGTGGCAAATCAGTCAGCATCTTACTCTTAATATAGGAGATACCTGAAAACATATCATACTTTTCCCCATAGTGCTTTTACCAATGCATAAAATGCATGGAGAAATCATTTCAAACGAAGCGTCCTAACTTTTGTTAGAATGATGACAGGTTAAAATTTTTGTTGGTTTCTTTTTCAGTCCATAGGCCTACAGCATGTGGCAAACCGGTGAGCATGCGGCTCTATTAGTATAGGAGATACCTGAAAACATATCACACTTTTCCCCATAGTGCTTTTACCAATGCATGGAGAAATCATTTCGAACGAAGCGTCCTAACTTTTGTTAGAATGATGACAGGTTAAATTTTTTGGTGGTTTCTTGTTGAGTCCATTGGCCTACAGCTTGTGGCAAACCGGTGAGCATCCGACTCTATTAGTATAGGAGATACCTGAAAACATATCACACTTTTCCCCATAGTGCTTTTACCAATGCATAGAATGCATGGAGAAATCATTTCAAACGAATCGTCCTAACTATTGTTAGAATGATGACAGGTTAAAATGTTTGTTGGTTTCTTGTTCAGTCCGTAGGCCTACAGCATGTGGCAAACCGGTGAGTATCCGACTCTTAGTATAGGAGATACCTGAAAACATATCACACTTTTCCCCATAGTGCTTTTACCAATGCATAAAATGCATGGAGGAAACATATCGAACGAAGCGTCCTAACTTTTGTTAGAATGATGACAGGTTAAAATTTTTGGTGGTTTCTTGTTCAGTCCATAGGCCTACAGCATGTGACAAACCGGTGAGCATCCGACTTAGTATAGGAGATACCTGAAAACATATCACACTTTTCCTGTAATGATCTGGTGGCCTTGGAGCAGCATGAGAAATACTCTGGAGAAGGTGGTCCCTGTACTGACCGCAAACAATGAACCTAGCAGCGCAACTAAATGCAGCCGTGGGGGGTACCTAACTCTCCCTAGACCCCTCGGCACAGCCTAAGATCTAACTACCCCTAAAGACAGAAACAGGAAACCTATCTTGCCTCAGAGAAAATCCCCAAAAGGATAGATAGCCCCCCACAAATATTGACTGTGAGAGGAGAGGGAAAAAACATACACAGATATTAAATCAGATTTTAGCATAGGAGGCCATACTAGCTAAAAAGAAAGAATAGAACAGAGTACTATGCGGTCAGTACAAAAACACTAGAAAATATCCACCACAGAAAATACGGATCACCACATCTGACTAAAGACATCGGGGGTATATCTGCATCTCCAGAGAAATAGCTAGGCTGCAAAAAATCCTTCACAGACCAAGCTGGACAAGACAAAAACATGAAAATGCACAGAACTATAAGGTCCACTGCAGGTGGACAGAAAAAACAAAGCCAGGACTTATCTTTGTAGAAAAACACAGCAAACTGGAGAGACCAGCAGGGAAGTGAATCCTTCAAGAACAATGGACAACTGGCACTGATTAAAGGATCCTGCAAAGCTATATACCCCAGTACGTCCTGCAATTAGTAGAAACACATGTCCACTCCTGCAATCCAGACACAACTGCATTACCCTCTACAACTACCGGAGGGAGCCCAAAAGCTGAATTCACAACATTTTCCCCATACTGCTTTTACCAATGCATAAAATGCATGGAGAAATCATTTCGAACGAAGCGTCCTAACTTTTGTTAGAATGATGACAGGTTAAAATTTTTGGTGGTTTCTTGTTCAGTCCATAGGCCTACAGCATGTGGCAAACCGGTGAGCATCCGACTCTATTAGTATAGGAGATACCTGAAAACATATCACACTTTTCCCCATAGTGCTTTTACCAATGCATAAAATGCATGGAGAAATCATTTCAAACGAAGCGTCCTAACTTTTGTTAGAATGATGACAGGTTAAAATTTTTGGTGGTTTCTTGTTCAGTCCATAGGCCTACAGCATGTGGCAAACCGGTGAGCATCCGACTCTATTAGTATAGGAGATACCTGAAAACATATCACACTTTTCCCCATAGTGCTTTTACCAATGCATAAAATGCAAGAGAAATCATTTCAAACGAAGCGTCCTAACTTTTGTTAGAACGATGACAGGTTAAAATTTTTGGTGGTTTCTTGTTCAGTCCATAGGCCTACAGCATGTGGCAAACCGGTGAGTATCCGACTCTTAGTATAGGAGATACCTGAAATCATATCACACTTTTCCCCATAGTTCTTTTACCAATGCATAAAATGCATGGAGGAAACATATCGAACGAAGCGTCCTAACTTTTGTTCGAATGATGACAGGTTAAAATTTTTGGTGGTTTCTTGTTCAGTCCATAGGCCTACAGCATGTGACAAACCGGTGAGCATCCGACTTAGTATAGGAGATACCTGAAAACATATCACACTTTTCCTGTAATGATCTGGTGGCCTTGGAGCAGCATGAGAAATACTCTAGAGAAGGTGGTCCCTGTACTGACCGCAAACCCCAGTCCGTCCTGCAATTAGTAGAAACACATGTCCACTCCTGCAATCCAGACACAACTGCATTACCATCTACAACTACCAGAGGGAGACCAAAAGCTGAATTCACATTTTCCCCATACTGCTTTTACCAATGCATAAAATGCATGGGGAAATCATTTCGAACGAAGCGTCCTAACTTTTGTTAGAATGATGACAGGTTAAAATTTTTGGTGGTTTCTTGTTCAGTCCATAGGACTACAGCATGTGGCAAACCGGTGAGCATCCGACTCTATTAGTATAGGAGATACCTGAAAACATATCACACTTTTCCCCATAGTGCTTTTACCAATGCATAAAATGCATGGAGAAATCATTTCGAACGAAGCGTCCTAACATTTGTTAGAATGATGACAGGTTAAAATTTTTGGTGGTTTCTTGTTCAGCCCATAGGCCTACAGCATGTGGCAATCCGGTGAGCATCCAACTCTATTAGTATAGGAGATACCTGAAAACATATCACACTTTTCCCCATAGTGCTTTTACCAATGCAAAAAATGCATGGAGAAATCATTTCGAACCAAGCGTCCTAAATTTTTTCAGAATGATGACAGGTTAAAATGTTTGTTGGTTTCTTGTTCAGTCCGTAGGCCTACAGCATGTGGCAAACCGGTGAGCATCCAACTCTTTAAGTATAGGAGATACCTGAAAACATATCACACTTTTCCCCATAGTGCTTTTACCAATGCAAAAAATGCATGGAGAAATCATTTCGAACCAAGCGTCCTAACTTTTGTCAGAATGATGACAGGTTAAAATGTTTGTTGGTTTCTTGTTCAGTCCGTAGGCCTACAGCATGTGGCAAACCGGTGAGTATCCGACTCTTAGTATAGGAGATACCTGAAAACATATCACACTTTTCCCCATAGTGCTTTTACCAATGCATAAAATGCATGGAGGAAACATATCGAACGAAGCGTCCTAACTTTTGTTAGAATGATGACAGGTTAAAATTTTTGGTGGTTTCTTGTTCAGTCCATAGGCCTACAGCATGTGACAAACCGGTGAGCATCCGACTTAGTATAGGAGATACCTGAAAACATATCACACTTTTCCTGTAATGATCTGGTGGCCTTGGAGCAGCATGAGAAATACTCTGGAGAAGGTGGTCCCTGTACTGACTGCAAACAATGAACCTAGCAGCGCAACTAAAAGCAGCCGTGGGGGGTACCTAACTCTCCCTAGACCCCTCGGCACAGCCTAAGATCTAACTACCCCTAAAGACAGACACAGGAAACCTATCTTGCCTCAGAGAAAATCCCCAAAAGGATAGATAGCCCCCCACAAATATTGACTGTGAGAGGAGAGGGAAAAAACATACACAGATATGAAATCAGATTTTAGCATAGGAGGCCATACTAGCTAAAAAGAAAGAATAGAACAGAGTACTATGCGGTCAGTACAAAAACACTAGAAAATATCCACCACAGAAAATACGGATCACCACATCTGACTAAAGACATGGGGGGTATATCTGCATCTCCAGAGAAATAGCTAGGCTGCAAAAAATCCTTCACAGACCAAGCTGGACAAGACAAAAACATGAAAATGCACAGAACTATAAGGTCCACTGCAGGTGGAAAAAAAAAACAAAGCCAGGACTTATCTTTGTAGAAAAACACAGCAAACTGGAGAGACCAGCAGGGAAGTGAATCCTTCAAGAACAATGGACAACTGGCACTGATTAAAGGATCCTGCAAAGCTATATACCCCAGTACGTCCTGCAATTAGTAGAAACACATGTCCACTCCTGCAATCCAGACACAACTGCATTACCCTCTACAACTACCAGAGGGAGCCCAAAAGCTGAATTCACAACATTTTCCCCATACTGCTTTTACCAATGCATAAAATGCATGGAGAAATCATTTCGAACGAAGCGTCCTAACTTTTGTTAGAATGATGACAGGTTAAAATTTTTGGTGGTTTCTTGTTCAGTCCATAGGCCTACAGCATGTGGCAAACCGGTGAGCATCCGACTCTATTAGTATAGGAGATACCTGAAAACATATCACACTTTTCCCCATAGTGCTTTTACCAATGCATAAAATGCATGGAGGAAACATATCGAACGAAGCATCCTAACTTTTGTTAGAATGATGACAGGTTAAAATTTTTGGTGGTTTCTTGTTCAGTCCATAGGCCTACAGCATGTGACAAACCGGTGAGCATCCGACTTAGTATAGGAGATACCTGAAAACATATCACACTTTTCCTGTAATGATCTGGTGGCCTTAGAGCAGCATGAGAAATACTCTAGAGAAGGTGGTCCCTGTACTGACCGCAAACCCCAGTCCGTCCTGCTATTAGTAGAAACACATGTCCACTCCTGCAATCCAGACACAACTGCATTACCATCTACAACTACCAGAGGGAGACCAAAAGCTGAATTCACAACATTTTCCCCATACTGCTTTTACCAATGCATAAAATGCATGGAGAAATCATTTCGAACGAAGCGTCCTAACATTTGTTAGAATGATGACAGGTTAAAATTTTTGGTGGTTTCTTGTTCAGCCCATAGGCCTACAGCATGTGGCAATCCGGTGAGCATCCGACTCTATTAGTATAGGAGATACCTGAAAACATATCACACTTTTCCCCATAGTGCTTTTACCAATGCAAAAAATGCATGGAGAAATCATTTCGAACCAAGCGTCCTAAATTTTTTCAGAATGATGACAGGTTAAAATGTTTGTTGGTTTCTTGTTCAGTCCGTAGGCCTACAGCATGTGGCAAACCGGTGAGCATCCAACTCTTTAAGTATAGGAGATACCTGAAAACATATCACACTTTTCCCCATAGTGCTTTTACCAATGCAAAAAATGCATGGAGAAATCATTTCGAACCAAGCGTCCTAACTTTTGTCAGAATGATGACAGGTTAAAATGTTTGTTGGTTTCTTGTTCAGTCCGTAGGCCTACAGCATGTGGCAAACCGGTGAGTATCCGACTCTTAGTATAGGAGATACCTGAAAACATATCACACTTTTCCCCATAGTGCTTTTACCAATGCATAAAATGCATGGAGGAAACATATCGAACGAAGCGTCCTAACTTTTGTTAGAATGATGACAGGTTAAAATTTTTGGTGGTTTCTTGTTCAGTCCATAGGCCTACAGCATGTGACAAACCGGTGAGCATCCGACTTAGTATAGGAGATACCTGAAAACATATCACACTTTTCCTGTAATGATCTGGTGGCCTTGGAGCAGCATGAGAAATACTCTGGAGAAGGTGGTCCCTGTACTGACTGCAAACAATGAACCTAGCAGCGCAACTAAAAGCAGCCGTGGGGGGTACCTAACTCTCCCTAGACCCCTCGGCACAGCCTAAGATCTAACTACCCCTAAAGACAGACACAGGAAACCTATCTTGCCTCAGAGAAAATCCCCAAAAGGATAGATAGCCCCCCACAAATATTGACTGTGAGAGGAGAGGGAAAAAACATACACAGATATGAAATCAGATTTTAGCATAGGAGGCCATACTAGCTAAAAAGAAAGAATAGAACAGAGTACTATGCGGTCAGTACAAAAACACTAGAAAATATCCACCACAGAAAATACGGATCACCACATCTGACTAAAGACATGGGGGGTATATCTGCATCTCCAGAGAAATAGCTAGGCTGCAAAAAATCCTTCACAGACCAAGCTGGACAAGACAAAAACATGAAAATGCACAGAACTATAAGGTCCACTGCAGGTGGAAAAAAAAAACAAAGCCAGGACTTATCTTTGTAGAAAAACACAGCAAACTGGAGAGACCAGCAGGGAAGTGAATCCTTCAAGAACAATGGACAACTGGCACTGATTAAAGGATCCTGCAAAGCTATATACCCCAGTACGTCCTGCAATTAGTAGAAACACATGTCCACTCCTGCAATCCAGACACAACTGCATTACCCTCTACAACTACCAGAGGGAGCCCAAAAGCTGAATTCACAACATTTTCCCCATACTGCTTTTACCAATGCATAAAATGCATGGAGAAATCATTTCGAACGAAGCGTCCTAACTTTTGTTAGAATGATGACAGGTTAAAATTTTTGGTGGTTTCTTGTTCAGTCCATAGGCCTACAGCATGTGGCAAACCGGTGAGCATCCGACTCTATTAGTATAGGAGATACCTGAAAACATATCACACTTTTCCCCATAGTGCTTTTACCAATGCATAAAATGCATGGAGGAAACATATCGAACGAAGCATCCTAACTTTTGTTAGAATGATGACAGGTTAAAATTTTTGGTGGTTTCTTGTTCAGTCCATAGGCCTACAGCATGTGACAAACCGGTGAGCATCCGACTTAGTATAGGAGATACCTGAAAACATATCACACTTTTCCTGTAATGATCTGGTGGCCTTAGAGCAGCATGAGAAATACTCTAGAGAAGGTGGTCCCTGTACTGACCGCAAACCCCAGTCCGTCCTGCTATTAGTAGAAACACATGTCCACTCCTGCAATCCAGACACAACTGCATTACCATCTACAACTACCAGAGGGAGACCAAAAGCTGAATTCACAACATTTTCCCCATACTGCTTTTACCAATGCATAAAATGCATGGAGAAATCATTTCGAACGAAGCGTCCTAAGTTTTGTTAGAATGATGACAGGTTAAAATTTTTGGTGGTTTCTTGTTCAGTCCATAGGCCTACAGCATGTGGCAAACCGGTGAGCATCCGACTCTATTAGTATAGGAGATACCTGAAAACATATCACACTTTTCCCCATAGTGCTTTTACCAATGCATAAAATGCATGGAGAAATCATTTCGAACGAAGCGTCCTAACATTTGTTAGAATGATGACAGGTTAAAATTTTTGGTGGTTTCTTGTTCAGTCCATAGGCCTACAGCATGTGGCAATCCGGTGAGCATCCGACTCTATTAGTATAGGAGATACCTGAAAACATATCACACTTTTCCCCATCGTGCTTTTACCAATGCAAAAAATGCATGGAGAAATCATTTCGAACCAAGCGTCCTAACTTTTGTCAGAATGATGACAGGTTAAAATGTTTGTTGGTTTCTTGTTCAGTCCGTAGGCCTACAGCATGTGGCAAACCTGTGAGCATCCAACTCTATTAGTATAGGAGATACCTGAAAACATATCACACTTTTCCCCATAGTGCTTTTACCAATGCATAAAATGCAAGAGAAATAATTTCAAACAAAGCATCCTAACTTTTGTTAGAACGATGACAGGTTAAAATTTTTGGTGGTTTCTTGTTCAGTCCATAGGCCTACAGTATGTGGCAATCCGGTGACCATCCGACTCTATTAGTATAGGAGATACCTGAAAACATATCACACTTTTCCCTATAGTGCTTTTACCAATGCATAAAATGCATGGAGAAAACATTTCGAACGAAGCGTCCTAACTTTTGTTCGAATGATGACAGGTTAAAATTTTTGGTGGTTTCTTGTTCAGTCCATAGGCTTACAGCATGTGGCAAACCGGTGAGCATCCGAATCTTAGTATAGGAGATACCTGAAAACATATCACACTTTTCCCCATAGTGCTTTTACCAATGCACAGAATGCATGAAGAAATCATTTCGAATGAAGCTTCCTAACTTTTGTTAGAATGATGACAGGTTAAAATTTTTGGTGGTTTCTTGTTCAGTCTATAGGCCTACAGCATGTGGGAAACCAGTGGGCATCCGACTCAGTATAGGAGATACCTGAAAACATATCACACTTTTCACCGTAGTGCTTTTACCATTGCATAAAATGCATGGAGAAATCATTTCAAACGAAGCGTCCTAACTTTTGTTAGAATGATGACAGGTTAAATTTTTTTGGTGGTTTCTTGTTCAGTCCATAGGCCTACAGCATGTGGCAAACCGGTGAGCATGCGGCTCTATTAGTATAGGAGATACCTGAAAACAAATCACAATTTTACCCATCGTGCTTTTACCAATGCATAATATGCATGGAGAAAACATTTCGAACGAAGCGTCCTAACTTTTGTTAGAAAGATGACAGGTTAAAATTTTTGGTGGTTTCTTGTTCAGTCCGTAGGCCTACAGCATGTGGCAAATCGGTCAGCATCTGACTCTTAGTATAGGAGATACCTGAAAACAAATCATACTTTTCCCCATAGTGCTTTTACCAATGCATAAAATGCATTGAGAAATCATTTCAAACGAAGCATCCTAACTTTTGTTAGAATGATGAGAGGTTAAAATTTTTGTTGGTTTCTTTTTCAGTCCATAGGCCTACAGCATGTGGCAAACCTGTGAGCATCCAACTCTATTAGTATAGGAGATACCTGAAAACATATCACACTTTTCCCCATAGTGCTTTTAGCAATGCATGGAGAAATCATTTCGAACTAAGCGTCCTAACTTTTGTTAGAATGATGACAGGTTAAAATTTTTGTTGGTTTCTTGTTCAGTCCATAGGCCTACAGCATGTGGCAAACCTGTGAGCATCCAACTCTATTAGTATAGGAGATACCTGAAAACATATCACACTTTTCCTGTAATGATCTGGTGGCCTTGGAGCAGCATGAGAAATACTCTGGAGAAGGTGGTCCCTGTACTGACCGCAAACAATGAACCTAGCAGCGCAACTGAAAGCAGCCGTGGGGGGTACCTAACTGTCCCTAGACCCCTCGGCACAGCCTAAGATCTAACTACCCCTAAAGACAGAAACAGGAAACCTATCTTGCCTCAGAGAAAATCCCCAAAAGGATAGATAGCCCCCCACAAATATTGACTGTGAGAGGAGAGGGAAAAAACATACACAGATATGAAATCAGATTTTAGCATAGGAGGCCATACTAGCTAAAAAGAAAGAATAGAACAGAGTACTATGCGGTCAGTACAAAAACACTAGAAAATATCCACCACAGAAAATACGGATCACCACATCTGACTAAAGACATGGGGGTATATCTCCATCTCCAGAGAAATAGCTAGGCTGCAAAAAATCCTTCACAGACCAAGCTGGACAAGACAAAAACATGAAAATGCACAGAACTATAAGGTCCACTGCAGGTGGACAGAAAAAACAAAGCCAGGACTTATCTTTGTAGAAAAACACAGCAAACTGGAGAGACCAGCAGGGAAGTGAATCCTTCAAGAACAATGGACAACTGGCACTGATTAAAGGATCCTGCAAAGCTATATACCCCAGTCCGTCCTGCAATTAGTAGAAACACATGTCCACTCCTGCAATCCAGACACAACTGCATTACCCTCTACAACTACCAGAGGGAGCCCAAAAGCTGAATTCACAACATTTTCCCCATACTGCTTTTACCAATGCATAAAATGCATGGAGAAATCATTTCGAACGAAGCGTCCTAACTTTTTTTAGAATGATGACAGGTTAAAATTTTTGGTGGTTTCTTGTTCAGTCCATAGGCCTACAGCATGTGGCAAACCGGTGAGCATCCAACTCTATTAGTATAGGAGATACCTGAAAACATATCACACTTTTCCCCATAGTTCTTTTACCAATGCATAAAATGCATGGAGGAAACATATCGAACGAAGCGTCCTAACTTTTGTTCGAATGATGACAGGTTAAAATTTTTGGTGGTTTCTTGTTCAGTCCATAGGCCTACAGCATGTGACAAACCGGTGAGCATCCGACTTAGTATAGGAGATACCTGAAAACATATCACACTTTTCCTGTAATGATCTGGTGGCCTTGGAGCAGCATGAGAAATACTCTAGAGAAGGTGGTCCCTGTACTGACCGCAAACCCCAGTCCGTCCTGCAATTAGTAGAAACACATGTCCACTCCTGCAATCCAGACACAACTGCATTACCATCTACAACTACCAGAGGGAGACCAAAAGCTGAATTCACAACATTTTCCCCATACTGCTTTTACCAATGCATAAAATGCATGGGGAAATCATTTCGAATGAAGCGTCCTAACTTTTGTTAGAATGATGACAGGTTAAAATTTTTGGTAGTTTCTTGTTCAGTCCATAGGCCTACAGCATGTGGCAAACCGGTGAGCATCCGACTCTATTAGTATATGAGATACCTGAAAACATATCACACTTTTCCCCATAGTGCTTTTACCAATGCATAAAATGCAAGAGAAATCATTTCAAACGAAGCGTCCTAACTTTTGTTAGAACGATGACAGGTTAAAATTTTTGGTGGTTTCTTGTTCAGTCCATAGGCCTACAGCATGTGGCAAACCGGTGAGTATTCGACTCTTAGTATAGGAGATACCTGAAAACATATCACACTTTTCCCCATAGTTCTTTTACCAATGCATAAAATGCATGGAGGAAACATATCGAACGAAGCGTCCTAACTTTTGTTCGAATGATGACAGGTTAAAATTTTTGGTGGTTTCTTGTTCAGTCCATAGGCCTACAGCATGTGACAAACCGGTGAGCATCCGACTTAGTATAGGAGATACCTGAAAACATATCACACTTTTCCTGTAATGATCTGGTGGCCTTGGAGCAGCATGAGAAATACTCTAGAGAAGGTGGTCCCTGTACTGACCGCAAACCCCAGTCCGTCCTGCACTTAGTAGAAACACATGTCCACTCCTGCAATCCAGACACAACTGCATTACCATCTACAACTACCAGAGGGAGACCAAAAGCTGAATTCACAACATTTTCCCCATACTGCTTTTACCAATGCATAAAATGCATGGGGAAATCATTTCGAACGAAGCGTCCTAACTTTTGTTAGAATGATGACAGGTTAAAATTTTTGGTGGTTTCTTGTTCAGTCCATAGGACTACAGCATGTGGCAAACCGGTGAGCATCCGACTCTATTAGTATAGGAGATACCTGAAAACATATCACACTTTTCCCCATAGTTCTTTTACCAATGCATAAAATGCATGGAGAAATCATTTCGAACGAAGCGTCCTAACATTTGTTAGAATGATGACAGGTTAAAATTTTTGTGGTTTCTTGTTCAGCCCATAGGCCTACAGCATGTGGCAATCCGGTGAGCATCCGACTCTATTAGTATAGGAGATACCTGAAAACATATCACACTTTTCCCCATAGTGCTTTTACCAATGCAAAAAATGCATGGAGAAATCATTTCGAACCAAGCGTCCTAAATTTTTTCAGAATGATGACAGGTTAAAATGTTTGTTGGTTTCTTGTTCAGTCCGTAGGCCTACAGCATGTGGCAAACCGGTGAGCATCCGACTCTTTAAGTATAGGAGATACCTGAAAACATATCACACTTTTCCCCATAGTGCTTTTACCAATGCAAAAAATGCATGGAGAAATCATTTCGAACCAAGCGTCCTAACTTTTGTCAGAATGATGACAGGTTAAAATGTTTGTTGGTTTCTTGTTCAGTCCGTAGGCCTACAGCATGTGGCAAACCGGTGAGTATCCGACTCTTAGTATAGGAGATACCTGAAAACATATCACACTTTTCCCCATAGTGCTTTTACCAATGCATAAAATGCATGGAGGAAACATATCGAACGAAGCGTCCTAACTTTTGTTAGAATGATGACAGGTTAAAATTTTTGGTGGTTTCTTGTTCAGTCCATAGGCCTACAGCATGTGACAAACCGGTGAGCATCCGACTTAGTATAGGAGATACCTGAAAACATATCACACTTTTCCTGTAATGATCTGGTGGCCTTGGAGCAGCATAAGAAATACTCTGGAGAAGGTGGTCCCTGTACTGACCGCAAACAATGAACCTAGCAGCGCAACTAAAAGCAGCCTTGGGGGGTACCTAACTCTCCCTAGACCCCTCGGCACAGCCTAAGATCTAACTACCCCTAAAGACAGAAACAGGAAACCTATCTTGCCTCAGAGAAAATCCCCAAAAGGATAGATAGCCCCCCACAAATATTGACTGTGAGAGTAGAGGGAAAAAACATACACAGATATGAAATCAGATTTTAGCATAGGAGGCCATACTAGCTAAAAAGAAAGAATAGAACAGAGTACTATGCGGTCAGTACAAAAACACTAGAAAATATCCACCACAGAAAATACGGATCACCACATCTGACTAAAGACATGGGGGGTATATCTGCATCTCCAGAGAAATAGCTAGGCTGCAAAAAATCCTTCACAGACCAAGCTGGACAAGACAAAAACATGAAAATGCACAGAACTATAGGGTCCACTGCAGGTGGACAGAAAAAGCAAAGCCAGGACTTATCTTTGTAGAAAAACACAGCAAACTGGAGAGACCAGCAGGGAAGTGAATCCTTCAAGAACAATGGACAACTGGCACTGATTAAAGGATCCTGCAAAGCTATATACCCCAGTACGTCCTGCAATTAGTAGAAACACATGTCCATTCCTGCAATCCAGACACAACTGCATTACCCTCTACAACTACCAGAGGGAGCCCAAAAGCTGAATTCACAACATTTTCCCCATACTGCTTTTACCAATGCATAAAATGCATGGAGAAATCATTTCGAACGAAGCGTCCTAACTTTTGTTAGAATGATGACAGGTTAAAATTTTTGGTGGTTTCTTGTTCAGTCCATAGTGGCAAACCGGTGAGCATCCGACTCTATTAGTATATTAGTATAGGAGATACCTGAAAACATATCACACTTTTCCCCATAGTGCTTTTACCAATGCATAAAATGCATGGAGAAATCATTTCAAACGAAGCGTCCTAACTTTTGTTAGAATGATGACAGTTTAAAATTTTTGGTGGTTTCTTGTTCAGTCCATAGGCCTACAGCATGTGGCAAACCGGTGAGCATCCGACTCTATTAGTATAGGAGATACCTGAAAACATATCACACTTTTCCCCATAGTGCTTTTACCAATGCATAAAATGCAAGAGAAATCATTTCAAACGAAGCGTCCTAACTTTTGTTAGAACGATGACAGGTTAAAATTTTTGGTGGTTTCTTGTTCAGTCCATAGGCCTACAGCATGTGGCAAACCTGTGAGTATCCGACTCTTAGTATAGGAGATACCTGAAAACATATCACACTTTTCCCCATAGTGCTTTTACCAATGCATAAAATGCATGGAGGAAACATATCGAACGAAGCATCCTAACTTTTGTTAGAATGATGACAGGTTAAAATTTTTGGTGGTTTCTTGTTCAGTCCATAGGCCTACAGCATGTGACAAACCGGTGAGCATCCGACTTAGTATAGGAGATACCTGAAAACATATCACACTTTTCCTGTAATGATCTGGTGGCCTTGGAGCAGCATGAGAAATACTCTAGAGAAGGTGGTCCCTGTACTGATCGCAAACCCCAGTCCGTCCTGCTATTAGTAGAAACACATGTCCACTCCTGCAATCCAGACACAACTGCATTACCATCTACAACTACCAGAGGGAGACCAAAAGCTGAATTCACAACATTTTCCCCATACTGCTTTTACCAATGCATAAAATGCATGGAGAAATCATTTCGAACGAAGCGTCCTAAGTTTTGTTAGAATGATGACAGGTTAAAATTTTTGGTGGTTTCTTGTTCAGTCCATAGGCCTACAGCATGTGGCAAACCGGTGAGCATCCGACTCTTAGTATAGGAGATACCTGAAAACATCACACTTTTCCCCATAGTGCTTTTACCAATGCATAGAATGCATGGAGAAATCATTTCGAACGAAGCGTCCTAACTTTTGTTAGAATGATGACAGGTTAAAATTTTTGGTGGTTTCTTGTTCAGTCCATAGGCCTACAGCATGTGGCAAACCGGTGAGCATCCGACTCTATTAGTATAGGAGATACCTGAAAACATATCACACTTTTCCCCATCGTGCTTTTACCAATGCAAAAAATGCATGGAGAAATCATTTCGAACCAAGCGTCCTAACTTTTGTCGGAATGATGACAGGTTAAAATGTTTGTTGGTTTCTTGTTCAGTCCGTAGGCCTACAGCATGTGGCAAACCTGTGAGCATCCAACTCTATTAGTATAGGAGATACCTGAAAACATATCACACTTTTCCCCATAGTGCTTTTACCAATGCATAAAATGCAAGAGAAATAATTTCAAACAAAGCATCCTAACTTTTGTTAGAACGATGACAGGTTAAAATTTTTGGTGGTTTCTTGTTCAGTCCATAGGCCTACAGCATGTGGCAAACCGGTGACCATCCGACTCTATTAGTATAGGAGATACCTGAAAACATATCACACTTTTCCCTATAGTGCTTTTACCAATGCATAAAATGCATGGAGAAAAAATTTCGAACGAAGCGTCCTAACTTTTGTTCGAATGATGACAGGTTAAAATTTTTGGTGGTTTCTTGATCAGTCCATAGGCTTACAGCATGTGGCAATCCGGTGAGCATCCGAATCTTAGTATAGGAGATACCTGAAAACATATCACACTTTTCCCCATAGTGCTTTTACCAATGCATAGAATGCATGAAGAAATCATTTCGAATGAAGCTTCCTAACTTTTGTTAGAATGATGACAGGTTAAAATTTTTGGTGGTTTCTTGTTCAGTCCATAGGCCTACAGCATGTGGGAAACCAGTGGGCATCCGACTCAGTATAGGAGATACCTGAAAACATATCACACTTTTCACCGTAGTGCTTTTACCATTGCATAAAATGCATGGAGAAATCATTTCAAACGAAGCGTCCTAACTTTTGTTAGAATGATGACAGGTTAAATTTTTTTGGTGGTTTCTTGTTCAGTCCATAGGCCTACAGCATGTGGCAAACCGGTGAGCATGCGGCTCTATTAGTATAGGAGATACCTGAAAACATATCACAATTTTACCCATCGTGCTTTTACCAATGCATAAAATGCATGGAGAAAACATTTCGAATAAAGCGTCCTAACTTTTGTTAGAAAGATGACAGGTTAAAATTTTTGGTGGTTTCTTGTGTTAGGGGTCGAGTTCCCGCTTCTGCACTGGGGGAATCTCGAGCCACTTCCGCTGCGGTCTCCCATTCTTGTCCAGCCGCAGTGGAGCCTGCTCAGCAAGGACGTCGGTCCCAGCGTCTTGCTCATTCTCACTCTGTTCAGAGAGTTAGTGCTGCTTCTCCAGTCTCTGCCATTAAAGTCAGTACTGGTCAGCAGCGAGCGGACTTCTCTGGGACTAAGTCCTTGTCTGCATGTACTGAGCATGCCCAGCGTAAGGTCTCCCGTTGGAGATCGAGGGTCATGTGCTCAGGTTCTGCAGCACATTCCATTGGTCCTCTTGGCAGGTCCTAGAAGGGCAAAAGTGCTGTGGCCACTTCCTGTGCTGCTCCTATATAAACTGCGCATGACCGCACGGCCATGCGCTAGTATTGTCTTGTTATTATGTGTGTGTGTAGATGGATGTATGTCGAAGGATGAAAGCTCCTAAATATCCCTCCCTAGTGTTGTTGACTGTTCGCGGATGATGGTAGCTATCTAGCGCCCGACTTGCCATCTACACGATACACACATCTCAGCGTCCTATAGCTGTGCCTGCCAGTACGGCGCCGTGCGCTTGCCTTGCGCTTTCCATACCCGAGTCTGGGTGGTTAGTGGCGTCCGTTAGTGCGGCATCGCTCGCACTCTTGTGCACATATTTGTCCTAAGGTTCTCTACACACCCAGTTGCGGTGTTACGCCAGCAAGGGTCTAATCGGGCTTCAATCCCTTCTGGGGTTAAGTCCGCTGACCACTTGCTCGCGCTCTAGTGCGGTACTGCGGTCCTGTGAGTTAACAGGATCGCTTTCTTCACGCTGGGTGAGGTGTAACCCACGCGTGTATACTTTAGTGTACCGCCATATTGTCTGCCAATTACTAGCAGCAGGTCTCCACCTGCACGGTGGACCCCGGACTGCGAACGCACCTTTATCATCTGTCTTGGTGCGTTCCGCCAGTCCTAACAGAATACTAGCGCGCCAGGGTCTGGCTAGTAAAATGGCGGACGACCAGCGTTTACAGCGGTACATCCAGCAGCTGGAGGGAAGGTTGGCGGCTCTTGAGCGTACAACCTCAGCTGTGGATGTCACTGCTGTAGCTGTGCAGGCTGCAAGTGTAGCCGCAGCCAATTTGTCCACTGCCACCCCTGCTCCGACTTTATCCCGTCTCCCACTACCTGACAAGTTTGCTGGAGAGAGCAAACATTGTCGTGGATTCGTGAGCCAGTGCTCTATCCATCTCGAGCTCCTGGCTGCACGTTTTCCTACCGAGCGGGCTAAGGTGGGATTTATTGTCTCGCTGTTGTCGGGCAGGGCATTGGAGTGGGCTACGCCGCTGTGGGAGCGTGATGATCATGTGGTGCAGAGTGCTCCGTTGTTTCTGGGCACGCTGAAAAAGGTCTTTCTAGGACCTCAACTCACCCATGATACAGCGCTCCAACTACTGGCATTAACTCAGGGTGAGTCCTTGGTCAGCCATTTTTCCGTCCGATTCCGTACTTTAGCTTCCGAGCTGGAGTGGTCGGATAAAGCCCTTATCCCCATATTCTGGAGGGGCCTGGCTGACCATGTTAAGGACGCTCTGGCCACTAGGGAGATTCCTGCCACACTGGAGGAGTTAATATCTATTTCTACTCGTATAGACCTCCGTTTTAACGAGCGGAGGTTGGAACGAGCCCAGTGTAGGCAGAGGTTTCGGCTGGCTCCTACCTTCGCCAAACCTTTGAAATCTCCAGTCCAGGCATCTGAGTCACATGAGACCTTGGAGGTGACACGAGCGGGATCCAAGTCTCAGTCCGCTCGTGCACATAAGGTTCGTCATGTTTGCCAGCAGTCAGGACGTCTTGCCTCCAAGAGTCCTCAGCGGTCGGGGAAACGTCAGCGTCTAGTGGCAGTTGGAGGAGGTACACTAGACACGGCGACGTTTGCCTCAAAGTTGTCCTTCAAGGGGACAATTACCATAGGCCCATCCACTCTCACGGTCGAGCTATGCTTGGACTCTGGGGCAGAGGGTAACTTTATGTCCTCCGCCTTTGCCCAGCGTCACGCAATACCCTTGGTGATGCTCGCCCAGCCAGTGACCGTTCGAGTGGTAAATGGGTCAACACTACCTTCACAGATTACCCACCAAACCATTCCTTTCACCCTATCTGTGTCTCCATCACATCAGGAGATAATCTCCCTATTAGTCATTCCTGAGGGAATTGATGAGGTCCTGTTGGGGATGCCATGGCTTCGCTACCATTCTCCTCATATTGAGTGGTCCTCTGGGAGAATTTTGGGATGGAGTAAATCCTGTGAGGGTAGATGTCAGAGGGAGTGCGTTCAGGTTGCTACTACACAGGTACCCGCAGATCTTTCCTCTCTCCCCAAGCACTATTGGTCCCATGCAGACGTGTTCTCCAAAAGAGCTGCGGAGACCCTTCCGCCTCACCGCCCCTATGACTGTCCTATTGACCTCTTGCCTGGTGCTGAGCCTCCCCGGGGTCGAGTCTACCCGTTATCTCTCCCGGAGACGGAGGCAATGTCCCAGTATATTCATGAGAATCTGGCAAGAGGATTCATTAGGAAGTCAGTGTCACCGGCAGGGGCTGGGTTCTTCTTCGTACAGAAGAAGACTGGAGACTTACGTCCATGCATAGACTACAGGGGTCTTAACGCAATTACCGTTAAGAACAAGTACCCATTACCCCTGATATCTGAGCTCTTTGATAGGCTACGGGGAGCAAAGGTATTTACAAAGTTAGATCTGCGGGGTGCTTACAACCTGATTCGCATCCGTGAGGGGGATGAATGGAAGACGGCTTTTAACACCAGGGATGGGCACTATGAATATCTAGTGATGCCCTTTGGGCTCTGTAATGCCCCAGCCGTTTTCCAAGACTTTGTGAACGACATCTTTCGGGATATGCTCACCACCTCGGTCGTAGTCTATCTGGATGACATTCTCATCTACTCTCCAGATATAGACTCCCATCGGAGAGATGTTCGCAAAGTCTTCGACCTCTTACGGGCAAACTCCCTCTACGCTAAGTTGGAGAAGTGTGTGTTTGAGCAGGAGTCCTTGCCTTTCCTTGGATATATCATCTCTGCCCAGGGTTTGGCTATGGATCCTGCCAAGCTACAGGCTGTAATGGACTGGCAGGAACCCCATTCTCTTAAAGCGGTGCAGCGCTTTATGGGGTTCATTAATTATTATCGCCAGTTCATTCCACACTTCTCAACTTTGGTAGCTCCCTTGGTCGCCCTCACCAAGAAGGGAGCAAATCCCAAGTTGTGGTCAGAGGAGGTCTCCAAGGCCTTTCTCTCGATTAAGTCACACTTCGCTAGCGCTCCCATCCTACATCGCCCCGATGTAGATAAACCATTCATCTTGGAGGTGGATGCCTCATCCGTTGGTGCTGGAGCAGTCCTTTTCCAAAAGGATGCTCAAGGTCGGAAGCATCCTTGCTTCTTCTTCTCCAAGACCTTCACACCAGCGGAGAGGAATTATTCCATCGGGGACAGGGAGTTGCTAGCCATGAAGTTGGCTTTTTCAGAGTGGAGACACCTCTTGGAGGGAGCTCGCTTTCCCTTCCAAGTCTTCACTGACCACAAGAACTTGGTGTATATACAGACGGCCCAGCGGCTGAATTCTCGCCAGGCTAGATGGTCCCTGTTCTTCTCCCGGTTCCATTTTACTCTCCATTTTCTCTCCGGGGAGAAGAACGTTCGTGCCGACGCTCTCTCCCGCTCCGTAGTGTCATCTGAGGAGGAGGAGCCTCGGCTTATTGTCCCTTCTGAGAGCCTGAGAACTGTAGCTCCGGTTTCGCTAGAGTCTGTGCCCCCGGGCAAGACTTTCGTGCCAGCTAACTTGCGACCGGAGGTTCTCTCTTGGGCTCACTCCTCCAGAGTGGGGGGGCATTTTGGGACCAAGAGGACATCAGAGCTTTTGGCGAGAACATACTGGTGGCCGCATATGGCCCGAGATGTCAGGGACTACATTCAGGCGTGCGTTTCTTGCGCCCAGAATCGGTCTCCTCGGCAACGGCCTGCTGGGTTGCTTTACCCTCTACCGGTGGCAGACAGGCCCTGGGAGATGGTCGGAATGGACTTTGTGGTGGGTCTACCCAAGTCGCGTGGCTGCTCCATTATTTGGGTTGTCACTGACCATTTCCTTAAGATGGTGCATTTGGTGCCGCTTCCTCGGTTACCCTCAGCACGGGCCTTGGCGGTGTTGTTCGTTAAACACGTTTTCCGTTTGCATGGTATGCCTGATAAAATTGTCAGCGATCGGGGTCCCCAGTTCGCATCTCGGTTTTGGAGAGAGCTCTGCCGTTTACTCAGCATAGAGTTAAACCTCTCCTCTGCATACCATCCCGAGACGAATGGGTTGGTGGAGAGAACCAACCAGACTCTGGTGACATATTTGCGACATTTCGTCTCTGCTAGGCAGGATGACTGGGCATCTTTGCTACCTTGGGCGGAATTTGCCCTGAACAACGCCGTAGCCGATTCCACTGGTCAAACTCCTTTTCTCCTTAATTACGGCCAGCATCCGCGTGTCCCTGTGCCCATGCCCGTGTCCTCCACCGATTCTAGGGTGGCAGACTGGGCGGTGGAGGCACGTGACATCTGGGACCGCACACAGGATGCTATCCGGGCCTCCAAGGAGAGAATGAGGGTTTCGGCTGATACACACCGGCGCCCCGCTCCGGTCTTTGCTCCCGGCGACTTAGTGTGGCTCTCCGCCCGTAACATCAGGCTGCGAGTTGAGTCCACTAAGTTTGCTCCTCGCTACATTGGCCCGTTTAAAGTTCTGGAACAGGTCAACCCTGTGGTTTACCGTTTGGCCATTCCTCCACGCCTTGGTATCACCGATACCTTTCACGTTTCCCTCTTAAAGCCCGTTCGTTTGTCTCGGTTTTCTGAGTCATCTGCTGGGACATCGGGTTCATCCACGGATGAATTTGAGGTGAATGCTATTGTGGGAAGCAAGGTGGTACGTGGCAAAAAATATTATTTGGTGGATTGGAAGGGTCATGGTCCAGAGGATAGAACCTGGGAGCCTGTGGAGCACATTCGGGCTCCGCAGCTCATTGCTGCCTTTGAACGTAGCGAGGCCCAAGGAGGGGGGGGCCCTAGGAGGGGGGGTAATGTTAGGGGTCGAGTTCCCGCTTCTGCACTGGGGGAATCTCGAGCCACTTCCGCTGCGGTCTCCCATTCTTGTCCAGCCGCAGTGGAGCCTGCTCAGCAAGGACGTCGGTCCCAGCGTCTTGCTCATTCTCACTCTGTTCAGAGAGTTAGTGCTGCTTCTCCAGTCTCTGCCATTAAAGTCAGTACTGGTCAGCAGCGAGCGGACTTCTCTGGGACTAAGTCCTTGTCTGCATGTACTGAGCATGCCCAGCGTAAGGTCTCCCGTTGGAGATCGAGGGTCATGTGCTCAGGTTCTGCAGCACATTCCATTGGTCCTCTTGGCAGGTCCTAGAAGGGCAAAAGTGCTGTGGCCACTTCCTGTGCTGCTCCTATATAAACTGCGCATGACCGCACGGCCATGCGCTAGTATTGTCTTGTTATTATGTGTGTGTGTAGATGGATGTATGTCGAAGGATGAAAGCTCCTAAATATCCCTCCCTAGTGTTGTTGACTGTTCGCGGATGATGGTAGCTATCTAGCGCCCGACTTGCCATCTACACGATACACACATCTCAGCGTCCTATAGCTGTGCCTGCCAGTACGGCGCCATGCGCTTGCCTTGCGCTTTCCATACCCGAGTCTGGGTGGTTAGTGGCGTCCGTTAGTGCGGCATCGCTCGCACTCTTGTGCACATATTTGTCCTAAGGTTCTCTACACACCCAGTTGCGGTGTTACGCCAGCAAGGGTCTAATCGGGCTTCAATCCCTTCTGGGGTTAAGTCCGCTGACCACTTGCTCGCGCTCTAGTGCGGTACTGCGGTCCTGTGAGTTAACAGGATCGCTTTCTTCACGCTGGGTGAGGTGTAACCCACGCGTGTATACTTTAGTGTACCGCCATATTGTCTGCCAATTACTAGCAGCAGGTCTCCACCTGCACGGTGGACCCCGGACTGCGAACGCACCTTTATCATCTGTCTTGGTGCGTTCCGCCAGTCCTAACATCTTGTTCAGTCCGTAGGCCTACAGCATGTGGCAAATCGGTCAGCATCTGACTCTTAGTATAGGAGATACCTGAAAACATATCATACTTTTCCCCATAGTGCTTTTACCAATGCATAAAATGCATTGAGAAATCATTTCAAATGAAGCGTCCTAACTTTTGTTAGAATGATGACAGGTTAAAATTTTTCTTGGTTTCTTTTTCAGTCCATAGGCCTACAGCATGTGGTAAACCTGTGAGCATCCAACTCTATTAGTATAGGAGATACCTGAAAACATATCACACTTTTCCCCATAGTGCTTTTAGCAATGCATGGAGAAATCATTTCGAACGAAGCGTCCTAACTTTTGCCAGAATGATGACAGGTTAAAATTTTTGTTGGTTTCTTGTTCAATCCATAGGCCTACAGCATGTGGCAAACCTGTGAGCATCCAACTCTATTAGTATAGGAGATACCTGAAAACATATCACACTTTTCCTGTAATGATCTGGTGGCCTTGGAGCAGCATGAGAAATACTCTGGAGAAGGTGGTCCCTGTACTGACCGCAAACAATGAACCTAGCAGCGCAACTGAAAGCAGCCGTGGGGGGTACCTAACTCTCCCTAGACCCCTCGGCACAGCCTAAGATCTAACTACCCCTAAAGACAGAAACAGGAAACCTATCTTGCCTCAGAGAAAATCCCCAAAAGGATAGATAGCCCCCCACAAATATTGACTGTGAGAGGAGAGGGAAAAAACATACACAG
This sequence comes from Ranitomeya imitator, assembly GCF_032444005.1. Taxonomy (NCBI): domain Eukaryota; kingdom Metazoa; phylum Chordata; class Amphibia; order Anura; family Dendrobatidae; genus Ranitomeya; species Ranitomeya imitator. Next base: position 584,137,773 of record NC_091282.1, read on the forward strand.
ATATGTAATCAGATTTTAGCATAGGAGGCCATACTAGCTAAAAAGAAAGAATAGAACAGAGTACTATGCGGTCAGTACAAAAACACTAGAAAATATCCACCACAGAAAATACGGATCACCACATCTGACTAAAGACATGGGGGTATATCTCCATCTCCAGAGAAATAGCTAGGCTGCAAAAAATCCTTCACAGACCAAGCTGGACAAGACAAAAACATGAAAATGCACAGAACTATAAGGTCCACTGCAGGTGGACAGAAAAAACAAAGCCAGGACTTATCTTTGTAGAAAAACACAGCAAACTGGAGAGACCAGCAGGGAAGTGAATCCTTCAAGAACAATGGACAACTGGCACTGATTAAAGGATCCTGCAAAGCTATATACCCCATTCCGTCCTGCAATTAGTAGAAACACATGTCCACTCCTGCAATCCAGACACAACTGCATTACCCTCTACAACTACCAGAGGGAGCCCAAAAGCTGAATTCACAACATTTTCCCCATACTGCTTTTACCAATGCATAAAATGCATGGAGAAATCATTTCGAACAAAGCGTCCCAACTTTTGTTAGAATGATGACAGGTTAAAATTTTTGGTAGTTTCTTGTTCAGTCCATAGGCCTACAGCATGTGGCAAACCGGTGAGCATCCGACTCTATTAGTATAGGAGATACCTGAAAACATATCACACTTTTCCCCATAGTGCTTTTACCAATGCATAAAATGCAAGAGAAATCATTTCAAATGAAGCGTCCTAACTTTTGTTAGAACGATGACAGGTTAAATTTTTATTGGTTTCTTGTTCAGTCCATAGGCCTACAGCATGTGGCAAACCGGTGAGCATCCGACTCTTAGTATAGGAGATACCTGAAAACATATCACACTTTTCCCCATAGTGCTTTTACCAATGCATAGAATGCATGGAGAAATCATTTCAAACGAAGTGTCCTAACTTTTGTTAGAATGATGACAGGTTAAAATTTTTGTTGGTTTCTTGTTCAGTCCATAGGCCTACAGCATGTGGCAAACCTGTGAGCAGCCAACTCTATTAGTATAGGAGATACCTGAAAACATATCACACTTTTCCCCATAGTGCTTTTACCAATGCATGGAGAAATCATTTCTAACGAAGCGTCCTAACTTTTGTTAGAATGATGACAGGTTAATATTTTTGGTGGTTTCTTGTTCAGTCCATAGGCCTACAGCATGTGGCAAACCGGTGAGTATCCGACTTTTAGTATAGGAGATACCTGAAAACATATCATACTTTTCCCCATAGTGCTTTTACCACTGCATAGAATGCATGGAGAAATCATTTTGAGCGAAGCGTCCTAACTTTTGTTAGAATGATGACAGGTTAAAATTTTTGGTGGTTTCTTGTTCAGTCCATAGGCTTACAGCATGTGGCAAACCGGTGAGTATCCGACTCTTAGTACAGGAGATACCTGAAAACATATCACACTTTTCCCCATAGTGCTTTTAACAATGCATAAAATGCATGGAGAAAACATTTCGAGCGAAGCGTCCTAACTTTTGTTAGAATGATGACAGGTTAAAATTTTTGGTGGTTTCTTGTTCAGTCCGTCGGCCTACAGCATGTGGAAAACCGGTGAGCATCTGACTCTTAGTATAGGAGATACCTGAAAATATATACTGTTCCCCATAGTGCTTTTAACAATGCATAAAATGCATGGAGAAAACATTTCGAACGAAGCGTCCTAACTTTTGTTAGAATGATGACAGGTTAAAATTTTTGTTGGTTTCTTGTTCAGTCCATAGGCCTACAGCATGTGACAAACCGGTGAGCATCCGACTTAGTATAGGAGATACCTGAAAACATATCACACTTTTCCTGTAATGATCTGGTGGCCTTGGAGCAGCATGAGACGTACTCTGGAGAAGGTGGTCCCTGTACTGACCGCAAACCCTGAACCTAGCAGCGCAACTAAATGCAGCCGTGGGGGGTACCTAACTCTCCCTAGACCCCCTCGGCACAGCCTAAGATCTAACTACCCCTAAAGACAGAAACAGGAAACCTATCTTGCCTCAGAGAAAATCCCCAAAGGATAGATAGCCCACCACAAATATTGACTTTGAGAGGAGAGGGAAAAAACATACACAGATATTAAATCAGATTTTAGCACAGGAGGCCATACTAGCTAAAAAGAAAGAATAGAACAGAGTACTATGCGGTCAGTACAAAAACACTAGAAAATATCCACCACAGAAAATACGGATCACCACATCTGACTAAAGACATGAGGGGTATATCTGCATCTCCAGAGAAATAGCTAGGCTGCAAAAAATCCTTCACAGACCAAGCTGGACAAGACAAAAACATGAAAATGCACAGAACTATAAGGTCCACTGCAGGTGGACAGAAAAAACAAAGCCAGGACTTATCTTTGTGAAAAACACAGCAAACTGGAGAGACCAGCAGGGAAGTGAATCCTTCAAGAACAATGGACAACTGGCACTGATTAAAGGATCCTGCAAAGCTATATACCCCCAGTACGTCCTGCAATTAGAAGAAACACATGTCCACTCCTGCAATCCAGACACAACTGCATTACCCTCTACAACTACCAGAGGGAGCCCAAAAGCTGAATTCACAACATTTTCCCCATACTGCTTTTACCAATGCATAAAATGCATGGAGAAATCATTTCGAACGAAGCGTCCTAACTTTTGTTAGAACGATGACAGGTTAAAATTTTTGGTGGTTTCTGGTTCAGTCCATAGGCTTACAGCATGTGGCAAACCGGTGACCACCCGACTCTATTAGTATAGGAGATACCTAAAAACATATCACACTTTTCCCCATAGTGCTTTTACCAATGCATAAAATGCAAGAGAAATCATTTCAAACGAAGCGTCCTAACTTTTGTTAGAACGATGACAGGTTAAAATTTTTGGTGGTTTCTGGTTCAGTCCATAGGCCTACGGCATGTGGCAAACCGGTGACCATCCGACTCAATTAGTATAGGAGATAGCTGAAAACATATCACACTTTTCCCTATAGTGCTTTTACCAATGCATAAAATGCATGGAGAAAACATTTCGAACGAAGCGTCCTAACTTTTGTTCGAATGATGACAGGTTAAAATTTTTGGTGGTTTCTTGTTCAGTCCATAGGCCTACAGCATGTGGCAAACCGGTGAGCATCCGACTCTTAGTATAGGAGATACCTGAAAACATATCACACTTTTCCCCATAGTGCTTTTACCAATGCATAGAATGCATGGAGAAATCATTTCGAACGAAGCGTCCTAACTTTTGTTAGAATGATGACAGGTTAAAATTTTTGTTGGTTTCTTGTTCAGTCCATAGGCCTACAGCAAGTGGGAAACCAGTGGGCATCCGACTCTTTCCCCATAGTGCTTTTACCATTGCATAAAATGCATGGAGAAATCATTTCAAACGAAGCGTCCTAACTTTTGTTAGAATGATGACAGGTTAAATTTTTTGGTGGTTTCTTGTTCAGTCCATAGGCCTACAGCATGTGGCAAACCGGTGACCATCCGACTCTATTAGTATAGGAGATACCTGAAAACATATCACACTTTTCCCCATAGTGCTTTTACCAATGCATAAAATGCAGGAGAAATCATTTCAAACGAAGCGTCCTAACTTTTGTTAGAATGATGACAGGTTAATATTTTTGTTGGTTTCTTGTTCAGTCCATAGGCCTACAGCATGTGGCAAATCTGTGAGCATCCAATTCTATTTGTATAGGAGATACCTGAAAACATATCACACTTTTTCCCCATAGTGCTTTTACCAATGCATGGAGAAATCATTTCTAACAAAGCGTCCTAACTTTTGTTAGAATGATGACAGGTTAAAATTTTTGGTGGTTTCTTGTTCAGTCCATAGGCCTACAGCATGTGGCAAACCGGGGAGTATCCGACTCTTAGTACAGGAGATACCTGAAAACATATCACACTTTTCCCCATAGTGCTATTAACAATGCATAAAATGCATGGAGAAAACATTTCGAACGAAGCGTCCTAACTTTTGTTAGAATGATGACAGGTTAAAATTTTTGGTGGTTTCTTGTTCAGTCCATAGGCCTACAGCTTGTGGCAAACCGGTGAGCATCCGACTCTATTAGTATAGGAGATACCTGAAAACATATCACACTTTTCCCCATAGTGCTTTTACCATTGCATAAAATGCATGGAGAAATCATTTCAAACGAAGCGTCCTAACTTTTGTTAGAATGACAGGTTAAAATTATTGGTGGTTTCTTGTTCAGTCCATAGGCCTACAGCATGTGGCTAACCGGTGAGTATCTGACTCTTAGTATAGGAGATGCCTGAAAACATATCACACTTTTCCTGTAATGATCTGGTGGCCTTGGAGCAGCATGAGACGTACTCTGGAGAAGGTGGTCCCTGTACTGACCGCAAACCCTGAACCTAGCAGCGCAATTAAAAGCAGCCATGGGGGGTACCTAACTCTCCCTAGACCCCTCGGCACAGCCTAAGATCTAACTACCCCTAAAGACAGAAACAGGAAACCTATCTTGCCTCAGAGAAAATCCCCAAAGGATAGATAGCCCCCCACAAATATTGACTGTGAGAGGAGAGGGAAAAAACATACACAGATATGAAATCAGATTTTAGCACAGGAGGCCATACTAGCTAAAAAGAAAGAATAGAACAGAGTACTATGCGGTCAGTACAAAAACACTAGAAAATATCCACCACAAAAAATACGGATCACCACATCTGACTAAAGACATGGGGGGTATATCTGCATCTCCAGAGAAATAGCTAGGCTGCAAAAAATCCTTCACAGACCAAGCTGGACAAGACAAAAACATGAAAATGCACAGAACTATAAGGTCCACTGCAGGTGGACAGAAAAAACAAAGCCAGGACTTATCTTTGTGAAAAACACAGCAAACTGGAGAAACCAGCAGGGAAGTGAATCCTTCAAGAACAATGGACAACTGGAACTGATTAAAGGATCCTGCAAAGCTATATACCCCAGTCCGTCCTGCAATTAGTAGAAACACATGTCCACTCCTGCAATCCAGACACAACTGCATTACCCTCTACAACTACCAGAGGGAGCCCAAAAGCTGAATTCACAACATTTTCCCCATACTGCTTTTACCAATGCATAAAATGCATGGAGAAATCATTTCGAACGAAGCATCCTAACTTTTGTTAGAATGATGACAGGTTAAATTTTTTGGTGGTTTCTTGTTCAGTCCATAGGCCTACAGTATGTGGCAAACCGGTGAGCATCCGACTCTATTAGTATAGGAGATACCTGAAAACATATCACACTTTTCCCTATAGTGCTTTTACCAATGCATAAAATGCATGGAGAAATAATTTCGAACGAAGCGTCCTAACTTTTGTTAGAATGATGACAGGTTAAAATTTTTGTTGCTTTCTTGTTTAATCCATAGGCCTACAGCATGTGGCAATCCGGTGAGCATCCGACTCTATTAGTATAGGAGATACCTGAAAACATATCACACTTTTCCCCATAGTGCTTTTACCAATGCAAAAAATGCATGGAGAAATCATTTCGAACCAAGCGTCCTAACTTTTTTCAGAATGATGACAGGTTAAAATGTTTGCTTTCTTGTTCAGTCCGTAGGCCTACAGCATGTGGCAAACGGGTGAGCATCCGACTCTATTAGTATAGGAGATACCTGAAAACATATCACACTTTTCCCTATAGTGCTTTTACCAATGCAAAAAATGCATGGAGAAATCATTTCGAACCAAGCGTCCTAACTTTTGTCAGAATGATGACATGTTAAAATGTTTGTTGGTTTCTTGTTCAGTCCATAGGCCTACAGCATGTGGCAAACCGGTGACCATCCGACTTTATTAGTATAGAAGATACCTGAAAACATATCACACTTTTCCCTATAGTGCTTTTACCAATGCATAAAATGCATGGAGAAAACATTTCGAAGAAAGCATCCTAACTTTTGTTCGAATGATGACAGGTTAAAATTTTTGGTGGTTTCTTGTTCAGTCCATAGGCCTACAGCATGTGGCAAACCGGTGATCATCCGACTCTTAGTATAGGAGATACCTGAAAACATCACACTTTTCCCCATAGTGCTTTTACCAATGCATAGAATGCATGGACAAATCATTTCGAACGAAGCGTCCAAACTTTTGTTAGAATGATGACAGGTTAAAATTTTTGGTGGTTTCTTGTTCAGTTCATAGGCCTACAGCATGTGGCAAACCGGTGAGCATCCGACTCTATTAGTATAGGAGACACCTGAAAACATATCACACTTTTCCCCATAGTGTTTTACCAATGCAAAAAATGCATGGAGAAATCATTTCGAACCAAGCGTCCTAACTTTTGTTAGAATGATGACAGGTTAAAATTTTTGGTGGTTTCTTGTTCAGTCCATAGGCCTACAGCATGTGGGAAACCAGTGGGCATCCGACTCTTAGTATAGGAGATACCTGAAAACATATCACACTTTTCCCCATAGTGCTTTTACCATTGCATAAAATGCATGGAGAAATCATTTCAAACGAAGCGTCCTAACTTTTGTTAGAATGATGACAGGTTAAAAAATGTGGTGGTTTCTTGTTCAGTCCATAGGCCTACAGCATGTGGCAAACCTGTGAGCATCCAACTCTATTAGTATAGGAGATACCTGAAAACATCACAATTTTACCCATAGTGCTTTTACCAATGCATAAAATGCATGGACAAAACATTTCGAACGAAGCGTCCTAACTTTTGTTAGAATGATGACAGGTTAAAATTTTTGGTGGTTTCTTGTTCAGTCTGTAGGCCTACAGCATGTGGCAAATCGGTCAGCATCTGACTCTTAATATAGGAGATACCTGAAAACATATCATACTTTTCCCCATAGTGCTTTTACCAATGCATAAAATGCATGGAGAAATCATTTCAAACGAAGCGTCCTAACTTTTGTTAGAATGATGACAGGTTAAAATTTTTGTTGGTTTCTTTTTCAGTCCATAGGCCTACAGCATGTGGCAAACCGGTGAGCATGCGGCTCTATTAGTATAGGAGATACCTGAAAACATATCACACTTTTCCCCATAGTGCTTTTACCAATGCATGGAGAAATCATTTCGAACGAAGCGTCCTAACTTTTGTTAGAATGATGACAGGTTAAATTTTTTGGTGGTTTCTTGTTCAGTCCATTGGCCTACAGCTTGTGGCAAACCGGTGAGCATCCGACTCTATTAGTATAGGAGATACCTGAAAACATATCACACTTTTCCCCATAGTGCTTTTACCAATGCATAGAATGCATGGAGAAATCATTTCAAACGAATCGTCCTAACTATTGTTAGAATGATGACAGGTTAAAATGTTTGTTGGTTTCTTGTTCAGTCCGTAGGCCTACAGCATGTGGCAAACCGGTGAGTATCCGACTCTTAGTATAGGAGATACCTGAAAACATATCACACTTTTCCCCATAGTGCTTTTACCAATGCATAAAATGCATGGAGGAAACATATCGAACGAAGCGTCCTAACTTTTGTTAGAATGATGACAGGTTAAAATTTTTGGTGGTTTCTTGTTCAGTCCATAGGCCTACAGCATGTGACAAACCGGTGAGCATCCGACTTAGTATAGGAGATACCTGAAAACATATCACACTTTTCCTGTAATGATCTGGTGGCCTTGGAGCAGCATGAGAAATACTCTGGAGAAGGTGGTCCCTGTACTGACCGCAAACAATGAACCTAGCAGCGCAACTAAATGCAGCCGTGGGGGGTACCTAACTCTCCCTAGACCCCTCGGCACAGCCTAAGATCTAACTACCCCTAAAGACAGAAACAGGAAACCTATCTTGCCTCAGAGAAAATCCCCAAAAGGATAGATAGCCCCCCACAAATATTGACTGTGAGAGGAGAGGGAAAAAACATACACAGATATTAAATCAGATTTTAGCATAGGAGGCCATACTAGCTAAAAAGAAAGAATAGAACAGAGTACTATGCGGTCAGTACAAAAACACTAGAAAATATCCACCACAGAAAATACGGATCACCACATCTGACTAAAGACATGGGGGGTATATCTGCATCTCCAGAGAAATAGCTAGGCTGCAAAAAATCCTTCACAGACCAAGCTGGACAAGACAAAAACATGAAAATGCACAGAACTATAAGGTCCACTGCAGGTGGACAGAAAAAACAAAGCCAGGACTTATCTTTGTAGAAAAACACAGCAAACTGGAGAGACCAGCAGGGAAGTGAATCCTTCAAGAACAATGGACAACTGGCACTGATTAAAGGATCCTGCAAAGCTATATACCCCAGTACGTCCTGCAATTAGTAGAAACACATGTCCACTCCTGCAATCCAGACACAACTGCATTACCCTCTACAACTACCAGAGGGAGCCCAAAAGCTGAATTCACAACATTTTCCCCATACTGCTTTTACCAATGCATAAAATGCATGGAGAAATCATTTCGAACGAAGCGTCCTAACATTTGTTAGAATGATGACAGGTTAAAATTTTTGGTGGTTTCTTGTTCAGTCCATAGGCCTACAGCATGTGGCAAACCGGTGAGCATCCGACTCTATTAGTATAGGAGATACCTGAAAACATATCACACTTTTCCCCATAGTGCTTTTACCAATGCATAAAATGCATGGAGAAATCATTTCAAACGAAGCGTCCTAACTTTTGTTAGAATGATGACAGGTTAAAATTTTTGGTGGTTTCTTGTTCAGTCCATAGGCCTACAGCATGTGACAAACCGGTGAGCATCCGACTTAGTATAGGAGATACCTGAAAACATATCACACTTTTCCTGTAATGATCTGGTGGCCTTGGAGAAGCATGAGAAATACTCTAGAGAAGGTGGTCCCTGTACTGACCGCAAACCCCAGTCCGTCCTGCAATTAGTAGAAACACATGTCCACTCCTGCAATCCAGACACAACTGCATTACCATCTACAACTACCAGAGGGAGACCAAAAGCTGAATTCACAACATTTTCCCCATACTGCTTTTACCAATGCATAAAATGCATGGGGAAATCATTTCGAACGAAGCGTCCTAACTTTTGTTAGAATGATGACAGGTTAAAATTTTTGGTGGTTTCTTGTTCAGTCCATAGGCCTACAGCATGTGGCAAACCGGTGAGCATCCGACTCTATTAGTATAGGAGATACCTGAAAACATATCACACTTTTCCCCATAGTGCTTTTACCAATGCAAAAAATGCATGGAGAAATCATTTCGAACCAAGCGTCCTAACATTTGTTAGAATGATGACAGGTTAAAATTTTTGGTGGTTTCTTGTTCAGTCCATAGGCCTACAGCATGTGGCAAACCGGTGAGCATCCGACTCTATTAGTATAGGAGATACCTGAAAACATATCACACTTTTCCCCATAGTGCTTTTACCAATGCATAAAATGCATGGAGAAATCATTTCAAACGAAGCGTCCTAACTTTTGTTAGAATGATGACAGGTTAAAATTTTTGGTGGTTTCTTGTTCAGTCCATAGGCCTACAGCATGTGACAAACCGGTGAGCATCCGACTTAGTATAGGAGATACCTGAAAACATATCACACTTTTCCTGTAATGATCTGGTGGCCTTGGAGAAGCATGAGAAATACTCTAGAGAAGGTGGTCCCTGTACTGACCGCAAACCCCAGTCCGTCCTGCAATTAGTAGAAACACATGTCCACTCCTGCAATCCAGACACAACTGCATTACCATCTACAACTACCAGAGGGAGACCAAAAGCTGAATTCACAACATTTTCCCCATACTGCTTTTACCAATGCATAAAATGCATGGGGAAATCATTTCGAACGAAGCGTCCTAACTTTTGTTAGAATGATGACAGGTTAAAATTTTTGGTGGTTTCTTGTTCAGTCCATAGGCCTACAGCATGTGGCAAACCGGTGAGCATCCGACTCTATTAGTATAGGAGATACCTGAAAACATATCACACTTTTCCCCATAGTGCTTTTACCAATGCAAAAAATGCATGGAGAAATCATTTCGAACCAAGCGTCCTAACTTTTTTCAGAATGATGACAGGTTAAAATGTTTGCTTTCTTGTTCAGTCCGTAGGCCTACAGCATGTGGCAAACGGGTGAGCATCCGACTCTATTAGTATAGGAGATACCTGAAAACATATCACACTTTTCCCTATAGTGCTTTTACCAATGCAAAAAATGCATGGAGAAATCATTTCGAACCAAGCGTCCTAACTTTTGTCAGAATGATGACAGGTTAAAATGTTTGTTGGTTTCTTGTTCAGTCCATAGGCCTACAGCATGTGGCAAACCGGTGACCATCCGACTTTATTAGTATAGAAGATACCTGAAAACATATCACACTTTTCCCTATAGTGCTTTTACCAATGCATAAAATGCATGGAGAAAACATTTCGAAGAAAGCATCCTAACTTTTGTTCGAATGATGACAGGTTAAAATTTTTGGTGGTTTCTTGTTCAGTCCATAGGCCTACAGCATGTGGCAAACCGGTGAGCATCCGACTCTTAGTATAGGAGATACCTGAAAACATCACACTTTTCCCCATAGTGCTTTTACCATTGCATAGAATGCATGGACAAATCATTTCGAACGAAGCGTCCAAACTTTTGTTAGAATGATGACAGGTTAAAATTTTTGGTGGTTTCTTGTTCAGTTCATAGGCCTACAGCATGTGGCAAACCGGTGAGCATCCGACTCTATTAGTATAGGAGATACCTGAAAACATATCACACTTTTCCCCATAGTGTTTTACCAATGCAAAAAATGCATGGAGAAATCATTTCGAACCAAGCGTCCTAACTTTTGTTAGAATGATGACAGGTTAAAATTTTTGGTGGTTTCTTGTTCAGTCCATAGGCCTACAGCATGTGGGAAACCAGTGGGCATCCGACTCGTAGTATAGGAGATACCTGAAAACATATCACACTTTTCCCCATAGTGCTTTTACCATTGCATAAAATGCATGGAGAAATCATTTCAAACGAAGCGTCCTAACTTTTGTTAGAATGATGACAGGTTAAAAAATGTGGTGGTTTCTTGTGCAGTCCATAGGCCTACAGCATGTGGCAAACCTGTGAGCATCCAACTCTATTAGTATAGGAGATACCTGAAAACATCACAATTTTACCCATAGTGCTTTTACCAATGCATAAAATGCATGGACAAAACATTTCGAACGAAGCGTCCTAACTTTTGTTAGAATGATGACAGGTTAAAATTTTTGGTGGTTTCTTGTTCAGTCCGTAGGCCTACAGCATGTGGCAAATCGGTCAGCATCTGACTCTTAATATAGGAGATACCTGAAAACATATCATACTTTTCCCCATAGTGCTTTTACCAATGCATAAAATGCATGGAGAAATCATTTCAAACGAAGCGTCCTAACTTTTGTTAGAATGATGACAGGTTAAAATTTTTGTTGGTTTCTTTTTCAGTCCATAGGCCTACAGCATGTGGCAAACCGGTGAGCATGCGGCTCTATTAGTATAGGAGATACCTGAAAACATATCACACTTTTCCCCATAGTGCTTTTACCAATGCATGGAGAAATCATTTCGAACGAAGCGTCCTAACTTTTGTTAGAATGATGACAGGTTAAATTTTTTGGTGGTTTCTTGTTCAGTCCATTGGCCTACAGCTTGTGGCAAACCGGTGAGCATCCGACTCTATTAGTATAGGAGATACCTGAAAACATATCACACTTTTCCCCATAGTGCTTTTACCAATGCATAGAATGCATGGAGAAATCATTTCAAACGAATCGTCCTAACTATTGTTAGAATGATGACAGGTTAAAATGTTTGTTGGTTTCTTGTTCAGTCCGTAGGCCTACAGCATGTGGCAAACCGGTGAGTATCCGACTCTTAGTATAGGAGATACCTGAAAACATATCACACTTTTCCCCATAGTGCTTTTACCAATGCATAAAATGCATGGAGGAAACATATCGAACGAAGCGTCCTAACTTTTGTTAGAATGATGACAGGTTAAAATTTTTGGTGGTTTCTTGTTCAGTCCATAGGCCTACAGCATGTGACAAACCGGTGAGCATCCGACTTAGTATAGGAGATACCTGAAAACATATCACACTTTTCCTGTAATGATCTGGTGGCCTTGGAGCAGCATGAGAAATACTCTGGAGAAGGTGGTCCCTGTACTGACCGCAAACAATGAACCTAGCAGCGCAACTAAATGCAGCCGTGGGGGGTACCTAACTCTCCCTAGACCCCTCGGCACAGCCTAAGATCTAACTACCCCTAAAGACAGAAACAGGAAACCTATCTTGCCTCAGAGAAAATCCCCAAAAGGATAGATAGCCCCCCACAAATATTGACTGTGAGAGGAGAGGGAAAAAACATACACAGATATTAAATCAGATTTTAGCATAGGAGGCCATACTAGCTAAAAAGAAAGAATAGAACAGAGTACTATGCGGTCAGTACAAAAACACTAGAAAATATCCACCACAGAAAATACGGATCACCACATCTGACTAAAGACATGGGGGGTATATCTGCATCTCCAGAGAAATAGCTAGGCTGCAAAAAATCCTTCACAGACCAAGCTGGACAAGACAAAAACATGAAAATGCACAGAACTATAAGGTCCACTGCAGGTGGACAGAAAAAACAAAGCCAGGACTTATCTTTGTAGAAAAACACAGCAAACTGGAGAGACCAGCAGGGAAGTGAATCCTTCAAGAACAATGGACAACTGGCACTGATTAAAGGATCCTGCAAAGCTATATACCCCAGTACGTCCTGCAATTAGTAGAAACACATGTCCACTCCTGCAATCCAGACACAACTGCATTACCCTCTACAACTACCAGAGGGAGCCCAAAAGCTGAATTCACAACATTTTCCCCATACTGCTTTTACCAATGCATAAAATGCATGGAGAAATCATTTCGAACGAAGCGTCCTAACTTTTGTTAGAATGATGACAGGTTAAAATTTTTGGTGGTTTCTTGTTCAGTCCATAGGCCTACAGCATGTGGCAAACCGGTGAGCATCCGACTCTATTAGTATAGGAGATACCTGAAAACATATCACACTTTTCCCCATAGTGCTTTTACCAATGCATAAAATGCATGGAGAAATCATTTCAAACGAAGCGTCCTAACTTTTGTTAGAATGATGACAGGTTAAAATTTTTGGTGGTTTCTTGTTCAGTCCATAGGCCTACAGCATGTGGCAAACCGGTGAGCATCCGACTCTATTAGTATAGGAGATACCTGAAAACATATCACACTTTTCCCCATAGTGCTTTTACCAATGCATAAAATGCAAGAGAAATCATTTCAAACGAAGCGTCCTAACTTTTGTTAGAACGATGACAGGTTAAAATTTTTGGTGGTTTCTTGTTCAGTCCATAGGCCTACAGCATGTGGCAAATCGGTGAGTATCCGACTCTTAGTATAGGAGATACCTGAAAACATATCACACTTTTCCCCATAGTTCTTTTACCAATGCATAAAATGCATGGAGGAAACATATCGAACGAAGCGTCCTAACTTTTGTTCGAATGATGACAGGTTAAAATTTTTGGTGGTTTCTTGTTCAGTCCATAGGCCTACAGCATGTGACAAACCGGTGAGCATCCGACTTAGTATAGGAGATACCTGAAAACATATCACACTTTTCCTGTAATGATCTGGTGGCCTTGGAGCAGCATGAGAAATACTCTAGAGAAGGTGGTCCCTGTACTGACCGCAAACCCCAGTCCGTCCTGCAATTAGTAGAAACACATGTCCACTCCTGCAATCCAGACACAACTGCATTACCATCTACAACTACCAGAGGGAGACCAAAAGCTGAATTCACAACATTTTCCCCATACTGCCTTTACCAATGCATAAAATGCATGGGGAAATCATTTCGAACGAAGCGTCCTAACTTTTGTTAGAATGATGACAGGTTAAAATTTTTGGTGGTTTCTTGTTCAGTCCATAGGCCTACAGCATGTGGCAAACCGGTGAGCATCCGACTCTATTAGTATAGGAGATACCTGAAAACATATCACACTTTTCCCCATAGTGCTTTTACCAATGCATAAAATGCATGGAGAAATCATTTCGAATGAAGCGTCCTAACATTTGTTAGAATGATGACAGGTTAAAATTTTTGGTGGTTTCTTGTTCAGCCCATAGGCCTACAGCATGTGGCAATCCGGTGAGCATCCGACTCTATTAGTATAGGAGATACCTGAAAACATATCACACTTTTCCCCATAGTGCTTTTACCAATGCAAAAAATGCATGGAGAAATCATTTCGAACCAAGCGTCCTAAATTTTTTCAGAATGATGACAGGTTAAAATGTTTGTTGGTTTCTTGTTCAGTCCGTAGGCCTACAGCATGTGGCAAACCGGTGAGCATCCGACTCTAAGTATAGGAGATACCTGAAAACATATCACACTTTTCCCCATAGTGCTTTTACCAATGCAAAAAATGCATGGAGAAATCATTTCGAACCAAGCGTCCTAACTTTTGTCAGAATGATGACAGGTTAAAATGTTTGTTGGTTTCTTGTTCAGTCCGTAGGCCTACAGCATGTGGCAAACCGGTGAGTATCCGACTCTTAGTATAGGAGATACCTGAAAACATATCACACTTTTCCCCATAGTGCTTTTACCAATGCATAAAATGCATGGAGGAAACATATCGAACGAAGCGTCCTAACTTTTGTTAGAATGATGACAGGTTAAAATTTTTGGTGGTTTCTTGTTCAGTCCATAGGCCTACAGCATGTGACAAACCGGTGAGCATCCGACTTAGTATAGGAGATACCTGAAAACATATCACACTTTTCCTGTAATGATCTGGTGGCCTTGGAGCAGCATGAGAAATACTCTGGAGAAGGTGGTCCCTGTACTGACCGCAAACAATGAACCTAGCAGCGCAACTAAAAGCAGCCGTGGGGGGTACCTAACTCTCCCTAGACCCCTCAGCACAGCCTAAGATCTAACTACCCCTAAAGACAGAAACAGGAAACCTATCTTGCCTCAGAGAAAATCCCCAAAAGGATAGATAGCCCCCCACAAATATTGACTGTGAGAGGAGAGGGAAAAAACATACACAGATATGAAATCAGATTTTAGCATAGGAGGCCATACTAGCTAAAAAGAAAGAATAGAATACAGTACTATGCGGTCAGTACAAAAACACTAGAAAATATCCACCACAGAAAATACGGATCACCACATCTGACTAAAGACATGGGGGGTATATCTGCATCTCCAGAGAAATAGCTAGGCTGCAAAAAATCCTTCACAGACCAAGCTGGACAAGACAAAAACATGAAAATGCACAGAACTATGAGGTCCACTGCAGGTGGACAGAAAAAACAAAGCCAGGACTTATCTTTGTAGAAAAACACAGCAAACTGGAGAGACCAGCAGGGAAGTGAATCCTTCAAGAACAATGGACAACTGGCACTGATTAAAGGATCCTGCAAAGCTATATACCCCAGTACGTCCTGCAATTAGTAGAAACACATGTCCACTCCTGCAATCCAGACACAACTGCATTACCCTCTACAACTACCAGAGGGAGCCCAAAAGCTGAATTCACAACATTTTCCCCATACTGCTTTTACCAATGCATAAAATGCATGGAGAAATCATTTCGAACGAAGCGTCCTAACATTTGTTAGAATGATGACAGGTTAAAATTTTTGGTGGTTTCTTGTTCAGCCCATAGGCCTACAGCATGTGGCAATCCGGTGAGCATCCGACTCTATTAGTATAGGAGATACCTGAAAACATATCACACTTTTCCCCATAGTGCTTTTACCAATGCAAAAAATGCATGGAGAAATCATTTCGAACCAAGCGTCCTAAATTTTTTCAGAATGATGACAGGTTAAAATGTTTGTTGGTTTCTTGTTCAGTCCGTAGGCCTACAGCATGTGGCAAACCGATGAGCATCCGACTCTTTAAGTATAGGAGATACCTGAAAACATATCACACTTTTCCCCATAGTGCTTTTACCAATGCAAAAAATGCATGGAGAAATCATTTCGAACCAAGCGTCCTAACTTTTGTCAGAATGATGACAGGTTAAAATGTTTGTTGGTTTCTTGTTCAGTCCGTAGGCCTACAGCATGTGGCAAACCGGTGAGTATCCGACTCTTAGTATAGGAGATACCTGAAAACATATCACACTTTTCCCCATAGTGCTTTTACCAATGCATAAAATGCATGGAGGAAACATATCGAACGAAGCGTCCTAACTTTTGTTAGAATGATGACAGGTTAAAATTTTTGGTGGTTTCTTGTTCAGTCCATAGGCCTACAGCATGTGACAAACCGGTGAGCATCCGACTTAGTATAGGAGATACCTGAAAACATATCACACTTTTCCTGTAATGATCTGGTGGCCTTGGAGCAGCATGAGAAATACTCTGGAGAAGGTGGTCCCTGTACTGACCGCAAACAATGAACCTAGCAGCGCAACTAAAAGCAGCCGTGGGGGGTACCTAACTCTCCCTAGACCCCTCGGCACAGCCTAAGATCTAACTACCCCTAAAGACAGAAACAGGAAACCTATCTTGCCTCAGAGAAAATCCCCAAAAGGATAGATAGCCCCCCACAAATATTGACTGTGAGAGGAGAGGGAAAAAACATACACAGATATGAAATCAGATTTTAGCATAGGAGGCCATACTAGCTAAAAAGAAAGAATAGAACAGAGTACTATGCGGTCAGTACAAAAACACTAGAAAATATCCACCACAGAAAATACGGATCACCACATCTGACTAAAGACATGGGGGGTATATCTGCATCTCCAGAGAAATAGCTAGGCTGCAAAAAATCCTTCACAGACCAAGCTGGACAAGACAAAAACATGAAAATGCACAGAACTATAAGGTCCACTGCAGGTGGACAGAAAAAACAAAGCCAGGACTTATCTTTGTAGAAAAACACAGCAAACTGGAGAGACCAGCAGGGAAGTGAATCCTTCAAGAACAATGGACAACTGGCACTGATTAAAGGATCCTGCAAAGCTATATACCCCAGTACGTCCTGCAATTAGTAGAAACACATGTCCACTCCTGCAATCCAGACACAACTGCATTACCCTCTACAACTACCAGAGGGAGCCCAAAAGCTGAATTCACAACATTTTCCCCATACTGCTTTTACCAATGCATAAAATGCATGGAGAAATCATTTCGAACGAAGCGTCCTAACATTTGTTAGAATGATGACAGGTTAAAATTTTTGGTGGTTTCTTGTTCAGCCCATAGGCCTACAGCATGTGGCAATCCGGTGAGCATCCGACTCTATTAGTATAGGAGATACCTGAAAACATATCACACTTTTCCCCATAGTGCTTTTACCAATGCAAAAAATGCATGGAGAAATCATTTCGAACCAAGCGTCCTAAATTTTTTCAGAATGATGACAGGTTAAAATGTTTGTTGGTTTCTTGTTCAGTCCGTAGGCCTACAGCATGTGGCAAACCGATGAGCATCCGACTCTTTAAGTATAGGAGATACCTGAAAACATATCACACTTTTCCCCATAGTGCTTTTACCAATGCAAAAAATGCATGGAGAAATCATTTCGAACCAAGCGTCCTAACTTTTGTCAGAATGATGACAGGTTAAAATGTTTGTTGGTTTCTTGTTCAGTCCGTAGGCCTACAGCATGTGGCAAACCGGTGAGTATCCGACTCTTAGTATAGGAGATACCTGAAAACATATCACACTTTTCCCCATAGTGCTTTTACCAATGCATAAAATGCATGGAGGAAACATATCGAACGAAGCGTCCTAACTTTTGTTAGAATGATGACAGGTTAAAATTTTTGGTGGTTTCTTGTTCAGTCCATAGGCCTACAGCATGTGACAAACCGGTGAGCATCCGACTTAGTATAGGAGATACCTGAAAACATATCATACTTTTCCTGTAATGATCTGGTGGCCTTGGAGCAGCATGAGAAATACTCTGGAGAAGGTGGTCCCTGTACTGACCGCAAACAATGAACCTAGCAGCGCAACTAAAAGCAGCCGTGGGGGGTACCTAACTCTCCCTAGACCCCTCGGCACAGCCTAAGATCTAACTACCCCTAAAGACAGAAACAGGAAACCTATCTTGCCTCAGAGAAAATCCCCAAAAGGATAGATAGCCCCCCACAAATATTGACTGTGAGAGGAGAGGGAAAAAACATACACAGATATGAAATAAGATTTTAGCATAGGAGGCCATACTAGCTAAAAAGAAAGAATAGAACAGAGTACTATGCGGTCAGTACAAAAACACTAGAAAATATCCACCACAGAAAATACGGATCACCACATCTGACTAAAGACATGGGGGGTATATCTGCATCTCCAGAGAAATAGCTAGGCTGCAAAAAATCCTTCACAGACCAAGCTGGACAAGACAAAAACATGAAAATGCACAGAACTATAAGGTCCACTGCAGGTGGACAGAAAAAACAAAGCCAGGACTTATCTTTGTAGAAAAACACAGCAAACTGGAGAGACCAGCAGGGAAGTGAATCCTTCAAGAACAATGGACAACTGGCACTGATTAAAGGATCCTGCAAAGCTATATACCCCAGTACGTCCTGCAATTAGTAGAAACACATGTCCACTCCTGCAATCCAGACACAACTGCATTACCCTCTACAACTACCAGAGGGAGCCCAAAAGCTGAATTCACAACATTTTCCCCATACTGCTTTTACCAATGCATAAAATGCATGGAGAAATCATTTCGAACGAAGCGTCCTAACATTTGTTAGAATGATGACAGGTTAAAATTTTTGGTGGTTTCTTGTTCAGCCCATAGGCCTACAGCATGTGGCAATCCGGTGAGCATCCGACTCTATTAGTATAGGAGATACCTGAAAACATATCACACTTTTCCCCATAGTGCTTTTACCAATGCAAAAAATGCATGGAGAAATCATTTCGAACCAAGCGTCCTAAATTTTTTCAGAATGATGACAGGTTAAAATGTTTGTTGGTTTCTTGTTCAGTCCGTAGGCCTACAGCATGTGGCAAACCGATGAGCATCCGACTCTTTAAGTATAGGAGATACCTGAAAACATATCACACTTTTCCCCATAGTGCTTTTACCAATGCAAAAAATGCATGGAGAAATCATTTCGAACCAAGCGTCCTAACTTTTGTCAGAATGATGACAGGTTAAAATGTTTGTTGGTTTCTTGTTCAGTCCGTAGGCCTACAGCATGTGGCAAACCGGTGAGTATCCGACTCTTAGTATAGGAGATACCTGAAAACATATCACACTTTTCCCCATAGTGCTTTTACCAATGCATAAAATGCATGGAGGAAACATATCGAACGAAGCGTCCTAACTTTTGTTAGAATGATGACAGGTTAAAATTTTTGGTGGTTTCTTGTTCAGTCCATAGGCCTACAGCATGTGACAAACCGGTGAGCATCCGACTTAGTATAGGAGATACCTGAAAACATATCACACTTTTCCTGTAATGATCTGGTGGCCTTGGAGCAGCATGAGAAATACTCTGGAGAAGGTGGTCCCTGTACTGACCGCAAACAATGAACCTAGCAGCGCAACTAAAAGCAGCCGTGGGGGGTACCTAACTCTCCCTAGACCCCTCGGCACAGCCTAAGATCTAACTACCCCTAAAGACAGAAACAGGAAACCTATCTTGCCTCAGAGAAAATCCCCAAAAGGATAGATAGCCCCCCACAAATATTGACTGTGAGAGGAGAGGGAAAAAACATACACAGATATGAAATCAGATTTTAGCATAGGAGGCCATACTAGCTAAAAAGAAAGAATAGAACAGAGTACTATGCGGTCAGTACAAAAACACTAGAAAATATCCACCACAGAAAATACGGATCACCACATCTGACTAAAGACATGGGGGGTATATCTGCATCTCCAGAGAAATAGCTAGGCTGCAAAAAATCCTTCACAGACCAAGCTGGACAAGACAAAAACATGAAAATGCACAGAACTATAAGGTCCACTGCAGGTGGACAGAAAAAACAAAGCCAGGACTTATCTTTGTAGAAAAACACAGCAAACTGGAGAGACCAGCAGGGAAGTGAATCCTTCAAGAACAATGGACAACTGGCACTGATTAAAGGATCCTGCAAAGCTATATACCCCAGTACGTCCTGCAATTAGTAGAAACACATGTCCACTCCTGCAATCCAGACACAACTGCATTACCCTCTACAACTACCAGAGGGAGCCCAAAAGCTGAATTCACAACATTTTCCCCATACTGCTTTTACCAATGCATAAAATGCATGGAGAAATCATTTCGAACGAAGCGTCCTAACATTTGTTAGAATGATGACAGGTTAAAATTTTTGGTGGTTTCTTGTTCAGCCCATAGGCCTACAGCATGTGGCAATCCGGTGAGCATCCGACTCTATTAGTATAGGAGATACCTGAAAACATATCACACTTTTCCCCATAGTGCTTTTACCAATGCAAAAAATGCATGGAGAAATCATTTCGAACCAAGCG
This sequence comes from Ranitomeya imitator, assembly GCF_032444005.1. Classification (NCBI taxonomy): domain Eukaryota; kingdom Metazoa; phylum Chordata; class Amphibia; order Anura; family Dendrobatidae; genus Ranitomeya; species Ranitomeya imitator. The sequence continues at coordinate 584,158,270 of NC_091282.1, forward strand.
TCCTAAATTTTTTCAGAATGATGACAGGTTAAAATGTTTGTTGGTTTCTTGTTCAGTCCGTAGGCCTACAGCATGTGGCAAACCGATGAGCATCCGACTCTTTAAGTATAGGAGATACCTGAAAACATATCACACTTTTCCCCATAGTGCTTTTACCAATGCAAAAAATGCATGGAGAAATCATTTCGAACCAAGCGTCCTAAATTTTGTCAGAATGATGACAGGTTAAAATGTTTGTTGGTTTCTTGTTCAGTCCGTAGGCCTACAGCATGTGGCAAACCGGTGAGTATCCGACTCTTAGTATAGGAGATACCTGAAAACATATCACACTTTTCCCCATAGTGCTTTTACCAATGCATAAAATGCATGGAGGAAACATATCGAACGAAGCGTCCTAACTTTTGTTAGAATGATGACAGGTTAAAATTTTTGGTGGTTTCTTGTTCAGTCCATAGGCCTACAGCATGTGACAAACCGGTGAGCATCCGACTTAGTATAGGAGATACCTGAAAACATATCACACTTTTCCTGTAATGATCTGGTGGCCTTGGAGCAACATGAGAAATACTCTGGAGAAGGTGGTCCCTGTACTGACCGCAAACAATGAACCTAGCAGCGCAACTAAAAGCAGCCGTGGGGGGTACCTAACTCTCCCTAGACCCCTCGGCACAGCCTAAGATCTAACTACCCCTAAAGACAGAAACAGGAAACCTATCTTGCCTCAGAGAAAATCCCCAAAAGGATAGATAGCCCCCCACAAATATTGACTGTGAGAGGAGAGGGAAAAAACATACACAGATATGAAATCAGATTTTAGCATAGGAGGCCATACTAGCTAAAAAGAAAGAATAGAACAGAGTACTATGCGGTCAGTACAAAAACACTAGAAAATATCCACCACAGAAAATACGGATCACCACATCTGACTAAAGACATGGGGGGTATATCTGCATCTCCAGAGAAATAGCTAGGCTGCAAAAAATCCTTCACAGACCAAGCTGGACAAGACAAAAACATGAAAATGCACAGAACTATAAGGTCCACTGCAGGTGGACAGAAAAAACAAAGCCAGGACTTATCTTTGTAGAAAAACACAGCAAACTGGAGAGACCAGCAGGGAAGTGAATCCTTCAAGAACAATGGACAACTGGCACTGATTAAAGGATCCTGCAAAGCTATATACCCCAGTACGTCCTGCAATTAGTAGAAACACATGTCCACTCCTGCAATCCAGACACAACTGCATTACCCTCTACAACTACCAGAGGGAGCCCAAAAGCTGAATTCACAACATTTTCCCCATACTGCTTTTACCAATGCATAAAATGCATGGAGAAATCATTTCGAACGAAGCGTCCTAACTTTTGTTAGAATGATGACAGGTTAAAATTTTTGGTGGTTTCTTGTTCAGTCCATAGGCCTACAGCATGTGGCAAACCGGTGAGCATCCGACTCTATTAGTATAGGAGATACCTGAAAACATATCACACTTTTCCCCATAGTGCTTTTACCAATGCATAAAATGCATGGAGAAATCATTTCAAACGAAGCGTCCTAACTTTTGTTAGAATGATGACAGTTTAAAATTTTTGGTGGTTTCTTGTTCAGTCCATAGGCCTACAGCATGTGGCAAACCTTTGAGCATCCGACTCTATTAGTATAGGAGATACCTGAAAACATATCACACTTTTCTCCATAGTGCTTTTACCAATGCATAAAATGCAAGAGAAATCATTTCAAACGAAGCGTCCTAACTTTTGTTAGAACTATGACAGGTTAAAATTTTTGGTGGTTTCTTGTTCAGTCCATAGGCCTACAGCATGTGGCAAACCGGTGAGTATCCGACTTTTAGTATAGGAGATACCTGAAAACATATCACACTGTTCCCCATAGTGCTTTTACCAATGCATAAAATGCATGGAGGAAACATATCGAACGAAGCATCCTAACTTTTGTTAGAATGATGACAGGTTAAAATTTTTGGTGGTTTCTTGTTCAGTCCATAGGCCTACAGCATGTGACAAACCGGTGAGCATCCGACTTAGTATAGGAGATACCTGAAAACATATCACACTTTTCCTGTAATGATCTGGTGGCCTTGGAGCAGCATGAGAAATACTCTAGAGAAGGTGGTCCCTGTACTGACCGCAAACCCCAGTCCGTCCTGCTATTAGTAGAAACACATGTCCACTCCTGCAATCCAGACACAACTGCATTACCATCTACAACTACCAGAGGGAGACCAAAAGCTGAATTCACAACATTTTCCCCATACTGCTTTTACCAATGCATAAAATGCATGGAGAAATCATTTCGAACGAAGCGTCCTAAGTTTTGTTAGAATGATGACAGGTTAAAATTTTTGGTGGTTTCTTGTTCAGTCCATAGGCCTACAGCATGTGGCAAACCGGTGAGCATCCGACTCTATTAGTATAGGAGATACCTGAAAACATATCACACTTGTCCCCATAGTGCTTTTACCAATGCATAAAATGCATGGAGAAATCATTTCGAACGAAGCGTCCTAACATTTGTTAGAATGATGACAGGTTAAAATTTTTGGTGGTTTCTTGTTCAGTCCATAGGCCTACAGCATGTGGCAATCCGGTGAGCATCCGACTCTATTAGTATAGGAGATACCTGAAAACATATCACACTTTTCCCCATAGAGCTTTTACCAATGCAATAAATGCATGGAGAAATCATTTCGAACCAAGCGTCCTAAATTTTTTCAGAATGATGACAGGTTAAAATGTTTGTTGGTTTCTTGTTCAGTCCATAGGCCTACAGCATGTGGCAAACCGGTGACCATCCGACTTTATTAGTATAGGAGATACCTGAAAACATATCACACTTTTCCCTATAGTGCTTCTACCAATGCATAAAATGCATGGAGAAAACATTTCGAAGAAAGCATCCTAACTTTTGTTCGAATGATGACAGGTTAAAATTTTTGGTGGTTTCTTGTTCAGTCCATAGGCCTACAGCATGTGGCAAACCGGTGAGCATCCGACTCTTAGTATAGGAGATACCTGAAAACATCACACTTTTCCCCATAGTGCTTTTACCAATGCATAGAATGCATGGAGAAATCATTTCGAACGAAGCGTCCTAACTTTTGTTAGAATGATGACAGGTTAAAATTTTTGGTGGTTTCTTGTTCAGTCCATAGGCCTACAGCATGTGGCAAACCGGTGAGCATCCGACTCTATTAGTATAGGAGATACCTGAAAACATATCACACTTTTCCCCATCGTGCTTTTACCAATGCAAAAAATGCATGGAGAAATCATTTCGAACCAAGCGTCCTAACTTTTGTCAGAATGATGACAGGTTAAAATGTTTGTTGGTTTCTTGTTCAGTCCATAGGCCTACAGCATGTGGCAAACCTGTGAGCATCCAACTCTATTAGTATAGGAGATACCCGAAAACATATCACACTTTTCCCCATAGTGCTTTTACCAATGCATAAAATGCAAGAGAAATAATTTCAAACAAAGCATCCTAACTTTTGTTAGAACGATGACAGGTTAAAATTTTTGGTGGTTTCTTGTTCAGTCCATAGGCCTACAGCATGTGGCAAACCGGTGACCATCCGACTCTATTAGTATAGGAGATACCTGAAAACATATCACACTTTTCCCTATAGTGCTTTTACCAATGCATAAAATGCATGGAGAAAACATTTCGAACGAAGCGTCCTAACTTTTGTTCGAATGATGACAGGTTAAAATTTTTGGTGGTTTCTTGTTCAGTCCATAGGCTTACAGCATGTGGCAAACCGGTGAGCATCCGAATCTTAGTATAGGAGATACCTGAAAACATATCACACTTTTCCCCATAGTGCTTTTACCAATGCACAGAATGCATGAAGAAATCATTTCGAATGAAGCTTCCTAACTTTTGTTAGAATGATGACAGGTTAAAATTTTTGGTGGTTTCTTGTTCAGTCCATAGGCCTACAGCATGTGGGAAACCAGTGGGCATCCGACTCAGTATAGGAGATACCTGAAAACATATCACACTTTTCACCGTAGTGCTTTTACCATTGCATAAAATGCATGGAGAAATCATTTCAAACGAAGCGTCCTAACTTTTGTTAGAATGATGACAGGTTACATTTTTTTGGTGGTTTCTTGTTCAGTCCATAGGCCTACAGCATGTGGCAAACCGGTGAGCATGCGGCTCTATTAGTATAGGAGATACCTGAAAACATATCACAATTTTACCCATCGTGCTTTTACCAATGCATAATATGCATGGAGAAAACATTTCGAACGAAGCGTCCTAACTTTTGTTAGAAAGATGACAGGTTAAAATTTTTGGTGGTTTCTTGTTCAGTCCGTAGGCCTACAGCATGTGGCAAATCGGTCAGCATCTGACTCTTAGTATAGGAGATACCTGAAAACATATCATACTTTTCCCCATAGTGCTTTTACCAATGCATAAAATGCATTGAGAAATCATTTCAAACGAAGCGTCCTAACTTTTGTTAGAATGATGACAGGTTAAAATTTTTGTTGGTTTCTTTTTCAGTCCATAGGCCTACAGCATGTGGCAAACCTGTGAGCATCCAACTCTATTAGTATAGGAGATACCTGAAAACATATCACACTTTTCCCCATAGTGCTTTTAGCAATGCATGGAGAAATCATTTCGAACTAAGCGTCCTAACTTTTGTTAGAATGATGACAGGTTAAAATTTTTGTTGGTTTCTTGTTCAGTCCATAGGCCTACAGCATGTGGCAAACCTGTGAGCATCCAACTCTATTAGTATAGGAGATACCTGAAAACATATCACACTTTTCCTGTAATGATCTGTTGGCCTTGGAGCAGCATGAGAAATACTCTGGAGAAGGTGGTCCCTGTACTGACCGCAAACAATGAACCTAGCAGCGCAACTGAAAGCAGCCGTGGGGGGTACCTAACTCTCCCTAGACCCCTCGGCACAGCCTAAGATCTAACTACCCCTAAAGACAGAAACAGGAAACCTATCTTGCCTCAGAGAAAATCCCCAAAAGGATAGATAGCCCCCCACAAATATTGACTGTGAGAGGAGAGGGAAAAAACATACACAGATATGAAATCAGATTTTAGCATAGGAGGCCATACTAGCTAAAAAGAAAGAATAGAACAGAGTACTATGCGGTCAGTACAAAAACACTAGAAAATATCCACCACAGAAAATACGGATCACCACATCTGACTAAAGACATGGGGGTATATCTCCATCTCCAGAGAAATAGCTAGGCTGCAAAAAATCCTTCACAGACCAAGCTGGACAAGACAAAAACATGAAAATGCACAGAACTATAAGGTCCACTGCAGGTGGACAGAAAAAACAAAGCCAGGACTTATCTTTGTAGAAAAACACAGCAAACTGGAGAGACCAGCAGGGAAGTGAATCCTTCAAGAACAATGGACAACTGGCACTGATTAAAGGATCCTGCAAAGCTATATACCCCAGTACGTCCTGCAATTAGTAGAAACACATGTCCACTCCTGCAATCCAGACACAACTGCATTACCCTCTACAACTACCAGAGGGAGCCCAAAAGCTGAATTCACAACATTTTCCCCATACTGCTTTTACCAATGCATAAAATGCATGGAGAAATCATTTCGAACGAAGCGTCCTAACTTTTGTTAGAATGATGACAAGTTAAAATTTTTGGTGGTTTCTTGTTCAGTCCATAGGCCTACAGCATGTGGCAAACCGGTGAGCATCCGACTCTATTAGTATAGGAGATACCTGAAAACATATCACACTTTTCCCCATAGTGCTTTTACCAATGCATAAAATGCATGGAGAAATCATTTCAAACGAAGCATCCTAACTTTTGTTAGAATGATGACAGGTTAAATTTTTTGTTGGTTTCTTGTTCAGTCCATAAGCCTACAGCATGTGGCAAACCTGTGAGCATCCAACTCTATTAGTATAGGAGATACCTGAAAACATATCACACTTTTCCCCATAGTGCTTTTACCAATGCATGGAGAAATCATTTCTAATGAAGCGTCCTAACTTTTGTTAGAATGATGACAGGTTAAAATTTTTGGTGGTTTCTTGTTCAGTCCATAGGCCTACAGCATGTGGCAAACCGGTGAGCATCCGACGCTATTAGTATAGGAGATACCTGAAAACATATCACACTTTTCCCCATAGTGCTTTTACCATTGCATAAGATGCATGGAGAAATCATTTCAAACGAAGCGTCCTAACTTTTGTTAGAATGACAGGTTAAAATTTTTGGTGGTTTCTTGTTCAGTCCATAGGCCTACAGCATGTGGCAAACCGGTGAGTATCCGACTCTTAGTATAGGAGATACCTGAAAACATATCACACTTTTCCCCATAGTGCTTTTACCAATGCATAAAATGCATGGAGGAAACATTTCGAACGAAGCGTCCTAACTTTTGTTAGAATGATGACAGGTTAAAATTTTTGGTGGTTTCTTGTTCAATCCATAGGCCTACAGCATGTGACAAACCGGTGAGCATCCAACTTAGTATAGGAGATACCTGAAAACATATCACACTTTTCGTGTAATGATCTAGTGGCCTTGGAGCAACATGAGACGTACTCTGGAGAAGGTGGTCCCTGTACTGACCGCAAACCCTGAACCTAGCAGCGCAACTAAAAGCAGACCCCTCGGCACAGCCTAAGATCTAACTACCCCTAAAGACAGAAACAGGAAACCTATCTTGCCTCAGAGAAAATCCCCAAAGGATAGATAGCCCCCCACAAATATTGACTGTGAGAGGAGATGGAAAAACATACACAGATATGAAATCAGATTTTAGCATAGGAGGCCATACTAGCTAAAAAGAAAGAATAGAACAGAGTACTATGCGGTCAGTACAAAAACACTAGAAAATATCCACCACAGAAAATACGGATCACCACATCTGACTAAAGACATGGGGGTATATCTGCATCTCCAGAGAAATAGCTAGGCTGCAAAAAATCCTTCACAGACCAAGTTGGACAAGACAAAAACATGAAAATGCACAGAACTATAAGGTCCACTGCAGGTGGACAGAAAAAACAAAGCCAGGACTTATCTTTGTAGAAAAACACAGCAAACTGGAGAGACCAGCAGGGAAGTGAATCCTTCAAGAACAATGGACAACTGGCACTGATTAAAGGATCCTGCAAAGCTATATACCCCAGTCTGTTCTGCAATTAGTAGATACACATGTACACTCCTGCAATCCAGACACAACTGCATTACCCTCTACAACTACCAGAGGGAGCCCAAAAGCTGAATTCACAACATTTTCCCCATACTGCTTTTACCAATGCATAAAATGCATGGAGAAATCATTTCGAACAAAGCGTCCTAACTTTTGTTAGAATGATGACAGGTTAAAATTTTTGGTGGCTTCTTGTTCAGTCAAAATATAAGAGGTAGAACGGCACTAGGGTAGAGCAAATCCAGGTAGATAGGACTATTAGCGGACAGCTATGTGTTCAGGCGCCACAATCGCTAAGGGGACCGGTGCTCAGCATAAACGTCCACAAAGTAATCCAAGTATAATAGAAGAGAAGAAAAAATGCGGCACTCACCCCGAGATAGCTGTGAAGATTGTGGTCTTTTATTGGAGAACAAATGAAAATAACATCCGTCAGGACATCAGGTATGTACGAGGGTGCGGTATAGGAGCTCAGACGACGGCCGTTTCGCACACGCAGGTGCTTCGACGGGTCCGGATAGTAGACCACAACACGTCATTTCCTTTTAAAGGATATCTGACGTGTAATCAAGAAAGTGATCTAAATAAACTAAACAGTGTGGACAAACTGTGACAGTGATTAATACATATAAATCATCTACATTGCAGACTGACAAATATCTGAAGAATATATTAATCTTATAAGCATATTGTTATTTGCCGAAATCATCCGGAATATCAATTATAACACTAAACACCATTATAGCCTTTAAGGAAATTACAAAAATTCGGACATATCAAGTCGGTCATTTAGTCCAATGGGTCCTTGTGCATTTGCATTAAGGATCCATTTGGCTTCTTTTTGTAACAGAATCCTTTTTTGATCTCCTCCCTTTTGTGGATAAGAAACAATTTCAATACCAGCAAAACAAAGTAAGTCCGGATTAGCGTTATGTTTTTCTCTAATGTGCTGAATTATCCTTAAGCACCCTTTTCCCGACGCAATAGAGTTATAGTGCTCGAGAGACGAGATTTTAATTCATTGATTTGCTCATTAAATATTTTATTATTATTGTTAATTTTTCGCAATCTCACCATTTGACTATAAGGTAATCCCTTTTTTGTATGAAGCGGGTGAGCACTCTCAAAATGAAGAATATTATTGGTTGCCGTTTGTTTTCTAAACACCTTAGTCACTATGTCCCCTTCCACAATTTCTATTTTAACATCTAGATATTCGAGGTTGTCATATCCAAAACATGAAGTAAATTTCATATTGAAATCATTAGCAATATTCAAATGTTCAACGAAATTATTGAATTCCATTTCACTGCCATCCCATATTATCATGATGTCATCCACAAATCTGGTATAGAAACGAATATGCTTAATAAATGGGTTATTAATGTTGTTAATATAAACTTCCTCAAACATAGCTAAAAACAAATTAGCATATGTACAAGATGTGGGCGTACCCATTGCAGTTCCAGTAACTTGAGTATACCATTTATTCATAAATTTAAATGAATTATTAGACAAAATAAAATCTAAACTTTCCAAAATAAATGAAATAATATCAGAATCTACCCCTCTTTTTATCAAAATATTATGAATTGCTTGTATACCTTTTTCTTTGGGAATACGGGTATATAAATTCACTACATCTATAGATGCTGGGGCAAATGTAGGTTGCCAATCTATTTCCTTGAGAGCTACCACCAGATCGCCCGAATCCTTTATATATGATGGAATAGAATATAATAGTGGTTTTAATAACCAATCGATATATTGGGACAAACTTTCAGAAACTGAATTTATTCCAGAAATTATAGGGCGACCTGGTGGTTCTCTCAAGTTTTTGTGAATTTTAGGTATACTATACCAATATGGAAATTGTGGATGTTCAGACAAAAGGCTTTCAGCTCTTTTTTTAGGCAATACTCCTTTTTCAACATATTTTTTTAGCAGCGATCTCAATTTTACTACATATTTATGTGTGGGATTGTTTGGGAGTACTTCATAAGTTGAACGATCATTTAATTGCGACAAGGCTTCTGCTATATAATAATCTCTGTCCAAAATAACAATATTACCCCCCTTATCCGCTCTCCTGATAACGACATCTTTCCAACTCTGCAATTCTTTCAATGCCGACAATTCTTTATTACTCAAGTTTTTACTAGGAGTTTTGTACAAGATTGCTTCTACATCTTTAATCACTAAATCTTGGAACAAATCTATGACGTTACCAGGAGAGACGGGGGGGATAAAACGAGATTTTATGCCACCCATGAATGGTTTTCTTACTGGGGCATCCATAGGGTCAATGGATTGAGCTTCAAATGAATCATTCAACCCGAAAAGTAAATCTGTATCATTTTTATCTATATCGACGTCTGGTGAACATACCATAAAACCCAAAGGTCCTATCATATTCTCTGATGGTAGCGAGGAATATAACTCTGTTTGGGGGTCACATCCATTTTTTACCAATTTTTTATCCTTCTGATAGTATTTATAAAGGTGAAGTTTTCTTACCCCCTTAAATAAATCAATTTTAAAGGTGGTTAGATCAAATGATTCTGGGAGACAGTAATTTAGACCTTTAGATAATAAAGAAATGTGCTCAGTATTTAATGTTCTTTTAGATAAGTTCACTATCTGTAGATCATCTTTAGGGTAATCGATTATAGGACTTTCGTTTTCTATAATTGTTCCTTCTATTTCCTCCAAGAAACTTGCTTGCGTTTTTTCTTTGCGTTTACGCTTTCCTCTCCCTCGTCTGATCTTTCCTCTAAAGGGGATGTTCCATTAGATTTGCGTGGAGTGGTGGGATTAATTTCACCCATGTCCTCTGCCGCACTTGAATCAGAGTCAGTGATCCATCCATCTTGTCTCTTTTTCTTATACATCTTACCAGTTTTGAAATTGCGATTTTTATTATAAAACGATGATTGTTTTTTATTTTTATTCCATTTAAACACCATTCCCGTGTCGTAATCATTCTTATCCCTTAAAAATTTTTCTTTCTTTTGTTGTTTAATTTCAATCTGTAATAAAGTTAATTTTCTTTCCATTTTATTAATAAAACTTTTATTGTGCAAATCTGTAACTCGTGAAGAAAGTTCAATCTTGGCTTTTTCTAATTCTTTACAAAGCTGTGTATACTCTTTTTCGTTTTGAGAAATAACCAAGAGCAGCAATCTACGGGAGCATTGTAAATGAATTTTTTCCCACTCTTCTTGAAACAATATGTCATTTTGAAATTGGGAAATCTCTTTAAACACACGCAACCCTCTGGGCACTCGATTTCAGTCAGTATATGATTTTAATGACTTGATAGTCCAAAATAAACGCATTTCCTTTTCGGCAAGCGTATAAATCTTGGTTTCCAAGCTTTTGGTACTGATTACCTGAAGCTCATCTTTCAGATTGCAGTCTGCAAAAAACTCCACCGCACCCTCACGACCTGCTAAAATGCCTTGTTTCTCCACACCTGTGTGATCACTAGCGTCCATTATATCATCCATATTCTCAGGCAAAAGTCCTTTGTAATTGAGATTTAACTATCAATCTGTACGGCGTCTCAATCGCCCTGTGCTCAGTTCAATAATAGTGGTAGATGAATGACTGTCAAAATATAAGAGGTAGAACGGCACTAGGGTAGAGCAAATCCAGGTAGATAGGACTATTAGCGGACAGCTATGTGTTCAGGCGCCACAATCGCTAAGGGGACCGGTGCTCAGCATAAACGTCCACAAAGTAATCCAAGTATAATAGAAGAGAAGAAAAAATGCGGCACTCACCCCGAGATAGCTGTGAAGATTGTGGTCTTTTATTGGAGAACAAATGAAAATAACATCCGTCAGGACATCAGGTATGTACGAGGGTGCGGTATAGGATCTCGGACGACGGCCGTTTCGCACACGCAGGTGCTTCGACGGGTCCGGATAGTAGACTACAACACGTCATTTCCTTTTAAAGGATATCTGACGTGTAATCAAGAAAGTGATCTAAATAAACTAAACAGTGTGGACAAACTGTGACAGTGATTAATACATATAAATCATCTACATTGCAGACTGACAAATATCTGAAGAATATATTAATCTTATAAGCATATTGTTATTTGCCGAAATCATCCGGAATATCAATTATAACACTAAACACCATTATAGCCTTTAAGGAAATTACAAAAATACGGACATGTCAAGTCGGTCATTTAGTCCAATGGGTCCTTGTGCATTTGCATTAAGGATCCATTTGGCTTCTTTTTGTAATATGTGATATGTCCGTATTTTTGTAATTTTATTTAGATCACTTTCTTGATTACACGTCAGATATCCTTTAAAAGGAAATGACGTGTTGTAGTCTACTATCCGGACCCGTTGAAGCACCTGCGTGTGCGAAACGGCCGTCGTCCGAGCTCCTATACCGCACCCTCGTACATACCTGATGTCCTGACGGATGTTATTTTCATTTGTTCTCCAATAAAAGACCACAATCTTCACAGCTATCTCGGGGTGGGTTTCTTGTTCAGTCCATAGGCCTACAGCCTGTGGCAAACCGGTGAGCATCCGACTCTATTAGTATAGGAGATACCTGAAAACATATCATACTTTTCCCCATAGTGCTTTTACCAATGCATAAAATGCATGGAGAAATCATTTCGAACGAAGCGTCCTAACTTTTGTTAGAATGATGACAGGTTAAAATTTTTGGTGGTTTCTTGTTCAGTCCATAGGCCTACAGCATGTGGCAAACCGGTGAGCTTCCGACTCTATTAGTATAGGAGATACCTGAAAACATATCACACTTTTCCCCATAGTGCATTTACCAATGCAAAAAATGCATGGAGAAATCATTTTGAACCAAGCGTCCTAACTTTTGTCAGAATGATGACAGGTTAAAATGTTTGTTGGTTTCTTGTTCAGTCCGTAGGCCTACAGCATGTGGCAAACCGGTGAGCATCCGACTCTATTAGTATAGGAGATACCTGAAAACATATCACACTTTTCCCCATAGTGCTTTTACCAATGCATAAAATGCAAGAGAAATCATTTCAAACGAAGCGTCCTAACTTTTGTTAGAACGATGACAGGTTAAAATTTTTGGTGGTTTATTGTTCAGTCCATAGGCATACAGCATGTGGCAAACCAGTGACCATCCGACTCCATTAGTATAGGAGATACCTGAAAACATATCACACTTTTCCCTATAGTGCTTTTACCAATGCATAAAATGCATGGAGAAAACATTTCGAACGAAGCGTCCTAACTTTTGTTAGAATGATGACAGGTTAAAATTTTTGGTGGTTTCTTGTTCAATCCATAGGCCTACAGCATGTGACAAACCGGTGAGCATCCAACTTAGTATAGGAGATACCTGAAAACATATCACACTTTTCCTGTAATGATCTAGTGGCCTTGGAGCAACATGAGACGTACTCTGGAGAAGGTGGTCCCTGTACTGACCGCAAACCCTGAACCTAGCAGCGCAACTAAAAGCAGCCGTGGGGGGTACCTAACTCTCCCTAGACCCCTCGGCACAGCCTAAGATCTAACTACCCCTAAAGACAGAAACAGGAAACCTATCTTGCCTCAGAGAAAATCCCCAAAGGATAGATAGCCCCCCACAAATATTGACTGTGAGAGGAGAGGGGAAAAAACATACACAGATATGAAATCAGATTTTAGCATAGGAGGCCATACTAGCTAAAAAGAAAGAATAGAACAGAGTACTATGCGGTCAGTACAAAAACACTAGAAAATATCCACCACAGAAAATACGGATCACCACATCTGACTAAAGACATGGGGGGTATATCTGCATCTCCAGAGAAATAGCTAGGCTGCAAAAAATCCTTCACAGACCAAGTTGGACAAGACAAAAACATGAAAATGCACAGAACTATAAGGTCCACTGCAGGTGGACAGAAAAAACAAAGCCAGGACTTATCTTTGTAGAAAAACACAGCAAACTGGAGAGACCAGCAGGGAAGTGAATCCTTCAAGAACAATGGACAACTGGCACTGATTAAAGGATCCTGCAAAGCTATATACCCCAGTCCGTTCTGCAATTAGTAGATACACATGTCCACTCCTGCAATCCAGACACAACTGCATTACCCTCTACAACTACCAGAGGGAGCCCAAAAGCTGAATTCACAACATTTTCCCCATACTGCTTTTACCAATGCATAAAATGCATGGAGAAATCATTTCGAACAAAGCGTCCTAACTTTTGTTAGAATGATGACAGGTTAAAATTTTAGGTGGTTTCTTGTTCAGTCCATAGGCCTACAGCATGTGGCAAACCGGTGAGCATCCGACTCTATTGGAGGTTGGTACACAAAATGAGAATGCTTGGTCTGGGGGAAAATGTGTGTAAATGGGTTAGTAACTGGCTTAGTGATAGAAAGCAGAGGGTGGTTATAAATGGTATAGTCTCTAACTGGGTCGCTGTGACCAGTGGGGTACCGCAGGGGTCAGTATTGGGACCTGTTCTCTTCAACATATTCATTAATGATCTGGTAGAAGGTTTATACAGTAAAATATCGATATTTGCAGATGATACAAAACTATGTAAAGCAGTTAATACAAGAGAAGATAGTATTCTGCTACAGATGGATCTGGATAAGTTGGAAACTTGGGCTGAAAGGTGGCAGATGAGGTTTAACAATGATAAATGTAAGGTTATACACATGGGAAGAGGGAATCAATATCACCATTACACACTGAACGGGAAACCACTGGGTAAATCTGACAGGGAGAAGGACATGGGGATTCTAGTTAATGATAAACTTACCTGGAGCAGCCAGTGCCAGGCAGCAGCTGTCAAGGCAAACAGGATCATGGGGTGCATTAAAAGAGGTCTGGATACACATGATGAGAGCATTATACTGCCTCTGTACAAATCCCTAGTTAGACCGCACATGGAGTACTGTGTCCAGTTTTGGGCACCGGTGCTCAGGAAGGATATAATGGAACTAGAGAGAGTACAAAGGAGGGCAACAAAATTAATAAAGGGGATGGGAGAACTACAATACCCAGATAGATTAGCGAAATTAGGATTATTTAGTCTAGAAAAAAGACGACTGAGGGGCGATCTAATAACCATGTATAAGTATATAAGGGGACAATACAAATATCTCGCTGAGGATCTGTTTATACCAAGGAAGGTGACGGGCACAAGGGGGCATTCTTTGCGTCTGGAGGAGAGAAGGTTTTTCCACCAACATAGAAGAGGATTCTGAACTGTTAGGGCAGTGAGAATCTGGAATTGCTTGCCTGAGGAGGTGGTGATGGCGAACTCAGTCGAGGGGTTCAAGAGAGGCCTGGATGTCTTCCTGGAGCAGAACAATATTGTATCATACAATTATTAGGTTCTGTAGAAGGACGTAGATCTGGGTATTTATTATGATGGAATATAGGCTGAACTGGATGGACAAATGTCTTTTTTCGGCCTTACTAACTATGTTACTATGTTACTATGTATTAGTATAGGAGATACCTGAAAACATATCACACTTTTCCCCATAGTTCTTTTACCATTGCATAAGATGCATGGAGAAATCATTTCAAACGAAGCGTCCTAACTTTTGTTAGAATGATGACAGGTTAAAATTTTTGGTGGTTTCTTGTTCAGTCCATAGGCCTACAGCATGTGGCAAACCGGTGAGTATCCGACTCTTAGTATAGGAGATACCTGAAAACATATCACACTTTTCCCCATAGTGCTTTTACCAATGCATAAAATGCATGGAGGAAACATTTCGAACGAAGCGTCCTAACTTTTGTTAGAATGATGACAGGTTAAAATTTTTGGTGGTTTCTTGTTCAATCCATAGGCCTACAGCATGTGACAAACCGGTGAGCATCCAACTTAGTATAGGAGATACCTGAAAACATATCACACTTTTCCTGTAATGATCTGGTGGCCTTAGAGCAGCATGAGACGTACTCTGGAGAAGGTGGTCCCTGTACTGACCGCAAACCCTGAACCTAGCAGCGCAACTAAAAGCAGCCGTGGGGGGTACCTAACTCTCCCTAGACCCCTCGGCACAGCCTAAGATCTAACTACCCCTAAAGACAGAAACAGGAAACCTATCTTGCCTCAGAGAAAATCCCCAAAGGATAGATAGCCCCCCACAAATATTGACTGTGAGAGGAGAGGGGAAAAAACATACACAGATATGAAATCAGATTTTAGCATAGGAGGCCATACTAGCTAAAAAGAAAGAATAGAACAGAGTACTATGCGGTCAGTACAAAAACACTAGAAAATATCCACCACAGAAAATACGGATCACCACATCTGACTAAAGACATGGGGGGTATATCTGCATCTCCAGAGAAATAGCTAGGCTGCAAAAAATCCTTCACAGACCAAGTTGGACAAGACAAAAACATGAAAATGCACAGAACTATAAGGTCCATTGCAGGTGGACAGAAAAAACAAAGCCAGGACTTATCTTTGTAGAAAAACACAGCAAACTGGAGAGACCAGCAGGGAAGTGAATCCTTCAAGAACAATGGACAACTGGCACTGATTAAAGGATCCTGCAAAGCTATATACCCCAGTCCGTTCTGCAATTAGTAGATACACATGTCCACTCCTGCAATCCAGACACAACTGCATTACCCTCTACAACTACCAGAGGGAGCCCAAAAGCTGAATTCACAACATTTTGCCCATACTGCTTTTACCAATGCATAAAATGCATGGAGAAATCATTTCGAACAAAGCGTCCTAACTTTTGTTAGAATAATGACAGGTTAAAAATTTTGGTGGTTTCTTGTTCAGTCCATAGGCCTACAGCATGTGGCAAACCGGTGAGCTTCCGACTCTATTAGTATAGGAGATACCTGAAAACATATCACACTTTTCCCCATAGTGCTTTTACCAATGCAAAAAATGCATGGAGAAATCATTTCGAACCAAGCGTCCTAACTTTTGTCAGAATTATGACAGGTTAAAATGTTTGTTGGTTTCTTGTTCAGTCCGTAAGGCCTACAGCATGTGGCAAACCGGTGAGCATCCGACTCTATTAGTATAGGAGATACCTGAAAACATATCACACTTTTCCCCATAGTGCTTTTACCAATGCATAAAATGCAAGAGAAATCATTTCAAACGAAGCGTCCTAACTTTTGTTAGAACGATGACAGGTTAAAATTTTTGGTGGTTTATTGTTCAGTCCATAGGCCTACAGCATGTGGCAAACCAGTGACCATCCGACTCCATTAGTATAGGAGATACCTGAAAACATATCACACTTTTCCCTATAGTGCTTTTACCAATGCATAAAATGCATGGAGAAAACATTTCGAACGATGCGTCCTAACTTTTGTTCGAATGATGACAGGTTAAATTTTTGGTGGTTTCTTGTTCAGTCCATAGGCCTACAGCATGTGGCAAACCGATGAGCATCCGACTCTTAGCATAGGAGATACCTGAAAACATATCACACTTTTCCCCATAGTGCTTTTACCAATGCATAGAATGCATGGAGAAATCATTTCGAACGAAGCGTCCTAACTTTTGTTAGAATGATGACAGGTTAAAATTTTTGGTGGTTTCTTGTTCAGTCCATAGGCCTACAGCATGTGGCAAACCAGTGGGCATCCGACTCTTAGTATAGGAGATACCTGAAAACATATCACACTTTTCCCCATAGTGCTTTTACCATTGCATAAAATGCATGGAGAAATCATTTCAAACGAAGCGTCCAAACTTTTGTTAGAATGATGACAGGTTACATTTTTTGGTGGTATCTTGTTCAGTCCATAGGCCTACAGCATGTGGCAAACCGGTGAGCATGCGGCTCTATTAGTATAGGAGATACCTGAAAACATGTCACACTTTTCCCCATAGTGCTTTTACCAATGCATAAAATGCATGGAGAAATCATTTCAAACGAAGCGTCCGAACTTTTATTAGAATGATGACAGGTTAAAATTTTTGGTGGTTTCTTGTTCAGTCCATAGGCCTACAGCATGTGGCAAACCTGTGAGCATCCAACTCTATTAGTATAGGAGATACCTGAAAACATATCACACTTTTACCCATAGTGCTTTTACCAATGCATAAAATGCATGGAGAAAACATTTCGAACGAAGCGTCCTAACTTTTGTTAGAATGATGACAGGTTAAAATTTTTGGTGGTTTCTTGTTCAGTCCGTAGGCCTACAGCATGTGGCAAACCGGTCAGCATCTGACTCTTAGTATAGGAGATACCTGAAAACAAATCATACTTTTCCCCATAGTGCTTTTACCAATGCATAAAATGCATGGAGAAATCATTTCAAACGAAGCATCCTAACTTTTGTTAGAATCATGACATGTTAAATATTTGTTGGTTTCTTGTTCAGTCCATAGGCCTACAGCATGTGGCAAACCTGTGAGCATCCAACTCTATTAGTATAGGAGATACCTGAAAACATATCACACTTTTCCCCATAGTGCTTTTACCAATGCATGGAGAAATCATTTCTAAAGAAGCGTCCTAACTTTTGTTAGAAGGATGACAGGTTAAAATTTTTGGTGGTTTCTTGTTCAGTCCATAGGCCTACAGCATGTGGCAAACCGGTGAGCATCCGACTCTATTAGTATAGGAGATACCTGAAAACATATCACACTTTTCCCCATAGTGCTTTTACCATTGCATAAGATGCATGGAGAAATCATTTCAAACGAAGCGTCCTAACTTTTGTTAGAATGACAGGTAAAATTTTTGGTGGTTTCTTGTTCAGTCCATAGGCCTACAGCATGTGGCAAACCGGTGAGTATCCGACTCTTAGTATAGGAGATACCTGAAAACATATCACACTTTTCCCCATAGTGCTTTTACCAATGCATAGAATGCAAAGAGAAATCATTTCAAACGAAGCGTCCTAACTTTTATTAGAATGATGACAGGTTAATATTTTTGTTGGTTTCTTGTTCAGTCCATAGGACTACAGCATGTGGCAAACCTGTGAGCATCCAATTCTATTTGTATAGGAGATACCTGAAAACATATCACACTTTTCCCCATAGTGCTTTTACCAATGCATGGAGAAATCATTTCTAACGAAGCATCCTAACTTTTGTTAGAATGATGACAGGTTAAAATTTTTGGTGGTTTCTTGTTCAGTCCATAGGCCTACAGCATGTGGCAAACCGGTGAGTATCCTACTCTTAGTATAGGAGATACCTGAAAACATATCATACTTTTCCCCATAGTGCTTTTACCAATGCATAGAATGCATGGAGAAATCATTTTGAGTGAAGCCTCCTAACTTTTGTTAGAATGATGACAGGTTAAAATTTTTGGTGGTTTCTTGTTCAGTCCATAGGCCTACAGCATGTGGCAAACCGGTGAGTATCCGACTCTTAGTACAGGAGATACCTGAAAACATATCACACTTTTCCCCATAGTGCTTTTAACAATGCATAAAATGCATGGAGAAAACATTTCGAACGAAGCGTCCTAACTTTTGTTAGAATGATGACAGGTTAAATTTTTTGGTGGTTTCTTGTTCAGTCCATAGGCCTACAGCTTGTGGCAAACCGGTGAGCATCCGACTCTATTAGTATAGGAGATACCTGAAAACATATCACACTTTTCCCCATAGTGCTTTTACCATTGCATAAAATGCATGGAGAAATCATTTCAAACGAAGCGTCCTAACTTTTGGTAGAATGACATGTTAAAATTTTTGGTGGTTTCTTGTTCAGTCCATAGGCCTACAGCATTTGGCAAACCGGTGAGTATCCGACTCTTAGCATAGGAGATGCCTGAAAACATATCACACTTTTCCCCATAGTGCTTTTACCAATGCATAAAATGCATGGAGGAAACATTTCGAACGAAGCGTCCTAACTTTTGTTAGAATGATGACAGGTTAAAATTTTTGGTGGCTTCTTGTTCAGTCCATAGGCCTACAGCATGTGACAAACCGGTGAGCATCCGACTTAGTATAGGAGATACCTGAAAACATATCACACTTTTCCTGTAATGATCTGGTGGCCTTGGAGCAGCATGAGACGTACTCTGGAGAAGGTGGTCCCTGTACTGACCGCAAACCCTGAACCTAGCAGCGCAACTAAAAGCAGCCATGGGGGGTACCTAACTCTCCCTAGACCCCTCGGCACAGCCTAAGATCTAACTACCCCTAAAGACAGAAACAGGAAACCTATCTTGCCTCAGAGAAAATCCCCAAAGGATAGATAGCCCCCCACAAATATTGACTGTGAGAGGAGAGGGAAAAAACATACACAGATATTAAATCAGATTTTAGCATAGGAGGCCATACTAGCTAAAAAGAAAGAATAGAACAGAGTACTATGCGGTCAGTACAAAAACACTAGAAAATATCCACCACAAAAAATACGGATCACCACATCTGACTAAAGACATGGGGGGTATATCTGCATCTTCAGAGAAATAGCTAGGCTGCAAAAAATCCTTCACAGACCAAGCTGGACAAGACAAAAACATAAAAATGCACAGAACTATAAGGTCCACTGCAGGTGGACAGAAAAAACAAAGCCAGGACTTATCTTTGTGAAAAACACAGCAAACTGGAGAAACCAGCAGGGAAGTGAATCCTTCAAGAACAATGGACAACTGGCACTGATTAAAGGATCCTACAAAGCTATATACCTCAGTCCGTCCTGCAATCAGTAGAAACACATGTCCACTCCTGCAATCCAGACACAACTGCATTACCCTCTACAACTACCAGAGGGAGCCCAAAAGCTGAATTCACAACATTTTGCCCATACTGCTTTTACCAATGCATAAAATGCATGGAGAAATCATTTTGAACGAAGCATCCTAACTTTTGTTAGAATGATGACAGGTTAAAATTTTTGGTGGTTTCTTGTTCAGTCCATAGGCCTACAGCATGTGGCAAACCGGTGACCATCCGACTCTATTAGTATAGGAGATACCTGAAAACATATCACACTTTTCCCCATAGTGCTGTTACCAATGCATAAAATGCAGGAGAAATCATTTCAAACGAAGCGTCCTAACTTTTGTTAGAACGATGACAGGTTAAAATTTTTGGTGGTTTCTTGTTCAGTCCATAGGCCTACAACATGTGGCAAACCGGTGACCATCCGACTCTATTAGTATAGGAGAAACCTGAAAACATCACACTTTTCCCTATAGTGCTTTTACCAATGCATAAAATGCATGGAGAAAACATTTCGAACGAAGCGTCTTAACTTTTGTTCGAATGATGACAGGTTAAAATTTTTGGTGGTTTCTTGTTCAGTCCATAGGCCTACAGCATGTGGCAAACCGGTGAGCATCCGACTCTTAGTATAGGAGATACCTGAAAACATATCACACTTTTCCCCATAGTGCTTTTACCAATGCATAGAATGCATGGAGAAATCATTTCGAACGAAGCGTCCTAACTTTTGTTCGAATGATGACAGGTAAAATTTTTTGGTGGTTTCTTGTTCAGTCCATAGGCCTACAGCATGTGGGAAACCAGTGGGCATCCGACTCTTAGCATAGGAGATACCTGAAAACATATCACACTTTTCCCCATAGTGCTTTTATCATTGCATAAAATGCATGGAGAAATCATTTCAAATGAAGCGTCCTAACTTTTGTTAGAATGATGACAGGTTAAATTTTTTGGTGGTTTCTTGTTTAGTCCATAGGCCTACAGCATGTGGAAAACCGGTGAGCATAAGGCTGTTAGTATAGGAGATACCGGAAAACATATCATACTTTTCCCCATAGTGCTTTTACCAATGCATAAAATGCATGGAGAAATCATTTCAAACGAAGCGTCCTAACTTTTGTTAGAATGATGACAGGTTAATATTTTTGTTGGTTTCTTGTTCAGTCCATAGGCCTACAGCATGTGGCAAACCTGTGAGCATCCAACTCTATTTGTATAGGAGATACCTGAAAACATATCACACTTTTCCCCATAGTGCTTTTACCAATGCATGGAGAAATCATTTCTGACGAAGCGTCCTAACTTTTGTTAGAATGATGACAGGTTAATATTTTTGGTGGTTTCTTGTTCAGTCCATAGGCCTACAGCATGTGGCAAACCGGTGAGTATCCGACTCTTAGTATAGGAGATACCTGAAAACATATCATACTTTTCCCCATCGTGCTTTTACCAATGCATAGAATGCATGGAGAAATCATTTTGAGCGAAGCGTCCTAACTTTTGTTAGAATGATGGCAGGTTAAAATTTTTGGTGGTTTCTTGTTCAGTCCATAGGCCTACAGCATGTGGCAAACCGGTGAGTATCCGACTCTTAGTACAGGAGATACCTGAAAACATATCACACTTTTCCCCATAGTGCTTTTACCAATGCATAAAATGCATGGAGAAAGCATTTCGAACGAAGCGTCCTAACTTTTGTTAGAATGATGACAGGTTAAAATTTTTGCTGGTTTCTTGTTCAGTCCATAGGCCTACAGCTTGTGGCAAACCGGTGAGCATCTGACTCTATTAGTATAGGAGATACCTGAAAACATATCACACTTTTCCCCATAGTGCTTTTACCATTGCATAAAATGCATGGAGAAATCATTTCAAACGAAGCGTCCTAACTTTTGTTAGAATCATGACATGTTAAATATTTGTTGGTTTCTTGTTCAGTCCATAGGCCTACAGCATGTGGCAAACCTGTGAGCATCCAACTCTATTAGTATAGGAGATACCTGAAAACATATCACACTTTTCCCCATAGTGCTTTTACCAATGCATGGAGAAATCATTTCTAAAGAAGCGTCCTAACTTTTGTTAGAAGGATGACAGGTTAAAATTTTTGGTGGTTTCTTGTTCAGTCCATAGGCCTACAGCATGTGGCAAACCGGTGAGCATCCGACTCTATTAGTATAGGAGATACCTGAAAACATATCACACTTTTCCCCATAGTGCTTTTACCATTGCATAAGATGCATGGAGAAATCATTTCAAACGAAGCGTCCTAACTTTTGTTAGAATGACAGGTAAAATTTTTGGTGGTTTCTTGTTCAGTCCATAGACCTACAGCATGTGGCAAACCGGTGAGTATCCGACTCTTAGTATAGGAGATACCTGAAAACATATCACACTTTTCCCCATAGTGCTTTTACCAATGCATAGAATGCAAAGAGAAATCATTTCAAACGAAGCGTCCTAACTTTTATTAGAATGATGACAGGTTAATATTTTTGTTGGTTTCTTGTTCAGTCCATAGGACTACAGCATGTGGCAAACCTGTGAGCATCCAATTCTATTTGTATAGGAGATACCTGAAAACATATCACACTTTTCCCCATAGTGCTTTTACCAATGCATGGAGAAATCATTTCTAACGAAGCATCCTAACTTTTGTTAGAATGATGACAGGTTAAAATTTTTGGTGGTTTCTTGTTCAGTCCATAGGCCTACAGCATGTGGCAAACCGGTGAGTATCCTACTCTTAGTATAGGAGATACCTGAAAACATATCATACTTTTCCCCATAGTGATTTTACCAATGCATAGAATGCATGGAGAAATCATTTTGAGTGAAGCCTCCTAACTTTTGTTAGAATGATGACAGGTTAAAATTTTTGGTGGTTTCTTGTTCAGTCCATAGGCCTACAGCATGTGGCAAACCGGTGAGTATCCGACTCTTAGTACAGGAGATACCTGAAAACATATCACACTTTTCCCCATAGTGCTTTTAACAATGCATAAAATGCATGGAGAAAACATTTCGAACGAAGCGTCCTAACTTTTGTTAGAATGATGACAGGTTAAATTTTTTGGTGGTTTCTTGTTCAGTCCATAGGCCTACAGCTTGTGGCAAACCGGTGAGCATCCGACTCTATTAGTATAGGAGATACCTGAAAACATATCACACTTTTCCCCATAGTGCTTTTACCATTGCATAAAATGCATGGAGAAATCATTTCAAACGAAGCGTCCTAACTTTTGTTAGAATGACATGTTAAAATTTTTGGTGGTTTCTTGTTCAGTCCATAGGCCTACAGCATTTGGCAAACCGGTGAGTATCCGACTCTTAGCATAGGAGATGCCTGAAAACATATCACACTTTTCCCCATAGTGCTTTTACCAATGCATAAAATGCATGGAGGAAACATTTCGAACGAAGCGTCCTAACTTTTGTTAGAATGATGACAGGTTAAAATTTTTGGTGGCTTCTTGTTCAGTCCATAGGCCTACAGCATGTGACAAACCGGTGAGCATCCGACTTAGTATAGGAGATACCTGAAAACATATCACACTTTTCCTGTAATGATCTGGTGGCCTTGGAGCAGCATGAGACGTACTCTGGAGAAGGTGGTCCCTGTACTGACCGCAAACCCTGAACCTAGCAGCGCAACTAAAAGCAGCCATGGGGGGTACCTAACTCTCCCTAGACCCCTCGGCACAGCCTAAGATCTAACTACCCCTAAAGACAGAAACAGGAAACCTATCTTGCCTCAGAGAAAATCCCCAAAGGATAGATAGCCCCCCACAAATATTGACTGTGAGAGGAGAGGGAAAAAACATACACAGATATTAAATCAGATTTTAGCATAGGAGGCCATACTAGCTAAAAAGAAAGAATAGAACAGAGTACTATGCGGTCAGTACAAAAACACTAGAAAATATCCACCACAAAAAATACGGATCACCACATCTGACTAAAGACATGGGGGGTATATCTGCATCTTCAGAGAAATAGCTAGGCTGCAAAAAATCCTTCACAGACCAAGCTGGACAAGACAAAAACATAAAAATGCACAGAACTATAAGGTCCACTGCAGGTGGACAGAAAAAACAAAGCCAGGACTTATCTTTGTGAAAAACACAGCAAACTGGAGAAACCAGCAGGGAAGTGAATCCTTCAAGAACAATGGACAACTGGCACTGATTAAAGGATCCTACAAAGCTATATACCTCATTCCGTCCTGCAATCAGTAGAAACACATGTCCACTCCTGCAATCCAGACACAACTGCATTACCCTCTACAACTACCAGAGGGAGCCCAAAAGCTGAATTCACAACATTTTGCCCATACTGCTTTTACCAATGCATAAAATGCATGGAGAAATCATTTTGAACGAAGCATCCTAACTTTTGTTAGAATGATGACAGGTTAAAATTTTTGGTGGTTTCTTGTTCAGTCCATAGGCCTACAGCATGTGGCAAACCGGTGACCATCCGACTCTATTAGTATAGGAGATACCTGAAAACATATCACACTTTTCCCCATAGTGCTGTTACCAATGCATAAAATGCAGGAGAAATCATTTCAAACGAAGCGTCCTAACTTTTGTTAGAACGATGACAGGTTAAAATTTTTGGTGGTTTCTTGTTCAGTCCATAGGCCTACAACATGTGGCAAACCGGTGACCATCCGACTCTATTAGTATAGGAGAAACCTGAAAACATCACACTTTTCCCTATAGTGCTTTTACCAATGCATAAAATGCATGGAGAAAACATTTCGAACGAAGCGTCTTAACTTTTGTTCGAATGATGACAGGTTAAAATTTTTGGTGGTTTCTTGTTCAGTCCATAGGCCTACAGCATGTGGCAAACCGGTGAGCATCCGACTCTTAGTATAGGAGATACCTGAAAACATATCACACTTTTCCCCATAGTGCTTTTACCAATGCATAGAATGCATGGAGAAATCATTTCGAACGAAGCGTCCTAACTTTTGTTCGAATGATGACAGGTAAAATTTTTTGGTGGTTTCTTGTTCAGTCCATAGGCCTACAGCATGTGGGAAACCAGTGGGCATCCGACTCTTAGCATAGGAGATACCTGAAAACATATCACACTTTTCCCCATAGTGCTTTTATCATTGCATAAAATGCATGGAGAAATCATTTCAAATGAAGCGTCCTAACTTTTGTTAGAATGATGACAGGTTAAATTTTTTGGTGGTTTCTTGTTTAGTCCATAGGCCTACAGCATGTGGAAAACCGGTGAGCATAAGGCTGTTAGTATAGGAGATACCGGAAAACATATCATACTTTTCCCCATAGTGCTTTTACCAATGCATAAAATGCATGGAGAAATCATTTCAAACGAAGCGTCCTAACTTTTGTTAGAATGATGACAGGTTAATATTTTTGTTGGTTTCTTGTTCAGTCCATAGGCCTACAGCATGTGGCAAACCTGTGAGCATCCAACTCTATTTGTATAGGAGATACCTGAAAACATATCACACTTTTCCCCATAGTGCTTTTACCAATGCATGGAGAAATCATTTCTGACGAAGCGTCCTAACTTTTGTTAGAATGATGACAGGTTAATATTTTTGGTGGTTTCTTGTTCAGTCCATAGGCCTACAGCATGTGGCAAACCGGTGAGTATCCGACTCTTAGTATAGGAGATACCTGAAAACATATCATACTTTTCCCCATCGTGCTTTTACCAATGCATAGAATGCATGGAGAAATCATTTTGAGCGAAGCGTCCTAACTTTTGTTAGAATGATGGCAGGTTAAAATTTTTGGTGGTTTCTTGTTCAGTCCATAGGCCTACAGCATGTGGCAAACCGGTGAGTATCCGACTCTTAGTACAGGAGATACCTGAAAACATATCACACTTTTCCCCATAGTGCTTTTACCAATGCATAAAATGCATGGAGAAAACATTTCGAACGAAGCGTCCTAACTTTTGTTAGAATGATGACAGGTTAAAATTTTTGGTGGTTTCTTGTTCAGTCCATAGGCCTACAGCTTGTGGCAAACCGGTGAGCATCTGACTCTATTAGTATAGGAGATACCTGAAAACATATCACACTTTTCCCCATAGTGCTTTTACCATTGCATAAAATGCATGGAGAAATCATTTCAAACGAAGCGTCCTAACTTTTGTTAGAATGACAGGTTAAAATTTTTGGTGGTTTCTTGTTCAGTTCATAGGCCTACAGCATGTGGCAAACCGGTGAGTATCCGACTCTTAGTATAGGAGATGCCTGAAAACATATCACACTTTTCCCCATAGTGCTTTTACCAATGCATAAAATGCGTGGAGGAAACATTTCGAACGAAGCGTCCTAACTTTTGTTAGAATGATGACAGGTTAAAATTTTTGGTGGTTTCTTGTTCAGTCCATAGGCCTACAGCATGTGGCAAACCGGTGAGCATCCGACTCTTAGTATAGGAGATACCTGAAAACATATCACACTTTTCCCCATAGTGCTTTTACCAATGCATAGAATGCATTTAGAAATCATTTCGAACGAAGCGTCCTAACTTTTGTTCGAATGATGACAGGTAAAAATTTTTGGTGGTTTCTTGTTCAGTCCATAGGCCTACAGCATGTGGGAAACCAGTGGGCATCCGACTCTTAGTATAGGAGATACCTGAAAACATATCACACTTTTCCCCATAGTGCTTTTACCATTGCATAAAATGCATGGAGAAATCATTTCAAACGAAGCGTCTTAACTTTTGTTAGAATGATGACAGGTTAATATTTTTGTTGGTTTCTTGTTCAGTCCATAGGCCTACAGCATGTGGCAAACCTGTGAGCATCCAACTCTATTTGTATAGGAGATACCTGAAAACATATCACACTTTTCCCCATAGTGCTTTTACCAATGCATGGAGAAATCATTTCTAACGAAGCGTCCTAACTTTTGTTAGAATGATGACAGGTTAATATTTTTGGTGGTTTCTTGTTCAGTCCATAGGCCTACAGCATGTGGCAAACCGGTGAGTATCCGACTCTTAGTATAGGAGATACCTGAAAACATATCATACTTTTCCCCATCGTGCTTTTACCAATGCATAGAATGCATGGAGAAATCATTTTGAGCGAAGCGTCCTAACTTTTGTTAGAATGATGACAGGTTAAAATTTTTGGTGGTTTCTTGTTCAGTCCATAGGCCTACAGCATGTGGCAAACCGGTGAGTATCCGACTCTTAGTACAGGAGATACCTGAAAACATATCACACTTTTCCCCATAGTGCTTTTACCATTGCATAAAATGCATGGAGAAATCATTTCAAACGAAGCGTCCTAACTTTTGTTAGAATGACAGGTTAAAATTTTTGGTGGTTTCTTGTTCAGTCCATAGGCCTACAGCATGTGGCAAACCGGTGAGTATCCGACTCTTAGTATAGGAGATGCCTGAAAACATATCACACTTTTCCCCATAGTGCTTTTACCAATGCATAAAATGCATGGAGGAAACATTTCGAACGAAGCGTCCTAACTTTTGTTAGAATGATGACAGGTTAAAATTTTTGGTGGTTTCTTGTTCAGTCCATAGGCCTACAGCATGTGGCAAACCGGTGAGCATCCGACTCTTAGTATAGGAGATACCTGAAAACATATCACACTTTTCCCCATAGTGCTTTTACCAATGCATAGAATGCATTTAGAAATTATTTCGAACGAAGCGTCCTAACTTTTTTTCGAATGATGACAGGTAAATATTTTTGGTGGTTTCTTGTTCAGTCCATAGGCCTACAGCATGTGGGAAACCAGTGGGCATCCGACTCTTAGTATAGGAGATACCTAAAAACATATCACACTTTTCCCCATAGTGCTTTTTCCATTGCATAAAATGCATGGAGAAATCATTTCAAACGAAACGTCCTAACTTTTGTTAGAATGATGACAGGTTAATATTTTTGTTGGTTTCTTGTTCAGTCCATAGGCCTACAGCATGTGGCAAACCTGTGAGCATCCAACTCTATTTGTATAGGAGATACCTGAAAACATATCACACTTTTCCCCATAGTGCTTTTACCAATGCATGGAGAAATCATTTCTAACGAAGCGTCCTAACTTTTGTTAGAATGATGACAGGTTAATATTTTTGGTGGTTTCTTGTTCAGTCCATAGGCCTACAGCATGTGGCAAACCGGTGAGTATCCGACTCTTAGTATAGGAGATACCTGAAAACATATCATACTTTTCCCCATCGTGCTTTTACCAATGCATAGAATGCATGGAGAAATCATTTTGAGCGAAGCGTCCTAACTTTTGTTAGAATGATGACAGGTTAAAATTTTTGGTGGTTTCTTGTTCAGTCCATAGGCCTACAGCATGTGGCAAACCGGTGAGTATCCGACTCTTAGTACAGGAGATACCTGAAAACATATCACACTTTTCCCCATAGTGCTTTTACCAATGCATAAAATGCATGGAGAAAACATTTCGAACGAAGCGTCCTAACTTTTGTTAGAATGATGACAGGTTAAAATTTTTGGTGGTTTCTTGTTCAGTCCATAGGCCTACAGCTTGTGGCAAACCGGTGAGCATCTGACTCTATTAGTATAGGAGATACCTGAAAACATATCACACTTTTCCCCATAGTGCTTTTACCATTGCATAAAATGCATGGAGAAATCATTTCAAACGAAGCGTCCTAACTTTTGTTAGAATGACAGGTTAAAATTTTTGGTGGTTTCTTGTTCAGTCCATAGGCCTACAGCATGTGGCAAACCGGTGAGTATCCGACTCTTAGTATAGGAGATGCCTGAAAACATATCACACTTTTCCCCATAGTGCTTTTACCAATGCATAAAATGCATGGAGTAAACATTTCGAACGAAGCGTCCTAACTTTTGTTAGATTGATGACAGGTTAAAATTTTTGGTGGCTTCTTGTTCAGTCCATAGGCCTACAGCATGTGGCAAACCGGTGAGCATCCGACTTAGTATAGGAGATACCTGAAAACATATCACACTTTTCCTGTAATGATCTGGTGGCCTTGGAGCAGCATGAGACGTACTCTGGAGAAGGTGGTCCCTGTACTGACCGCAAACCCTGAACCTAGCAGCACAACTAAAAGCAGCCATGGGGGGTACCTAACTCTCCCTAGACCCCTCGGCACAGCCTAAGATCTAACTACCCCTAAAGACAGAAACCGGAAACCTATCTTGCCTCAGAGAAAATCCCCAAAGGATAGATAGCCCCCCACAAATATTGACTGTGAGAGGAGAGGGAAAAAACATACACAGATATTAAATCAGATTTTAGCATAGGAGGCCATACTAGCTAAAAAGAAAGAATAGAACAGAGTACTATGCGGTCAGTACAAAAACACTAGAAAATATCCACCACAAAAAATACGGATCACCACATCTGACTAAAGACATGGGGGGTATATCTGCATCTCCAGAGAAATAGCTAGGCTGCAAAAAATCCTTCACAGACCAAGTTGGACAAGACAAAAACATGAAAATGCACAGAACTATAAGGTCCACTGCAGGTGGACAGAAAAAACAAAGCCAGGACTTATCTTTGTGAAAAACACAGCAAACTGGAGAAACCAGCAGGGAAGTGAATCCTTCAAGAACAATGGACAACTGGCACTGATTAAAGGATCCTGCAAAGCTATATACCCCAGTCCGTCCTGCAATTAGTAGAAACACATGTCCACTCCTGCAATCCAGACACAACTGCATTACCCTCTACAACTACCATAGGGAGCCCAAAAGCTGAATTCACAACATTTTGCCCATACTGCTTTTACCAATGCATAAAATGCATGGAGAAATTATTTTGAACGAAGCATCCTAACTTTTGTTAGAATGATGACAGGTTAAAATTTTTGGTGGTTTCTTGTTCAGTCCATAGGCCTACAGCATGTGGCAAACCGGTGACCATCCGACTCTATTAGTATAGGAGATACCTGAAAACATATCACACTTTTCCCCATAGTGCTGTTACCAATGCATAAAATGCAAGAGAAATCATTTCAAACGAAGCGTCCTAACTTTTGTTAGAACTATGACAGGTTAAAATTTTTGGTGGTTTCTTGTTCAGTCCATAGGCCTACAGTATGTGGCAAACCGGTGACCATCCGACTCTATTAGTATAGGAGATACCTGAAAACATATCACACTTTTCCCCTAGTGCTGTTACCAATGCATAAAATGCAGGAGAAATCATTTCAAACGAAGCGTCCTAACTTTTGTTAGAATGATGACAGGTTAAAATTTTTGGTGGTTTCTTGTTCAGTCCATAGGCCTACAGCATGTGGCAATTCGGTGACCATCCGACTCTATTAGTATAGGAGATACCTGAAAACATCACACTTTTCCCTATAGTGCTTTTACCAATGCATAAAATGCATGGAGAAAACATTTCGAACGAAGCGTCTTAACTTTTGTTCGAATGATGACAGGTTAAAATTTTTGGTGGTTTCTTGTTCAGTCCATAGGCCTACAGCATGTGGCAAACCGGTGAGCATCCGACTCTTAGTATAGGAGATACCTGAAAACATATCACACTTTTCCCCATAGTGCTTTTACCAATGCATAGAATGCATGGAGAAATCATTTCGAACGAAGCGTCCTAACTTTTGTTCGAATGATGACAGGTAAAAATTTTTGGTGGTTTCTTGTTCAGTCCATAGGCCTACAGCATGTGGGAAACCAGTGGGCATCCGACTCTTAGCATAGGAGATACCTGAAAACATATCACACTTTTCCCCATAGTGCTTTTACCATTGCATAAAATGCATGGAGAAATCATTTCAAATGAAGCGTCCTAACTTTTGTTAGAATGATGACAGGTTAAATTTTTTTGTGGTTTCTTGTTTAGTCCATAGGCCTACAGCATGTGGCAAACCGGTGAGCATAAGGCTGTTAGTATAGGAGATACCTGAAAACATATCATACTTTTCCCCATAGTGCTTTTACCAATGCATAAAATGCATGGAGAAATCATTTCAAACGAAGCGTCCTAACTTTTGTTAGAATGATGACAGGTTAATATTTTTGTTGGTTTCTTGTTCAGTCCATAGGCCTACAGCATGTGGCAAACCTGTGAGCATCCAACTCTATTTGTATAGGAGATACCTGAAAACATATCACACTTTTCCCCATAGTGCTTTTACCAATGCATGGAGAAATCATTTCTAACGAAGCGTCCTAACTTTTGTTAGAATGATGACAGGTTAATATTTTTGGTGGTTTCTTGTTCAGTCCATAGGCCTACAGCATGTGGCAAACCAGTGAGTATCCGACTCTTAGTATAGGAGATCCCTGAAAACATATCATACTTTTCCCCATCGTGCTTTTACCAATGCATAGAATGCATGGAGAAATCATTTTGAGCGAAGCGTCCTAACTTTTGTTAGAATGATGGCAGGTTAAAATTTTTGGTGGTTTCTTGTTCAGTCCATAGGCCTACAGCATGTGGCAAACCGGTGAGTATCCGACTCTTAGTACAGGAGATACCTGAAAACATATCACACTTTTCCCCATAGTGCTTTTACCAATGCATAAAATGCATGGAGAAAACATTTCGAATGAAGCGTCCTAACTTTTGTTAGAATGATGACAGGTTAAAATTTTTGGTGGTTTCTTGTTCAGTCCATAGGCCTACAGCTTGTGGCAAACCGGTGAGCATCTGACTCTATTAGTATAGGAGATACCTGAAAACATATCACACTTTTCCCCATAGTGCTTTTACCATTGCATAAAATGCATGGAGAAATCATTTCAAACGAAGTGTCCTAACTTTTGTTAGAATGACAGGTTAAAATTTTTGGTGGTTTCTTGTTCAGTCCATAGGCCTACAGCATGTGGCAAAACGGTGAGTATCCGACTCTTAGTATAGGAGATGCCTGAAAACATATCACACTTTTCCCCATAGTGCTTTTACCAATGCATAAAATAAATGGAGGAAACATTTCGAACGAAGCGTCCTAACTTTTGTTAGAATGATGAAAGGTTAAAATTTTTGGTGGTTTCTTGTTCAGTCCATAGGCCTACAGCATGTGGCAAACTGGTGAGCATCCGACTCTTAGTATAGGAGATACCTGAAAACATATCACACTTTTCCCCATAGTGCTTTTACCAATGCATAGAATGCATTTAGAAATCATTTCGAACGAAGCGTCCTAACTTTTGTTCGAATGATGACAGGTAAAAATTTTTGGTGGTTTCTTGTTCAGTCCATAGGCCTACAGCATGTGGGAAACCAGTGGGCATCCGACTCTTAGTATAGGAGATACCTGAAAACATATCACACTTTTCCCCATAGTGCTTTTACCAATGCAAAAAATGCATGAAGAAATCATTTCGAACCAAGCATCCTAAATTTTTTCAGAATGATGACAGGTTAAAATGTTTGTTGGTTTCTTGTTCAGTCCATAGGGCTACAGCATGTGGCAAACCGGTGAGCATCCGACTCTTTAAGTATAGGAGATACCTGAAAACATATCACACTTTTCCCCATAGTGCTTTTACCAATGCAAAAAATGCATGGAGAAATCATTTCGAACCAAGCGTCCTAACTTTTGTCAGAATGATGACAGGTTAAAATGTTTGTTGGTTTCTTGTTCAGTCCATAGGCCTACAGCATGTGGCAAACCGGTGACCATCCGACTTTATTAGTATAGGAGATACCTGAAAACATATCACACTTTTCCCTATAGTGCTTTTACCAATGCATAAAATGCATGGAGAAAACATTTCGAAGAAAGCATCCTAACTTTTGTTCGAATGATGACAGGTTAAAATTTTTGGTGGTTTCTTGTTCAGTCCATAGGCCTACAGCATGTGGCAAACCGGTGAGCATCCGACTCTATTAGTATAGGAGATACCTGAAAACATATCACACTTTTCCCCATAGTGCTTTTACCAATGCATAGAATGCATGGAGAAATCATTTCGAATGATGCGTCCTAACTTTTGTTAGAATGATGACAGGTTAAAATTTTTGGTGGTTTCTTGTTCAGTCCATAGGCCTACAGCATGTGGCAAACCGGTGAGCATCCGACTCTATTAGTATAGGAGATACCTGAAAACATATCACACTTTTCCCCATAGTGCTTTTACCAATGCAAAAAATGCATGGAGAAATCATTTCGAACCAAGCGTCCTAACTTTTGTCAGAATGATGACAGGTTAAAATGTTTGTTGGTTTCTTGTTCAGTCCGTAGGCCTACAGCATGTGGCAAACCTGTGAGCATCCAACTCTATTAGTATAGGAGATACCTGAAAACATATCACACTTTTCCCCATAGTGCTTTTACCAATGCATAAAATGCAAGAGAAATAATTTCAAACAAAGCATCCTAACTTTTGTTAGAATGATGACAGGTTAAAATTTTTGGTGGTTTCTTGTTCAGTCCATAGGCCTACAGCATGTGGCAAACCGGTGACCATCCGACTCTATTAGTATAGGAGATACCTGAAAACATATCACACTTTTCCCTATAGTGCTTTTACCAATGCATAAAATGCATGGAGAAAACATTTCGAACGAAGCGTCCTAACTTTTGTTCGAATGATGACAGGTTAAAATTTTTGGTGGTTTCTTGTTCAGTCCATAGGCTTACAGCATGTGGCAAACCGGTGAGCATCCGAATCTTAGTATAGGAGATACCTGAAAACATATCACACTTTTCCCCATAGTGCTTTTACCAATGCATAGAATGCATGAAGAAATCATTTCGAATGAAGCTTCCTAACTTTTGTTAGAATGATGACAGGTTAAAATTTTTGGTGGTTTCTTGTTCAGTCCATAGGCCTACAGCATGTGGGAAACCAGTGGGCATCCGACTCTTAGTATAGGAGATACCTGAAAACATATCACACTTTTCACCGTAGTGCTTTTACCATTGCATAAAATGCATGGAGAAATCATTTCAAACGAAGCGTCCTAACTTTTGTTAGAATGATGACAGGTTAAATTTTTTTGGTGGTTTCTTGTTCAGTCCATAGGCCTACAGCATGTGGCAAACCGGTGAGCATGCGGCTCTATTAGTATAGGAGATACCTGAAAACATATCACAATTTTACCCATCGTGCTTTTACCAATGCATAAAATGCATGGAGAAAACATTTCGAACGAAGCGTCCTAACTTTTGTTAGAAAGATGACAGGTTAAAATTTTTGGTGGTTTCTTGTTCAGTCCGTAGGCCTACAGCATGTGGCAAATCGGTCAGCATCTGACTCTTAGTATAGGAGATACCTGAAAACATATCACACTTTTCACCGTAGTGCTTTTACCATTGCATAAAATGCATGGAGAAAACATTTCGAACGAAGCATCCTAACTTTTGTTCGAATGATGACAGGTTAAAATTTTTGGTGGTTTCTTGTTCAGTCCATAGGCTTACAGCATGTGGCAAACCGGTGAGCATCCGAATCTTAGTATAGGAGATACCTGAAAACATATCACACTTTTCCCCATAGTGCTTTTACCAATGCATAGAATGCATGAAGAAATCATTTCGAATGAAGCTTCCTAACTTTTGTTAGAATGATGACAGGTTAAAATTTTTGGTGGTTTCTTGTTCAGTCCATAGGCCTACAGCATGTGGGAAACCAGTGGGCATCCGACTCTTAGTATAGGAGATACCTGAAAACATATCACACTTTTCACCGTAGTGCTTTTACCATTGCATAAAATGCATGGAGAAATCATTTCAAACGAAGCGTCCTAACTTTTGTTAGAATGATGACAGGTTAAATTTTTTTGGTGGTTTCTTGTTCAGTCCATAGGCCTACAGCATGTGGCAAACCGGTGAGCATGAGGCTCTATTAGTATAGGAGATACCTGAAAACATATCACAATTTTACCCATCGTGCTTTTACCAATGCATAAAATGCATGGAGAAAACATTTCGAACGAAGCGTCCTAACTTTTGTTAGAAAGATGACAGGTTAAAATTTTTGGTGGTTTCTTGTTCAGTCCGTAGGCCTACAGCATGTGGCAAATCGGTCAGCATCTGACTCTTAGTATAGGAGATACCTGAAAACATATCATACTTTTCCCCATAGTGCTTTTACCAATGCATAAAATGCATTGAGAAATCATTTCAAACGAAGCGTCCTAACTTTTGTTAGAATGATGACAGGTTAAAATTTTTGTTGGTTTCTTTTTCAGTCCATAGGCCTACAGCATGTGGCAAACCTGTGAGCATCCAACTCTATTAGCATAGGAGATACCTGAAAACATATCACACTTTTCCTGTAATGATCTGGTGGCCTTGGAGCAGCATGAGAAATACTCTGGAGAAGGTGGTCCCTGTACTGACCGCAAACAATGAACCTAGCAGCGCAACTAAAAGCAGCCGTGGGGGGTACCTAACTCTCCCTAGACCCCTCGGCACAGCCTAAGATCTAACTACCCATAAAGACAGAAACAGGAAACCTATCTTGCCTCAGAGAAAATCCCCAAAAGGATAGATAGCCCCCCACAAATATTGACTGTGAGAGGAGAGGGAAAAAACATACACAGATATGAAATCAGATTTTAGCATAGGAGGCCATACTAGCTAAAAAGAAAGAATAGAACAGAGTACTATGCGGTCAGTACAAAAACACTAGAAAATATCCACCACAGAAAATACGGATCACCACATCTGACTAAAGACATGGGGGTATATCTCCATCTCCAGAGAAATAGCTAGGCTGCAAAAAATCCTTCACAGACCAAGCTGGACAAGACAAAAACATGAAAATGCACAGAACTATAAGGTCCACTTGCAGGTGGACAGAAAAAACAAAGCCAGGACTTATCTTTGTAGAAAAACACAGCAAACTGGAGAGACCAGCAGGGAAGTGAATCCTTCAAGAACAATGGACAACTGGCACTGATTAAAGGATCCTGCAAAGCTATATACCCCAGTCCGTCCTGCAATTAGTAGAAATACATGTCCACTCCTGCAATCCAGACACAACTGCATTACCCTCTACAACTACCAGAGGGAGCCCAAAAGCTGAATTCACAACATTTTCCCCATACTGCTTTTACCAATGCATAAAATGCATGGAGAAATCATTTGGAACGAAGCGTCCTAACTTTTGTTAGAATGATGACAGGTTAAAATTTTTGGTAGTTTCTTGTTCAGTCCATAGGCCTACAGCATGTGGCAAACCGGTGAACATCCGACTTTATTAGTATAGGAGATACCTGAAAACATATCACACTTTTCCCCATAGTGCTTTTACCAATGCATAAAATGCAAGAGAAATCATTTCAAACGAAGCGTCCTAACTTTTGTTAGAACGATGACAGGTAAAAATTTTTGGTGGTTTCTTGTTCAGTCCATAGGCCTACAGCATGTGGCAAACCGGTGACCATCCGACTCTATTAGTATAGGAGATACCTGAAAACATATCACACTTTTCCCTATAGTGCTTTTACCAATGCATAAAATGCATGGAGAAAACTTTTCGAACGAAGCGTCCTAACTTTTGTTCGAATGATGATAGGTTAAAATTTTTATTGGTTTCTTGTTCAGTCCATAGGCCTACAGCATGTGGCAAACCGGTGAGCATCCGAATCTTAGTATAGGAGATACCTGAAAACATATCACACTTTTCCCCATAGTGCTTTTACCAATGCATAGAATGCATGGAGAAATCATTTCGAACGAAGCGTCCTAACTTTTGTTAGAATGATGACAGGTTAAAATTTTAGGTGGTTTCTTGTTCAGTCCATAGGCCTACAGCATGTGGGAAACCAGTGGGCATCCGACTCTTAGTATAGGAGATACCTGAAAACATATCACACTTTTCCCCATAGTGCTTTTACCATTGCATAAAATGCATGGAGAAATCATTTCAAATGAAGCGTCCTAACTTTTGTTAGAATGATGACAGGTTAAATTTTTTGGTGGCTTCTTGTTCAGTCCATAGGCCTACAGCATGTGGCAAACCGGTGAGCATGCGGCTCTTAGTATAGGAGATACCTGAAAACATATCATACTTTTCCCCATAGTGCTTTTACCAATGCATAGAATGCATGGAGAAATCATTTCAAACGAAGCGTCCTAACTTTTGTTAGAATGATGACAGGTTAAAATTTTTGGTGGCTTCTTGTTCAGTCCATAGGCCTACAGCATGTTGCAAACCGGTGAGCATCCGACTTAGTATAGGAGATACCTGAAAACATATCACACTTTTCCTGTAATGATCTGGTGGCCTTGGAGCAGCATGAGACGTACTCTGGAGAAGGTGGTCCCTGTACTGACCGCAAACCCTGAACCTAGCAGCACAACTAAAAGCAGCCATGGGGGGTACCTAACTCTCCCTAGACCCCTCGGCACAGCCTAAGATCTAACTACCCCTAAAGACAGAAACAGGAAACCTATCTTGCCTCAGAGAAAATCCCCAAAGGATAGATAGCCCCCCACAAATATTGACTGTGAGAGGAGAGGGAAAAAACATACACAGATATTAAATCAGATTTTAGCATAGGAGGCCATACTAGCTAAAAAGAAAGAATAGAACAGAGTACTATGCGGTCAGTACAAAAACACTAGAAAATATCCACCACAAAAAATACGGATCACCACATCTGACTAAAGACATGGGGGGTATATCTGCATCTCCAGAGAAATAGCTAGGCTGCAAAAAATCCTTCACAGACCAAGTTGGACAAGACAAAAACATGAAAATGCACAGAACTATAAGGTCCATTGCAGGTGGACAGAAAAAACAAAGCCAGGACTTATCTTTGTAGAAAAACACAGCAAACTGGAGAGACCAGCAGGGAAGTGAATCCTTCAAGAACAATGGACAACTGGCACTGATTAAAGGATCCTGCAAAGCTATATACCCCAGTCCGTTCTGCAATTAGTAGATACACATGTCCACTCCTGCAATCCAGACACAACTGCATTACCCTCTACAACTACCAGAGGGAGCCCAAAAGCTGAATTCACAACATTTTGCCCATACTGCTTTTACCAATGCATAAAATGCATGGAGAAATCATTTCGAACAAAGCGTCCTAACTTTTGTTAGAATGATGACAGGTTAAAAATTTTGGTGGTTTCTTGTTCAGTCCATAGGCCTACAGCATGTGGCAAACCGGTGAGCTTCCGACTCTATTAGTATAGGAGATACCTGAAAACATATCACACTTTTCCCCATAGTGCTTTTACCAATGCAAAAAATGCATGGAGAAATCATTTCGAACCAAGCGTCCTAACTTTTGTCAGAATTATGACAGGTTAAAATGTTTGTTGGTTTCTTGTTCAGTCCGTAAGGCCTACAGCATGTGGCAAACCGGTGAGCATCCGACTCTATTAGTATAGGAGATACCTGAAAACATATCACACTTTTCCCCATAGTGCTTTTACCAATGCATAAAATGCAAGAGAAATCATTTCAAACGAAGCGTCCTAACTTTTGTTAGAACGATGACAGGTTAAAATTTTTGGTGGTTTATTGTTCAGTCCATAGGCCTACAGCATGTGGCAAACCAGTGACCATCCGACTCCATTAGTATAGGAGATACCTGAAAACATATCACACTTTTCCCTATAGTGCTTTTACCAATGCATAAAATGCATGGAGAAAACATTTCGAACGATGCGTCCTAACTTTTGTTCGAATGATGACAGGTTAAATTTTTGGTGGTTTCTTGTTCAGTCCATAGGCCTACAGCATGTGGCAAACCGATGAGCATCCGACTCTTAGCATAGGAGATACCTGAAAACATATCACACTTTTCCCCATAGTGCTTTTACCAATGCATAGAATGCATGGAGAAATCATTTCGAACGAAGCGTCCTAACTTTTGTTAGAATGATGACAGGTTAAAATTTTTGGTGGTTTCTTGTTCAGTCCATAGGCCTACAGCATGTGGCAAACCAGTGGGCATCCGACTCTTAGTATAGGAGATACCTGAAAACATATCACACTTTTCCCCATAGTGCTTTTACCATTGCATAAAATGCATGGAGAAATCATTTCAAACGAAGCGTCCAAACTTTTGTTAGAATGATGACAGGTTACATTTTTTGGTGGTTTCTTGTTCAGTCCATAGGCCTACAGCATGTGGCAAACCGGTGAGCATGCGGCTCTATTAGTATAGGAGATACCTGAAAACATGTCACACTTTTCCCCATAGTGCTTTTACCAATGCATAAAATGCATGGAGAAATCATTTCAAACGAAGCGTCCGAACTTTTATTAGAATGATGACAGGTTAAAATTTTTGGTGGTTTCTTGTTCAGTCCATAGGCCTACAGCATGTGGCAAACCTGTGAGCATCCAACTCTATTAGTATAGGAGATACCTGAAAACATATCACACTTTTACCCATAGTGCTTTTACCAATGCATAAAATGCATGGAGAAAACATTTCGAACGAAGCGTCCTAACTTTTGTTAGAATGATGACAGGTTAAAATTTTTGGTGGTTTCTTGTTCAGTCCGTAGGCCTACAGCATGTGGCAAACCGGTCAGCATCTGACTCTTAGTATAGGAGATACCTGAAAACAAATCATAATTTTCCCCATAGTGCTTTTACCAATGCATAAAATGCATGGAGAAATCATTTCAAACGAAGCATCCTAACTTTTGTTAGAATCATGACATGTTAAATATTTGTTGGTTTCTTGTTCAGTCCATAGGCCTACAGCATGTGGCAAACCTGTGAGCATCCAACTCTATTAGTATAGGAGATACCTGAAAACATATCACACTTTTCCCCATAGTGCTTTTACCAATGCATGGAGAAATCATTTCTAAAGAAGCGTCCTAACTTTTGTTAGAAGGATGACAGGTTAAAATTTTTGGTGGTTTCTTGTTCAGTCCATAGGCCTACAGCATGTGGCAAACCGGTGAGCATCCGACTCTATTAGTATAGGAGATACCTGAAAACATATCACACTTTTCCCCATAGTGCTTTTACCATTGCATAAGATGCATGGAGAAATCATTTCAAACGAAGCGTCCTAACTTTTGTTAGAATGACAGGTAAAATTTTTGGTGGTTTCTTGTTCAGTCCATAGGCCTACAGCATGTGGCAAACCGGTGAGTATCCGACTCTTAGTATAGGAGATACCTGAAAACATATCACACTTTTCCCCATAGTGCTTTTACCAATGCATAGAATGCAAAGAGAAATCATTTCAAACGAAGCGTCCTAACTTTTATTAGAATGATGACAGGTTAATATTTTTGTTGGTTTCTTGTTCAGTCCATAGGACTACAGCATGTGGCAAACCTGTGAGCATCCAATTCTATTTGTATAGGAGATACCTGAAAACATATCACACTTTTCCCCATAGTGCTTTTACCAATGCATGGAGAAATCATTTCTAACGAAGCATCCTAACTTTTGTTAGAATGATGACAGGTTAAAATTTTTGGTGGTTTCTTGTTCAGTCCATAGGCCTACAGCATGTGGCAATCCGGTGAGTATCCTACTCTTAGTATAGGAGATACCTGAAAACATATCATACTTTTCCCCATAGTGCTTTTACCAATGCATAGAATGCATGGAGAAATCATTTTGAGTGAAGCCTCCTAACTTTTGTTAGAATGATGACAGGTTAAAATTTTTGGTGGTTTCTTGTTCAGTCCATAGGCCTACAGCATGTGGCAAACCGGTGAGTATCCGACTCTTAGTACAGGAGATACCTGAAAACATATCACACTTTTCCCCATAGTGCTTTTAACAATGCATAAAATGCATGGAGAAAACATTTCGAACGAAGCGTCCTAACTTTTGTTAGAATGATGACAGGTTAAATTTTTTGGTGGTTTCTTGTTCAGTCCATAGGCCTACAGCTTGTGGCAAACCGGTGAGCATCCGACTCTATTAGTATAGGAGATACCTGAAAACATATCACACTTTTCCCCATAGTGCTTTTACCATTGCATAAAATGCATGGAGAAATCATTTCAAACGAAGCGTCCTAACTTTTGTTAGAATGACATGTTAAAATTTTTGGTGGTTTCTTGTTCAGTCCATAGGCCTACAGCATTTGGCAAACCGGTGAGTATCCGACTCTTAGCATAGGAGATGCCTGAAAACATATCACACTTTTCCCCATAGTGCTTTTACCAATGCATAAAATGCATGGAGGAAACATTTCGAACGAAGCGTCCTAACTTTTGTTAGAATGATGACAGGTTAAAATTTTTGGTGGCTTCTTGTTCAGTCCATAGGCCTACAGCATGTGACAAACCGGTGAGCATCCGACTTAGTATAGGAGATACCTGAAAACATATCACACTTTTCCTGTAATGATCTGGTGGCCTTGGAGCAGCATGAGACGTACTCTGGAGAAGGTGGTCCCTGTACTGACCGCAAACCCTGAACCTAGCAGCGCAACTAAAAGCAGCCATGGGGGGTACCTAACTCTCCCTAGACCCCTCGGCACAGCCTAAGATCTAACTACCCCTAAAGACAGAAACAGGAAACCTATCTTGCCTCAGAGAAAATCCCCAAAGGATAGATAGCCCCCCACAAATATTGACTGTGAGAGGAGAGGGAAAAAACATACACAGATATTAAATCAGATTTTAGCATAGGAGGCCATACTAGCTAAAAAGAAAGAATAGAACAGAGTACTATGCGGTCAGTACAAAAACACTAGAAAATATCCACCACAAAAAATACGGATCACCACATCTGACTAAAGACATGGGGGGTATATCTGCATCTTCAGAGAAATAGCTAGGCTGCAAAAAATCCTTCACAGACCAAGCTGGACAAGACAAAAACATAAAAATGCACAGAACTATAAGGTCCACTGCAGGTGGACAGAAAAAACAAAGCCAGGACTTATCTTTGTGAAAAACACAGCAAACTGGAGAAACCAGCAGGGAAGTGAATCCTTCAAGAACAATGGACAACTGGCACTGATTAAAGGATCCTACAAAGCTATATACCTCAGTCCGTCCTGCAATCAGTAGAAACACATGTCCACTCCTGCAATCCAGACACAACTGCATTACCCTCTACAACTACCAGAGGGAGCCCAAAAGCTGAATTCACAACATTTTGCCCATACTGCTTTTACCAATGCATAAAATGCATGGAGAAATCATTTTGAACGAAGCATCCTAACTTTTGTTAGAATGATGACAGGTTAAAATTTTTGGTGGTTTCTTGTTCAGTCCATAGGCCTACAGCATGTGGCAAACCGGTGAACATCCGACTCTATTAGTATAGGAGATACCTGAAAACATATCACACTTTTCCCCATAGTGCTGTTACCAATGCATAAAATGCAGGAGAAATCATTTCAAACGAAGCGTCCTAACTTTTGTTAGAACGATGACAGGTTAAAATTTTTGGTGGTTTCTTGTTCAGTCCATAGGCCTACAACATGTGGCAAACCGGTGACCATCCGACTCTATTAGTATAGGAGAAACCTGAAAACATCACACTTTTCCCTATAGTGCTTTTACCAATGCATAAAATGCATGGAGAAAACATTTCGAACGAAG
The DNA here is from genome assembly GCF_032444005.1 of Ranitomeya imitator. Classification (NCBI taxonomy): domain Eukaryota; kingdom Metazoa; phylum Chordata; class Amphibia; order Anura; family Dendrobatidae; genus Ranitomeya; species Ranitomeya imitator. The sequence continues at coordinate 584,200,585 of NC_091282.1, forward strand.
CGTCTTAACTTTTGTTCGAATGATGACAGGTTAAAATTTTTGGTGGTTTCTTGTTCAGTCCATAGGCCTACAGCATGTGGCAAACCGGTGAGCATCCGACTCTTAGTATAGGAGATACCTGAAAACATATCACACTTTTCCCCATAGTGCTTTTACCAATGCATAGAATGCATGGAGAAATCATTTCGAACGAAGCGTCCTAACTTTTGTTCGAATGATGACAGGTAAAAATTTTTGGTGGTTTCTTGTTCAGTCCATAGGCCTACAGCATGTGGGAAACCAGTGGGCATCCGACTCTTAGCATAGGAGATACCTGAAAACATATCACACTTTTCCCCATAGTGCTTTTATCATTGCATAAAATGCATGGAGAAATCATTTCAAATGAAGCGTCCTAACTTTTGTTAGAATGATGACAGGTTAAATTTTTTGGTGGTTTCTTGTTTAGTCCATAGGCCTACAGCATGTGGAAAACCGGTGAGCATAAGGCTGTTAGTATAGGAGATACCGGAAAACATATCATACTTTTCCCCATAGTGCTTTTACCAATGCATAAAATGCATGGAGAAATCATTTCAAACGAAGCGTCCTAACTTTTGTTAGAATGATGACAGGTTAATATTTTTGTTGGTTTCTTGTTCAGTCCATAGGCCTACAGCATGTGGCAAACCTGTGAGCATCCAACTCTATTTGTATAGGAGATACCTGAAAACATATCACACTTTTCCCCATAGTGCTTTTACCAATGCATGGAGAAATCATTTCTGACGAAGCGTCCTAACTTTTGTTAGAATGATGACAGGTTAATATTTTTGGTGGTTTCTTGTTCAGTCCATAGGCCTACAGCATGTGGCAAACCGGTGAGTATCCGACTCTTAGTATAGGAGATACCTGAAAACATATCATACTTTTCCCCATCGTGCTTTTACCAATGCATAGAATGCATGGAGAAATCATTTTGAGCGAAGCGTCCTAACTTTTGTTAGAATGATGGCAGGTTAAAATTTTTGGTGGTTTCTTGTTCAGTCCATAGGCCTACAGCATGTGGCAAACCGGTGAGTATCCGACTCTTAGTACAGGAGATACCTGAAAACATATCACACTTTTCCCCATAGTGCTTTTACCAATGCATAAAATGCATGGAGAAAACATTTCGAACGAAGCGTCCTAACTTTTGTTAGAATGATGACAGGTTAAAATTTTTGGTGGTTTCTTGTTCAGTCCATAGGCCTACAGCTTGTGGCAAACCGGTGAGCATCTGACTCTATTAGTATAGGAGATACCTGAAAACATATCACACTTTTCCCCATAGTGCTTTTACCATTGCATAAAATGCATGGAGAAATCATTTCAAACGAAGCGTCCTAACTTTTGTTAGAATGACAGGTTAAAATTTTTGGTGGTTTCTTGTTCAGTTCATAGGCCTACAGCATGTGGCAAACCGGTGAGTATCCGACTCTTAGTATAGGAGATGCCTGAAAACATATCACACTTTTCCCCATAGTGCTTTTACCAATGCATAAAATGCGTGGAGGAAACATTTCGAACGAAGCGTCCTAACTTTTGTTAGAATGATGACAGGTTAAAATTTTTGGTGGTTTCTTGTTCAGTCCATAGGCCTACAGCATGTGGCAAACCGGTGAGCATCCGACTCTTAGTATAGGAGATACCTGAAAACATATCACACTTTTCCCCATAGTGCTTTTACCAATGCATAGAATGCATTTAGAAATCATTTCGAACGAAGCGTCCTAACTTTTGTTCGAATGATGACAGGTAAAAATTTTTGGTGGTTTCTTGTTCAGTCCATAGGCCTACAGCATGTGGGAAACCAGTGGGCATCCGACTCTTAGTATAGGAGATACCTGAAAACATATCACACTTTTCCCCATAGTGCTTTTACCATTGCATAAAATGCATGGAGAAATCATTTCAAACGAAGCGTCTTAACTTTTGTTAGAATGATGACAGGTTAATATTTTTGTTGGTTTCTTGTTCAGTCCATAGGCCTACAGCATGTGGCAAACCTGTGAGCATCCAACTCTATTTGTATAGGAGATACCTGAAAACATATCACACTTTTCCCCATAGTGCTTTTACCAATGCATGGAGAAATCATTTCTAACGAAGCGTCCTAACTTTTGTTAGAATGATGACAGGTTAATATTTTTGGTGGTTTCTTGTTCAGTCCATAGGCCTACAGCATGTGGCAAACCGGTGAGTATCCGACTCTTAGTATAGGAGATACCTGAAAACATATCATACTTTTCCCCATCGTGCTTTTACCAATGCATAGAATGCATGGAGAAATCATTTTGAGCGAAGCGTCCTAACTTTTGTTAGAATGATGACAGGTTAAAATTTTTGGTGGTTTCTTGTTCAGTCCATAGGCCTACAGCATGTGGCAAACCGGTGAGTATCCGACTCTTAGTACAGGAGATACCTGAAAACATATCACACTTTTCCCCATAGTGCTTTTACCAATGCATAAAATGCATGGAGAAAGCATTTCGAACGAAGCGTCCTAACTTTTATTAGAATGATGGCAGGTTAAAATTTTTGCTGGTTTCTTGTTCAGTCCATAGGCCTACAGCTTGTGGCAAACCGGTGAGCATCTGACTCTATTAGTATAGGAGATACCTGAAAACATATCACACTTTTCCCCATAGTGCTTTTACCATTGCATAAAATGCATGGAGAAATCATTTCAAACGAAGCGTCCTAACTTTTGTTAGAATGACAGGTTAAAATTTTTGGTGGTTTCTTGTTCAGTCCATAGGCCTACAGCATGTGGCAAACCGGTGAGTATCCGACTCTTAGTATAGGAGATGCCTGAAAACATATCACACTTTTCCCCATAGTGCTTTTACCAATGCATAAAATGCATGGAGGAAACATTTCGAACGAAGCGTCCTAACTTTTGTTAGAATGATGACAGGTTAAAATTTTTGGTGGTTTCTTGTTCAGTCCATAGGCCTACAGCATGTGGCAAACCGGTGAGCATCCGACTCTTAGTATAGGAGATACCTGAAAACATATCACACTTTTCCCCATAGTGCTTTTACCAATGCATAGAATGCATTTAGAAATTATTTCGAACGAAGCGTCCTAACTTTTTTTCGAATGATGACAGGTAAATATTTTTGGTGGTTTCTTGTTCAGTCCATAGGCCTACAGCATGTGGGAAACCAGTGGGCATCCGACTCTTAGTATAGGAGATACCTAAAAACATATCACACTTTTCCCCATAGTGCTTTTACCATTGCATAAAATGCATGGAGAAATCATTTCAAACGAAACGTCCTAACTTTTGTTAGAATGATGACAGGTTAATATTTTTGTTGGTTTCTTGTTCAGTCCATAGGCCTACAGCATGTGGCAAACCTGTGAGCATCCAACTCTATTTGTATAGGAGATACCTGAAAACATATCACACTTTTCCCCATAGTGCTTTTACCAATGCATGGAGAAATCATTTCTAACGAAGCGTCCTAACTTTTGTTAGAATGATGACAGGTTAATATTTTTGGTGGTTTCTTGTTCAGTCCATAGGCCTACAGCATGTGGCAAACCGGTGAGTATCCGACTCTTAGTATAGGAGATACCTGAAAACATATCATACTTTTCCCCATCGTGCTTTTACCAATGCATAGAATGCATGGAGAAATCATTTTGAGCGAAGCGTCCTAACTTTTGTTAGAATGATGACAGGTTAAAATTTTTGGTGGTTTCTTGTTCAGTCCATAGGCCTACAGCATGTGGCAAACCGGTGAGTATCCGACTCTTAGTACAGGAGATACCTGAAAACATATCACACTTTTCCCCATAGTGCTTTTACCAATGCATAAAATGCATGGAGAAAACATTTCGAACGAAGCGTCCTAACTTTTGTTAGAATGATGACAGGTTAAAATTTTTGGTGGTTTCTTGTTCAGTCCATAGGCCTACAGCTTGTGGCAAACCGGTGAGCATCTGACTCTATTAGTATAGGAGATACCTGAAAACATATCACACTTTTCCCCATAGTGCTTTTACCATTGCATAAAATGCATGGAGAAATCATTTCAAACGAAGCGTCCTAACTTTTGTTAGAATGACAGGTTAAAATTTTTGGTGGTTTCTTGTTCAGTCCATAGGCCTACAGCATGTGGCAAACCGGTGAGTATCCGACTCTTAGTATAGGAGATGCCTGAAAACATATCACACTTTTCCCCATAGTGCTTTTACCAATGCATAAAATGCATGGAGTAAACATTTCGAACGAAGCGTCCTAACTTTTGTTAGAATGATGACAGGTTAAAATTTTTGGTGGCTTCTTGTTCAGTCCATAGGCCTACAGCATGTGGCAAACCGGTGAGCATCCGACTTAGTATAGGAGATACCTGAAAACATATCACACTTTTCCTGTAATGATCTGGTGGCCTTGGAGCAGCATGAGACGTACTCTGGAGAAGGTGGTCCCTGTACTGACCGCAAACCCTGAACCTAGCAGCACAACTAAAAGCAGCCATGGGGGGTACCTAACTCTCCCTAGACCCCTCGGCACAGCCTAAGATCTAACTACCCCTAAAGACAGAAACCGGAAACCTATCTTGCCTCAGAGAAAATCCCCAAAGGATAGATAGCCCCCCACAAATATTGACTGTGAGAGGAGAGGGAAAAAACATACACAGATATTAAATCAGATTTTAGCATAGGAGGCCATACTAGCTAAAAAGAAAGAATAGAACAGAGTACTATGCGGTCAGTACAAAAACACTAGAAAATATCCACCACAAAAAATACGGATCACCACATCTGACTAAAGACATGGGGGGTATATCTGCATCTCCAGAGAAATAGCTAGGCTGCAAAAAATCCTTCACAGACCAAGTTGGACAAGACAAAAACATGAAAATGCACAGAACTATAAGGTCCACTGCAGGTGGACAGAAAAAACAAAGCCAGGACTTATCTTTGTGAAAAACACAGCAAACTGGAGAAACCAGCAGGGAAGTGAATCCTTCAAGAACAATGGACAACTGGCACTGATTAAAGGATCCTGCAAAGCTATATACCCCAGTCCGTCCTGCAATTAGTAGAAACACATGTCCACTCCTGCAATCCAGACACAACTGCATTACCCTCTACAACTACCATAGGGAGCCCAAAAGCTGAATTCACAACATTTTGCCCATACTGCTTTTACCAATGCATAAAATGCATGGAGAAATTATTTTGAACGAAGCATCCTAACTTTTGTTAGAATGATGACAGGTTAAAATTTTTGGTGGTTTCTTGTTCAGTCCATAGGCCTACAGCATGTGGCAAACCGGTGACCATCCGACTCTATTAGTATAGGAGATACCTGAAAACATATCACACTTTTCCCCATAGTGCTGTTACCAATGCATATAATGCAAGAGAAATCATTTCAAACGAAGCGTCCTAACTTTTGTTAGAACTATGACAGGTTAAAATTTTTGGTGGTTTCTTGTTCAGTCCATAGGCCTACAGCATGTGGCAAACCGGTGACCATCCGACTCTATTAGTATAGGAGATACCTGAAAACATATCACACTTTTCCCCTAGTGCTGTTACCAATGCATAAAATGCAGGAGAAATCATTTCAAACGAAGCGTCCTAACTTTTGTTAGAATGATGACAGGTTAAAATTTTTGGTGGTTTCTTGTTCAGTCCATAGGCCTACAGCATGTGGCAATTCGGTGACCATCCGACTCTATTAGTATAGGAGATACCTGAAAACATCACACTTTTCCCTATAGTGCTTTTACCAATGCATAAAATGCATGGAGAAAACATTTCGAACGAAGCGTCTTAACTTTTGTTCGAATGATGACAGGTTAAAATTTTTGGTGGTTTCTTGTTCAGTCCATAGGCCTACAGCATGTGGCAAACCGGTGAGCATCCGACTCTTAGTATAGGAGATACCTGAAAACATATCACACTTTTCCCCATAGTGCTTTTACCAATGCATAGAATGCATGGAGAAATCATTTCGAACGAAGCGTCCTAACTTTTGTTCGAATGATGACAGGTAAAATTTTTTGGTGGTTTCTTGTTCAGTCCATAGGCCTACAGCATGTGGGAAACCAGTGGGCATCCGACTCTTAGCATAGGAGATACCTGAAAACATATCACACTTTTCCCCATAGTGCTTTTACCATTGCATAAAATGCATGGAGAAATCATTTCAAATGAAGCGTCCTAACTTTTGTTAGAATGATGACAGGTTAAATTTTTTTGTGGTTTCTTGTTTAGTCCATAGGCCTACAGCATGTGGCAAACCGGTGAGCATAAGGCTGTTAGTATAGGAGATACCTGAAAACATATCATACTTTTCCCCATAGTGCTTTTACCAATGCATAAAATGCATGGAGAAATCATTTCAAACGAAGCGTCCTAACTTTTGTTAGAATGATGACAGGTTAATATTTTTGTTGGTTTCTTGTTCAGTCCATAGGCCTACAGCATGTGGCAAACCTGTGAGCATCCAACTCTATTTGTATAGGAGATACCTGAAAACATATCACACTTTTCCCCATAGTGCTTTTACCAATGCATGGAGAAATCATTTCTAACGAAGCGTCCTAACTTTTGTTAGAATGATGACAGGTTAATATTTTTGGTGGTTTCTTGTTCAGTCCATAGGCCTACAGCATGTGGCAAACCGGTGAGTATCCGACTCTTAGTATAGGAGATCCCTGAAAACATATCATACTTTTCCCCATCGTGCTTTTACCAATGCATAGAATGCATGGAGAAATCATTTTGAGCGAAGCGTCCTAACTTTTGTTAGAATGATGGCAGGTTAAAATTTTTGGTGGTTTCTTGTTCAGTCCATAGGCCTACAGCATGTGGCAAACCGGTGAGTATCCGACTCTTAGTACAGGAGATACCTGAAAACATATCACACTTTTCCCCATAGTGCTTTTACCAATGCATAAAATGCATGGAGAAAACATTTCGAATGAAGCGTCCTAACTTTTGTTAGAATGATGACAGGTTAAAATTTTTGGTGGTTTCTTGTTCAGTCCATAGGCCTACAGCTTGTGGCAAACCGGTGAGCATCTGACTCTATTAGTATAGGAGATACCTGAAAACATATCACACTTTTCCCCATAGTGCTTTTACCATTGCATAAAATGCATGGAGAAATCATTTCAAACGAAGTGTCCTAACTTTTGTTAGAATGACAGGTTAAAATTTTTGGTGGTTTCTTGTTCAGTCCATAGGCCTACAGCATGTGGCAAAACGGTGAGTATCCGACTCTTAGTATAGGAGATGCCTGAAAACATATCACACTTTTCCCCATAGTGCTTTTACCAATGCATAAAATAAATGGAGGAAACATTTCGAACGAAGCGTCCTAACTTTTGTTAGAATGATGAAAGGTTAAAATTTTTGGTGGTTTCTTGTTCAGTCCATAGGCCTACAGCATGTGGCAAACCGGTGAGCATCCGACTCTTAGTATAGGAGATACCTGAAAACATATCACACTTTTCCCCATAGTGCTTTTACCAATGCATAGAATGCATTTAGAAATCATTTCGAACGAAGCGTCCTAACTTTTGTTCGAATGATGACAGGTAAAAATTTTTGGTGGTTTCTTGTTCAGTCCATAGGCCTACAGCATGTGGGAAACCAGTGGGCATCCGACTCTTAGTATAGGAGATACCTGAAAACATATCACACTTTTCCCCATAGTGCTTTTACCAATGCAAAAAATGCATGAAGAAATCATTTCGAACCAAGCATCCTAAATTTTTTCAGAATGATGACAGGTTAAAATGTTTGTTGGTTTCTTGTTCAGTCCATAGGGCTACAGCATGTGGCAAACCGGTGAGCATCCGACTCTTTAAGTATAGGAGATACCTGAAAACATATCACACTTTTCCCCATAGTGCTTTTACCAATGCAAAAAATGCATGGAGAAATCATTTCGAACCAAGCGTCCTAACTTTTGTCAGAATGATGACAGGTTAAAATGTTTGTTGGTTTCTTGTTCAGTCCATAGGCCTACAGCATGTGGCAAACCGGTGACCATCCGACTTTATTAGTATAGGAGATACCTGAAAACATATCACACTTTTCCCTATAGTGCTTTTACCAATGCATAAAATGCATGGAGAAAACATTTCGAAGAAAGCATCCTAACTTTTGTTCGAATGATGACAGGTTAAAATTTTTGGTGGTTTCTTGTTCAGTCCATAGGCCTACAGCATGTGGCAAACCGGTGAGCATCCGACTCTATTAGTATAGGAGATACCTGAAAACATATCACACTTTTCCCCATAGTGCTTTTACCAATGCATAGAATGCATGGAGAAATCATTTCGAATGAAGCGTCCTAACTTTTGTTAGAATGATGACAGGTTAAAATTTTTGGTGGTTTCTTGTTCAGTCCATAGGCCTACAGCATGTGGCAAACCGGTGAGCATCCGACTCTATTAGTATAGGAGATACCTGAAAACATATCACACTTTTCCCCATAGTGCTTTTACCAATGCAAAAAATGCATGGAGAAATCATTTCGAACCAAGCGTCCTAACTTTTGTCAGAATGATGACAGGTTAAAATGTTTGTTGGTTTCTTGTTCAGTCCGTAGGCCTACAGCATGTGGCAAACCTGTGAGCATCCAACTCTATTAGTATAGGAGATACCTGAAAACATATCACACTTTTCCCCATAGTGCTTTTACCAATGCATAAAATGCAAGAGAAATAATTTCAAACAAAGCATCCTAACTTTTGTTAGAATGATGACAGGTTAAAATTTTTGGTGGTTTCTTGTTCAGTCCATAGGCCTACAGCATGTGGCAAACCGGTGACCATCCGACTCTATTAGTATAGGAGATACCTGAAAACATATCACACTTTTCCCTATAGTGCTTTTACCAATGCATAAAATGCATGGAGAAAACATTTCGAACGAAGCGTCCTAACTTTTGTTCGAATGATGACAGGTTAAAATTTTTGGTGGTTTCTTGTTCAGTCCATAGGCTTACAGCATGTGGCAAACCGGTGAGCATCCGAATCTTAGTATAGGAGATACCTGAAAACATATCACACTTTTCCCCATAGTGCTTTTACCAATGCATAGAATGCATGAAGAAATCATTTCGAATGAAGCTTCCTAACTTTTGTTAGAATGATGACAGGTTAAAATTTTTGGTGGTTTCTTGTTCAGTCCATAGGCCTACAGCATGTGGGAAACCAGTGGGCATCCGACTCTTAGTATAGGAGATACCTGAAAACATATCACACTTTTCACCGTAGTGCTTTTACCATTGCATAAAATGCATGGAGAAATCATTTCAAACGAAGCGTCCTAACTTTTGTTAGAATGATGACAGGTTAAATTTTTTTGGTGGTTTCTTGTTCAGTCCATAGGCCTACAGCATGTGGCAAACCGGTGAGCATGCGGCTCTATTAGTATAGGAGATACCTGAAAACATATCACAATTTTACCCATCGTGCTTTTACCAATGCATAAAATGCATGGAGAAAACATTTCGAACGAAGCGTCCTAACTTTTGTTAGAAAGATGACAGGTTAAAATTTTTGGTGGTTTCTTGTTCAGTCCGTAGGCCTACAGCATGTGGCAAATCGGTCAGCATCTGACTCTTAGTATAGGAGATACCTGAAAACATATCACACTTTTCACCGTAGTGCTTTTACCATTGCATAAAATGCATGGAGAAAACATTTCGAACGAAGCATCCTAACTTTTGTTCGAATGATGACAGGTTAAAATTTTTGGTGGTTTCTTGTTCAGTCCATAGGCTTACAGCATGTGGCAAACCGGTGAGCATCCGAATCTTAGTATAGGAGATACCTGAAAACATATCACACTTTTCCCCATAGTGCTTTTACCAATGCATAGAATGCATGAAGAAATCATTTCGAATGAAGCTTCCTAACTTTTGTTAGAATGATGACAGGTTAAAATTTTTGGTGGTTTCTTGTTCAGTCCATAGGCCTACAGCATGTGGGAAACCAGTGGGCATCCGACTCTTAGTATAGGAGATACCTGAAAACATATCACACTTTTCACCGTAGTGCTTTTACCATTGCATAAAATGCATGGAGAAATCATTTCAAACGAAGCGTCCTAACTTTTGTTAGAATGATGACAGGTTAAATTTTTTTGGTGGTTTCTTGTTCAGTCCATAGGCCTACAGCATGTGGCAAACCGGTGAGCATGCGGCTCTATTAGTATAGGAGATACCTGAAAACATATCACAATTTTACCCATCGTGCTTTTACCAATGCATAAAATGCATGGAGAAAACATTTCGAACGAAGCGTCCTAACTTTTGTTAGAAAGATGACAGGTTAAAATTTTTGGTGGTTTCTTGTTCAGTCCGTAGGCCTACAGCATGTGGCAAATCGGTCAGCATCTGACTCTTAGTATAGGAGATACCTGAAAACATATCATACTTTTCCCCATAGTGCTTTTACCAATGCATAAAATGCATTGAGAAATCATTTCAAACGAAGCGTCCTAACTTTTGTTAGAATGATGACAGGTTAAAATTTTTGTTGGTTTCTTTTTCAGTCCATAGGTCTACAGCATGTGGCAAACCTGTGAGCATCCAACTCTATTAGTATAGGAGATACCTGAAAACATATCACACTTTTCCTGTAATGATCTGGTGGCCTTGGAGCAGCATGAGAAATACTCTGGAGAAGGTGGTCCCTGTACTGACCGCAAACAATGAACCTAGCAGCGCAACTAAAAGCAGCCGTGGGGGGTACCTAACTCTCCCTAGACCCCTCGGCACAGCCTAAGATCTAACTACCCCTAAAGACAGAAACAGGAAACCTATCTTGCCTCAGAGAAAATCCCCAAAAGGATAGATAGCCCCCCACAAATATTGACTGTGAGAGGAGAGGGAAAAAACATACACAGATATGAAATCAGATTTTAGCATAGGAGGCCATACTAGCTAAAAAGAAAGAATAGAACAGAGTACTATGCGGTCAGTACAAAAACACTAGAAAATATCCACCACAGAAAATACGGATCACCACATCTGACTAAAGACATGGGGGTATATCTCCATCTCCAGAGAAATAGCTAGGCTGCAAAAAATCCTTCACAGACCAAGCTGGACAAGACAAAAACATGAAAATGCACAGAACTATAAGGTCCACTTGCAGGTGGACAGAAAAAACAAAGCCAGGACTTATCTTTGTAGAAAAACACAGCAAACTGGAGAGACCAGCAGGGAAGTGAATCCTTCAAGAACAATGGACAACTGGCACTGATTAAAGGATCCTGCAAAGCTATATACCCCAGTCCGTCCTGCAATTAGTAGAAATACATGTCCACTCCTGCAATCCAGACACAACTGCATTACCCTCTACAACTACCAGAGGGAGCCCAAAAGCTGAATTCACAACATTTTCCCCATACTGCTTTTACCAATGCATAAAATGCATGGAGAAATCATTTGGAACGAAGCGTCCTAACTTTTGTTTGAATGATGACAGGTTAAAATTTTTGGTAGTTTCTTGTTCAGTCCATAGGCCTACAGCATGTGGCAAACCGGTGAACATCCGACTCTATTAGTATAGGAGATACCTGAAAACATATCACACTTTTCCCCATAGTGCTTTTACCAATGCATAAAATGCAAGAGAAATCATTTCAAACGAAGCGTCCTAACTTTTGTTAGAACGATGACAGGTAAAAATTTTTGGTGGTTTCTTGTTCAGTCCATAGGCCTACAGCATGTGGCAAACCGGTGACCATCCGACTCTATTAGTATAGGAGATACCTGAAAACATATCACACTTTTCCCTATAGTGCTTTTACCAATGCATAAAATGCATGGAGAAAACGTTTCGAACGAAGCGTCCTAACTTTTGTTCGAATGATGATAGGTTAAAATTTTTATTGGTTTCTTGTTCAGTCCATAGGCCTACAGCATGTGGCAAACCGGTGAGCATCCGAATCTTAGTATAGGAGATACCTGAAAACATATCACACTTTTCCCCATAGTGCTTTTACCAATGCATAGAATGCATGGAGAAATCATTTCGAACGAAGCGTCCTAACTTTTGTTAGAATGATGACAGGTTAAAATTTTAGGTGGTTTCTTGTTCAGTCCATAGGCCTACAGCATGTGGGAAACCAGTGGGCATCCGACTCTTAGTATAGGATATAACTGAAAACATATCACACTTTTCCCCATAGTGCTTTTACCATTGCATAAAATGCATGGAGAAATCATTTCAAATGAAGCGTCCTAACTTTTGTTAGAATGATGACAGGTTAAATTTTTTGGTGGCTTCTTGTTCAGTCCATAGGCCTACAGCATGTGGCAAACCGGTGAGCATGCGGCTCTTAGTATAGGAGATACCTGAAAACATATCATACTTTTCCCCATAGTGCTTTTACCAATGCATAGAATGCATGGAGAAATCATTTCAAACGAAGCGTCCTAACTTTTGTTAGAATGATGACAGGTTAAAATTTTTGGTGGCTTCTTGTTCAGTCCATAGGCCTACAGCATGTGGCAAACCGGTGAGCATCCGACTTAGTATAGGAGATACCTGAAAACATATCACACTTTTCCTGTAATGATCTGGTGGCCTTGGAGCAGCATGAGACGTACTGTGGAGAAGGTGGTCCCTGTACTGACCGCAAACCCTGAACCTAGCAGCACAACTAAAAGCAGCCATGGGGGGTACCTAACTCTCCCTAGACCCCTCGGCACAGCCTAAGATCTAACTACCCCTAAAGACAGAAACAGGAAACCTATCTTGCCTCAGAGAAAATCCCCAAAGGATAGATAGCCCCCCACAAATATTGACTGTGAGAGGAGAGGGAAAAAACATACACAGATATTAAATCAGATTTTAGCATAGGAGGCCATACTAGCTAAAAAGAAAGAATAGAACAGAGTACTATGCGGTCAGTACAAAAACACTAGAAAATATCCACCACAAAAAATACGGATCACCACATCTGACTAAAGACATGGGGGGTATATCTGCATCTCCAGAGAAATAGCTAGGCTGCAAAAAATCCTTCACAGACCAAGTTGGACAAGACAAAAACATGAAAATGCACAGAACTATAAGGTCCACTGCAGGTGGACAGAAAAAACAAAGCCAGGACTTATCTTTGTGAAAAACACAGCAAACTGGAGAAACCAGCAGGGAAGTGAATCCTTCAAGAACAATGGACAACTGGCACTGATTAAAGGATCCTGCAAAGCTATATACCCCAGTCCGTCCTGCAATTAGTAGAAACACATGTCCACTCCTGCAATCCAGACACAACTGCATTACCCTCTACAACTACCAGAGGGAGCCCAAAAGCTGAATTCACAACATTTTGCCCATACTGCTTTTACCAATGCATAAAATGCATGGAGAAATTATTTTGAACGAAGCATCCTAACTTTTGTTAGAATGATGACAGGTTAAAATTTTTGGTGGTTTCTTGTTCAGTCCATAGGCCTACAGCATGTGGCAAACCGGTGACCATCCGACTCTATTAGTATAGGAGATACCTGAAAACATCACACTTTTCCCCATAGTGCTTTTACCAATGCATAAAATGCATGGAGAAAACATTTCGAACGAAGCGTCTTAACTTTTGTTCGAATGATGACAGGTTAAAATTTTTGGTGGTTTCTTGTTCAGTCCATAGGCCTACAGCATGTGGCAAACCGGTGAGCATCCGACTCTTAGTATAGGAGATACCTGAAAACATATCACACTTTTCCCCATAGTGCTTTTACCAATGCATAGAATGCATGGAGAAATCATTTCGAACGAAGCGTCCTAACTTTTGTTCGAATGATGACAGGTAAAAATTTTTGGTGGTTTCTTGTTCAGTCCATAGGCCTACAGCATGTGGGAAACCAGTGGGCATCCGACTCTTAGCATAGGAGATACCTGAAAACATATCACACTTTTCCCCATAGTGCTTTTACCATTGCATAAAATGCATGGAGAAATCATTTCAAATGAAGCGTCCTAACTTTTGTTAGAATGATGACAGGTTAAATTTTTTTGTGGTTTCTTGTTTAGTCCATAGGCCTACAGCATGTGGCAAACCGGTGAGCATAAGGCTGTTAGTATAGGAGATACCTGAAAACATATCATACTTTTCCCCATAGTGCTTTTACCAATGCATAAAATGCATGGAGAAATCATTTCAAACGAAGCGTCCTAACTTTTGTTAGAATGATGACAGGTTAATATTTTTGTTGGTTTCTTGTTCAGTCCATAGGCCTACAGCATGTGGCAAACCTGTGAGCATCCAACTCTATTTGTATAGGAGATACCTGAAAACATATCACACTTTTCCCCATAGTGCTTTTACCAATGCATGGAGAAATCATTTCTAACGAAGCGTCCTAACTTTTGTTAGAATGATGACAGGTTAATATTTTTGGTGGTTTCTTGTTCAGTCCATAGGCCTACAGCATGTGGCAAACCGGTGAGTATCCGACTCTTAGTATAGGAGATCCCTGAAAACATATCATACTTTTCCCCATCGTGCTTTTACCAATGCATAGAATGCATGGAGAAATCATTTTGAGCGAAGCGTCCTAACTTTTGTTAGAATGATGGCAGGTTAAAATTTTTGGTGGTTTCTTGTTCAGTCCATAGGCCTACAGCATGTGGCAAACCGGTGAGTATCCGACTCTTAGTACAGGAGATACCTGAAAACATATCACACTTTTCCCCATAGTGCTTTTACCAATGCATAAAATGCATGGAGAAAACATTTCGAATGAAGCGTCCTAACCTTTGTTAGAATGATGACAGGTTAAAATTTTTGGTGGTTTCTTGTTCAGTCCATAGGCCTACAGCTTGTGGCAAACCGGTGAGCATCTGACTCTATTAGTATAGGAGATACCTGAAAACATATCACACTTTTCCCCATAGTGCTTTTACCATTGCATAAAATGCATGGAGAAATCATTTCAAACGAAGTGTCCTAACTTTTGTTAGAATGACAGGTTAAAATTTTTGGTGGTTTCTTGTTCAGTCCATAGGCCTACAGCATGTGGCAAAACGGTGAGTATCCGACTCTTAGTATAGGAGATGCCTGAAAACATATCACACTTTTCCCCATAGTGCTTTTACCAATGCATAAAATAAATGGAGGAAACATTTCGAACGAAGCGTCCTAACTTTTGTTAGAATGATGAAAGGTTAAAATTTTTGGTGGTTTCTTGTTCAGTCCATAGGCCTACAGCATGTGGCAAACCGGTGAGCATCCGACTCTTAGTATAGGAGATACCTGAAAACATATCACACTTTTCCCCATAGTGCTTTTACCAATGCATAGAATGCATTTAGAAATCATTTCGAACGAAGCATCCTAACTTTTGTTCGAATGATGACAGGTAAAAATTTTTGGTGGTTTCTTGTTCAGTCCATAGGCCTACAGCATGTGGGAAACCAGTGGGCATCCGACTCTTAGTATAGGAGATACCTGAAAACATATCACACTTTTCCCCATAGTGCTTTTACCAATGCAAAAAATGCATGGAGAAATCATTTCGAACCAAGCATCCTAAATTTTTTCAGAATGATGACAGGTTAAAATGTTTGTTGGTTTCTTGTTCAGTCCATAGGGCTACAGCATGTGGCAAACCGGTGAGCATCCGACTCTTTAAGTATAGGAGATACCTGAAAACATATCACACTTTTCCCCATAGTGCTTTTACCAATGCAAAAAATGCATGGAGAAATCATTTCGAACCAAGCGTCCTAACTTTTGTCAGAATGATGACAGGTTAAAATGTTTGTTGGTTTCTTGTTCAGTCCATAGGCCTACAGCATGTGGCAAACCGGTGACCATCCGACTTTATTAGTATAGGAGATACCTGAAAACATATCACACTTTTCCCTATAGTGCTTTTACCAATGCATAAAATGCATGGAGAAAACATTTCGAAGAAAGCATCCTAACTTTTGTTCGAATGATGACAGGTTAAAATTTTTGGTGGTTTCTTGTTCAGTCCATAGGCCTACAGCATGTGGCAAACCGGTGAGCATCCGACTCTATTAGTATAGGAGATACCTGAAAACATATCACACTTTTCCCCATAGTGCTTTTACCAATGCATAGAATGCATGGAGAAATCATTTCGAATGAAGCGTCCTAACTTTTGTTAGAATGATGACAGGTTAAAATTTTTGGTGGTTTCTTGTTCAGTCCATAGGCCTACAGCATGTGGCAAACCGGTGAGCATCCGACTCTATTAGTATAGGAGATACCTGAAAACATATCACACTTTTCCCCATAGTGCTTTTACCAATGCAAAAAATGCATGGAGAAATCATTTCGAACCAAGCGTCCTAACTTTTGTCAGAATGATGACAGGTTAAAATGTTTGTTGGTTTCTTGTTCAGTCCGTAGGCCTACAGCATGTGGCAAACCTGTGAGCATCCAACTCTATTAGTATAGGAGATACCTGAAAACATATCACACTTTTCCCCATAGTGCTTTTACCAATGCATAAAATGCAAGAGAAATAATTTCAAACAAAGCATCCTAACTTTTGTTAGAATGATGACAGGTTAAAATTTTTGGTGGTTTCTTGTTCAGTCCATAGGCCTACAGCATGTGGCAAACCGGTGACCATCCGACTCTATTAGTATAGGAGATACCTGAAAACATATCACACTTTTCCCTGTAGTGATTTTACCAATGCATAAAATGCATGGAGAAAACATTTCGAACGAAGCGTCCTAACTTTTGTTCGAATGATGACAGGTTAAAATTTTTGGTGGTTTCTTGTTCAGTCCATAGGCTTACAGCATGTGGCAAACCGGTGAGCATCCGAATCTTAGTATAGGAGATACCTGAAAACATATCACACTTTTCCCCATAGTGCTTTTACCAATGCATAGAATGCATGAAGAAATCATTTCGAATGAAGCTTCCTAACTTTTGTTAGAATGATGACAGGTTAAAATTTTTGGTGGTTTCTTGTTCAGTCCATAGGCCTACAGCATGTGGGAAACCAGTGGGCATCCGACTCTTAGTATAGGAGATACCTGAAAACATATCACACTTTTCACCGTAGTGCTTTTACCATTGCATAAAATGCATGGAGAAATCATTTCAAACGAAGCGTCCTAACTTTTGTTAGAATGATGACAGGTTAAATTTTTTTGGTGGTTTCTTGTTCAGTCCATAGGCCTACAGCATGTGGCAAACCGGTGAGCATGCGGCTCTATTAGTATAGGAGATACCTGAAAACATATCACAATTTTACCCATCGTGCTTTTACCAATGCATAAAATGCATGGAGAAAACATTTCGAACGAAGCGTCCTAACTTTTGTTAGAAAGATGACAGGTTAAAATTTTTGGTGGTTTCTTGTTCAGTCCGTAGGCCTACAGCATGTGGCAAATCGGTCAGCATCTGACTCTTAGTATAGGAGATACCTGAAAACATATCATACTTTTCCCCATAGTGCTTTTACCAATGCATAAAATGCATTGAGAAATCATTTCAAACGAAGCGTCCTAACTTTTGTTAGAATGATGACAGGTTAAAATTTTTGTTGGTTTCTTTTTCAGTCCATAGGCCTACAGCATGTGGCAAACCTGTGAGCATCCAACTCTATTAGTATAGGAGATACCTGAAAACATATCACACTTTTCCTGTAATGATCTGGTGGCCTTGGAGCAGCATGAGAAATACTCTGGAGAAGGTGGTCCCTGTACTGACCGCAAACAATGAACCTAGCAGCGCAACTAAAAGCAGCCGTGGGGGGTACCTAACTCTCCCTAGACCCCTCAGCACAGCCTAAGATCTAACTACCCCTAAAGACAGAAACAGGAAACCTATCTTGCCTCAGAGAAAATCCCCAAAAGGATAGATAGCCCCCCACAAATATTGACTGTGAGAGGAGAGGGAAAAAACATACACAGATATGAAATCAGATTTTAGCATAGGAGGCCATACTAGCTAAAAAGAAAGAATAGAACAGAGTACTATGCGGTCAGTACAAAAACACTAGAAAATATCCACCACAGAAAATACGGATCACCACATCTGACTAAAGACATGGGGGTATATCTCCATCTCCAGAGAAATAGCTAGGCTGCAAAAAATCCTTCACAGACCAAGCTGGACAAGACAAAAACATGAAAATGCACAGAACTATAAGGTCCACTTGCAGGTGGACAGAAAAAACAAAGCCAGGACTTATCTTTGTAGAAAAACACAGCAAACTGGAGAGACCAGCAGGGAAGTGAATCCTTCAAGAACAATGGACAACTGGCACTGATTAAAGGATCCAGCAAAGCTATATACCCCAGTCCGTCCTGCAATTAGTAGAAATACATGTCCACTCCTGCAATCCAGACACAACTGCATTACCCTCTACAACTACCAGAGGGAGCCCAAAAGCTGAATTCACAACATTTTCCCCATACTGCTTTTACCAATGCATAAAATGCATGGAGAAATCATTTGGAACGAAGCGTCCTAACTTTTGTTAGAATGATGACAGGTTAAAATTTTTGGTAGTTTCTTGTTCAGTCCATAGGCCTACAGCATGTGGCAAACCGGTGAACATCCGACTCTATTAGTATAGGAGATACCTGAAAACATATCACACTTTTCCCCATAGTGCTTTTACCAATGCATAAAATGCAAGAGAAATCATTTCAAACGAAGCGTCCTAACTTTTGTTAGAACGATGACAGGTAAAATTTTTTGGTGGTTTCTTGTTCAGTCCATAGGCCTACAGCATGTGGCAAACCGGTGACCATCCGACTCTATTAGTATAGGAGATACCTGAAAACATATCACACTTTTCCCTATAGTGCTTTTACCAATGCATAAAATGCATGGAGAAAACTTTTCGAACGAAGCGTCCTAACTTTTGTTCGAATGATGATAGGTTAAAATTTTTATTGGTTTCTTGTTCAGTCCATAGGCCTACAGCATGTGGCAAACCGGTGAGCATCCGAATCTTAGTATAGGAGATACCTGAAAACATATCACACTTTTCCCCATAGTGCTTTTACCAATGCATAGAATGCATGGAGAAATCATTTCGAACGAAGCGTCCTAACTTTTGTTAGAATGATGACAGGTTAAAATTTTAGGTGGTTTCTTGTTCAGTCCATAGGCCTACAGCATGTGGGAAACCAGTGGGCATCCGACTCTTAGTATAGGAGATACCTGAAAACATATCACACTTTTCCCCATAGTGCTTTTACCATTGCATAAAATGCATGGAGAAATCATTTCAAATGAAGCGTGCTAACTTTTGTTAGAATGATGACAGGTTAAATTTTTTGGTGGCTTCTTGTTCAGTCCATAGGCCTACAGCATGTGGCAAACCGGTGAGCATGCGGCTCTTAGTATAGGAGATACCTGAAAACATATCATACTTTTCCCCATAGTGCTTTTACCAATGCATAGAATGCATGGAGAAATCATTTCAAACGAAGTGTCCTAACTTTTGTTAGAATGATGACAGGTTAAAATTTTTGTTGGTTTCTTGTTCAGTCCATAGGCCTACAGCATGTGGCAAACCTGTGAGCATCCAACTCTATTAGTATAGGAGATACCTGAAAACATATCACACTTTTCCCCATAGTGCTTTTACCAATGCATGGAGAAATCATTTCTAACGAAGCGTCCTAACTTTTGTTAGAATGATGACAGGTTAAAATTTTTGGTGGTTTCTTGTTCAGTCCATAGGCCTACAGCATGTGGCAAACCGGTGAGTATCCGACTTTTAGTATAGGAGATACCTGAAAACATATCATACTTTTCCCCATAGTGCTTTTACCAATGCATAGAATGCATGGAGAAATCATTTTGAGCAAAGCGTCCTAACTTTTGTTAGAATGATGACAGGTTAAAATTTTTGGTGGTTTCTTGTTCAGTCCATAGGCTTACAGCATGTGGCAAACCGGTGAGTATCCGACTCTTAGTACAGGAGATACCTGAAAACATATCACACTTTTCCCCATAGTGCTTTTAACAATGCATAAAATGCATGGAGAAAACATTTCGAGCGAAGCGTCCTAACTTTTGTTAGAATGATGACAGGTTAAAATTTTTGGTGGTTTCTTGTTCAGTCCGTCGGCGTACAGCATGTGGAAAACCGGTGAGCATCCGACTCTTAGTATAGGAGATACCTGAAAATATATACTGTTCCCCATAGTGCCTTTACCAATGCATAAAATGAAAGGAGAAAACATTTTGAATGAAGCGTCCTAACTTTTGTTAGAATGATGACAGGTTAAAATTTTTGGTGGTTTCTTGTTCAGTCCATAGGCCTACAGCATGTGACAAACCGGTGAGCATCCGACTTAGTATAGGAGATACCTGAAAACATATCACACTTTTCCTGTAATAATCTGGTGGCCTTGGAGCAGCATGAGACGTACTCTGGAGAAGGTGGTCCCTGTACTGACCGCAAACCCTGAACCTAGCAGCGCATCTAAATGCAGCCGTGGGGGGTACCTAACTCTCCCTAGACCCCTCGGCACAGCCTAAGATCTAACTACCCCTAAAGACAGAAACAGAAAACCTATCTTGCCTCAGAGAAAATCCCCAAAGGATAGATAGCCCACCACAAATATTGACTTTGAGAGGAGAGGGAAAAAACATACACAGATATTAAATCAGATTTTAGCACAGGAGGCCATACTAGCTAAAAAGAAAGAATAGAACAGAGTACTATGCGGTCAGTACAAAAACACTAGAAAATATCCACCACAGAAAATACGGATCACCACATCTGACTAAAGACATGGGGGGTATATCTGCATCTCCAGAGAAATAGCTAGGCTGCAAAAAATCCTTCACAGACCAAGCTGGACAAGACAAAAACATGAAAATGCACAGAACTATAAGGTCCACTGCAGGTGGACAGAAAAAACAAAGCCAGGACTTACCTTTGTGAAAAACACAGCAAACTGGAGAGACCAGCAGGGAAGTGAATCCTTCAAGAACAATGGACAACTGGCACTGATTAAAGGATCCTGCAAAGCTATATACCCCAGTACTTCCTGCAATTAGAAGAAACACATGTCCACTCCTGCAATCCAGACACAACTGCATTACCCTCTACAACTACCAGAGGGAGCCCAACAGCTGAATTCACAACATTTTCCCCATACTGCTTTTACCAATGCATAAAATGCATGGAGAAATCATTTCGAACGAAGCGTCCTAACTTTTGTTAGAACGATGACAGGTTAAAATTTTTGGTGGTTTCTGGTTCAATCCATAGGCCTACAGCATGTGGCAAACCGGTGACAATCCGACTCTATTAGTATAGGAGATACCTGAAAACATATCACACTTTTCCCCATAGTGCTTTTACCAATGCATAAAATGCAAGAGAAATCATTTCAAACGAAGCGTCCTAACTTTTGTTAGAACGATGACAGGTTAAAATTTTTGGTGGTTTCTGGTTCAGTCCATAGGCCTACAGCATGTGGCAAACCGGTGACCATCCGACTCAATTAGTATAGGAGATAGCTGAAAACATATCACACTTTTCCCTATAGTGCTTTTACCAATGCATAAAATGCATGGAGAAAACATTTCGAACGAAGCGTCCTAACTTTTGTTCGAATGATGACAGGTTAAAATTTTTGGTGGTTTCTTGTTCAGTCCATAGGCCTACAGCATGTGGCAAACCGGTGAGCATCCGACTCTTAGTATAGGAGATACCTGAAAACATATCACACTTTTCCCCATAGTGCTTTTACCAATGCATAGAATGCATGGAGAAATCATTTCGAACGAAGCGTCCTAACTTTTGTTAGAATGATGACAGGTTAAAATTTTTGGTGGTTTCTTGTTCAGTCCATAGGCCTACAGCAAATGGGAAACCAGTGGGCATCCGACTCTTAGTATAGGAGATACCTGAAAACATATCACACTTTTCCCCATAGTGCTTTTACCATTGCATAAAATGCATGGAGAAATCATTTCAAACGAAGCGTCCTAACTTTTGTTAGAATGATGACAGGTTAAATTTTTTGGTGGTTTCTTGTTCAGTCCATAGGCCTACAGCATGTGGCAAAACGGTGAGCATGCGGCTCTATTAGTATAGGAGATACCTGAAAACATATCACACTTTTCCCCATAGTGCTTTTACCAATGCGTAAAATGCATGGAGAAATCATTTCAAACGAAGCGTCCGAACTTTTATTAGAATGATGACAGGTTAAAATTTTTGGTGGTTTCTTGTTCAGTCCATAGGCCTACAGCATGTGGCAAACCTGTGAGCATCCAACTCTATTAGTATAGGAGATACCTGAAAACATATCACACTTTTACCCATAGTGCTTTTACCAATGCATAAAATGCATGGAGAAAACATTTCGAACGAAGCGTCCTAACTTTTGTTAGAATGATGACAGGTTAAAATTTTTGGTGGTTTCTTCTTCAGTCCGTAGGCCTACAGCATGTGGCAAACCGGTCAGCATCTGACTCTTAGTATAGGAGATACCTGAAAACAAATTATACTTTTCCCCATAGTGCTTTTACCAATGCATAAAATGCATGGAGAAATCATTTCAAACGAAGCATCCTAACTTTTGTTAGAATGATGACAGGTTAAATTTTTTGTTGGTTTCTTGTTCAGTCCATAAGCCTACAGCATGTGGCAAACCTGTGAGCATCCAACTCTATTAGTATAGGAGATACCTGAAAACATATCACACTTTTCCCCATAGTGCTTTTACCAATGCATGGAGAAATCATTTCTAACGAAGCGTCCTAACTTTTGTTAGAATGATGACAGGTTAAAATTTTTGGTGGTTTCTTGTTCAGTCCATAGGCCTACAGCATGTGGCAAACCGGTGAGCATCCGACGCTATTAGTATAGGAGATACCTGAAAACATATCACACTTTTCCCCATAGTGCTTTTACCATTGCATAAGATGCATGGAGAAAACATTTCAAACGAAGCGTCCTAACTTTTGTTAGAATGACAGGTTAAAATTTTTGGTGGTTTCTTGTTCAGTCCATAGGCCTACAGCATGTGGCAAACCGGTGAGTATCCGACTCTTAGTATAGGAGATACCTGAAAACATATCACACTTTTCCCCATAGTGCTTTTACCAATGCATAAAATGCATGGAGGAAACATTTCGAACGAAGCGTCCTAACTTTTGTTAGAATGATGACAGGTTAAAATTTTTGGTGGTTTCTTGTTCAATCCATAGGCCTACAGCATGTGCAAACCGGTGAGCATCCAACTTAGTATAGGAGATACCTGAAAACATATCACACTTTTCCTGTAATGATCTGGTGGCCTTGGAGCAGCATGAGACGTACTCTGGAGAAGGTGGTCCCTGTACTGACCGCAAACCCTGAACCTAGCAGCGCAACTAAAAGCAGACCCCTCGGCACAGCCTAAGATCTAACTACCCCTAAAGACAGAAACAGGAAACCTATCTTGCCTCAGAGAAAATCCCCAAAGGATAGATAGCCCCCCACAAATACTGGCTGTGAGAGGAGAGGGAAAAAACATACACAGATATGAAATCAGATTTTAGCATAGGAGGCCATACTAGCTAAAAAGAAAGAATAGAACAGAGTACTATGCGGTCAGTGCAAAAACACTAGAAAATATCCACCACAGAAAATACGGATCACCACATCTGACTAAAGACATGGGGGGTATATCTGCATCTCCAGAGAAATAGCTAGGCTGCAAAAAATCCTTCACAGACCAAGTTGGACAAGACAAAAACATGAAAATGCACAGAACTATAAGGTCCACTGCAGGTGGACAGAAAAAACAAAGCCAGGACTTATCTTTGTAGAAAAACACAGCAATCTGGAGAGACCAGCAGGGAAGTGAATCCTTCAAGAACAATGGACAACTGGCACTGATTAAAGGATCCTGCAAAGCTATATACCCCAGTCCGTTCTGCAATTAGTAGATACACATGTCCACTCCTGCAATCCAGACACAACTGCATTACCCTCTACAACTACCAGAGGGAGCCCAAAAGCTGAATTCACAACATTTTCCCCATACTGCTTTTACCAATGCATAAAATGCATGGAGAAATCATTTCGAACAAAGCGTCCTAACTTTTGTTAGAATGATGACAGGTTAAAATTTTTGGTGGTTTCTTGTTCAGTCCATAGGCCTACAGCATGTGGCAAACCGGTGAGCATCCGACTCTATTAGTATAGGAGATACCTGAAAACATATCACACTTTTCCCCATAGTGCTTTTACCAATGCATAAAATGCATGGAGAAATCATTTCGAACGAAGTGTCCTAACTTTTGTTACAATGATGACAGGTTAAAATTTTTGGTGGTTTCTTGTTCAGTCCATAGGTCTACAGCATGTGGCAAACCGGTGAGCTTCCGACTCTATTAGTATAGGAGATACCTGAAAACAAATCACACTTTTCCCCATAGTGCTTTTACCAATGCAAAAAAAGCATGGAGAAATCATTTCGAACGAAGCGTCCTAACTTTTGTTAGAATGATGACAGGTTAAAATTTTTGGTGGTTTCTTGTTCAGTCCATAGGCCTACAGCATGTGGCAAACCAGTGGGCATCCGACTCTTAGTATAGGAGATACCTGAAAACATATCACACTTCTCCCCATAGTGCTTTTACCATTGCATAAAATGCATGGAGAAATCATTTCAAACGAAGCGTCCAAACTTTTGTTAGAATGATGACAGGTTACATTTTTTGGTGGTTTCTTGTTTAGTCCATAGGCCTACAGCATGTGGCAAACCGGTGAGCATGCGGCTCTATTAGTATAGGAGATACTGAAAACATATCACACTTTTCCCCATAGTGCTTTTACCAATGCATAAAATGCATGGAGAAAACATTTCGAACGAAGCGTCCTAACTTTTGTTAGAATGATGACAGGTAAAAATTTTTGGTGGTTTCTTGTTCAGTCCGTAGGCCTACAGCATGTGGCAAACCGGTCAGCATCTGACTCTTAGTATAGGAGATACCTGAAAACAAATCATACTTTTCCCCATAGTGCTTTTACCAATGCATAAAATGCATGGAGAAATCATTTCAAACGAAGCATCCTAACTTTTGTTCGAATGATGACAGGTTAAATTTTTTGTTGGTTTCTTGTTCAGTCCATAGGCCTACAGCATGTGGCAAACCTGTGAGCATCCAACTCTATTAGTATAGGAGATACCTGAAAATATATCACACTTTTTCCCATAGTGCTTTTACCAATGCATGGAGAAATCGTTTCTAACGAAGCGTCCTAACTTTTGTTAGAATGATGACAGGTTAAAATTTTAGGTGGTTTCTTGTTCAGTCCATAGGCCTACAGCATGTGGCAAACCGGTGAGTATCCGACTCTTAGTATAGGAGATACCTGAAAACATATCACACTTTTCCCCATAGTGCTTTTACCAATGCATAAAAAGCATGGAGGAAACATTTCGAACGAAGCATCCTAACTTTTGTTAGAATGATGACAGGTTAAAATTTTTGGTGGTTTCTTGTTCAATCCATAGGCCTACAGCATGTGACAAACCGGTGAGCATCCAACTTAGTATAGGAGATACCTGAAAACATATCACACTTTTCCTGTAATGATCTGGTGGCCTTGGAGCAGCATGAGACATACTCTGGAGAAGGTGGTCCCTGTACTGACCGCAAACCCTGAACCTAGCAGCGCAACTAAAAGCAGCCGTGGGGGGTACCTAACTCTCCCTAGACCCCTCGGCACAGCCTAAGATCTAACTACCCCTAAAGACAGAAACAGGAAACCTATCTTGCCTCAGAGAAAATCCCCAAAGGATAGATAGCCCCCCACAAATATTGACTGTGAGAGGAGAGGGAAAAAACATACACAGATATGAAATCAGATTTTAGCATAGGAGGCCATACTAGCTAAAAAGAAAGAATAGAACAGAGTACTATGCGGTCAGTGTAAAAACACTAGAAAATATCCACCACAGAAAATACGGATCACCACATCTGACTAAAGACATGGGGGTATATCTGCATCTCCAGAGAAATAGCTAGGCTGCAAAAAATCCTTCACAGACCAAGTTGGACAAGACAAAAACATGAAAATGCACAGAACTATAAGGTCCACTGCAGGTGGACAGAAGAAACAAAGCCAGGACTTATCTTTGTAGAAAAACACAGCAAACTGGAGAGACCAGCAGGGAAGTGAATCCTTCAAGAACAATGGACAACTGGCACTGATTAAAGGATCCTGCAAAGCTATATACCCCAGTCCGTTCTGCAATTAGTAGATACACATGTCCACTCCTGCAATCCAGACACAACTGCATTACCCTCTACAACTACCAGAGGGAGCCCAAAAGCTGAATTCACAACATTTTCCCCATACTGCTTTTACCAATGCATAAAATGCATGGAGAAATCATTTCGAACAAAGCGTCCTAACTTTTGTTAGAATGATGACAGGTTAAAATTTTTGGTGGTTTCTTGTTCAGTCCATAGACCTACAGCATGTGGCAAACCGGTGAGCATCCGACTCTATTAGTATAGGAGATACCTGAAAACATATCACACTTTTCCCCATAGTGCTTTTACCAATGCATAAAATGCATGGAGAAATCATTTCGAACGAAGCGTCCTAACTTTTGTTACAATGATGACAGGTTAAAATTTTTGGTGGTTTCTTGTTCAGTCCATAGGCCTACAGCATGTGGCAAACCGATGAGCTTCCGACTCTATTAGTATAGGAGATACCTGAAAACATATCACACTTTTCCCCATAGTGCTTTTACCAATGCAAAAAAAGCATGGAGAAATCATTTCGAACCAAGCGTCCTAACTTTTGTCAGTATGATGACAGGTTAAAATGTTTGTTGGTTTCTTGTTCAGTCCATAAGGCCTACAGCATGTGGCAAACCGGTGAGCATCCGACTCTATTAGTATAGGAGATACCTGAAAACATATCACACTTTTCCCCATAGTGCTTTTACCAATGCATAAAATGCAAGAGAAATCATTTCAAACGAAGCGTCCTAACTTTTGTTAGAACGATGACAGGTTAAAATTTTTGGTGGTTTATTGTTCAGTCCATAGGCCTACAGCATGTGGCAAACCAGTGACCATCCGACTCCATTAGTATAGGAGATACCTGAAAACATATCACACTTTTCCCTATAGTGCTTTTACCAATGCATAAAATGCATGGAGAAAACATTTCGAACGATGCGTCCTAACTTTTGTTCGAATGATGACAGGTTAAATTTTTGGTGGTTTCTTGTTCAGTCCATAGGCCTACAGCATGTGGCAAACCGATGAGCATCCGACTCTTAGCATAGGAGATACCTGAAAACATATCTAACTTTTCCCCATAGTGCTTTTACCAATGCATAGAATGCATGGAGAAATCATTTCGAATGAAGCGTCCTAACTTTTGTTAGAATGATGACAGGTTAAAATTTTTGGTGGTTTCTTGTTCAGTCTATAGGTCTACAGCATGTGGGAAACCAGTGGGCATCCGACTCTTAGTATAGGAGATACCTGAAAACATATCACACTTTTCCCCATAGTGCTTTTACCATTGCATAAAATGCATGGAGAAATCATTTCAAACGAAGCGTCCAAACTTTTGTTAGAATGATGACAGGTTACATTTTTTGGTGGTTTCTTGTTCAGTCCATAGGCCTACAGCATGTGGCAAACCGGTGAGCATGCGGCTCTATTAGTATAGGAGATACCTGAAAACATGTCACACTTTTCCCCATAGTGCTTTTACCAATGCATAAAATGCATGGAGAAATCATTTCAAATGAAGCGTCCGAACTTTTATTACAATGATGACAGGTTAAAATTTTTGGTCGTTTCTTGTTCAGTCCGTAGGCCTACAGCATGTGGCAAACCGGTCAGCATCTGACTCTTAGTATAGGAGATACCTGAAAACAAATCATACTTTTCCCCATAGTGCTTTTACCAATGCATAAAATGCATGGAGAAATCATTTCAAACGAAGCATCCTAACTTTTGTTAGAATCATGACATGTTAAATTTTTGTTGGTTTCTTGTTCAGTCCATAGGCCTACAGCATGTGGCAAACCTGTGAGCATCCAACTCTATTAGTATAGGAGATACCTGAAAACATATCACACTTTTCCCCATAGTGCTTTTACCAATGCATGGAGAAATAATTTCTAACGAAGCGTCCTAACTTTTGTTAGAATGATGACAGGTTAAAATTTTAGGTGGTTTCTTGTTCAGTCCATAGGCCTACAGCATGTGGCAAACCTGTGAGCATCCAACTCTATTAGTATAGGAGATACCTGAAAACATATCACACTTTTACCCATAGTGCTTTTACCAATGCATAAAATGCATGGAGAAAACATTTCGAACGAAGCGTCCTAACTTTTGTTAGAATGATGACAGGTTAAAATTTTTGGTGGTTTCTTGTTCAGTCCGTAGGCCTACAGCATGTGGCAAACCGGTCAGCATCTGACTCTTAGTATAGGAGATACCTGAAAACAAATCATACTTTTCCCCATAGTGCTTTTACCAATGCATAAAATGCATGGAGAAATCATTTCAAACGAAGCATCCTAACTTTTGTTCGAATGATGACAGGTTAAATTTTTTGTTGGTTTCTTGTTCAGTCCATAGGCCTACAGCATGTGGCAAACCTGTGAGCATCCAACTCTATTAGTATAGGAGATACCTGAAAACATATCACACTTTTTCCCATAGTGCTTTTACCAATGCATGGAGAAATCGTTTCTAACGAAGCGTCCTAACTTTTGTTAGAATGATCACAGGTTAAAATTTTAGGTGGTTTCTTGTTCAGTCCATAGGCCTACAGCATGTGGCAAACCGGTGAGCATCCTACTCTATTAGTATAGGAGATACCTGAAAACATATCACACTTTTCCCCATAGTTCTTATACCATTGCATAAGATGCATGGAGAAATCATTTCAAACGAAGCGTCCTAACTTTTGTTAGAATGATGACAGGTTAAAATTTTTGGTGGTTTCTTGTTCAGTCCATAGGCCTACAGCATGTGGCAAACCGGTGAGTATCCGACTCTTAGTATAGGAGATACCTGAAAACATATCACACTTTTCCCCATAGTGCTTTTACCAATGCATAAAAAGCATGGAGGAAACATTTCGAACGAAGCGTCCTAACTTTTGTTAGAATGATGACAGGTTAAAATTTTTGGTGGTTTCTTGTTCAATCCATAGGCCTACAGCATGTGACAAACCGGTGAGCATCCAACTTAGTATAGGAGATACCTGAAAACATATCACACTTTTCATGTAATGATCTGGTGGCCTTGGAGCAGCATGAGACATACTCTGGAGAAGGTGGTCCCTGTACTGACCGCAAACCCTGAACCTAGCAGCGCAACTAAAAGCAGCCGTGGGGGGTACCTAACTCTCCCTAGACCCCTCGGCACAGCCTAAAATCTAACTACCCCTAAAGACAGAAACAGGAAACCTATCTTGCCTCAGAGAAAATCCCCAAAGGATAGATAGCCCCCCACAAATATTGACTGTGAGAGGAGAGGGAAAAAACATACACAGATATGAAATCAGATTTTAGCATAGGAGGCCATACTAGCTAAAAAGAAAGAATAGAACAGAGTACTATGCGGTCAGTGCAAAAACACTAGAAAATATCCACCACAGAAAATACGGATCACCACATCTGACTAAAGACATGGGGGGTATATCTGCATCTCCAGAGAAATAGCTAGGCTGCAAAAAATCCTTCACAGACCAAGTTGGACAAGACAAAAACATGAAAATGCACAGAACTATAAGGTCCACTGCAGGTGGACAGAAAAAACAAAGCCAGGACTTATCTTTGTAGAAAAACACAGCAAACTGGAGAGACCAGCAGGGAAGTGAATCCTTCAAGAACAATGGACAACTGGCACTGATTAAAGGATCCTGCAAAGCTATATACCCCAGTCCGTTCTGCAATTAGTAGATACACATGTCCACTCCTGCAATCCAGACACAACTGCATTACCCTCTACAACTACCAGAGGGAGCCCAAAAGCTGAATTTACAACATTTTCCCCATACTGCTTTTACCAATGCATAAAATGCATGGAGAAATCATTTCGAACAAAGCGTCCTAACTTTTGTTAGAATGATGACAGGTTAAAATTTTTGGTGGTTTCTTTTTCAGTCCATAGGCCTACAGCATGTGGCAAACCGGTGAGCATCCGACTCTATTAGTATAGGAGATACCTGAAAACATATCACACTTTTCCCCATAGTGCTTTTACCAATGCATAAAATGCATGGAGAAATCATTTCGAACGAAGCGTCCTAACTTTTGTTACAATGATGACAGGTTAAAATTTTTGGTGGTTTCTTGTTCAGTCCATAGGCCTACAGCATGTGGCAAACCGGTGAGCTTCCGACTCTATTAGTATAGGAGATACCTGAAAACATATCACACTTTTCCCCATAGTGCTTTTACCAATGCAAAAAAAGCATGGAGAAATCATTTCGAACCAAGCGTCCTAACTTTTGTCAGTATGATGACAGGTTAAAATGTTTGTTGGTTTCTTGTTCAGTCCATAAGGCCTACAGCATGTGGCAAACCGGTGAGCATCCGACTCTATTAGTATAGGAGATACCTGAAAACATATCACACTTTTCCCCATAGTGCTTTTACCAATGCATAAAATGCAAGAGAAATCAATTCAAACGAAGCGTCCTAACTTTTGTTAGAACGATGACAGGTTAAAATTTTTGGTGGTTTATTGTTCAGTCCATAGGCCTACAGCATGTGGCAAACCAGTGACCATCCGACTCCATTAGTATAGGAGATACCTGAAAACATATCACACTTTTCCCTATAGTGCTTTTACCAATGCATAAAATGCATGGAGAAAACATTTCGAACGATGCGTCCTAACTTTTGTTCGAATGATGACAGGTTAAATTTTTGGTGGTTTCTTGTTCAGTCCATAGGCCTACAGCATGTGGCAAACCAGTGACCATCCGACTCCATTAGTATAGGAGATACCTGAAAACATATCACACTTTTCCCCATAGTGCTTTTACCATTGCATAAAATGCATGGAGAAATCATTTCAAACGAAGCGTCCAAACTTTTGTTAGAATGATGACAGGTTACATTTTTTGGTGGTTTCTTGTTCAGTCCATAGGCCTACAGCATGTGGCAAACCGGTGAGCATGCGGCTCTATTAGTATAGGAGATACCTGAAAACATGTCACACTTTTCCCCATAGTGCTTTTACCAATGCATAAAATGCATGGAGAAATCATTTCAAACGAAGCGTCCGAACTTTTATTAGAATGATGACAGGTTAAAATTTTTGGTGGTTTCTTGTTCAGTCCGTAGGCCTACAGCATGTGGCAAACCGGTCAGCATCTGACTCTTAGTATAGGAGATACCTGAAAACAAATCATACTTTTCCCCATAGTGCTTTTACCAATGCATAAAATGCATGGAGAAATCATTTCAAACGAAGCATCCTAACTTTTGTTAGAATCATGATATGTTAAATTTTTGTTGGTTTCTTGTTCAGTCCATAGGCCTACAGCATGTGGCAAACCTGTGAGCATCCAACTCTATTAGTATAGGAGATACCTGAAAACATATCACACTTTTCCCCATAGTGCTTTTACCAATGCATGGAGAAATCATTTCTAACGAAGCGTCCTAACTTTTGTTAGAATGATGACAGGTTAATATTTTAGATGGTTTCTTGTTCAGTCCATAGGCCTACAGCATGTGGCAAACCTGTGAGCATCCAACTCTATTAGTATAGGAGATACCTGAAAACATATCACACTTTTACCCATAGTGCTTTTACCAATGCATAAAATGCATGGAGAAAACATTTCGAACGAAGCGTCCTAACTTTTGTTAGAATGATGACAGGTTAAAATTTTTGGTGGTTTCTTGTTCAGTCCGTAGGCCTACAGCATGTGGCAAACCGGTCAGCATCTGACTCTTAGTATAGGAGATACCTGAAAACAAATCATACTTTTCCCCATAGTGCTTTTACCAATGCATAAAATGCATGGAGAAATCATTTCAAACGAAGCATCCTAACTTTTGTTCGAATGATGACAGGTTAAATTTTTTGTTGGTTTCTTGTTCAGTCCATAGGCCTACAGCATGTGGCAAACCTGTGAGCATCCAACTCTATTAGTATAGGAGATACCTGAAAACATATCACACTTTTCCCCATAGTTCTTATACCATTGCATAAGATGCATGGAGAAATCATTTCAAATGAAGCGTCCTAACTTTTGTTAGAATGATGACAGGTTAAAATTTTTGGTGGTTTCTTGTTCAGTCCATAGGCCTACAGCATGTGGCAAACCGGTGAGTGTCCGACTCTTAGTATAGGAGATACCTGAAAACATATCACACTTTTCCCCATAGTGCTTTTACCAATGCATAAAAAGCATGGAGGAAACATTTCGAACGAAGCGTCCTAACTTTTGTTAGAATGATGACAGGTTAAAATTTTTGGTGGTTTCTTGTTCAATCCATAGGCCTACAGCATGTGACAAACCGGTGAGCATCCAACTTAGTATAGGAGATACCTGAAAACATATCACACTTTTCCTGTAATGATCTGGTGGCCTTGGAGCAGCATGAGACGTACTCTGGAGAAGGTGGTCCCTGTACTGACCGCAAACCCTGAACCTAGCAGCGCAACTAAAAGCAGCCGTGGGGGGTACCTAACTCTCCCTAGACCCCTCGGCACAGCCTAAGATCTAACTACCCCTAAAGACAGAAACAGGAAACCTATCTTGCCTCAGAGAAAATCCCCAAAGGATAGATAGCCCCCCACAAATATTGACTGTGAGAGGAGAGGGAAAAAACATACACAGATATGAAATCAGATTTTAGCATAGGAGGCCATACTAGCTAAAAAGAAAGAATAGAACAGAGTACTATGCGGTCAGTGCAAAAACACTAGAAAATATCCACCACAGAAAATACGGATCACCACATCTGACTAAAGACATGGGGGGTATATCTGCATCTCCAGAGAAATAGCTAGGCTGCAAAAAATCCTTCACAGACCAAGTTGGACAAGACAAAAACATGAAAATGCACAGAACTATAAGGTCCACTGCAGGTGGACAGAAAAAACAAAGCCAGGACTTATCTTTGTAGAAAAACACAGCAAACTGGAGAGACCAGCAGGGAAGTGAATCCTTCAAGAACAATGGACAACTGGCACTGATTAAAGGATCCTGCAAAGCTATATACCCCAGTCCGTTCTGCAATTAGTAGATACACATGTCCACTCCTGCAATCCAGACACAACTGCATTACCCTCTACAACTACCAGAGGGAGCCCAAAAGCTGAATTCACAACATTTTCCCCATACTGCTTTTACCAATGCATAAAATGCATGGAGAAATCATTTCGAACAAAGCGTCCTAACTTTTGTTAGAATGATGACAGGTTAAAATTTTTGGTGGTTTCTTTTTCAGTCCATAGGCCTACAGCATGTGGCAAACCGGTGAGCATCCGACTCTATTAGTATAGGAGATACCTGAAAACATATCACACTTTTCCCCATAGTGCTTTTACCAATGCATAAAATGCATGGAGAAATCATTTCGAACGAAGCGTCCTAACTTTTGTTACAATGATGACAGGTTAAAATTTTTGGTGGTTTCTTGTTCAGTCCATAGGCCTACAGCATGTGGCAAACCGGTGAGCTTCCGACTCTATTAGTATAGGAGATACCTGAAAACATATCACACTTTTCCCCATAGTGCTTTTACCAATGCAAAAAAAGCATGGAGAAATCATTTCGAACCAAGCGTCCTAACTTTTGTCAGTATGATGACAGGTTAAAATGTTTGTTGGTTTCTTGTTCAGTCCATAAGGCCTACAGCATGTGGCAAACCGGTGAGCATCCGACTCTATTAGTATAGGAGATACCTGAAAACATATCACACTTTTCCCCATAGTGCTTTTACCAATGCATAAAATGCAAGAGAAATCATTTCAAACGAAGCGTCCTAACTTTTGTTAGAACGATGACAGGTTAAAATTTTTGGTGGTTTATTGTTCAGTCCATAGGCCTACAGCATGTGGCAAACCAGTGACCATCCGACTCCATTAGTATAGGAGATACCTGAAAACATATCACACTTTTCCCTATAGTGCTTTTACCAATGCATAAAATGCATGGAGAAAACATTTCGAACGATGCGTCCTAACTTTTGTTCGAATGATGACAGGTTAAATTTTTGGTGGTTTCTTGTTCAGTCCATAGGCCTACAGCATGTGGCAAACCGATGAGCATCCGACTCTTAGCATAGGAGATACCTGAAAACATATCACACTTTTCCCCATAGTGCTTTTACCATTGCATAAAATGCATGGAGAAATCATTTCAAACGAAGCGTCCAAACTTTTGTTAGAATGATGACAGGTTACATTTTTTGGTGGTTTCTTGTTCAGTCCATAGGCCTACAGCATGTGGCAAACCGGTGAGCATGCGGCTCTATTAGTATAGGAGATACCTGAAAACATGTCACACTTTTCCCCATAGTGCTTTTACCAATGCATAAAATGCATGGAGAAATCATTTCAAACGAAGCGTCCGAACTTTTATTAGAATGATGACAGGTTAAAATTTTTCGTGGTTTCTTGTTCAGTCCGTAGGCCTACAGCATGTGGCAAACCGGTCAGCATCTGACTCTTAGTATAGGAGATACCTGAAAACAAATCATACTTTTCCCCATAGTACTTTTACCAATGCATAAAATGCATGGAGAAATCATTTCAAACGAAGCATCCTAACTTTTGTTAGAATCATGACATGTTAAATTTTTGTTGGTTTCTTGTTCAGTCCATAGGCCTACAGCATGTGGCAAACCTGTGAGCATCCAACTCTATTATTATAGGAGATACCTGAAAACATATCACACTTTTCCCCATAGTGCTTTTACCAATGCATGGAGAAAACATTTCGAACGATGCGTCCTAACTTTTGTTCGAATGATGACAGGTTAAATTTTTGGTGGTTTCTTGTTCAGTCCATAGGCCTACAGCATGTGGCAAACCGATGAGCATCCGACTCTTAGCATAGGAGATACGTGAAAACATATCACACTTTTCCCCATAGTGCTTTTACCAATGCATAGAATGCATGGAGAAATCATTTCGAATGAAGCGTCCTAACTTTTGTTAGAATGATGACAGGTTAAAATTTTTGGTGGTTTCTTGTTCAGTCCATAGGTCTACAGCATGTGGGAAACCAGTGGGCATCCGACTCTTAGTATAGGAGATACCTGAAAACATATCACACTTTTCCCCATAGTGCTTTTACCATTGCATAAAATGCATGGAGAAATCATTTCAAACGAAGCGTCCAAACTTTTGTTAGAATGATGACAGGTTACATTTTTTGGTGGTTTCTTGTTCAGTCCATAGGCCTACAGCATGTGGCAAACCGGTGAGCATGCGGCTCTATTAGTATAGGAGATACCTGAAAACATGTCACACTTTTCCCCATAGTGCTTTTACCAATGCATAAAATGCATGGAGAAATCATTTCAAACGAAGCGTCCGAACTTTTATTAGAATGATGACAGGTTAAAATTTTTCGTGGTTTCTTGTTCAGTCCGTAGGCCTACAGCATGTGGCAAACCGGTCAGCATCTGACTCTTAGTATAGGAGATACCTGAAAACAAATCATACTTTTCCCCATAGTACTTTTACCAATGCATAAAATGCATGGAGAAATCATTTCAAACGAAGCATCCTAACTTTTGTTAGAATCATGACATGTTAAATTTTTGTTGGTTTCTTGTTCAGTCCATAGGCCTACAGCATGTGGCAAACCTGTGAGCATCCAACTCTATTATTATAGGAGATACCTGAAAACATATCACACTTTTCCCCATAGTGCTTTTACCAATGCATGGAGAAATCATTTCTAACGAAGCGTCCTAACTTTTGTTAGAATGATGACAGGTTAAAATTTTAGGTGGTTTCTTGTTTAGTCCATAGGCCTACAGCATGTGGCAAACCGGTGAGCATCCGACTCTATTAGTATAGGAGATACCTGAAAACATATCACACTTTTCCCCATAGTGCTTTTACCATTGCATAAGATGCATGGAGAAATCATTTCAAACGAAGCGTCCTAACTTTTGTTAGAATGACAGGTTAAAATTTTTGGTGGTTTCTTGTTCAGTCCATAGGCCTACAGCATGTGGCAAACCGGTGAGCTTCCGACTCTATTAGTATAGGAGATACCTGAAAACATATCACACTTTTCCCCATAGTGCTTTTACCAATGCAATAAAAGCATGGAGAAATCATTTCGAACCAAGCGTCCTAACTTTTGTCAGAATGATGACAGGTTAAAATGTTTGTTGGTTTCTTGTTCAGTCCATAAGGCCTACAGCATGTGGCAAACCGGTGAGCATCCGACTCTATTAGTATAGGCGATACCTGAAAACATATCACACTTTTCCCCATAGTGCATTTACCAATGCATAAAATGCAAGAGAAATCATTTCAAACGAAGCGTCCTAACTTTTGTTAGAACGATGACAGGTTAAAATTTTTGGTGGTTTATTGTTCAGTCCATAGGCCTACAGCATGTGGCAAACCAGTGACCATCCGACTAAATTAGTATAGGAGATACCTGAAAACATATCACACTTTTCCCTATAGAGCTTTTACCAATGCATAAAATGCATGGAGAAAACATTTCGAACAATGCGTCCTAACTTTTGTTCGAATGATGACAGGTTAAATTTTTGGTGGTTTCTTGTTCAGTCCATAGGCCTACAGCATGTGGCAAACCGATGAGCATCCGACTCTTAGCATAGGAGATTCCTGAAAACATATCACACATTTCCCCATAGTGCTTTTACCAATGCATAAAATGCAAGAGAAATCATTTCAAACGAAGCGTCCTAACTTTTGTTAGAATGATGACAGGTTAAAATTTTTGGTGGTTTCTTGTTCAGTCCATAGGTCTACAGCATGTGGGAAACCAGTGGGCATCCGACTCTTAGTATAGGAGATACCTGAAAACATATCACACTTTTTCCCATAGTGCTTTTACCATTGCATAAAATGCATTGAGAAATCATTTCAAACGAAGCGTCCAAACTTTCGTTAGAATGATGACAGGTTACATTTTTTGGTGGTTTCTTGTTCAGTCCATGTGGCAAACCGGTGAGCATGTGGCTCTATTAGTATAGGAGATACCTGAAAACATGTCACACTTTTCCCCATAGTGCTTTTACCAATGCATAAAATGCATGGAGAAATCATTTCAAACGGAGCGTCCGAACTTTTATTAGAATGATGACAGGTTAAAATTTTTGGTGGTTTCTTGTTCAGTCCGTAGGCCTACAGCATGTGGCAAACCGGTCAGCATCTGACTCTTAGTATAGGAGATACCTGAAAACAAATCATACTTTTCCCCATAGTGCTTTTACCAATGCATAAAATGCATGGAGAAATCATTTCAAACGAAGCATTCTAACTTTTGTTAGAATCATGACATGTTAAATTTTTGTTGGTTTCTTGTTCAGTCCATAGGCCTACAGCATGTGGCAAACCTGTGAGCATCCAACTCTATTAGTATAGGAGATACCTGAAAACATATCACACTTTTCCCCATAGTGCTTTTACCAATGCATGGAGAAATCATTTCTAACGAAGCATCCTAACTTTTGTTAGAATGATGACAGGTTAAAATTTTAGGTGGTTTCTTGTTCAGTCCATAGGCCTACAGCATGTGGCAAACCGGTGAGCATCCGACTCTATTAGTATAGGAGATACCTAAAAACATATCACACTTTTCCCCATAGTGCTTTTACCATTGCATAAGATGCATGGAGAAATCATTTCAAACGAAGCGTCCTAACTTTTGTTAGAATGACAGGTTAAAATTTTTGGTGGTTTCTTGTTCAGTCCATAGGCCTACAGCATGTGGCAAACCGGTGAGTATCCGACTCTTAGTATAGGAGATACCTGAAAACATATCACACTTTTCCCCATAGTGCTTTTACCAATGCATAAAATGCATGGAGGAAACATTTCGAACGAAGCGTCCTAACTTTTGTTAGAATGATGACAGGTTAAAATTTTTGGTGGTTTCTTGTTCAGTCCATAGGCCTACAGCATTGACAAACCGGTGAGCATCCGACTTAGTATAGGAGATAACTGAAAACATATCACACTTTTCCTGTAATGATCTGGTGGCCTTGGAGCAGCATGAGACGTACTCTGGAGAAGGTGGTCCCTGTACTGACCGCAAACCCTGAACCTAGCAGCGCAACTAAAAGCAGCCGTGGGGGTACCTAACTCTCCCTAGACCCCTCGGCACAGCGTAAGATCTAACTACCCCTAAAGACAGAAACAGGAAACCTATCTTGCCTCAGAGAAAATCCCCAAAGGATAGATAGCCCCCCACAAATATTGACTGTGAGAGGAGAGGGAAAAAACATACACAGATATGAAATCAGATTTTAGCATAGGAGGCCATACTAGCTAAAAAGAAAGAATAGAACAGAGTACTATGCGGTCAGTACAAAAACACTAGAAAATATCCACCACAGAAAACACGGATCACCACATCTGACTAAAGACATGGGGGGTATATCTGCATCTCCAGAGAAATAGCTAGGCTGCAAAAAATCCTTCACAGACCAAGTTGGACAAGAGAAAAACATGAAAATGCACAGAACTATAAGGTCCACTGCAGGTGGACAGAAAAAACAAAGCCAGGACTTATCTTTGTAGAAAAACACTGCAAACTGGAGAGACCAGCAGGGAAGTGAATCCTTCAAGAACAATGGACAACTGGCACTGATTAAAGGATCCTGCAAAGCTATATACCCCAGTCCGTTCTGCAATTAGTAGATACACATGTCCACTCCTGCAATCCAGACACAACTGCATTACCCTCTACAACTACCAGAGGGAGCGCAAAAGCTGAATTCACAACATTTTCCCCATACTGCTTTTACCAATGCATAAAATGCATGGAGAAATCATTTCGAACAAAGCATCCTAACTTTTGTTAGAATGATGACAGGTTAAAATTTTTGGTGGTTTCTTGTTCAGTCCATAGGCCTACAGCATGTGGCAAACCGGTGAGCATCCGACTCTATTAGTATAGGAGATACCTGAAAACATATCACACTTTTCCCCATAGTGCTTTTACCAATGCATAAAATGCATGGAGAAATCATTTCAAACGAAGCGTCCTAACTTTTGTTAGAATGATGACAGGTTAAAATTTTTGGTGGTTTCTTGTTCAGTCCATAGGCCTACAGCATGTGGCAAACCGGTGAGCATCCGACTCTATTAGTATAGGAGATACCTGAAAACATATCACACTTTTCCCCATAGTGCTTTTACCAATGCAAAAAATGCATGGAGAAATCATTTCGAACCAAGCGTCCTAACTTTTGTCAGAATGATGACAGGTTAAAATGTTTGTTGGTTTCTTGTTCAGTCCGTAAGGCCTATAGCATGTGGCAAACCGGTGAGCATCCGACTCTATTAGTATAGGAGATACCTGAAAACATATCACACTTTTCCCTATAGTGCTTTTACCAATGCATAAAATGCATGGAGAAAACATTTCGAACGAAGCGTCCTAACTTTTGTTCGAATGATGACAGGTTAAATTTTTGGTGGTTTCTTGTTCAGTCCATAGGCCTACAGCATGTGGCAAACCGATGAGCATCCGACTCTTAGCATAGGAGATACCTGAAAACATATCACACTTTTCCCCATAGTGCTTTTACCAATGCATAGAATGCATGGAGAAATCATTTCGAACGAAGCGTCCTAACTTTTGTTAGAATGATGACAGGTTAAAATTTTTGGTGGTTTCTTGTTCAGTCCATAGGCCTACAGCATGTGGGAAACCAGTGGGCTTCCGACTCTTATTATAGGAGATACCTGAAAACATATCACACTTTTCCCCACAGTGCGTTTACCATTGCATAAAATGCATGGAGAAATCATTTCAAACGAAGCGTCCAAACTTTTGTTAGAATGATGACAGGTTACATTTTTTGGTGGTTTCTTGTTCAGTCCATAGGCCTACAGCATGTGGCAAACCGGTGAGCATGCGGCTCTATTAGTATAGGAGATACCTGAAAACATATCACACTTTTCCCCATAGTGCTTTTACCAATGCATAAAATGCATGGAGAAATCATTTCAAACGAAGCGTCCGAACTTTTATTAGAATGATGACAGGTTAAAATTTTTGGTGGTTTCTTGTTCAGTCCATAGGCCTACAGCATGTGACAAACCGGTGAGCATCCGACTTAGTATAAGAGATACCTGAAAACGTATCACACTTTTCCTGTAATGATCTGGTGGCCTTGGAGTAGTATGAGACGTACTCTGGAGAAGGTGGTCCCTGTACTGAACGCAAACCCTAGACCTAGCAGCGCAACTAAAAGCAGCCGTGGGGGGTACCTAACTCTCCCTAGACCCCTCGGCACAGCCTAAGATCTAACTACCCCTAAAGACAGAAACAGGAAACCTATCTTGCCTCAGAGAAAATCCCCAAAGGATAGATAGCCCCCCACAAATATTGACTGTGAGAGGAGAGGGAAAAAACATACACAGATATTAAATCAGATTTTAGCATAGGAGGCCATACTAGCTAAAAAGAAAGAATAGAACAGAGTACTATGCGGTCAGTACAAAAACACTAGAAAATATTCACCACAAAAAATACGGATCACCACATCTAACTAAAGACATGGGGGGTATATCTGCATCTCCAGAGAAATAGCTAGGCTGCAAAAAATCCTTCACAGACCAAGCTGGACAAGACAAAAACATGAAAATGCACAGAACTATAAGGTCCACTGCAGGTGGACAGAAAAAACAAAGCCAGGACTTATCTTTGTAGAAAAACACAGCAAACTGGAGAGACCAGCAGGGAAGTGAATCCTTCAAGAACAATGGACAACTGGCACTGATTAAAGGATCCTGCAAAGCTATATACCCCAGTCCGTTCTGCAATTAGTAGATAAACATGTCCACTCCTGCAATCCAGACACAACTGCATTACACTCTACAACTACCAGAGGGAGCCCAAAAGCTGAATTCACAACATTTTCCCCATACTGCTTTTACCAATGCATAAAATGCAAGAGAAATCATTTCAAACGAAGCGTCCTAACTTTTATTAGAACGATGACAGGTTAAAATTTTTGGTGGTTTATTGTTCAGTCCATAGGCCTACAGCATGTGGCAAACCAGTGACCATCCGACTCCATTAGTATAGGAGATACCTGAAAACATATCACACTTTTCCCTATAGTGCATTTACCAATGCATAGAATGCATGGAGAAAACATTTCGAACGAAGCGTCTAAACTTTTGTTCGAATGATGACAGGTTAAAATTTTTGGTGGTTTCTTGTTCAGTCCATAGGCCTACAGCATGTGGGAAACCAGTGGGCTTCCAACTCTTAGTATAGGAGATACCTGAAAACATATCACACTTTTCCCCATAGTGCTTTTACCATTGCATAAAATGCATGGAGAAATCATTTCAAACGAAGCGTCCTAACTTTTGTTAGAATGATGACAGGTTAAAATTTTTGGTGGTTTCTTGTTCAGTCCATAGGCCTACAGCATGTGGGAAACCAGTGGGCTTCCAACTCTTAGTATAGGAGATACCTGAAAACATATCACACTTTTCCCCATAGTGCTTTTACCATTGCATAAAATGCATGGAGAAATCATTTCAAACGTAGCGTCAAAACTTTTGTTAGAATGATGACAGGTTACATTTTTTGGTGGTTTCTTGTTCAGTCCATAGGCCTACAGCATGTGGCAAACCGGTGAGCATGCGGCTCTATTAGTATAGGAGATACCTGAAAACATATCACACTTTTCCCCATAGTGCTTTTACCAATGCATAAAATGCATGGAGAAATCATTTCAAACGAAGCGTCCGAACTTTTATTAGAATGATGACAGGTTAAAATTTTTGATGGTTTCTTGTTCAGTCCATAGGCCTACAGCATGTGGCAAACCTGTGAGCATCCAACTCTATTAGTATAGGAGATACCTGAAAACATATCACACTTTTACCCATAGTGCTTTTACCAATGCATAAAATGCATGGAGAAAACATTTCAAACGAAGCGTCCTAACTTTTGTTAGAATGATGACAGGTTAAAATTTTTGGTGGGTTCTTGTTCAGTCCATAGGCCCACAGCATGCGGCAAACTTGTGAGCAGCCAACTCTATTAGTATAGGAGATACCTGAAAACATCACACTTTTCCCCATAGTGCTTTTACCAATGCATGGAGAAATCATTTCTAACGAAGCGTCCTAACTTTTGTTAGAATGATGACAGGTTAAAATTTTTGGTGGTTTCTTGTTCAGTACATAGGCCTACAGCATGTGACAAACCGGTGAGCATCCGACTTAGTATAGGAGATACCTGAAAACGTATCACACTTTTCCTGTAATGATCTGGTGGCCTTGGAGCAGCATGAGACGTACTCTGGAGAAGGTGGTCCCTGTACTGACCGCAACCCTGGACCTAGCAGCGCAACTAAAAGCAGCCGTGGGGGGTACCTAACTCTCCCTAGACCCCTCGGCACAGCCTAAGCTCTAACTACCCCTAAAGACAGAAACTGGAAACCTATCTTGCCTCAGAGAAAATCCCCAAAGGATAGATAGCCCCCCACAAATATTGACTGTGAGAGGAGAGGGAAAAAACATACACAGATATTAAATCAGATTTTAGCATAGGAGGCCATACTAGCTAAAAAGAAAGAATAGAACAGAGTACTATGCGGTCAGTACAAAAACACTAGAAAATATCCACCACAAGAAATACGGATCACCACATCTAACTAAAGACATGGGGGGTATATCTGCATCTCCAGAGAAATAGCTAGGCTTTAAAAAATCATTCACAGACCAAGCTGGACAAGACAAAAACATGAAAATGCACAGAACTATAAGGTCCACTGCAGGTGGACAGAAAAAACAAAGCCAGGACTTATCTTTGTGAAAAACACAGCAAACTGGAGAGACCAGCAGGGAAGTGAATCCTTCAAGAACAATGGACAACTGGCACTGATTAAAGGATCCTGCAAAGCTATATACCCCAGTCCGTCCTGCAATTAGTAGAAACACATGTCCACTCCTGCAATCCAGACACAACTGCACTACCCTCTACAACTACCAGAGGGAGCCCAAAAGCTGAATTCACAACATTTTCCCCATACTGCTTTTACCAATGCATAAAATGCGTGGACAAATCATTTCGAACGAAGCGTCCTAACTTTTGTTAGAATGATGACAGGTTAATTTTTTGTTGGTTTCTTGTTCAGTCCGTAGGCCTACAGCATGTGGCAAATCGGTGAGCATCCGACTCTATTAGTATAGGAGAAACCTAAAAACATATCACACTTTTCCCCATAGTGCTTTTACCAATGCATAAAATGCAAGAGAAATCATTTCAAACGAAGCGTCCTAACTTTTGTTAGAACGATGACAGGTTAAAATTTTTGGTGGTTTCTGGTTCAGTCCATAGGTTTACAGCATGTGGAAAACCGGTGACCATCCGACTCTATTAGTATAGGAGATAGCTGAAAACATATCACACTTTTCCCTATAGTGCTTTTATCAATGCATAAAATGCATGGAGAAAACATTTCGAACGAAGCGTCCTAACTTTTGTTCGAATGATGACAGATTAAAATTTTTGGTGGTTTCTTGTTCAGTCCATAGGCCTACAGCATGTGGCAAATCGGTGAGCATCCGACTCTTAGTATAGGGGATACCTGAAAACATATCACACTTTTCCCCATAGTGCTTTTACCAATGCATAGAATGCATGGAGAAATCATTTCGAACGAAGCGTCCTAACTTTTGTTAGAATGATGACAGGTTAAAGTTTTTGGTGGTTTCTTGTTCAGTCCATAAGCCTACAGCAAGTGGGAAACCAGTGGGCATCCGACTCCTAGTATAGGAGATACCTGAAAACATATCACACTTTTCCCCATAGTGCTTTTACCAATGCATAAAATGCATGGAGAAATCATTTCAAACGAAGCGTCCGAACTTTTATTAGAATGATGACAGGTTAAAATTTTTGGTGGTTTCTTGTTCAGTCCATAGGCCTACAGCATGTGGCAAACCGGTGAGCATGCGGCTCTATTAGTATAGGAGATACCTGAAAACATATCACACTTTTCCCCTTAGTGCTTTTACCAATGCATAAAATGCATGGAGAAATCATTTCAAACGAAGCATCCTAACTTTTGTTAGAATGATGACAGGTTAAATTTTTGTTGGTTTCTTGTTCAGTCCATAGGCCTACAGCATGTGGCAAACCTGTGAGCATCCAACTCTATTAGTATAGGAGATACTTGAAAACATATCACACTTTTCCCCATAGTGCTTTTACCAATGCATGGAGAAATCATTTCTAACGAAGCGTCCTAACTTTTGTTAGAATGATGACAGGTTAAATTTTTTGGTGGTTTCTTGT
This sequence comes from Ranitomeya imitator, assembly GCF_032444005.1. Taxonomy (NCBI): domain Eukaryota; kingdom Metazoa; phylum Chordata; class Amphibia; order Anura; family Dendrobatidae; genus Ranitomeya; species Ranitomeya imitator. The sequence goes on from NC_091282.1 coordinate 584,245,079, forward strand.
TCAGTCCATAGGCCTACAGCATGTGGCAAACCGGTGAGCATCCGACGCTATTAGTATAGGAGATACCTGAAAACATATCACACTTTTCCCCATAGTGCTTTTACCATTGCATAAGATGCATGGAGAAATCATTTCAAACGAAGCGTCCTAACTTTTGTTAGAATGACAGGTTAAAATTTTTGGTGGTTTCTTGTTCATTCCATAGGCCTACAGCATGTGGCAAACCGGTGAGTATCCGACTCTTAGTATAGGAAATACCTGAAAACATATCACACTTTTCCCCATAGTGCTTTTACCAATGCATAAAATGCATGGAGTAAACATTTCGAACGAAGCGTCCTAACTTTTGTTAGAATGATGACAGGTTAAAATTTTTGGTGGTTTCTTGTTCAGTCCATAGGCCTACAGCATGTGACAAACCGGTGAGCATCCGACTTAGTATAGGAGATACCTGAAAACATATCACACTTTTCCTGTAATGATCTGGTGGCCTTGGAGCAGCATGAGACGTACTCTGGAGAAGGTGGTCCCTGTACTGACCGCAAACCCTGAACCTAGCAGCGCAACTAAAAGCAGCCGTGGGGGGTACCTAACTCTTCCTAGACCCCTCGGCACAGCCTAAGATTTAACTACCCCTAAAGACAGAAACAGGAAACCTATCTTGTCTCAGAGAAAATCCCCAAAGGATAGATAGCCCCCCACAAATATTGACTGTGAGAGAAGAGGGAAAAAACATACACAGATATGAAATCAGATTTTAGCATAGGAGGCCATACTAGCTAAAAAGAAAGAATAGAACAGAGTACTATGCGGTCAGTACAAAAACACTAGAAAATATCCACCACAGAAAATACGGATCACCACATCTGACTAAAGACATGGGGGGTATATCTGCATCTCCAGAGAAATAGCTAGGCTGCAAAAAATCCTTCACAGACCAAGTTGGACAAGACAAAAATATGAAAATGCACAGAACTATAAGGTCCACTGCAGGTGGACAGAAAAAACAAAGCCAGGACTTATGTTTGTAGAAAAACACAGCAAACTGGAGAGACCAGCAGGGAAGTGAATCCTTCAAGAACAATGGACAACTGGCACTGATTAAAGGATCCTGCAAAGGTATATACCCCAGTCCGTTCTGCAATTAGTAGATACACATGTCCACTCCTGCAATCCAGAAACAACTGCATTACCCTCTACAACTACCAGAGGGAGCCCAAAAGCTGAATTCACAACATTTTCCCCATACTGCTTTTACCAATGCATAAAATGCATGGAGAAATCATTTTGAACGAAGCGTCCTAACTTTTGTTAGAATGATGACAGGTTAAAATTTTTGGTGGTTTCTTGTTCAGTCCATAGGCCTACAGCATGTGTCAAACCGGTGAGCATCCGACTCTATTAGTATAGGAGATACCTGAAAACATATCACACTTTTCCCCATAGTGCTTTTACCAATGCATAAAATGCATGGAGAAATCATTTCGAATGAAGCGTCCTAACTTTTGTTAGAATGATGACAGGTTAAAATTTTTGGTGGTTTCTTGTTCAGTCCATAGGCCTACAGCATGTGGCAAACCGGTGAGCATCCGACTCTATTAGTAAAGAAGAGATACCTAAAAACATATCACACTTTTCCCCATAGTGCTTATACCAATGCAAAAAATGCATGGAGAAATCATTTCGAACCAAGCGTCCTAACTTTTGTCAGAATGATGACAGGTTAAAATGTTTGTTGGTTTCTTGTTCAGTCCGTAAGGCCTACAGCATGTGGCAAACCGGTGAGCATCAGACTCTATTAGTATAGGAGATATCTGAAAACATATCACACTTTTCCCCATAGTGCTTTTACCAATGCATAAAATGCAAGAGAAATCATTTCAAACGAAGCGTCCTAACTTTTGTTAGAACGATGAGAGGTTAAAATTTTTGGTGGTTTCTTGTTCAGTCCATAGGCCTACAGCATGTGGCAAACCGGTGACCATCTGACTCAATTAGTATAGGAGATACCTGAAAACATATAACACTTTTCCCTATAGTGCTTTTACCAATGCATAACATGCATGGAGAAAACATTTCGAACGAAGCGTCCTAACTTTTGTTCGAATGATGACAGGTTAAAATTTTTGGTGGTTTCTTGTTCAGTCCATAGGCCTACAGAAAGTGGGAAACCAGTGGGCATCCGACTCTTAGTATAGGATATACCTGAAAACATATCACACTTTTCCCCATAGTGCTTTTACCATTGCATAAAAGGCATGGAGAAATCATTTCAAATGAAGCGTCCTAACTTTTGTTAGAATGATGACAGGTTAAATTTTTTGGTGGTTTCTTGTTCAGTCCATAGGCCTACAGCATGTGGCAAACCGGTGAGCATGCGGCTCTATAAGTATAGGAGATACCTGAAAACATATCACACTTTTCCCCATAGTGCTTTTACCAATGCATAAAATGCAAGAGAAATCATTTCAAATGAAGCGTCCTAACTTTTGTTAGAACGATGACAGGTTAAAATTTTTGGTGGTTTCTTGTTCAGTTCATAGGCCTACAGCATGTGGCAAACCGGTGACCATCCGACTCTATTAGTATAGGAGATACCTGAAAACATATCACACTTTTCCCTATAGTGCTTTTACCAATGCATAAAATGCATGGAGAAAACATTTCGAACGAAGCGTCCTAACTTTTGTTCGAATGATGACAGGTTAAAATTTTTGGTGGTTTCTTGTTCAGTCCATATGCCTACAGCATGTGGGAAACCAGTGGGCATCCGACTTTTAGTATAGGAGATACCTGAAAACATATCACACTTTTCCCCATAGTGCTTTTACCAATGCATAGAATGCATGGAGAAATCATTTCGAACGAAGCGTCCTAACTTTTGTTAGAATGATGACAGGTTAAAATTTTTGGTGGTTTCTTGTTCAGTCCATAGGCCTACAGCATGTGGGAAACCAGTGGGCATCCGACTCTTAGTATAGGAGATACCTGAAAACATATCACACTTTTCCCTATAGTGCTTTTACCATTGCATAAAATGCATGGAGAAATCATTTCAAACGAAGCATCCAAACTTTTGTTAGAATGGTGACAGGTTAAATTTTTTGGTGGTTTCTTGTTCAGTCCATAGGCCTACAGCATGTGGCAAACCGGTGAGCATGCGGCTCTATTAGTATAGGAGATATCTGAAAACATATCACACTTTTCCCCAAAATGCTTTTACCAATGCATAAAATGCATGGAGAAATCATTTCAAACGAAGCGTCCGAACTTTTATTAGAATGATGACAGGTTAAAATTTTTGGTGGTTTCTTGTTCAGTCCATAGTCCTACAGCATGTGGCAAACCGATGAGCATCCGACTCTTAGTATAGGACATACCTGAAAACATATCACACTTTTCCCCATAGTGCTTTTACCAATGCATAGAATGCATGGAGAAATCATTTCGAACGAAGCGTCCTAACTTTTGTTAGAATGATGACAGGTTAAAATTTTTGGTGGTTTCTTGTTCAGTCCATAGGCCTACAGCATGTGGGAAACCAGTGGGCATTCGACTCTTAGTATAGGAGATACCTGAAAACATATCACACTTTTCCCTATAGTGCTTTTACCATTGCATAAAATGCATGGAGAAATCATTTCAAACGAAGCATCCAAACTTTTGTTAGAATGATGACAGGTTAAATTTTTTGGTGGTTTCTTGTTCAGTCCATAGGCCTACAGCATGTGGCAAACCGGTGAGCATGCGGCTCTATTAGTATAGGAGATACCTGAAAACATATCACACTTTTCACCAAAATGCTTTTACCAATGCATAAAATGCATGGAGAAATCATTTCAAACGAAGCGTCCGAACTTTTATTAGAATGATGACAGGTTAAAATTTTTGGTGGTTTCTTGTTCAGTCCATAGGCCTACAGCATGTGGCAAACCTGTGAGCAGCCAACTCTATTAGTATAGGAGATACCTGAAAACATATCACACTTTTCCCCATAGTGCTTTTACCAATGCATTAAATGCATGGAGAAATCATTTCAAACGAACCGTCCGAACTTTTATTAGAATGATAACAGGTTAAAATTTTTGGTGGTTTCTTGTTCAGTCCATAGGCCTACAGCATGTGGCAAACCTGTGAGCATCCAACTCTATTAGTATAGGAGATACCTGAAAACATATCACACTTTTCCCCATAGTGCTTTTACCAATGCATTAAATGCATGGAGAAATCATTTCAAACGAACCGTCCGAACTTTTATTAGAATGATAACAGGTTAAAATTTTTGGTGGTTTCTTGTTCAGTCCGTAGGCCTACAGCATGTGGCAAACCGGTCAGCATCTGACTCTTAGTATAGGAGATACCTGAAAACATATCATACTTTTTCCCATAGTGCTTTTACCAATGCATAAAATGCATGGAGAAATCATTTCAAACGAAGCGTCCTAACTTTTGTTAGAATGATGACAGGTTAAATTTTTTGTTGGTTTCTTGTACAGTCCATAGGCCTACAGCATGTGGCATTTCAAAAAACCTGATCTGCACATCCAAACATAGACTGAGTGTGAACAGGTGCTGAACCCAGAGTCGCCAACTCGTATATAGTCAAATAAACAGGGCAGCACACTGCAGCGCCAAAACATGCAACCTTGAAAACACGAAATTTAAACTGCATTACTGCACTAGAAATATGAAAAATGAGAGCTTTTAGCGTATAAAAATGGCCAATTTTATGTGTACCTCGTAGCCACTTTACGGCATCTCTCTTATACGAGGTCCTACTCTAAACCTACCTCGCTGAGAATAAACGTCTCCATCCGAATGGGTACATGTGAAACCTCTCCTTGGACTCAAATTCTCTCTCACTGTGGAGGGGTATTGGACCTACTATAATTAAAACACCTGAAGCTAGGAGGCAGGGAGTGCATGATCAGAAGGCTAGAGAATACATTTCAAAAAACCTGATCTGCACATCCAAACATAGACTGAGTGTGAACAGGTGCTGAACCCAGAGTCGCCAACTCGTATATAGTCAAATAAACAGGGCAGCACACTGCAGCGCCAAAACATGCAAACTTGAAAACACGAAATTTAAACTGCATTACTGCACTAGAAATATGAAAAATGAGAGCTTTTAGCGCATAAAAATGGCCAATTTTATGTGTACCTCGTAGCCACTTTACGGCATCTCTCTTATACGAGGTCCTACTCTAAACCTACCTCGCTGAGAATAAACGTCTCCATCTGAATGGGTACATGTGAAACCTCTCCTTGGACTCAAATTCTCTCTCACTGTGGAGGGGTATTGGACCTACTATAATTAAAACACCTGAAGCTAGGAGGCAGGGAGTGCACGATCAGAAGGCTAGAGAATACATTTCAAAAAACCTGATCTGCACATCCAAACATAGACTGAGTGTGAACAGGTGCTGAACCCAGAGTCGCCAACTCGTATATAGTCAAATAAACAGGGCAGCACACTGCAGCGCCAAAACATGCAAACTTGAAAACACGAAATTTAAACTGCATTACTGCACTAGAAATATGAAAAATGAGAGCTTTTAGCGCATAAAAATGGCCAATTTTATGTGTACCTCGTAGCCACTTTACGGCATCTCTCTTATACGAGGTCCTACTCTAAACCTACCTTGCTGAGAATAAACGTCTCCATCTGAATGGGTACATGTGAAACCTCTCCTTGGACTCAAATTCTCTCTCACTGTGGAGGGGTATTGGACCTACTATAATTAAAACACCTGAAGCTAGGAGGCAGGGAGTGCACGATCAGAAGGCTAGAGAATACATTTCAAAAAACCTGATCTGCACATCCAAACATAGACTGAGTGTGAACAGGTGCTGAACCCAGAGTCGCCAACTCGTATATAGTCAAATAAACAGGGCAGCACACTGCAGCGCCAAAACATGCAACCTTGAAAACACGAAATTTAAACTGCATTACTGCACTAGAAATATGAAAAATGAGAGCTTTTAGCGTATAAAAATGGCCAATTTTATGTGTACCTCGTAGCCACTTTACGGCATCTCTCTTATACGAGGTCCTACTCTAAACCTACCTCGCTGAGAATAAACGTCTCCATCCGAATGGGTACATGTGAAACCTCTCCTTGGACTCAAATTCTCTCTCACTGTGGAGGGGTATTGGACCTACTATAATTAAAACACCTGAAGCTAGGAGGCAGGGAGTGCATGATCAGAAGGCTAGAGAATACATTTCAAAAAACCTGATCTGCACATCCAAACATAGACTGAGTGTGAACAGGTGCTGAACCCAGAGTCGCCAACTCGTATATAGTCAAATAAACAGGGCAGCACACTGCAGCGCCAAAACATGCAAACTTGAAAACACGAAATTTAAACTGCATTACTGCACTAGAAATATGAAAAATGAGAGCTTTTAGCGCATAAAAATGGCCAATTTTATGTGTACCTCGTAGCCACTTTACGGCATCTCTCTTATACGAGGTCCTACTCTAAACCTACCTCGCTGAGAATAAACGTCTCCATCTGAATGGGTACATGTGAAACCTCTCCTTGGACTCAAATTCTCTCTCACTGTGGAGGGGTATTGGACCTACTATAATTAAAACACCTGAAGCTAGGAGGCAGGGAGTGCACGATCAGAAGGCTAGAGAATACATTTCAAAAAACCTGATCTGCACATCCAAACATAGACTGAGTGTGAACAGGTGCTGAACCCAGAGTCGCCAACTCGTATATAGTCAAATAAACAGGGCAGCACACTGCAGCGCCAAAACATGCAAACTTGAAAACACGAAATTTAAACTGCATTACTGCACTAGAAATATGAAAAATGAGAGCTTTTAGCGCATAAAAATGGCCAATTTTATGTGTACCTCGTAGCCACTTTACGGCATCTCTCTTATACGAGGTCCTACTCTAAACCTACCTTGCTGAGAATAAACGTCTCCATCTGAATGGGTACATGTGAAACCTCTCCTTGGACTCAAATTCTCTCTCACTGTGGAGGGGTATTGGACCTACTATAATTAAAACACCTGAAGCTAGGAGGCAGGGAGTGCACGATCAGAAGGCTAGAGAATACATTTCAAAAAACCTGATCTGCACATCCAAACATAGACTGAGTGTGAACAGGTGCTGAACCCAGAGTCGCCAACTCGTATATAGTCAAATAAACAGGGCAGCACACTGCAGCGCCAAAACATGCAAACTTGAAAACACGAAATTTAAACTGCATTACTGCACTAGAAATATGAAAAATGAGAGCTTTTAGCGCATAAAAATGGCCAATTTTATGTGTACCTCGTAGCCACTTTACGGCATCTCTCTTATACGAGGTCCTACTCTAAACCTACCTCGCTGAGAATAAACGTCTCCATCTGAATGGGTACATGTGAAACCTCTCCTTGGACTCAAATTCTCTCTCACTGTGGAGGGGTATTGGACCTACTATAATTAAAACACCTGAAGCTAGGAGGCAGGGAGTGCACGATCAGAAGGCTAGAGAATACATTTCAAAAAACCTGATCTGCACATCCAAACATAGACTGAGTGTGAACAGGTGCTGAACCCAGAGTCGCCAACTCGTATATAGTCAAATAAACAGGGCAGCACACTGCAGCGCCAAAACATGCAAACTTGAAAAGACGAAATTTAAACTGCATTACTGCACTAGAAATATGAAAAATGAGAGCTTTTAGCGCATAAAAATGGCCAATTTTATGTGTACCTCGTAGCCACTTTACGGCATCTCTCTTATACGAGGTCCTACTCTAAACCTACCTCGCTGAGAATAAACGTCTCCATCTGAATGGGTACATGTGAAACCTCTCCTTGGACTCAAATTCTCTCTCACTGTGGAGGGGTATTGGACCTACTATAATTAAAACACCTGAAGCTAGGAGGCAGGGAGTGCACGATCAGAAGGCTAGAGAATACATTTCAAAAAACCTGATCTGCACATCCAAACATAGACTGAGTGTGAACAGGTGCTGAACCCAGAGTCGCCAACTCGTATATAGTCAAATAAACAGGGCAGCACACTGCAGCGCCAAAACATGCAAACTTGAAAACACGAAATTTAAACTGCATTACTGCACTAGAAATATGAAAAATGAGAGCTTTTAGCGCATAAAAATGGCCAATTTTATGTGTACCTCGTAGCCACTTTACGGCATCTCTCTTATACGAGGTCCTACTCTAAACCTACCTCGCTGAGAATAAACGTCTCCATTTGAATGGGTACATGTGAAACATATCACACTTTTCCCCATAGTGCTTTTACCAATGCATAAAATGCATGGAGAAATCATTTCAAACGAAGCGTCCGAACTTTTATTAGAATGATGACAGGTTAAAATTTTTGGTGGTTTCTTGTTCAGTCCGTAGGCCTACAGCATGTGGCAAACCGGTCAGCATCTGACTCTTAGTATAGGAGATACCTGAAAACAAATCATACTTTTCCCCATAGTGCTTTTACCAATGCATAAAATGCATGGAGAAATCATTTCAAACGAAGCATTCTAACTTTTGTTAGAATCATGACATGTTAAATTTTTGTTGGTTTCTTGTTCAGTCCATAGGCCTACAGCATGTGGCAAACCTGTGAGCATCCAACTCTATTAGTATAGGAGATACCTGAAAACATATCACACTTTTCCCCATAGTGCTTTTACCAATGCATGGAGAAATCATTTCTAACGAAGCATCCTAACTTTTGTTAGAATGATGACAGGTTAAAATTTTAGGTGGTTTCTTGTTCAGTCCATAGGCCTACAGCATGTGGCAAACCGGTGAGCATCCGACTCTATTAGTGTAGGAGATACCTAAAAACATATCACACTTTTCCCCATAGTGCTTTTACCATTGCATAAGATGCATGGAGAAATCATTTCAAACGAAGCGTCCTAACTTTTGTTAGAATGACAGGTTAAAATTTTTGGTGGTTTCTTGTTCAGTCCATAGGCCTACAGCATGTGGCAAACCGGTGAGTATCCGACTCTTAGTATAGGAGATACCTGAAAACATATCACACTTTTCCCCATAGTGGTTTTACCAATGCATAAAATGCATGGAGGAAACATTTCGAACGAAGCGTCCTAACTTTTGTTAGAATGATGACAGGTTAAAATTTTTGGTGGTTTCTTGTTCAGTCCATAGGCCTACAGCATTGACAAACCGGTGAGCATCCGACTTAGTATAGGAGATACCTGAAAACATATCACACTTTTCCTGTAATGATCTGGTGGCCTTGGAGCAGCATGAGACGTACTCTGGAGAAGGTGGTCCCTGTACTGACCGCAAACCCTGAACCTAGCAGCGCAACTAAAAGCAGCGTGGGGGTACCTAACTCTCCCTAGACCACTCGGCACAGCGTAAGATCTAACTACCCCTAAAGACAGAAACAGGAAACCTATCTTGCCTCATAGAAAATCCCCAAAGGATAGATAGCCCCCCACAAATATTGACTGTGAGAGGAGAGGGAAAAAACATACACAGATATGAAATCAGATTTTAGCATAGGAGGCCATACTAGCTAAAAAGAAAGAATAGAACAGAGTACTATGCGGTCAGTACAAAAACACTAGAAAATATCCACCACAGAAAACACGGATCACCACATCTGACTAAAGACATGGGGGGTATATCTGCATCTCCAGAGAAATAGCTAGGCTGCAAAAAATCCTTCACAGACCAAGTTGGACAAGAGAAAAACATGAAAATGCACAGAACTATAAGGTCCACTGCAGGTGGACAGAAAAAACAAAGCCAGGACTTATCTTTGTAGAAAAACACTGCAAACTGGAGAGACCAGCAGGGAAGTGAATCCTTCAAGAACAATGGACAACTGGCACTGATTAAAGGATCCTGCAAAGCTATATACCCCAGTCCGTTCTGCAATTAGTAGATACACATGTCCACTCCTGCAATCCAGACACAACTGCATTACCCTCTACAACTACCAGAGGGAGCGCAAAAGCTGAATTCACAACATTTTCCCCATACTGCTTTTACCAATGCATAAAATGCATGGAGAAATCATTTCGAACAAAGCATCCTAACTTTTGTTAGAATGATGACAGGTTAAAATTTTTGGTGGTTTCTTGTTCAGTCCATAGGCCTACAGCATGTGGCAAACCGGTGAGCATCCGACTCTATTAGTATAGGAGATACCTGAAAACATATCACACTTTTCCCCATAGTGCTTTTACCAATGCATAAAATGCATGGAGAAATCATTTCAAACGAAGCGTCCTAACTTTTGTTAGAATGATGACAGGTTAAAATTTTTGGTGGTTTCTTGTTCAGTCCATAGGCCTACAGCATGTGGCAAACCGGTCAGCATCCGACTCTATTAGTATAGGAGATACCTGAAAACATATCACACTTTTCCCCATAGTGCTTTTACCAATGCAAAAAATGCATGGAGAAATCATTTCGAACCAAGCGTCCTAACTTTTGTCAGAATGATGACAGGTTAAAATGTTTGTTGGTTTCTTGTTCAGTCCGTAAGGCCTATAGCATGTGGCAAACCGGTGAGCATCCGACTCTATTAGTATAGGAGATACCTGAAAACATATCACACTTTTCCCTATAGTGCTTTTACCAATGCATAAAATGCATGGAGAAAACATTTCGAACGAAGCGTCCTAACTTTTGTTCGAATGATGACAGGTTAAATTTTTGGTGGTTTCTTGTTCAGTCCATAGGCCTACAGCATGTGGCAAACCGGTGAGCATGCGGCTCTATTAGTATAGGAGATACCTGAAAACATATCACACTTTTCCCCATAGTGCTTTTACCAATGCATAAAATGCATGGAGAAATCATTTCAAACGAAGCGTCCGAACTTTTATTAGAATGATGACAGGTTAAAATTTTTGGTGGTTTCTTGTTCAGTCCATAGGCCTACAGCATGTGGCAAACCTGTGAGCATCCAACTCTATTAGTATAGGAGATACCTGAAAACATATCACACTTTTACCCATAGTGCTTTTACCAATGCATAAAATGCATGGAGAAAACATTTCAAACGAAGCGTCCTAACTTTTGTTAGAATGATGACAGGTTAAATTTTTTGGTGGTTTCTTGTTCAGTCCATAGGCCTACAGCATGTGACAAACCGGTGAGCATCCGACTTAGTATAAGAGATACCTGAAAACGTATCACACTTTTCCTGTAATGATCTGGTGGCCTTGGAGTAGTATGAGACGTACTCTGGAGAAGGTGGTCCCTGTACTGAACGCAAACCCTGGACCTAGCAGCGCAACTAAAAGCAGCCGTGGGGGGTACCTAACTCTCCCTAGACCCCTCGGCACAGCCTAAGATCTAACTACCCCTAAAGACAGAAACAGGAAACCTATCTTGCCTCAGAGAAAATCCCCAAAGGATAGATAGCCCCCCACAAATATTGACTGTGAGAGGAGAGGGAAAAAACATACACAGATATTAAATCAGATTTTAGCATAGGAGGCCATACTAGCTAAAAAGAAAGAATAGAACAGAGTACTATGCGGTCAGTACAAAAACACTAGAAAATATTCACCACAAAAAATACGGATCACCACATCTAACTAAAGACATGGGGGGTATATCTGCATCTCCAGAGAAATAGCTAGGCTGCAAAAAATCCTTCACAGACCAAGCTGGACAAGACAAAAACATGAAAATGCACAGAACTATAAGGTCCACTGCAGGTGGACAGAAAAAACAAAGCCAGGACTTATCTTTGTAGAAAAACACAGCAAACTGGAGAGACCAGCAGGGAAGTGAATCCTTCAAGAACAATGGACAACTGGCACTGATTAAAGGATCCTGCAAAGCTATATACCCCAGTCCGTTCTGCAATTAGTAGATAAACATGTCCACTCCTGCAATCCAGACACAACTGCATTACACTCTACAACTACCAGAGGGAGCCCAAAAGCTGAATTCACAACATTTTCCCCATACTGCTTTTACCAATGCATAAAATGCAAGAGAATTCATTTCAAACGAAGCATCCTAACTTTTATTAGAACGATGACAGGTTAAAATTTTTGGTGGTTTATTGTTCAGTCCATAGGCCTACAGCATGTGGCAAACCAGTGACCATCCGACTCCATTAGTATAGGAGATACCTGAAAACATATCACACTTTTCCCTATAGTGCTTTTACCAATGCATAGAATGCATGGAGAAAACATTTCGAACGAAGCGTCTAAACTTTTGTTCGAATGATGACAGGTTAAATTTTTGGTGGTTTCTTGTTCAGTCCATAGGCCTACAGCATGTGGCAAACCGATGAGCATCCGACTCTTAGCATAGGAGATACCTGAAAACATATCACACTTTTCCCCATAGTGCTTTTACCAATGCATAGAATGCATGGAGAAATCATTTCGAACGAAGCGTCCTAACTTTTGTTAGAATGATGACAGGTTAAAATTTTTGGTGGTTTCTTGTTCAGTCCATAGGCCTACAGCATGTGGGAAACCAGTGGGCTTCCAACTCTTAGTATAGGAGATACCTGAAAACATATCACACTTTTCCCCATAGTGCTTTTACCATTGCATAAAATGCATGGAGAAATCATTTCAAACGTAGCGTCAAAACTTTTGTTAGAATGATGACAGGTTACATTTTTTGGTGGTTTCTTGTTCAGTCCATAGGCCTACAGCATGTGGCAAACCGGTGAGCATGCGGCTCTATTAGTATAGGAGATACCGGAAAACATATCACACTTTTCCCCATAGTGCTTTTACCAATGCATAAAATGCATGGAGAAATCATTTCAAACGAAGCGTCCGAACTTTTATTAGAATGATGACAGGTTAAAATTTTTGATGGTTTCTTGTTCAGTCCATAGGCCTACAGCATGTGGCAAACCTGTGAGCATCCAACTCTATTAGTATAGGAGATACCTGAAAACATATCACACTTTTACCCATAGTGCTTTTACCAATGCATAAAATGCATGGAGAAAACATTTCAAACGAAGCGTCCTAACTTTTGTTAGAATGATGACAGGTTAAAATTTTTGGTGGGTTCTTGTTCAGTCCATAGGCCCACAGCATGCGGCAAACTTGTGAGCAGCCAACTCTATTAGTATAGGACATACCTGAAAACATCACACTTTTCCCCATAGTGCTTTTACCAATGCATGGAGAAATCATTTCTAACGAAGCGTCCTAACTTTTGTTAGAATGATGACAGGTTAAAATTTTTGGTGGTTTCTTGTTCAGTACATAGGCCTACAGCATGTGACAAACCGGTGAGCATCCGACTTAGTATAGGAGATACCTGAAAACGTATCACACTTTTCCTGTAATGATCTGGTGGCCTTGGAGCAGCATGAGACGTCCTCTGGAGAAGGTGGTCCCTGTACTGACCGCAACCCTGGACCTAGCAGCGCAACTAAAAGCAGCCGTGGGGGGTACCTAACTCTCCCTAGACCCCTCGGCACAGCCTAAGCTCTAACTACCCCTAAAGACAGAAACTGGAAACCTATCTTGCCTCAGAGAAAATCCCCAAAGGATAGATAGCCCCCCACAAATATTGACTGTGAGAGGAGAGGGAAAAAACATACACAGATATTAAATCAGATTTTAGCATAGGAGGCCATACTAGCTAAAAAGAAAGAATAGAACAGAGTACTATGCGGTCAGTACAAAAACACTAGAAAATATCCACCACAAGAAATACGGATCACCACATCTAACTAAAGACATGGGGGGTATATCTGCATCTCCAGAGAAATAGCTAGGCTTTAAAAAATCATTCACAGACCAAGCTGGACAAGACAAAAACATGAAAATGCACAGAACTATAAGGTCCACTGCAGGTGGACAGAAAAAACAAAGCCAGGACTTATCTTTGTGAAAAACACAGCAAACTGGAGAGACCAGCAGGGAAGTGAATCCTTCAAGAACAATGGACAACTGGCACTGATTAAAGGATCCTGCAAAGCTATATACCCCAGTCCGTCCTGCAATTAGTAGAAACACATGTCCACTCCTGCAATCCAGACACAACTGCATTACCCTCTACAACTACCAGAGGGAGCCCAAAAGCTGAATTCACAACATTTTCCCCATACTGCTTTTACCAATGCATAAAATGCATGGAGAAATCATTTCGAACAAAGCGTCCCAACTTTTGTTAGAATGATGACAGGTTAATTTTTTGTTGGTTTCTTGTTCAGTCCGTAGGCCTACAGCATGTGGCAAATCGGTGAGCATCCGACTCTATTAGTATAGGAGAAACCTAAAAACATATCACACTTTTCCCCATAGTGCTTTTACCAATGCATAAAATGCAAGAGAAATCATTTCAAACGAAGCGTCCTAACTTTTGTTAGAACGATGACAGGTTAAAATTTTTGGTGGTTTCTGGTTCAGTCCATAGGTTTACAGCATGTGGAAAACCGGTGACCATCCGACTCTATTAGTATAGGAGATAGCTGAAAACATATCACACTTTTCCCTATAGTGCTTTTATCAATGCATAAAATGCATGGAGAAAACATTTCGAACGAAGCGTCCTAACTTTTGTTCGAATGATGACAGATTAAAATTTTTGGTGGTTTCTTGTTCAGTCCATAGGCCTACAGCATGTGGCAAATCGGTGAGCATCCGACTCTTAGTATAGGGGATACCTGAAAACATATCACACTTTTCCCCATAGTGCTTTTACCAATGCATAGAATGCATTTAGAAATCATTTCGAACGAAGCGTCCTGACTTTTGTTAGAATGATGACAGGTTAAAGTTTTTGGTGGTTTCTTGTTCAGTCCATAAGCCTACAGCAAGTGGGAAACCAGTGGGCATCCGACTCCTAGTATAGGAGATACCTGAAAACATATCACACTTTTCCCCATAGTGCTTTTACCAATGCATAAAATGCATGGAGAAATCATTTCAAACGAAGCGTCCGAACTTTTATTAGAATGATGACAGGTTAAAATTTTTGGTGGTTTCTTGTTCAGTCCATAGGCCTACAGCATGTGGCAAACCGGTGAGCATGCGGCTCTATTAGTATAGGAGATACCTGAAAACATATCACACTTTTCCCCTTAGTGCTTTTACCAATGCATAAAATGCATGGAGAAATCATTTCAAACGAAGCATCCTAACTTTTGTTAGAATGATGACAGGTTAAATTTTTTGTTGGTTTCTTGTTCAGTCCATAGGCCTACAGCATGTGGCAAACCTGTGAACATCCAACTCTATTAGTATAGGAGATACTTGAAAACATATCACACTTTTCCCCATAGTGCTTTTACCAATGCATGGAGAAATCATTTCTAACGAAGCGTCCTAACTTTTGTTAGAATGATGACAGGTTAAATTTTTTGGTGGTTTCTTGTTCAGTCCATAGGCCTACAGCATGTGGCAAACCGGTGAGCATCCGACGCTATTAGTATAGGAGATACCTGAAAACATATCACACTTTTCCCCATAGTGCTTTTACCATTGCATAAGATGCATGGAGAAATCATTTCAAACGAAGCGTCCTAACTTTTGTTAGAATGACAGGTTAAAATTTTTGGTGGTTTCTTGTTCATTCCATAGGCCTACAGCATGTGGCAAACCGGTGAGTATCCGACTCTTAGTATAGGAAATACCTGAAAACATATCACACTTTTCCCCATAGTGCTTTTACCAATGCATAAAATGCATGGAGTAAACATTTCGAACGAAGCGTCCTAACTTTTGTTAGAATGATGACAGGTTAAAATTTTTGGTGGTTTCTTGTTCAGTCCATAGGCCTACAGCATGTGACAAACCGGTGAGCATCCGACTTAGTATAGGAGATACCTGAAAACATATCACACTTTTCCTGTAATGATCTGGTGGCCTTGGAGCAGCATGAGACGTACTCTGGAGAAGGTGGTCCCTGTACTGACCGCAAACCCTGAACCTAGCAGCGCAACTAAAAGCAGCCGTGGGGGGTACCTAACTCTTCCTAGACCCCTCGGCACAGCCTAAGATTTAACTACCCCTAAAGACAGAAACAGGAAACCTATCTTGTCTCAGAGAAAATCCCCAAAGGATAGATAGCCCCCCACAAATATTGACTGTGAGAGAAGAGGGAAAAAACATACACAGATATGAAATCAGATTTTAGCATAGGAGGCCATACTAGCTAAAAAGAAAGAATAGAACAGAGTACTATGCGGTCAGTACAAAAACACTAGAAAATATCCACCACAGAAAATACGGATCACCACATCTGACTAAAGACATGGGGGGTATATCTGCATCTCCAGAGAAATAGCTAGGCTGCAAAAAATCCTTCACAGACCAAGTTGGACAAGACAAAAATATGAAAATGCACAGACCTATAAGGTCCACTGCAGGTGGACAGAAAAAACAAAGCCAGGACTTATGTTTGTAGAAAAACACAGCAAACTGGAGAGACCAGCAGGGAAGTGAATCCTTCAAGAACAATGGACAACTGGCACTGATTAAAGGATCCTGCAAAGGTATATACCCCAGTCCGTTCTGCAATTAGTAGATACACATGTCCACTCCTGCAATCCAGACACAACTGCATTACCCTCTACAACTACCAGAGGGAGCCCAAAAGCTGAATTCACAACATTTTCCCCATACTGCTTTTACCAATGCATAAAATGCATGGAGAAATCATTTTGAACGAAGCGTCCTAACTTTTGTTAGAATGATGACAGGTTAAAATTTTTGGTGGTTTCTTGTTCAGTCCATAGGCCTACAGCATGTGTCAAACCGGTGAGCATCCGACTCTATTAGTATAGGAGATACCTGAAAACATATCACACTTTTCCCCATAGTGCTTTTACCAATGCATAAAATGCATGGAGAAATCATTTCGAATGAAGCGTCCTAACTTTTGTTAGAATGATGACAGGTTAAAATTTTTGGTGGTTTCTTGTTCAGTCCATAGGCCTACAGCATGTGGCAAACCGGTGAGCATCCGACTCTATTAGTATAGGCGATACCTAAAAACATATCACACTTTTCCCCATAGTGCTTATACCAATGCAAAAAATGCATGGAGAAATCATTTCGAACCAAGCGTCCTAACTTTTGTCAGAATGATGACAGGTTAAAATGTTTGTTGGTTTCTTGTTCAGTCCGTAAGGCCTACAGCATGTGGCAAACCGGTGAGCATCAGACTCTATTAGTATAGGAGATATCTGAAAACATATCACACTTTTCCCCATAGTGCTTTTACCAATGCATAAAATGCAAGAGAAATCATTTCAAACGAAGCGTCCTAACTTTTGTTAGAACGATGAGAGGTTAAAATTTTTGGTGGTTTCTTGTTCAGTCCATAGGCCTACAGCGTGTGGCAAACCGGTGACCATCTGACTCTATTAGTATAGGAGATACCTGAAAACATATAACACTTTTCCCTATAGTGCTTTTACCAATGCATAAAATGCATGGAGAAAACATTTCGAACGAAGCGTCCTAACTTTTGTTCGAATGATGACAGGTTAAAATTTTTGGTGGTTTCTTGTTCAGTCCATAGGCCTACAGAAAGTGGGAAACCAGTGGGCATCCGACTCTTAGTATAGGAGATACCTGAAAACATATCACACTTTTCCCCATAGTGCTTTTACCATTGCATAAAAGGCATGGAGAAATCATTTCAAATGAAGCGTCCTAACTTTTGTTAGAATGATGACAGGTTAAATTTTTTGGTGGTTTCTTGTTCAGTCCATAGGCCTACAGTATGTGGCAAACCGGTGAGCATGCGGCTCTATAAGTATAGGAGATACCTGAAAACATATCACACTTTTCCCCATAGTGCTTTTACCAATGCATAAAATGCAAGAGAAATCATTTCAAATGAAGCGTCCTAACTTTTGTTAGAACGATGACAGGTTAAAATTTTTGGTGGTTTCTTGTTCAGTTCATAGGCCTACAGCATGTGGCAAACCGGTGACCATCCGACTCTATTAGTATAGGAGATACCTGAAAACATATCACACTTTTCCCTATAGTGCTTTTACCAATGCATAAAATGCATGGAGAAAACATTTCGAACGAAGCGTCCTAACTTTTGTTCGAATGATGACAGGTTAAAATTTTTGGTGGTTTCTTGTTCAGTCCATATGCCTACAGCATGTGGGAAACCAGTGGGCATCCGACTTTTAGTATAGGAGATACCTGAAAACATATCACACTTTTCCCCATAGTGCTTTTACCAATGCATAGAATGCATGGAGAAATCATTTCGAACGAAGCGTCCTAACTTTTGTTAGAATGATGACAGGTTAAAATTTTTGGTGGTTTCTTGTTCAGTCCATAGGCCTACAGCATGTGGGAAACCAGTGGGCATCCGACTCTTAGTATAGGAGATACCTGAAAACATATCACACTTTTCCCTATAGTGCTTTTACCATTGCATAAAATGCATGGAGAAATCATTTCAAACGAAGCATCCAAACTTTTGTTAGAATGGTGACAGGTTAAATTTTTTGGTGGTTTCTTGTTCAGTCCATAGGCCTACAGCATGTGGCAAACCGGTGAGCATGCGGCTCTATTAGTATAGGAGATATCTGAAAACATATCACACTTTTCCCCAAAATGCTTTTACCAATGCATAAAATGCATGGAGAAATCATTTCAAACGAAGCGTCTGAACTTTTATTAGAATGATGACAGGTTAAAATTTTTGGTGGTTTCTTGTTCAGTCCATAGGCCTACAGCATGTGGCAAACCGATGAGCATCCGACTCTTAGTATAGGACATACCTGAAAACATATCACACTTTTCCCCATAGTGCTTTTACCAATGCATAGAATGCATGGAGAAATCATTTCGAACGAAGCGTCCTAACTTTTGTTAGAATGATGACAGGTTAAAATTTTTGGTGGTTTCTTGTTCAGTCCATAGGCCTACAGCATGTGGGAAACCAGTGGGCATTCGACTCTTAGTATAGGAGATACCTGAAAACATATCACACTTTTCCCTATAGTGCTTTTACCATTGCATAAAATGCATGGAGAAATCATTTCAAACGAAGCATCCAAACTTTTGTTAGAATGATGACAGGTTAAATTTTTTGGTGGTTTCTTGTTCAGTCCATAGGCCTACAGCATGTGGCAAACCGGTGAGCATGCGGCTCTATTAGTATAGGAGATACCTGAAAACATATCACACTGTTCCCCAAAATGCTTTTACCAATGCATAAAATGCATGGAGAAATCATTTCAAACGAAGCGTCCGAACTTTTATTAGAATGATGACAGGTTAAAATTTTTGGTGGTTTCTTGTTCAGTCCATAGGCCTACAGCATGTGGCAAACCTGTGAGCAGCCAACTCTATTAGTATAGGAGATACCTGAAAACATATCACACTTTTCCCCATAGTGCTTTTACCAATGCATTAAATGCATGGAGAAATCATTTCAAACGAACCGTCCGAACTTTTATTAGAATGATAACAGGTTAAAATTTTTGGTGGTTTCTTGTTCAGTCCATAGGCCTACAGCATGTGGCAAACCTGTGAGCATCCAACTCTATTAGTATAGGAGATACCTGAAAACATATCACACTTTTCCCCATAGTGCTTTTACCAATGCATTAAATGCATGGAGAAATCATTTCAAACGAACCGTCCGAACTTTTATTAGAATGATAACAGGTTAAAATTTTTGGTGGTTTCTTGTTCAGTCCGTAGGCCTACAGCATGTGGCAAACCGGTCAGCATCTGACTCTTAGAATAGGAGATACCTGAAAACATATCATACTTTTTCCCATAGTGCTTTTACCAATGCATAAAATGCATGGAGAAATCATTTCAAACGAAGCGTCCTAACTTTTGTTAGAATGATGACAGGTTAAATTTTTTGTTGGTTTCTTGTACAGTCCATAGGCCTACAGCATGTGGCATTTCAAAAAACCTGATCTGCACATCCAAACATAGACTGAGTGTGAACAGGTGCTGAACCCAGAGTCGCCAACTCGTATATAGTCAAATAAACAGGGCAGCACACTGCAGCGCCAAAACATGCAACCTTGAAAACACGAAATTTAAACTGCATTACTGCACTAGAAATATGAAAAATGAGAGCTTTTAGCGTATAAAAATGGCCAATTTTATGTGTACCTCGTAGCCACTTTACGGCATCTCTCTTATACGAGGTCCTACTCTAAACCTACCTCGCTGAGAATAAACGTCTCCATCCGAATGGGTACATGTGAAACCTCTCCTTGGACTCAAATTCTCTCTCACTGTGGAGGGGTATTGGACCTACTATAATTAAAACACCTGAAGCTAGGAGGCAGGGAGTGCATGATCAGAAGGCTAGAGAATACATTTCAAAAAACCTGATCTGCACATCCAAACATAGACTGAGTGTGAACAGGTGCTGAACCCAGAGTCGCCAACTCGTATATAGTCAAATAAACAGGGCAGCACACTGCAGCGCCAAAACATGCAAACTTGAAAACACGAAATTTAAACTGCATTACTGCACTAGAAATATGAAAAATGAGAGCTTTTAGCGCATAAAAATGGCCAATTTTATGTGTACCTCGTAGCCACTTTACGGCATCTCTCTTATACGAGGTCCTACTCTAAACCTACCTCGCTGAGAATAAACGTCTCCATCTGAATGGGTACATGTGAAACCTCTCCTTGGACTCAAATTCTCTCTCACTGTGGAGGGGTATTGGACCTACTATAATTAAAACACCTGAAGCTAGGAGGCAGGGAGTGCACGATCAGAAGGCTAGAGAATACATTTCAAAAAACCTGATCTGCACATCCAAACATAGACTGAGTGTGAACAGGTGCTGAACCCAGAGTCGCCAACTCGTATATAGTCAAATAAACAGGGCAGCACACTGCAGCGCCAAAACATGCAAACTTGAAAACACGAAATTTAAACTGCATTACTGCACTAGAAATATGAAAAATGAGAGCTTTTAGCGCATAAAAATGGCCAATTTTATGTGTACCTCGTAGCCACTTTACGGCATCTCTCTTATACGAGGTCCTACTCTAAACCTACCTTGCTGAGAATAAACGTCTCCATCTGAATGGGTACATGTGAAACCTCTCCTTGGACTCAAATTCTCTCTCACTGTGGAGGGGTATTGGACCTACTATAATTAAAACACCTGAAGCTAGGAGGCAGGGAGTGCACGATCAGAAGGCTAGAGAATACATTTCAAAAAACCTGATCTGCACATCCAAACATAGACTGAGTGTGAACAGGTGCTGAACCCAGAGTCGCCAACTCGTATATAGTCAAATAAACAGGGCAGCACACTGCAGCGCCAAAACATGCAACCTTGAAAACACGAAATTTAAACTGCATTACTGCACTAGAAATATGAAAAATGAGAGCTTTTAGCGTATAAAAATGGCCAATTTTATGTGTACCTCGTAGCCACTTTACGGCATCTCTCTTATACGAGGTCCTACTCTAAACCTACCTCGCTGAGAATAAACGTCTCCATCCGAATGGGTACATGTGAAACCTCTCCTTGGACTCAAATTCTCTCTCACTGTGGAGGGGTATTGGACCTACTATAATTAAAACACCTGAAGCTAGGAGGCAGGGAGTGCATGATCAGAAGGCTAGAGAATACATTTCAAAAAACCTGATCTGCACATCCAAACATAGACTGAGTGTGAACAGGTGCTGAACCCAGAGTCGCCAACTCGTATATAGTCAAATAAACAGGGCAGCACACTGCAGCGCCAAAACATGCAACCTTGAAAACACGAAATTTAAACTGCATTACTGCACTAGAAATATGAAAAATGAGAGCTTTTAGCGCATAAAAATGGCCAATTTTATGTGTACCTCGTAGCCACTTTACGGCATCTCTCTTATACGAGGTCCTACTCTAAACCTACCTCGCTGAGAATAAACGTCTCCATCCGAATGGGTACATGTGAAACCTCTCCTTGGACTCAAATTCTCTCTCACTGTGGAGGGGTATTGGACCTACTATAATTAAAACACCTGAAGCTAGGAGGCAGGGAGTGCATGATCAGAAGGCTAGAGAATACATTTCAAAAAACCTGATCTGCACATCCAAACATAGACTGAGTGTGAACAGGTGCTGAACCCAGAGTCGCCAACTCGTATATAGTCAAATAAACAGGGCAGCACACTGCAGCGCCAAAACATGCAAACTTGAAAACACGAAATTTAAACTGCATTACTGCACTAGAAATATGAAAAATGAGAGCTTTTAGCGCATAAAAATGGCCAATTTTATGTGTACCTCGTAGCCACTTTACGGCATCTCTCTTATACGAGGTCCTACTCTAAACCTACCTCGCTGAGAATAAACGTCTCCATCTGAATGGGTACATGTGAAACCTCTCCTTGGACTCAAATTCTCTCTCACTGTGGAGGGGTATTGGACCTACTATAATTAAAACACCTGAAGCTAGGAGGCAGGGAGTGCACGATCAGAAGGCTAGAGAATACATTTCAAAAAACCTGATCTGCACATCCAAACATAGACTGAGTGTGAACAGGTGCTGAACCCAGAGTCGCCAACTCGTATATAGTCAAATAAACAGGGCAGCACACTGCAGCGCCAAAACATGCAAACTTGAAAACACGAAATTTAAACTGCATTACTGCACTAGAAATATGAAAAATGAGAGCTTTTAGCGCATAAAAATGGCCAATTTTATGTGTACCTCGTAGCCACTTTACGGCATCTCTCTTATACGAGGTCCTACTCTAAACCTACCTTGCTGAGAATAAACGTCTCCATCTGAATGGGTACATGTGAAACCTCTCCTTGGACTCAAATTCTCTCTCACTGTGGAGGGGTATTGGACCTACTATAATTAAAACACCTGAAGCTAGGAGGCAGGGAGTGCACGATCAGAAGGCTAGAGAATACATTTCAAAAAACCTGATCTGCACATCCAAACATAGACTGAGTGTGAACAGGTGCTGAACCCAGAGTCGCCAACTCGTATATAGTCAAATACACAGGGCAGCACACTGCAGCGCCAAAACATGCAAACTTGAAAACACGAAATTTAAACTGCATTACTGCACTAGAAATATGAAAAATTAGAGCTTTTAGCGCATAAAAATGGCCAATTTTATGTGTACCTCGTAGCCACTTTACGGCATCTCTCTTATACGAGGTCCTACTCTAAACCTACCTCGCTGAGAATAAACGTCTCCATCTGAATGGGTACATGTGAAACCTCTCCTTGGACTCAAATTCTCTCTCACTGTGGAGGGGTATTGGACCTACTATAATTAAAACACCTGAAGCTAGGAGGCAGGGAGTGCACGATCAGAAGGCTAGAGAATACATTTCAAAAAACCTGATCTGCACATCCAAACATAGACTGAGTGTGAACAGGTGCTGAACCCAGAGTCGCCAACTCGTATATAGTCAAATAAACAGGGCAGCACACTGCAGCGCCAAAACATGCAAACTTGAAAAGACGAAATTTAAACTGCATTACTGCACTAGAAATATGAAAAATGAGAGCTTTTAGCGCATAAAAATGGCCAATTTTATGTGTACCTCGTAGCCACTTTACGGCATCTCTCTTATACGAGGCCCTACTCTAAACCTACCTCGCTGAGAATAAACGTCTCCATCTGAATGGGTACATGTGAAACCTCTCCTTGGACTCAAATTCTCTCTCACTGTGGAGGGGTATTGGACCTACTATAATTAAAACACCTGAAGCTAGGAGGCAGGGAGTGCACGATCAGAAGGCTAGAGAATACATTTCAAAAAACCTGATCTGCACATCCAAACATAGACTGAGTGTGAACAGGTGCTGAACCCAGAGTCGCCAACTCGTATATAGTCAAATAAACAGGGCAGCACACTGCAGCGCCAAAACATGCAAACTTGAAAACACGAAATTTAAACTACATTACTGCACTAGAAATATGAAAAATGAGAGCTTTTAGCGCATAAAAATGGCCAATTTTATGTGTACCTCGTAGCCACTTTACGGCATCTCTCTTATACGAGGTCCTACTCTAAACCTACCTCGCTGAGAATAAACGTCTCCATTTGAATGGGTACATGTGAAACATATCACACTTTTCCCCATAGTGCTTTTACCAATGCATAAAATGCATGGAGAAATCATTTCGACCGAAGCGTCCTAACTTTTGTTAAAATGATGACAGGTTAAAATTTTTGGTGGTTTCTTGTTCAGTCCATAGGCCTACAGCATGTGGGAAACCAGTGGGCATCCGACTCTTAGTATAGGAGATACCTGAAAACATATCACACTTTTCCCCATAGTGCTTTTACCATTGCATAAAATACATGGAGAAATCATTTCAAATGAAGCGTCCAAATTTTTGTTAGAACGATGACAGGTTAAAATTTTTGGTGGTTTCTGGTTCAGTCCATAGGCCTACAGCATGTGGCAAACCGGTGACCATCCGACTCTATTACTATAGGAGATACCTGAAAACATATCACACTTTTCCCTATAGTGCTTTTACCAATGCATAAAATGCATGGAGAAAACATTTCGAACGAAGCGTCCTAACTTTTGTTCGAATGATGACAGGTTAAAATTTTTGGTGGTTTCTTCTTCAGTCCATAGGCCTACAGCATGTGGCAAACCGATGAGCATCCGACTCTTAGTATAGGACATACCTGAAAACATATCACACTTTTCCCCATAGTGCTTTTACCAATGCATAGAATGCATGGAGAAATCATTTTGAACGAAGCGTCCTAACTTTTGTTAGAATGATGACAGGTTAAAATTTTTGGTGGTTTCTTGTTCAGTCCATAGGCCTACAGCATGTGGGAAACCAGTGGGCATCCGACTCTTAGTATAGGAGATACCTGAAAACATATCACACTTTTCCCTATAGTGCTTTTACCATTGCATAAAATGCATGGAGAAATCATTTCAAACGAAGCATCCAAACTTTTGTTAGAATGATGACAGGTTAAATTTTTTGGTGGTTTCTTGTTCAGTCCATAGGCCTACAGCATGTGGCAAACCGGTGAGCATGCGGCTCTATTAGTATAGGAGATACCTGAAAACATATCACACTTTTCCCCAAAATGCTTTTACCAATGCATAAAATGCATGGAGAAATCATTTCAAACGAAGCGTCCAAACTTTTATTAGAATGATGACAGGTTAAAATTTTTGGTGGTTTCTTGTTCAGTCCATAGGCCTACAGCATGTGGCAAACCGATGAGCATCCGACTCTTAGTATAGGACATACCTGAAAACATATCACACTTTTCCCCATAGTGCTTTTACCAATGCATAGAATGCATGGAGAAATCATTTCGAACGAAGCGTCCTAACTTTTGTTAGAATGATGACAGGTTAAAATTTTTGGTGGTTTCTTGTTCAGTCCATAGGCCTACAGCATGTGGGAAACCAGTGGGCATCCGACTCTTAGTATAGGAGATACCTGAAAACATATCACACTTTTCCCCATAGTGCTTTTACCATTGCATAAAAGGCATGGAGAAATCATTTCAAACGAAGCGTCCTAACTTTTGTTAGAATGATGACAGGTTAAATTTTTTGGTGGTTTCTTGTTCAGTCCATAGACCTACAGCATTTGGCAAACCGGTGAGCATGCGGCTCTATTAGTATAGGAGATACCTGAAAACATATCACACTTTTCCCCATAGTGCTTTTACCAATGCATAAAATGCAAGAGAAATCATTTCAAATGAAGCGTCCTAACTATTGTTAGAACGATGGCAGGTTAAAATTTTTGGTGGTTTCTTGTTCAGTCCATAGGCCTACAGCATGTGGCAAACCGATGAGCATCCGACTCTTAGTATAGGACATACCTGAAAACATATCACACTTTTCCCCATAGTGCTTTTACCAATGCATAGAATGCATGGAGAAATCATTTTGAACGAAGCGTCCTAACTATTGTTAGAATGATGACAGGTTAAAATTTTTGGTGGTTTCTTCTTCAGTCCATAGGCCTACAGCATGTGGGAAACCAGTGGGCATCCGACTCTTAGTATAGGAGATACCTGAAAACATATCACACTTTTCCCCATAGTGCTTTTACCATTGCATAAAATGCATGGAGAAATCATTTCAAACGAAGCGTCCAAACTTTTGTTAGAATGATGACAGGTTACATTTTTTGGTGGTTTCTTGTTCAGTCCATAGGCCTACAGCATGTGGCAAACCGGTGAGCATGCGGCTCTATTAGTTTAGGAGATACCTGAAAACATATCACACTTTTCCCCATAGTGCTTTTACCAATGCATAAAATGCATGGAGAAATCATTTCAAACGAAGCGTCCGAACTTTTATTAGAATGATGACAGGTTAAAATTTTTGGTGGTTATTGTTCAGTCCATAGGCCTACAGCATGTGGCAAACCTGTGAGCATCCAACTCTATTAGTATAGGAGATACCTGAAAACATATCACACTTTTACCCATAGTGCTTTTACCAATGCATAAAATGCATAGAGAAAACATTTCAAACGAAGCGTCCTAACTTTTGTAAGAATGATGACAGGTTAAAATTTTTGGTGGGTTCTTGTTCAGTCCATAGGCCTACAGCATGTGGCAAACCTGTGAGCAGCCAACTCTATTAGTATAGGAGATACCTGAAAACATCACACTTTTCCCCATAGTGCTTTTACCAATGCATGGAGAAATCATTTCTAACGAAGCGTCCTAACTTTTGTTAGAATGATGACAGGTTAAAATTTTTGGTAGTTTCTTGTTCAGTCCATAGGCCTACAGCATGTGGCAAACCGGTAAGCATCCAGCTCTATTAGTACAGGAGATACCTGAAAACATATCACACTTTTCCCCATAGTGCTTTTACCAATGCATAAAATGCATAGAGAAAACATTTCAAACGAAGCGTCCTAACTTTTGTAAGAATGATGACAGGTTAAAATTTTTGGTGGGTTCTTGTTCAGTCCATAGGCCTACAGCATGTGGCAAACCTGTGAGCAGCCAACTCTATTAGTATAGGAGATACCTGAAAACATCACACTTTTCCCCATAGTGCTTTTACCAATGCATGGAGAAATCATTTCTAACGAAGTGTCCTAACTTTTGTTAGAATGATGACAGGTTAAAATTTTTGGTGGTTTCTTGTTCAGTCCATAGGCCTACAGCATGTGGCAAACCGGTGAGCATCCGACTCTATTAGTATAGGAGATACCTGAAAACATATCACACTTTTCCCCATAGTGCTTTTACCAATGCATAAAATGCAAGAGAAATCATTTCAAATGAAGCGTCCTAACTTTTGTTAGAACTATGACAGGTTAAAATTTTTGGTGGTTTCTTGTTCAGTCCATAGGCCTACAGCATGTGGCAAACCGGTGACCATCCGACTCTATTAGTATAGGAGATACCTGAAAACATATCACATTTTTCCCTATAGTGCTTTTACCAATGCATAAAATGCATGGAGAAAACATTTCGAACGAAGCGTCCTAACTTTTGTTCGAATGATGACAGGTTAAAATTTTTGGTGGTTTCTTGTTCAGTCCATAGGCCTACAGCATGTGGGAAACCAGTGGGCATCCGACTCTTAGTATAGGAGATACCTGAAAACATATCACACTTTTCCCCATAGTGCTTTTACCATTGCATAAAATGCATGGAGAAATCATTTCAAATGAAGCGTCCAAACTTTTGTTAGAATGATGACAGGTTAAAATTTTTGGTGGTTTCTTGTTCAGTCCATAGGCCTACAGCATGTGGCAAACCGGTGAGCATGCGGCTCTATTAGTTTAGGAGATACCTGAAAACATATCACACTTTTCCCCATAGTGCTTTTACCAATGCATAGAATGCATGGAGAAATCATTTCGAACGAAGCGTCTTAACTTTTGTTCGAATGATGACAGGTTAAAATTTTTGGTGGTTTCTTGTTCAGTCCATAGGCCTACAGCATGTGGCAAACCGGTGAGCATCCGACTCTTAGTATAGGAGATACCTGAAAACATATCACACTTTTCCCCATAGTGCTTTTACCAATGCATAGAATGCATGGAGAAATCATTTCGAACGAAGCGTCCTAACTTTTGTTCGAATGATGACAGGTAAAAATTTTTGGTGGTTTCTTGTTCAGTCCATAGGCCTACAGCATGTGGGAAACCAGTGGGCATCCGACTCTTAGCATAGGAGATACCTGAAAACATATCACACTTTTCCCCATAGTGCTTTTACCATTGCATAAAATGCATGGAGAAATCATTTCAAATGAAGCGTCCTAACTTTTGTTAGAATGATGACAGGTTAAATTTTTTTGTGGTTTCTTGTTTAGTCCATAGGCCTACAGCATGTGGCAAACCTGTGAGCATCCAACTCTATTTGTATAGGAGATACCTGAAAACATATCACACTTTTCCCCATAGTGCTTTTACCAATGCATAAAATGCATGGAGAAATCATTTCAAACGAAGCGTCCTAACTTTTGTTAGAATGATGACAGGTTAATATTTTTGTTGGTTTCTTGTTCAGTCCATAGGCCTACAGCATGTGGCAAACCTGTGAGCATCCAACTCTATTTGTATAGGAGATACCTGAAAACATATCACACTTTTCCCCATAGTGCTTTTACCAATGCATGGAGAAATCATTTCTAACGAAGCGTCCTAACTTTTGTTAGAATGATGACAGGTTAATATTTTTGGTGGTTTCTTGTTCAGTCCATAGGCCTACAGCATGTGCCAAACCGGTGAGTATCCGACTCTTAGTATAGGAGATCCCTGAAAACATATCATACTTTTCCCCATCGTGCTTTTACCAATGCATAGAATGCATGGAGAAATCATTTTGAGCGAAGCGTCCTAACTTTTGTTAGAATGATGGCAGGTTAAAATTTTTGGTGGTTTCTTGTTCAGTCCATAGGCCTACAGCATGTGGCAAACCGGTGAGTATCCGACTCTTAGTACAGGAGATACCTGAAAACATATCACACTTTTCCCCATAGTGCTTTTACCAATGCATAAAATGCATGGAGAAAACATTTCGAATGAAGCGTCCTAACCTTTGTTAGAATGATGACAGGTTAAAATTTTTGGTGGTTTCTTGTTCAGTCCATAGGCCTACAGCTTGTGGCAAACCGGTGAGCATCTGACTCTATTAGTATAGGAGATACCTGAAAACATATCACACTTTTCCCCATAGTGCTTTTACCATTGCATAAAATGCATGGAGAAATCATTTCAAACGAAGTGTCCTAACTTTTGTTAGAATGACAGGTTAAAATTTTTGGTGGTTTCTTGTTCAGTCCATAGGCCTACAGCATGTGGCAAAACGGTGAGTATCCGACTCTTAGTATAGGAGATGCCTGAAAACATATCACACTTTTCCCCATAGTGCTTTTACCAATGCATAAAATAAATGGAGGAAACATTTCGAACGAAGCGTCCTAACTTTTGTTAGAATGATGAAAGGTTAAAATTTTTGGTGGTTTCTTGTTCAGTCCATAGGCCTACAGCATGTGGCAAACCGGTGAGCATCCGACTCTTAGTATAGGAGATACCTGAAAACATATCACACTTTTCCCCATAGTGCTTTTACCAATGCATAGAATGCATTTAGAAATCATTTCGAACGAAGCGTCCTAACTTTTGTTCGAATGATGACAGGTAAAAATTTTTGGTGGTTTCTTGTTCAGTCCATAGGCCTACAGCATGTGGGAAACCAGTGGGCATCCGACTCTTAGTATAGGAGATACCTGAAAACATATCACACTTTTCCCCATAGTGCTTTTACCAATGCAAAAAATGCATGGAGAAATCATTTCGAACCAAGCATCCTAAATTTTTTCAGAATGATGACAGGTTAAAATGTTTGTTGGTTTCTTGTTCAGTCCATAGGGCTACAGCATGTGGCAAACCGGTGAGCATCCGACTTTTTAAGTATAGGAGATACCTGAAAACATATCACACTTTTCCCCATAGTGCTTTTACCAATGCAAAAAATGCATGGAGAAATCATTTCGAACCAAGCGTCCTAACTTTTGTCAGAATGATGACAGGTTAAAATGTTTGTTGGTTTCTTGTTCAGTCCATAGGCCTACAGCATGTGGCAAACCGGTGACCATCCGACTTTATTAGTATAGGAGATACCTGAAAACATATCACACTTTTCCCTATAGTGCTTTTACCAATGCATAAAATGCATGGAGAAAACATTTCGAAGAAAGCATCCTAACTTTTGTTCGAATGATGACAGGTTAAAATTTTTGGTGGTTTCTTGTTCAGTCCATAGGCCTACAGCATGTGGCAAACCGGTGAGCATCCGACTCTATTAGTATAGGAGATACCTGAAAACATATCACACTTTTCCCCATAGTGCTTTTACCAATGCATAGAATGCATGGAGAAATCATTTCGAATGAAGCGTCCTAACTTTTGTTAGAATGATGACAGGTTAAAATTTTAGGTGGTTTCTTGTTCAGTCCATAGGCCTACAGCATGTGGCAAACCGGTGAGCATCCGACTCTATTAGTATAGGAGATACCTGAAAACATATCACACTTTTCCCCATAGTGCTTTTACCAATGCAAAAAATGCATGGAGAAATCATTTCGAACCAAGCGTCCTAACTTTTGTCAGAATGATGACAGGTTAAAATGTTTGTTGGTTTCTTGTTCAGTCCGTAGGCCTACAGCATGTGGCAAACCTGTGAGCATCCAACTCTATTAGTTTAGGAGATACCTGAAAACATATCACACTTTTCCCCATAGTGCTTTTACCAATGCATAAAATGCAAGAGAAATAATTTCAAACAAAGCATCCTAACTTTTGTTAGAATGATGACAGGTTAAAATTTTTGGTGGTTTCTTGTTCAGTCCATAGGCCTACAGCATGTGGCAAACCGGTGACCATCCGACTCTATTAGTATAGGAGATACCTGAAAACATATCACACTTTTCCCTATAGTGCTTTTACCAATGCATAAAATGCATGGAGAAAACATTTCGAACGAAGCGTCCTAACTTTTGTTCGAATGATGACAGGTTAAAATTTTTGGTGGTTTCTTGTTCAGTCCATAGGCTTACAGCATGTGGCAAACCGGTGAGCATCCGAATCTTAGTATAGGAGATACCTGAAAACATATCACACTTTTCCCCATAGTGCTTTTACCAATGCATAGAATGCATGAAGAAATCATTTCGAATGAAGCTTCCTAACTTTTGTTAGAATGATGACAGGTTAAAATTTTTGGTGGTTTCTTGTTCAGTCCATAGGCCTACAGCATGTGGGAAACCAGTGGGCATCCGACTCTTAGTATAGGAGATACCTGAAAACATATCACACTTTTCACCGTAGTGCTTTTACCATTGCATAAAATGCATGGAGAAATCATTTCAAACGAAGCGTCCTAACTTTTGTTAGAATGATGACAGGTTAAAATTTTTGTTGGTTTCTTTTTCAGTCCATAGGCCTACAGCATGTGGCAAACCTGTGAGCATGCGGCTCTATTAGTATAGGAGATACCTGAAAACATATCACAATTTTACCCATCGTGCTTTTATTAATGCATAAAATGCATGGAGAAACCATTTCGAACGAAGCGTCCTAACTTTTGTTAGAAAGATGACAGGTTAAAATTTTTGGTGGTTTCTTGTTCAGTCCGTAGGCCTACAGCATGTGGCAAATCGGTCAGCATCTGACTCTTAGTATAGGAGATACCTGAAAACATATCATACTTTTCCCCATAGTGCTTTTACCAATGCATAAAATGCATGGAGAAATCATTTCAAACGAAGCGTCCTAACTTTTGTTAGAATGATGACAGGTTAAAATTTTTGTTGGTTTCTTTTTCAGTCCATAGGCCTACAGCATGTGGCAAACCTGTGAGCATCCAACTCTATTAGTATAGGAGATACCTGAAAACATATCACACTTTTCCTGTAATGATCTGGTGGCCTTGGAGCAGCATGAGAAATACTCTGGAGAAGGTGGTCCCTGTACTGACCGCAAACAATGAACCTAGCAGCGCAACTAAAAACAGCCGTGGGGGGTACCTAACTCTCCCTAGACCCCTCGTCACAGCCTAAGATCTAACTACCCCTAAAGACAGAAACAGGAAACCTATCTTGCCTCAGAGAAAATCCCCAAAAGGATAGATAGCCCCCCACAAATATTGACTGTGAGAGGAGAGGGAAAAAACATACACAGATATGAAATCAGATTTTAGCATAGGAGGCCATACTAGCTAAAAAGAAAGAATAGAACAGAGTACTATGCGGTCAGTACAAAAACACTAGAAAATATCCACCACAGAAAATACGGATCACCACATCTGACTAAAGACATGGGGGTATATCTCCATCTCCAGAGAAATAGCTAGGCTGCAAAAAATCCTTCACAGACCAAGCTGGACAAGACAAAAACATGAAAATGCACAGAACTATAAGGTCCACTTGCAGGTGGACAGAAAAAACAAAGCCAGGACTTATCTTTGTAGAAAAACACAGCAAACTGGAGAGACCAGCAGGGAAGTGAATCCTTCAAGAACAATGGACAACTGGCACTGATTAAAGGATCCTGCAAAGCTATATACCCCAGTCCGTCCTGCAATTAGTAGAAATACATGTCCACTCCTGCAATCCAGACACAACTGCATTACCCTCTACAACTACCAGAGGGAGCCCAAAAGCTGAATTCACAACATTTTCCCCATACTGCTTTTACCAATGCATAAAATGCATGGAGAAATCATTTGGAACGAAGCGTCCTAACTTTTGTTAGAATGATGACAGGTTAAAATTTTTGGTAGTTTCTTGTTCAGTCCATAGGCCTACAGCATGTGGCAAACCGGTGAACATCCGACTCTATTAGTATAGGAGATACCTGAAAACATATCACACTTTTCCCCATAGTGCTTTTACCAATGCATAAAATGCAAGAGAAATCATTTCAAACGAAGCGTCCTAACTTTTGTTAGAACGATGACAGGTAAAAATTTTTGGTGGTTTCTTGTTCAGTCCATAGGCCTACAGCATGTGGCAAACCGGTGACCATCCGACTCTATTAGTATAGGAGATACCTGAAAACATATCACACTTTTCCCTATAGTGCTTTTACCAATGCATAAAATGCATGGAGAAAACTTTTCGAACGAAGCGTCCTAACTTTTGTTCGAATGATGATAGGTTAAAATTTTTATTGGTTTCTTGTTCAGTCCATAGGCCTACAGCATGTGGCAAACCGGTGAGCATCCGAATCTTAGTATAGGAGATACCTGAAAACATATCACACTTTTCCCCATAGTGCTTTTACCAATGCATAGAATGCATGGAGAAATCATTTCGAACGAAGCGTCCTAACTTTTGTTAGAATGATGACAGGTTAAAATTTTAGGTGGTTTCTTGTTCAGTCCATAGGCCTACAGCATGTGGGAAACCAGTGGGCATCCGACTCTTAGTATAGGAGATACCTGAAAACATATCACACTTTTCCCCATAGTGCTTTTACCATTGCATAAAATGCATGGAGAAATCATTTCAAATGAAGCGTGCTAACTTTTGTTAGAATGATGACAGGTTAAATTTTTTGGTGGCTTCTTGTTCAGTCCATAGGCCTACAGCATGTGGCAAACCGGTGAGCATGCGGCTCTTAGTATAGGAGATACCTGAAAACATATCATACTTTTCCCCATAGTGCTTTTACCAATGCATAGAATGCATGGAGAAATCATTTCAAACGAAGTGTCCTAACTTTTGTTAGAATGATGACAGGTTAAAATTTTTGTTGGTTTCTTGTTCAGTCCATAGGCCTACAGCATGTGGCAAACCTGTGAACATCCAACTCTATTAGTATAGGAGATACCTGAAAACATATCACACTTTTCCCCATAGTGCTTTTACCAATGCATGGAGAAATCATTTCTAACGAAGCGTCCTAACTTTTGTTAGAATGATGACAGGTTAAAATTTTTGGTGGTTTCTTGTTCAGTCCATAGGCCTACAGCATGTGGCAAACCGGTGAGTATCCGACTTTTAGTATAGGAGATACCTGAAAACATATCATACTTTTCCCCATAGTGCTTTTACCAATGCATAGAATGCATGGAGAAATCATTTTGAGCAAAGCGTCCTAACTTTTGTTAGAATGATGACAGGTTAAAATTTTTGGTGGTTTCTTGTTCAGTCCATAGGCTTACAGCATGTGGCAAACCGGTGAGTATCCGACTCTTAGTACAGGAGATACCTGAAAACATATCACACTTTTCCCCATAGTGCTTTTAACAATGCATAAAATGCATGGAGAAAACATTTCGAGCGAAGCGTCCTAACTTTTGTTAGAATGATGACAGGTTAAAATTTTTGGTGGTTTCTTGTTCAGTCCGTCGGCGTACAGCATGTGGAAAACCGGTGAGCATCCGACTCTTAGTATAGGAGATACCTGAAAATATATACTGTTCCCCATAGTGCCTTTACCAATGCATAAAATGAAAGGAGAAAACATTTTGAACGAAGCGTCCTAACTTTTGTTAGAATGATGACAGGTTAAAATTTTTGGTGGTTTCTTGTTCAGTCCATAGGCCTACAGCATGTGGCAAACCGGTGAGCATGCGGCTCTATTAGTATAGGAGATACCTGAAAACATGTCACACTTTTCCCCATAGTGCTTTTACCAATGCATAAAATGCATGGAGAAATCATTTCAAACGAAGCGTCCGAACTTTTATTAGAATGATGACAGGTTAAAATTTTTGGTCGTTTCTTGTTCAGTCCGTAGGCCTACAGCATGTGGCAAACCGGTCAGCATCTGACTCTTAGTATAGGAGATACCTGAAAACAAATCATACTTTTCCCCATAGTGCTTTTACCAATGCATAAAATGCATGGAGAAATCATTTCAAACGAAGCATCCTAACTTTTGTTAGAATCATGACATGTTAAATTTTTGTTGGTTTCTTGTTCAGTCCATAGGCCTACAGCATGTGGCAAACCTGTGAGCATCCAACTCTATTAGTATAGGAGATACCTGAAAACATATCACACTTTTCCCCATAGTGCTTTTACCAATGCATGGAGAAATAATTTCTAACGAATCGTCCTAACTTTTGTTAGAATGATGACAGGTTAAAATTTTAGGTGGTTTCTTGTTCAGTCCATAGGCCTACAGCATGTGGCAAACCTGTGAGCATCCAAC
This sequence comes from Ranitomeya imitator, assembly GCF_032444005.1. Taxonomy (NCBI): domain Eukaryota; kingdom Metazoa; phylum Chordata; class Amphibia; order Anura; family Dendrobatidae; genus Ranitomeya; species Ranitomeya imitator. The sequence goes on from NC_091282.1 coordinate 584,280,170, forward strand.
TCTATTAGTATAGGAGATACCTGAAAACATATCACACTTTTACCCATAGTGCTTTTACCAATGCATAAAATGCATGGAGAAAAGATTTCGAACGAAGCGTCCTAACTTTTGTTAGAATGATGACAGGTTAAAATTTTTGGTGGTTTCTTGTTCAGTCCGTAGGCCTACAGCATGTGGCAAACCGGTCAGCATCTGACTCTTAGTATAGGAGATACCTGAAAACAAATCATACTTTTCCCCATAGTGCTTTTACCAATGCATAAAATGCATGGAGAAATCATTTCAAACGAAGCATCCTAACTTTTGTTCGAATGATGACAGGTTAAATTTTTTGTTGGTTTCTTGTTCAGTCCATAGGCCTACAGCATGTGGCAAACCTGTGAGCATCCAACTCTATTAGTATAGGAGATACCTGAAAACATATCACACTTTTTCCCATAGTGCTTTTACCAATGCATGGAGAAATCGTTTCTAACGAAGCGTCCTAACTTTTGTTAGAATGATCACAGGTTAAAATTTTAGGTGGTTTCTTGTTCAGTCCATAGGCCTACAGCATGTGGCAAACCGGTGAGCATCCTACTCTATTAGTATAGGAGATACCTGAAAACATATCACACTTTTCCCCATAGTTCTTATACCATTGCATAAGATGCATGGAGAAATCATTTCAAACGAAGCGTCCTAACTTTTGTTAGAATGATGACAGGTTAAAATTTTTGGTGGTTTCTTGTTCAGTCCATAGGCCTACAGCATGTGGCAAACCGGTGAGTATCCGACTCTTAGTATAGGAGATACCTGAAAACATATCACACTTTTCCCCATAGTGCTTTTACCAATGCAAAAAATGCATGGAGAAATCATTTCGAACCAAGCATCCTAAATTTTTTCAGAATGATGACAGGTTAAAATGTTTGTTGGTTTCTTGTTCAGTCCATAGGGCTACAGCATGTGGCAAACCGGTGAGCATCCGACTCTTTAAGTATAGGAGATACCTGAAAACATATCACACTTTTCCCCATAGTGCTTTTACCAATGCAAAAAATGCATGGAGAAATCATTTCGAACCAAGCGTCCTAACTTTTGTCAGAATGATGACAGGTTAAAATGTTTGTTGGTTTCTTGTTCAGTCCATAGGCCTACAGCATGTGGCAAACCGGTGACCATCCGACTTTATTAGTATAGGAGATACCTGAAAACATATCACACTTTTCCCTATAGTGCTTTTACCAATGCATAAAATGCATGGAGAAAACATTTCGAAGAAAGCATCCTAACTTTTGTTCGAATGATGACAGGTTAAAATTTTTGGTGGTTTCTTGTTCAGTCCATAGGCCTACAGCATGTGGCAAACCGGTGAGCATCCGACTCTATTAGTATAGGAGATACCTGAAAACATATCACACTTTTCCCCATAGTGCTTTTACCAATGCAAAAAATGCATGGAGAAATCATTTCGAACCAAGCGTCCTAACTTTTGTCAGAATGATGACAGGTTAAAATGTTTGTTGGTTTCTTGTTCAGTCCGTAGGCCTACAGCATGTGGCAAACCTGTGAGCATCCAACTCTATTAGTATAGGAGATACCTGAAAACATATCACACTTTTCCCCATAGTGCTTTTACCAATGCATAAAATGCAAGAGAAATAATTTCAAACAAAGCATCCTAACTTTTGTTAGAATGATGACAGGTTAAAATTTTTGGTGGTTTCTTGTTCAGTCCATAGGCCTACAGCATGTGGCAAACCGGTGACCATCCGACTCTATTAGTATAGGAGATACCTGAAAACATATCACACTTTTCCCTATAGTGCTTTTACCAATGCATAAAATGCATGGAGAAAACATTTCGAACGAAGCGTCCTAACTTTTGTTCGAATGATGACAGGTTAAAATTTTTGGTGGTTTCTTGTTCAGTCCATAGGCTTACAGCATGTGGCAAACCGGTGAGCATCCGAATCTTAGTATAGGAGATACCTGAAAACATATCACACTTTTCCCCATAGTGCTTTTACCAATGCATAGAATGCATGAAGAAATCATTTCGAATGAAGCTTCCTAACTTTTGTTAGAATGATGACAGGTTAAAATTTTTGGTGGTTTCTTGTTCAGTCCATAGGCCTACAGCATGTGGGAAACCAGTGGGCATCCGACTCTTAGTATAGGAGATACCTGAAAACATATCACACTTTTCACCGTAGTGCTTTTACCATTGCATAAAATGCATGGAGAAATCATTTCAAACGAAGCGTCCTAACTTTTGTTAGAATGATGACAGGTTAAATTTTTTTGGTGGTTTCTTGTTCAGTCCATAGGCCTACAGCATGTGGCAAACCGGTGAGCATGCGGCTCTATTAGTATAGGAGATACCTGAAAACATATCACAATTTTACCCATCGTGCTTTTACCAATGCATAAAATGCATGGAGAAAAGATTTCGAACGAAGCGTCCTAACTTTTGTTAGAATGATGACAGGTTAAAATTTTTGGTGGTTTCTTGTTCAGTCCGTAGGCCTACAGCATGTGGCAAACCGGTCAGCATCTGACTCTTAGTATAGGAGATACCTGAAAACAAATCATACTTTTCCCCATAGTGCTTTTACCAATGCATAAAATGCATGGAGAAATCATTTCAAACGAAGCATCCTAACTTTTGTTCGAATGATGACAGGTTAAATTTTTTGTTGGTTTCTTGTTCAGTCCATAGGCCTACAGCATGTGGCAAACCTGTGAGCATCCAACTCTATTAGTATAGGAGATACCTGAAAACATATCACACTTTTTCCCATAGTGCTTTTACCAATGCATGGAGAAATCGTTTCTAACGAAGCGTCCTAACTTTTGTTAGAATGATCACAGGTTAAAATTTTAGGTGGTTTCTTGTTCAGTCCATAGGCCTACAGCATGTGGCAAACCGGTGAGCATCCTACTCTATTAGTATAGGAGATACCTGAAAACATATCACACTTTTCCCCATAGTTCTTATACCATTGCATAAGATGCATGGAGAAATCATTTCAAACGAAGCGTCCTAACTTTTGTTAGAATGATGACAGGTTAAAATTTTTGGTGGTTTCTTGTTCAGTCCATAGGCCTACAGCATGTGGCAAACCGGTGAGTATCCGACTCTTAGTATAGGAGATACCTGAAAACATATCACACTTTTCCCCATAGTGCTTTTACCAATGCAAAAAATGCATGGAGAAATCATTTCGAACCAAGCATCCTAAATTTTTTCAGAATGATGACAGGTTAAAATGTTTGTTGGTTTCTTGTTCAGTCCATAGGGCTACAGCATGTGGCAAACCGGTGAGCATCCGACTCTTTAAGTATAGGAGATACCTGAAAACATATCACACTTTTCCCCATAGTGCTTTTACCAATGCAAAAAATGCATGGAGAAATCATTTCGAACCAAGCGTCCTAACTTTTGTCAGAATGATGACAGGTTAAAATGTTTGTTGGTTTCTTGTTCAGTCCATAGGCCTACAGCATGTGGCAAACCGGTGACCATCCGACTTTATTAGTATAGGAGATACCTGAAAACATATCACACTTTTCCCCATAGTGCTTTTACCAATGCATAAAATGCAAGAGAAATAATTTCAAACAAAGCATCCTAACTTTTGTTAGAATGATGACAGGTTAAAATTTTTGGTGGTTTCTTGTTCAGTCCATAGGCCTACAGCATGTGGCAAACCGGTGACCATCCGACTCTATTAGTATAGGAGATACCTGAAAACATATCACACTTTTCCCTATAGTGCTTTTACCAATGCATAAAATGCATGGAGAAAACATTTCGAACGAAGCGTCCTAACTTTTGTTCGAATGATGACAGGTTAAAATTTTTGGTGGTTTCTTGTTCAGTCCATAGGCTTACAGCATGTGGCAAACCGGTGAGCATCCGAATCTTAGTATAGGAGATACCTGAAAACATATCACACTTTTCCCCATAGTGCTTTTACCAATGCATAGAATGCATGAAGAAATCATTTCGAATGAAGCTTCCTAACTTTTGTTAGAATGATGACAGGTTAAAATTTTTGGTGGTTTCTTGTTCAGTCCATAGGCCTACAGCATGTGGGAAACCAGTGGGCATCCGACTCTTAGTATAGGAGATACCTGAAAACATATCACACTTTTCACCGTAGTGCTTTTACCATTGCATAAAATGCATGGAGAAATCATTTCAAACGAAGCGTCCTAACTTTTGTTAGAATGATGACAGGTTAAATTTTTTTGGTGGTTTCTTGTTCAGTCCATAGGCCTACAGCATGTGGCAAACCGGTGAGCATGCGGCTCTATTAGTATAGGAGATACCTGAAAACATATCACAATTTTACCCATCGTGCTTTTACCAATGCATAAAATGCATGGAGAAAAGATTTCGAACGAAGCGTCCTAACTTTTGTTAGAATGATGACAGGTTAAAATTTTTGGTGGTTTCTTGTTCAGTCCGTAGGCCTACAGCATGTGGCAAACCGGTCAGCATCTGACTCTTAGTATAGGAGATACCTGAAAACAAATCATACTTTTCCCCATAGTGCTTTTACCAATGCATAAAATGCATGGAGAAATCATTTCAAACGAAGCATCCTAACTTTTGTTCGAATGATGACAGGTTAAATTTTTTGTTGGTTTCTTGTTCAGTCCATAGGCCTACAGCATGTGGCAAACCTGTGAGCATCCAACTCTATTAGTATAGGAGATACCTGAAAACATATCACACTTTTTCCCATAGTGCTTTTACCAATGCATGGAGAAATCGTTTCTAACGAAGCGTCCTAACTTTTGTTAGAATGATCACAGGTTAAAATTTTAGGTGGTTTCTTGTTCAGTCCATAGGCCTACAGCATGTGGCAAACCGGTGAGCATCCTACTCTATTAGTATAGGAGATACCTGAAAACATATCACACTTTTCCCCATAGTTCTTATACCATTGCATAAGATGCATGGAGAAATCATTTCAAACGAAGCGTCCTAACTTTTGTTAGAATGATGACAGGTTAAAATTTTTGGTGGTTTCTTGTTCAGTCCATAGGCCTACAGCATGTGGCAAACCGGTGAGTATCCGACTCTTAGTATAGGAGATACCTGAAAACATATCACACTTTTCCCCATAGTGCTTTTACCAATGCAAAAAATGCATGGAGAAATCATTTCGAACCAAGCATCCTAAATTTTTTCAGAATGATGACAGGTTAAAATGTTTGTTGGTTTCTTGTTCAGTCCATAGGGCTACAGCATGTGGCAAACCGGTGAGCATCCGACTCTTTAAGTATAGGAGATACCTGAAAACATATCACACTTTTCCCCATAGTGCTTTTACCAATGCAAAAAATGCATGGAGAAATCATTTCGAACCAAGCGTCCTAACTTTTGTCAGAATGATGACAGGTTAAAATGTTTGTTGGTTTCTTGTTCAGTCCATAGGCCTACAGCATGTGGCAAACCGGTGACCATCCGACTTTATTAGTATAGGAGATACCTGAAAACATATCACACTTTTCCCTATAGTGCTTTTACCAATGCATAAAATGCATGGAGAAAACATTTCGAAGAAAGCATCCTAACTTTTGTTCGAATGATGACAGGTTAAAATTTTTGGTGGTTTCTTGTTCAGTCCATAGGCCTACAGCATGTGGCAAACCGGTGAGCATCCGACTCTATTAGTATAGGAGATACCTGAAAACATATCACACTTTTCCCCATAGTGCTTTTACCAATGCATAGAATGCATGGAGAAATCATTTCGAATGAAGCGTCCTAACTTTTGTTAGAATGATGACAGGTTAAAATTTTTGGTGGTTTCTTGTTCAGTCCATAGGCCTACAGCATGTGGCAAACCGGTGAGCATCCGACTCTATTAGTATAGGAGATACCTGAAAACATATCACACTTTTCCCCATAGTGCTTTTACCAATGCAAAAAATGCATGGAGAAATCATTTCGAACCAAGTGTCCTAACTTTTGTCAGAATGATGACAGGTTAAAATGTTTGTTGGTTTCTTGTTCAGTCCGTAGGCCTACAGCATGTGGCAAACCTGTGAGCATCCAACTCTATTAGTATAGGAGATACCTGAAAACATATCACACTTTTCCCCATAGTGCTTTTACCAATGCATAAAATGCAAGAGAAATAATTTCAAACAAAGCATCCTAACTTTTGTTAGAATGATGACAGGTTAAAATTTTTGGTGGTTTCTTGTTCAGTCCATAGGCCTACAGCATGTGGCAAACCGGTGACCATCCGACTCTATTAGTATAGGAGATACCTGAAAACATATCACACTTTTCCCTATAGTGCTTTTACCAATGCATAAAATGCATGGAGAAAACATTTCGAACGAAGCGTCCTAACTTTTGTTCGAATGATGACAGGTTAAAATTTTTGGTGGTTTCTTGTTCAGTCCATAGGCTTACAGCATGTGGCAAACCGGTGAGCATCCGAATCTTAGTATAGGAGATACCTGAAAACATATCACACTTTTCCCCATAGTGCTTTTACCAATGCATAGAATGCATGAAGAAATCATTTCGAATGAAGCTTCCTAACTTTTGTTAGAATGATGACAGGTTAAAATTTTTGGTGGTTTCTTGTTCAGTCCATAGGCCTACAGCATGTGGGAAACCAGTGGGCATCCGACTCTTAGTATAGGAGATACCTGAAAACATATCACACTTTTCACCGTAGTGCTTTTACCATTGCATAAAATGCATGGAGAAATCATTTCAAACGAAGCGTCCTAACTTTTGTTAGAATGATGACAGGTTAAATTTTTTTGGTGGTTTCTTGTTCAGTCCATAGGCCTACAGCATGTGGCAAACCGGTGAGCATGCGGCTCTATTAGTATAGGAGATACCTGAAAACATATCACAATTTTACCCATCGTGCTTTTACCAATGCATAAAATGCATGGAGAAAACATTTCGAACGAAGCGTCCTAACTTTTGTTAGAAAGATGACAGGTTAAAATTTTTGGTGGTTTCTTGTTCAGTCCATAGGCCTACAGCATGTGGCAAACCGGTGAGCATCCGACTCTATTAGTATAGGAGATACCTGAAAACATATCACACTTTTCCCCATAGTGCTTTTACCAATGCATAGAATGCATGGAGAAATCATTTCGAATGAAGCGTCCTAACTTTTGTTAGAATGATGACAGGTTAAAATTTTTGGTGGTTTCTTGTTCAGTCCATAGGCCTACAGCATGTGGCAAACCGGTGAGCATCCGACTCTATTAGTATAGGAGATACCTGAAAACATATCACACTTTTCCCCATAGTGCTTTTACCAATGCAAAAAATGCATGGAGAAATCATTTCGAACCAAGTGTCCTAACTTTTGTCAGAATGATGACAGGTTAAAATGTTTGTTGGTTTCTTGTTCAGTCCGTAGGCCTACAGCATGTGGCAAACCTGTGAGCATCCAACTCTATTAGTATAGGAGATACCTGAAAACATATCACACTTTTCCCCATAGTGCTTTTACCAATGCATAAAATGCAAGAGAAATAATTTCAAACAAAGCATCCTAACTTTTGTTAGAATGATGACAGGTTAAAATTTTTGGTGGTTTCTTGTTCAGTCCATAGGCCTACAGCATGTGGCAAACCGGTGACCATCCGACTCTATTAGTATAGGAGATACCTGAAAACATATCACACTTTTCCCTATAGTGCTTTTACCAATGCATAAAATGCATGGAGAAAACATTTCGAACGAAGCGTCCTAACTTTTGTTCGAATGATGACAGGTTAAAATTTTTGGTGGTTTCTTGTTCAGTCCATAGGCTTACAGCATGTGGCAAACCGGTGAGCATCCGAATCTTAGTATAGGAGATACCTGAAAACATATCACACTTTTCCCCATAGTGCTTTTACCAATGCATAGAATGCATGAAGAAATCATTTCGAATGAAGCTTCCTAACTTTTGTTAGAATGATGACAGGTTAAAATTTTTGGTGGTTTCTTGTTCAGTCCATAGGCCTACAGCATGTGGGAAACCAGTGGGCATCCGACTCTTAGTATAGGAGATACCTGAAAACATATCACACTTTTCACCGTAGTGCTTTTACCATTGCATAAAATGCATGGAGAAATCATTTCAAACGAAGCGTCCTAACTTTTGTTAGAATGATGACAGGTTAAATTTTTTTGGTGGTTTCTTGTTCAGTCCATAGGCCTACAGCATGTGGCAAACCGGTGAGCATGCGGCTCTATTAGTATAGGAGATACCTGAAAACATATCACAATTTTACCCATCGTGCTTTTACCAATGCATAAAATGCATGGAGAAAACATTTCGAACGAAGCGTCCTAACTTTTGTTAGAAAGATGACAGGTTAAAATTTTTGGTGGTTTCTTGTTCAGTCCGTAGGCCTACAGCATGTGGCAAATCGGTCAGCATCTGACTCTTAGTATAGGAGATACCTGAAAACATATCATACTTTTCCCCATAGTGCTTTTACCAATGCATAAAATGCATGGAGAAATCATTTCAAACGAAGCGTCCTAACTTTTGTTAGAATGATGACAGGTTAAAATTTTTGTTGGTTTCTTTTTCAGTCCATAGGCCTACAGCATGTGGCAAACCTGTGAGCATCCAACTCTATTAGTATAGGAGATACCTGAAAACATATCACACTTTTCCTGTAATGATCTGGTGGCCTTGGAGCAGCATGAGAAATACTCTGGAGAAGGTGGTCCCTGTACTGACCGCAAACAATGAACCTAGCAGCGCAACTAAAAACAGCCGTGGGGGGTACCTAACTCTCCCTAGACCCCTCGTCACAGCCTAAGATCTAACTACCCCTAAAGACAGAAACAGGAAACCTATCTTGCCTCAGAGAAAATCCCCAAAAGGATAGATAGCCCCCCACAAATATTGACTGTGAGAGGAGAGGGAAAAAACATACACAGATATGAAATCAGATTTTAGCATAGGAGGCCATACTAGCTAAAAAGAAAGAATAGAACAGAGTACTATGCGGTCAGTACAAAAACACTAGAAAATATCCACCACAGAAAATACGGATCACCACATCTGACTAAAGACATGGGGGTATATCTCCATCTCCAGAGAAATAGCTAGGCTGCAAAAAATCCTTCACAGACCAAGCTGGACAAGACAAAAACATGAAAATGCACAGAACTATAAGGTCCACTTGCAGGTGGACAGAAAAAACAAAGCCAGGACTTATCTTTGTAGAAAAACACAGCAAACTGGAGAGACCAGCAGGGAAGTGAATCCTTCAAGAACAATGGACAACTGGCACTGATTAAAGGATCCTGCAAAGCTATATACCCCAGTCCGTCCTGCAATTAGTAGAAATACATGTCCACTCCTGCAATCCAGACACAACTGCATTACCCTCTACAACTACCAGAGGGAGCCCAAAAGCTGAATTCACAACATTTTCCCCATACTGCTTTTACCAATGCATAAAATGCATGGAGAAATCATTTGGAACGAAGCGTCCTAACTTTTGTTAGAATGATGACAGGTTAAAATTTTTGGTAGTTTCTTGTTCAGTCCATAGGCCTACAGCATGTGGCAAACCGGTGAACATCCGACTCTATTAGTATAGGAGATACCTGAAAACATATCACACTTTTCCCCATAGTGCTTTTACCAATGCATAAAATGCAAGAGAAATCATTTCAAACGAAGCGTCCTAACTTTTGTTAGAACGATGACAGGTAAAAATTTTTGGTGGTTTCTTGTTCAGTCCATAGGTCTACAGCATGTGGCAAACCGGTGACCATCCGACTCTATTAGTATAGGAGATACCTGAAAACATATCACACTTTTCCCTATAGTGCTTTTACCAATGCATAAAATGCATGGAGAAAACTTTTCGAACGAAGCGTCCTAACTTTTGTTCGAATGATGATAGGTTAAAATTTTTATTGGTTTCTTGTTCAGTCCATAGGCCTACAGCATGTGGCAAACCGGTGAGCATCCGAATCTTAGTATAGGAGATACCTGAAAACATATCACACTTTTCCCCATAGTGCTTTTACCAATGCATAGAATGCATGGAGAAATCATTTCGAACGAAGCGTCCTAACTTTTGTTAGAATGATGACAGGTTAAAATTTTAGGATTTGCAGGATCCTTTAATCAGTGCCAGTTGTCCATTGTTCTTGAAGGATTCACTTCCCTGCTGGTCTCTCCAGTTTGCTGTGTTTTTCTACAAAGATAAGTCCTGGCTTTGTTTTTTCTGTCCACCTGCAAGTGGACCTTATAGTTCTGGGCATTTTCATGTTTTTGTCTTGTCCAGCTTGGTCTGTGAAGGATTTTTTGCAGCCTAGCTATTTCTCTGGAGATGGAGATATACCCCCATGTCTTTAGTCAGATGTGGTGATCCGTATTTTCTGTGGTGGATATTTTCTAGTGTTTTTGTACTGACCGCATAGTACTTGTTCAGTCCATAGGCCTACAGCATGTGGGAAACCAGTGGGCATCCGACTCTTAGTATAGGAGATACCTGAAAACATATCACACTTTTCCCCATAGTGCTTTTACCATTGCATAAAATGCATGGAGAAATCATTTCAAATGAAGCGTGCTAACTTTTGTTAGAATGATGACAGGTTAAATTTTTTGGTGGCTTCTTGTTCAGTCCATAGGCCTACAGCATGTGGCAAACCGGTGAGCATGCGGCTCTTAGTATAGGAGATACCTGAAAACATATCATACTTTTCCCCATAGTGCTTTTACCAATGCATAGAATGCATGGAGAAATCATTTCAAACGAAGTGTCCTAACTTTTGTTAGAATGATGACAGGTTAAAATTTTTGTTGGTTTCTTGTTCAGTCCATAGGCCTACAGCATGTGGCAAACCTGTGAGCATCCAACTCTATTAGTATAGGAGATACCTGAAAACATATCACACTTTTCCCCATAGTGCTTTTACCAATGCATGGAGAAATCATTTCTAACGAAGCGTCCTAACTTTTGTTAGAATGATGACAGGTTAAAATTTTTGGTGGTTTCTTGTTCAGTCCATAGGCCTACAGCATGTGGCAAACCGGTGAGTATCCGACTTTTAGTATAGGAGATACCTGAAAACATATCATACTTTTCCCCATAGTGCTTTTACCAATGCATAGAATGCATGGAGAAATCATTTTGAGCAAAGCGTCCTAACTTTTGTTAGAATGATGACAGGTTAAAATTTTTGGTGGTTTCTTGTTCAGTCCATAGGCTTACAGCATGTGGCAAACCGGTGAGTATCCGACTCTTAGTACAGGAGATACCTGAAAACATATCACACTTTTCCCCATAGTGCTTTTAACAATGCATAAAATGCATGGAGAAAACATTTCGAGCGAAGCGTCCTAACTTTTGTTAGAATGATGACAGGTTAAAATTTTTGGTGGTTTCTTGTTCAGTCCGTCGGCGTACAGCATGTGGAAAACCGGTGAGCATCCGACTCTTAGTATAGGAGATACCTGAAAATATATACTGTTCCCCATAGTGCCTTTACCAATGCATAAAATGAAAGGAGAAAACATTTTGAACGAAGCGTCCTAACTTTTGTTAGAATGATGACAGGTTAAAATTTTTGGTGGTTTCTTGTTCAGTCCATAGGCCTACAGCATGTGACAAACCGGTGAGCATCCGACTTAGTATAGGAGATACCTGAAAACATATCACACTTTTCCTGTAATAATCTGGTGGCCTTGGAGCAGCATGAGACGTACTCTGGAGAAGGTGGTCCCTGTACTGACCGCAAACCCTGAACCTAGCAGCGCATCTAAATGCAGCCGTGGGGGGTACCTAACTCTCCCTAGACCCCTCGGCACAGCCTAAGATCTAACTACCCCTAAAGACAGAAACAGAAAACCTATCTTGCCTCAGAGAAAATCCCCAAAGGATAGATAGCCCACCACAAATATTGACTTTGAGAGGAGAGGGAAAAAACATACACAGATATTAAATCAGATTTTAGCACAGGAGGCCATACTAGCTAAAAAGAAAGAATAGAACAGAGTACTATGCGGTCAGTACAAAAACACTAGAAAATATCCACCACAGAAAATACGGATCACCACATCTGACTAAAGACATGGGGGGTATATCTGCATCTCCAGAGAAATAGCTAGGCTGCAAAAAATCCTTCACAGACCAAGCTGGACAAGACAAAAACATGAAAATGCACAGAACTATAAGGTCCACTGCAGGTGGACAGAAAAAACAAAGCCAGGACTTACCTTTGTGAAAAACACAGCAAACTGGAGAGACCAGCAGGGAAGTGAATCCTTCAAGAACAATGGACAACTGGCACTGATTAAAGGATCCTGCAAAGCTATATACCCCAGTACTTCCTGCAATTAGAAGAAACACATGTCCACTCCTGCAATCCAGACACAACTGCATTACCCTCTACAACTACCAGAGGGAGCCCAACAGCTGAATTCACAACATTTTCCCCATACTGCTTTTACCAATGCATAAAATGCATGGAGAAATCATTTCGAACGAAGCGTCCTAACTTTTGTTAGAACGATGACAGGTTAAAATTTTTGGTGGTTTCTGGTTCAGTCCATAGGCCTACAGCATGTGGCAAACCGGTGACCATCCGACTCAATTAGTATAGGAGATAGCTGAAAACATATCACACTTTTCCCTATAGTGCTTTTACCAATGCATAAAATGCATGGAGAAAACATTTCGAACGAAGCGTCCTAACTTTTGTTCGAATGATGACAGGTTAAAATTTTTGGTGGTTTCTTGTTCAGTCCATAGGCCTACAGCATGTGGCAAACCGGTGAGCATCCGACTCTTAGTATAGGAGATACCTGAAAACATATCACACTTTTCCCCATAGTGCTTTTACCAATGCATAGAATGCATGGAGAAATCATTTCGAACGAAGCGTCCTAACTTTTGTTAGAATGATGACAGGTTAAAATTTTTGGTGGTTTCTTGTTCAGTCCATAGGCCTACAGCAAATGGGAAACCAGTGGGCATCCGACTCTTAGTATAGGAGATACCTGAAAACATATCACACTTTTCCCCATAGTGCTTTTACCATTGCATAAAATGCATGGAGAAATCATTTCAAACGAAGCGTCCTAACTTTTGTTAGAATGATGACAGGTTAAATTTTTTGGTGGTTTCTTGTTCAGTCCATAGGCCTACAGCATGTGGCAAAACGGTGAGCATGCGGCTCTATTAGTATAGGAGATACCTGAAAACATATCACACTTTTCCCCATAGTGCTTTTACCAATGCGTAAAATGCATGGAGAAATCATTTCAAACGAAGCGTCCGAACTTTTATTAGAATGATGACAGGTTAAAATTTTTGGTGGTTTCTTGTTCAGTCCATAGGCCTACAGCATGTGGCAAACCTGTGAGCATCCAACTCTATTAGTATAGGAGATACCTGAAAACATATCACACTTTTACCCATAGTGCTTTTACCAATGCATAAAATGCATGGAGAAAACATTTCGAACGAAGCGTCCTAACTTTTGTTAGAATGATGACAGGTTAAAATTTTTGGTGGTTTCTTCTTCAGTCCATAGGCCTACAGCTTGTGGCAAACCGGTCAGCATCTGACTCTTAGTATAGGAGATACCTGAAAACAAATTATACTTTTCCCCATAGTGCTTTTACCAATGCATAAAATGCATGGAGAAATCATTTCAAACGAAGCATCCTAACTTTTGTTAGAATGATGACAGGTTAAATTTTTTGTTGGTTTCTTGTTCAGTCCATAAGCCTACAGCATGTGGCAAACCTGTGAGCATCCAACTCTATTAGTATAGGAGATACCTGAAAACATATCACACTTTTCCCCATAGTGCTTTTACCAATGCATGGAGAAATCATTTCTAACGAAGCGTCCTAACTTTTGTTAGAATGATGACAGGTTAAAATTTTTGGTGGTTTCTTGTTCAGTCCATAGGCCTACAGCATGTGGCAAACCGGTGAGCATCCGACGCTATTAGTATAGGAGATACCTGAAAACATATCACACTTTTCCCCATAGTGCTTTTACCATTGCATAAGATGCATGGAGAAAACATTTCAAACGAAGCGTCCTAACTTTTGTTAGAATGACAGGTTAAAATTTTTGGTGGTTTCTTGTTCAGTCCATAGGCCTACAGCATGTGGCAAACCGGTGAGTATCTGACTCTTAGTATAGGAGATACCTGAAAACATATCACACTTTTCCCCATAGTGCTTTTACCAATGCATAAAATGCATGGAGGAAACATTTCGAACAAAGCGTCCTAACTTTTGTTAGAATGATGACAGGTTAAAATTTTTGGTGGTTTCTTGTTCAATCCATAGGCCTACAGCATGTGACAAACCGGTGAGCATCCAACTTAGTATAGGAGATACCTGAAAACATATCACACTTTTCCTGTAATGATCTGGTGGCCTTGGAGCAGCATGAGACGTACTCTGGAGAAGGTGGTCCCTGTACTGACCGCAAACCCTGAACCTAGCAGCGCAACTAAAAGCAGACCCCTCGGCACAGCCTAAGATCTAACTACCCCTAAAGACAGAAACAGGAAACCTATCTTGCCTCAGAGAAAATCCCCAAAGGATAGATAGCCCCCCACAAATACTGGCTGTGAGAGGAGAGGGAAAAAACATACACAGATATGAAATCAGATTTTAGCATAGGAGGCCATACTAGCTAAAAAGAAAGAATAGAACAGAGTACTATGCGGTCAGTGCAAAAACACTAGAAAATATCCACCACAGAAAATACGGATCACCACATCTGACTAAAGACATGGGGGGTATATCTGCATCTCCAGAGAAATAGCTAGGCTGCAAAAAATCCTTCACAGACCAAGTTGGACAAGACAAAAACATGAAAATGCACAGAACTATAAGGTCCACTGCAGGTGGACAGAAAAAACAAAGCCAGGACTTATCTTTGTAGAAAAACACAGCAATCTGGAGAGACCAGCAGGGAAGTGAATCCTTCAAGAACAATGGACAACGGGCACTGATTAAAGGATCCTGCAAAGCTATATACCCCAGTCCGTTCTGCAATTAGTAGATACACATGTCCACTCCTGCAATCCAGACACAACTGCATTACCCTCTACAACTACCAGAGGGAGCCCAAAAGCTGAATTCACAACATTTTCCCCATACTGCTTTTACCAATGCATAAAATGCATGGAGAAATCATTTCGAACAAAGCGTCCTAACTTTTGTTAGAATGATGACAGGTTAAAATTTTTGGTGGTTTCTTGTTCAGTCCATAGGCCTACAGCATGTGGCAAACCGGTGAGCATCCGACTCTATTAGTATAGGAGATACCTGAAAACATATCACACTTTTCCCCATAGTGCTTTTACCAATGCATAAAATGCATGGAGAAATCATTTCGAACGAAGCGTCCTAACTTTTGTTACAATGATGACAGGTTAAAATTTTTGGTGGTTTCTTGTTCAGTCCATAGGTCTACAGCATGTGGCAAACCGGTGAGCTTCCGACTCTATTAGTATAGGAGATACCTGAAAACAAATCACACTTTTCCCCATAGTGCTTTTACCAATGCAAAAAAAGCATGGAGAAATCATTTCGAACGAAGCGTCCTAACTTTTGTTAGAATGATGACAGGTTAAAATTTTTGGTGGTTTCTTGTTCAGTCCATAGGCCTACAGCATGTGGCAAACCAGTGGGCATCCGACTCTTAGTATAGGAGATACCTGAAAACATATCACACATCTCCCCATAGTGCTTTTACCATTGCATAAAATGCATGGAGAAATCATTTCAAACGAAGCGTCCAAACTTTTGTTAGAATGATGACAGGTTACATTTTTTGGTGGTTTCTTGTTTAGTCCATAGGCCTACAGCATGTGGCAAACCGGTGAGCATGCGGCTCTATTAGTATAGGAGATACTGAAAACATATCACACTTTTCCCCATAGTGCTTTTACCAATGCATAAAATGCATGGAGAAAACATTTCGAACGAAGCGTCCTAACTTTTGTTAGAATGATGACAGGTAAAAATTTTTGGTGGTTTCTTGTTCAGTCCGTAGGCCTACAGCATGTGGCAAACCGGTCAGCATCTGACTCTTAGTATAGGAGATACCTGAAAACAAATCATACTTTTCCCCATAGTGCTTTTACCAATGCATAAAATGCATGGAGAAATCATTTCAAACGAAGCATCCTAACTTTTGTTCGAATGATGACAGGTTAAATTTTTTGTTGGTTTCTTGTTCAGTCCATAGGCCTACAGCATGTGGCAAACCTGTGAGCATCCAACTCTATTAGTATAGGAGATACCTGAAAATATATCACACTTTTTCCCATAGTGCTTTTACCAATGCATGGAGAAATCGTTTCTAACGAAGCGTCCTAACTTTTGTTAGAATGATGACAGGTTAAAATTTTAGGTGGTTTCTTGTTCAGTCCATAGGCCTACAGCATGTGGCAAACCGGTGAGTATCCGACTCTTAGTATAGGAGATACCTGAAAACATATCACACTTTTCCCCATAGTGCTTTTACCAATGCATAAAAAGCATGGAGGAAACATTTCGAACGAAGCATCCTAACTTTTGTTAGAATGATGACAGGTTAAAATTTTTGGTGGTTTCTTGTTCAATCCATAGGCCTACAGCATGTGACAAACCGGTGAGCATCCAACTTAGTATAGGAGATACCTGAAAACATATCACACTTTTCCTGTAATGATCTGGTGGCCTTGGAGCAGCATGAGACGTACTCTGGAGAAGGTGGTCCCTGTACTGACCGCAAACCCTGAACCTAGCAGCGCAACTAAAAGCAGCCGTGGGGGGTACCTAACTCTCCCTAGACCCCTCGGCACAGCCTAAGATCTAACTACCCCTAAAGACAGAAACAGGAAACCTATCTTGCCTCAGAGAAAATCCCCAAAGGATAGATAGCCCCCCACAAATATTGACTGTGAGAGGAGAGGGAAAAAACATACACAGATATGAAATCAGATTTTAGCATAGGAGGCCATACTAGCTAAAAAGAAAGAATAGAACAGAGTACTATGCGGTCAGTGCAAAAACACTAGAAAATATCCACCACAGAAAATACGGATCACCACATCTGACTAAAGACATGGGGGTATATCTGCATCTCCAGAGAAATAGCTAGGCTGCAAAAAATCCTTCACAGACCAAGTTGGACAAGACAAAAACATGAAAATGCACAGAACTATAAGGTCCACTGCAGGTGGACAGAAGAAACAAAGCCAGGACTTATCTTTGTAGAAAAACACAGCAAACTGGAGAGACCAGCAGGGAAGTGAATCCTTCAAGAACAATGGACAACTGGCACTGATTAAAGGATCCTGCAAAGCTATATACCCCAGTCCGTTCTGCAATTAGTAGATACACATGTCCACTCCTGCAATCCAGACACAACTGCATTACCCTCTACAACTACCAGAGGGAGCCCAAAAGCTGAATTCACAACATTTTCCCCATACTGCTTTTACCAATGCATAAAATGCATGGAGAAATCATTTCGAACAAAGCGTCCTAACTTTTGTTAGAATGATGACAGGTTAAAATTTTTGGTGGTTTCTTGTTCAGTCCATAGGCCTACAGCATGTGGCAAACCGGTGAGCATCCGACTCTATTAGTATAGGAGATACCTGAAAACATATCACACTTTTCCCCATAGTGCTTTTACCAATGCATAAAATGCATGGAGAAATCATTTCGAACGAAGCGTCCTAACTTTTGTTACAATGATGACAGGTTAAAATTTTTGGTGGTTTCTTGTTCAGTCCATAGGCCTACAGCATGTGGCAAACCGGTGAGCTTCCGACTCTATTAGTATAGGAGATACCTGAAAACATATCACACTTTTCCCCATAGTGCTTTTACCAATGCAAAAAAAGCATGGAGAAATCATTTCGAACCAAGCGTCCTAACTTTTGTCAGTATGATGACAGGTTAAAATGTTTGTTGGTTTCTTGTTCAGTCCATAAGGCCTACAGCATGTGGCAAACCGGTGAGCATCCGACTCTATTAGTATAGGAGATACCTGAAAACATATCACACTTTTCCCCATAGTGCTTTTACCAATGCATAAAATGCAAGAGAAATCATTTCAAACGAAGCGTCCTAACTTTTGTTAGAACGATGACAGATTAAAATTTTTGGTGGTTTATTGTTCAGTCCATAGGCCTACAGCATGTGGCAAACCAGTGACCATCCGACTCCATTAGTATAGGAGATACCTGAAAACATATCACACTTTTCCCTATAGTGCTTTTACCAATGCATAAAATGCATGGAGAAAACATTTCGAACGATGCGTCCTAACTTTTGTTCGAATGATGACAGGTTAAATTTTTGGTGGTTTCTTGTTCAGTCCATAGGCCTACAGCATGTGGCAAACCGATGAGCATCCGACTCTTAGCATAGGAGATACCTGAAAACATATCTAACTTTTCCCCATAGTGCTTTTACCAATGCATAGAATGCATGGAGAAATCATTTCGAACGAAGCGTCCTAACTTTTGTTAGAATGATGACAGGTTAAAATTTTTGGTGGTTTCTTGTTCAGTCCATAGGTCTACAGCATGTGGGAAACCAGTGGGCATCCGACTCTTAGTATAGGAGATACCTGAAAACATATCACACTTTTCCCCATAGTGCTTTTACCATTGCATAAAATGCATGGAGAAATCATTTCAAACGAAGCGTCCAAACTTTTGTTAGAATGATGACAGGTTACATTTTTTGGTGGTTTCTTGTTCAGTCCATAGGCCTACAGCATGTGGCAAACCGGTGAGCATGCGGCTCTATTAGTATAGGAGATACCTGAAAACATGTCACACTTTTCCCCATAGTGCTTTTACCAATGCATAAAATGCATGGAGAAATCATTTCAAACGAAGCGTCCGAACTTTTATTAGAATGATGACAGGTTAAAATTTTTGGTCGTTTCTTGTTCAGTCCGTAGGCCTACAGCATGTGGCAAACCGGTCAGCATCTGACTCTTAGTATAGGAGATACCTGAAAACAAATCATACTTTTCCCCATAGTGCTTTTACCAATGCATAAAATGCATGGAGAAATCATTTCAAACGAAGCATCCTAACTTTTGTTAGAATCATGACATGTTAAATTTTTGTTGGTTTCTTGTTCAGTCCATAGGCCTACAGCATGTGGCAAACCTGTGAGCATCCAACTCTATTAGTATAGGAGATACCTGAAAACATATCACACTTTTCCCCATAGTGCTTTTACCAATGCATGGAGAAATAATTTCTAACGAATCGTCCTAACTTTTGTTAGAATGATGACAGGTTAAAATTTTAGGTGGTTTCTTGTTCAGTCCATAGGCCTACAGCATGTGGCAAACCTGTGAGCATCCAACTCTATTAGTATAGGAGATACCTGAAAACATATCACACTTTTACCCATAGTGCTTTTACCAATGCATAAAATGCATGGAGAAAACATTTCGAACGAAGCGTCCTAACTTTTGTTAGAATGATGACAGGTTAAAATTTTTGGTGGTTTCTTGTTCAGTCCGTAGGCCTACAGCATGTGGCAAACCGGTCAGCATCTGACTCTTAGTATAGGAGATACCTGAAAACAAATCATACTTTTCCCCATAGTGCTTTTACCAATGCATAAAATGCATGGAGAAATCATTTCAAACGAAGCATCCTAACTTTTGTTCGAATGATGACAGGTTAAATTTTTTGTTGGTTTCTTGTTCAGTCCATAGGCCTACAGCATGTGGCAAACCTGTGAGCATCCAACTCTATTAGTATAGGAGATACCTGAAAACATATCACACTTTTTCCCATAGTGCTTTTACCAATGCATGGAGAAATCGTTTCTAACGAAGCGTCCTAACTTTTGTTAGAATGATCACAGGTTAAAATTTTAGGTGGTTTCTTGTTCAGTCCATAGGCCTACAGCATGTGGCAAACCGGTGAGCATCCTACTCTATTAGTATAGGAGATACCTGAAAACATATCACACTTTTCCCCATAGTTCTTATACCATTGCATAAGATGCATGGAGAAATCATTTCAAACGAAGCGTCCTAACTTTTGTTAGAATGATGACAGGTTAAAATTTTTGGTGGTTTCTTGTTCAGTCCATAGGCCTACAGCATGTGGCAAACCGGTGAGTATCCGACTCTTAGTATAGGAGATACCTGAAAACATATCACACTTTTCCCCATAGTGCTTTTACCAATGCATAAAAAGCATGGAGGAAACATTTCGAACGAAGCGTCCTAACTTTTGTTAGAATGATGACAGGTTAAAATTTTTGGTGGTTTCTTGTTCAATCCATAGGCCTACAGCATGTGACAAACCGGTGAGCATCCAACTTAGTATAGGAGATACCTGAAAACATATCACACTTTTCATGTAATGATCTGGTGGCCTTGGAGCAGCATGAGACGTACTCTGGAGAAGGTGGTCCCTGTACTGACCGCAAACCCTGAACCTAGCAGCGCAACTAAAAGCAGCCGTGGGGGGTACCTAACTCTCCCTAGACCCCTCGGCACAGCCTAAAATCTAACTACCCCTAAAGACAGAAACAGGAAACCTATCTTGCCTCAGAGAAAATCCCCAAAGGATAGATAGCCCCCCACAAATATTGACTGTGAGAGGAGAGGGAAAAAACATACACAGATATGAAATCAGATTTTAGCATAGGAGGCCATACTAGCTAAAAAGAAAGAATAGAACAGAGTACTATGCGGTCAGTGCAAAAACACTAGAAAATATCCACCACAGAAAATACGGATCACCACATCTGACTAAAGACATGGGGGTATATCTGCATCTCCAGAGAAATAGCTAGGCTGCAAAAAATCCTTCACAGACCAAGTTGGACAAGACAAAAACATGAAAATGCACAGAACTATAAGGTCCACTGCAGGTGGACAGAAAAAACAAAGCCAGGACTTATCTTTGTAGAAAAACACAGCAAACTGGAGAGACCAGCAGGGAAGTGAATCCTTCAAGAACAATGGACAACTGGCACTGATTAAAGGATCCTGCAAAGCTATATACCCCAGTCCGTTCTGCAATTAGTAGATACACATGTCCACTCCTGCAATCCAGACACAACTGCATTACCCTCTACAACTACCAGAGGGAGCCCAAAAGCTGAATTCACAACATTTTCCCCATACTGCTTTTACCAATGCATAAAATGCATGGAGAAATCATTTCGAACAAAGCGTCCTAACTTTTGTTAGAATGATGACAGGTTAAAATTTTTGGTGGTTTCTTTTTCAGTCCATAGGCCTACAGCATGTGGCAAACCGGTGAGCATCCGACTCTATTAGTATAGGAGATACCTGAAAACATATCACACTTTTCCCCATAGTGCTTTTACCAATGCATAAAATGCATGGAGAAATCATTTCGAACGAAGCGTCCTAACTTTTGTTACAATGATGACAGGTTAAAATTTTTGGTGGTTTCTTGTTCAGTCCATAGGCCTACAGCATGTGGCAAACCGGTGAGCTTCCGACTCTATTAGTATAGGAGATACCTGAAAACATATCACACTTTTCCCCATAGTGCTTTTACCAATGCAAAAAAAGCATGGAGAAATCATTTCGAACCAAGCGTCCTAACTTTTGTCAGTATGATGACAGGTTAAAATGTTTGTTGGTTTCTTGTTCAGTCCATAAGGCCTACAGCATGTGGCAAACCGGTGAGCATCCGATTCTATTAGTATAGGAGATACCTGAAAACATATCACACTTTTCCCCATAGTGCTTTTACCAATGCATAAAATGCAAAAGAAATCAATTCAAACGAAGCGTCCTAACTTTTGTTAGAACGATGACAGGTTAAAATTTTTGGTGGTTTATTGTTCAGTCCATAGGCCTACAGCATGTGGCAAACCAGTGACCATCCGACTCCATTAGTATAGGAGATACCTGAAAACATATCACACTTTTCCCTATAGTGCTTTTACCAATGCATAAAATGCATGGAGAAAACATTTCGAACGATGCGTCCTAACTTTTGTTCGAATGATGACAGGTTAAATTTTTGGTGGTTTCTTGTTCAGTCCATAGGCCTACAGCATGTGGCAATCCGATGAGCATCCGACTCTTAGCATAGGAGATACCTGAAAACATATCACACTTTTCCCCATAGTGCTTTTACCAATGCATAGAATGCATGGAGAAATCATTTCGAACGAAGCGTCCTAACTTTTGTTAGAATGATGACAGGTTAAAATTTTTGGTGGTTTCTTGTTCAGTCCATAGGTCTACAGCATGTGGGAAACCAGTGGGCATCCGACTCTTAGTATAGGAGATACCTGAAAACATATTACACTTTTCCCCATATTGCTTTTACCATTGCATAAAATGCATGGAGAAATCATTTCAAACGAAGCGTCCAAACTTTTGTTAGAATGATGACAGGTTACATTTTTTGGTGGTTTCTTGTTCAGTCCATAGGCCTACAGCATGTGGCAAACCGGTGAGCATGCGGCTCTATTAGTATAGGAGATACCTGAAAACATGTCACACTTTTCCCCATAGTGCTTTTACCAATGCATAAAATGCATGGAGAAATCATTTCAAACGAAGCGTCCGAACTTTTATTAGAATGATGACAGGTTAAAATTTTTGGTGGTTTCTTGTTCAGTCCGTAGGCCTACAGCATGTGGTAAACCGGTCAGCATCTGACTCTTAGTATAGGAGATACCTGAAAACAAATCATACTTTTCCCCATAGTGCTTTTACCAATGCATAAAATGCATGGAGAAATCATTTCAAACGAAGCATCCTAACTTTTGTTAGAATCATGACATGTTAAATTTTTGTTGGTTTCTTGTTCAGTCCATAGGCCTACAGCATGTGGCAAACCTGTGAGCATCCAACTCTATTAGTATAGGAGATACCTGAAAACATATCACACTTTTCCCCATAGTGCTTTTACCAATGCATGGAGAAATCATTTCTAACGAAGCGTCCTAACTTTTGTTAGAATGATGACAGGTTAAAATTTTAGATGGTTTCTTGTTCAGTCCATAGGCCTACAGCATGTGGCAAACCTGTGAGCATCCAACTCTATTAGTATAGGAGATACCTGAAAACATATCACACTTTTACCCATAGTGCTTTTACCAATGCATAAAATGCATGGAGAAAACATTTCGAACGAAGCGTCCTAACTTTTGTTAGAATGATGACAGGTTAAAATTTTTGGTGGTTTCTTGTTCAGTCCGTAGGCCTACAGCATGTGGCAAACCGGTCAGCATCTGACTCTTAGTATAGGAGATACCTGAAAACAAATCATACTTTTCCCCATAGTGCTTTTACCAATGCATAAAATGCATGGAGAAATCATTTCAAACGAAGCATCCTAACTTTTGTTCGAATGATGACAGGTTAAATTTTTTGTTGGTTTCTTGTTCAGTCCATAGGCCTACAGCATGTGGCAAACCTGTGAGCATCCAACTCTATTAGTATAGGAGATACCTGAAAACATATCACACTTTTCCCCATAGTTCTTATACCATTGCATAAGATGCATGGAGAAATCATTTCAAACGAAGCGTCCTAACTTTTGTTAGAATGATGACAGGTTAAAATTTTTGGTGGTTTCTTGTTCAGTCCATAGGCCTACAGCATGTGGCAAACCGGTGAGTGTCCGACTCTTAGTATAGGAGATACCTGAAAACATATCACACTTTTCCCCATAGTGCTTTTACCAATGCATAAAAAGCATGGAGGAAACATTTTGAACGAAGCGTCCTAACTTTTGTTAGAATGATGACAGGTTAAAATTTTTGGTGGTTTCTTGTTCAATCCATAGGCCTACAGCATGTGACAAACCGGTGAGCATCCAACTTAGTATAGGAGATACCTGAAAACATATCACACTTTTCCTGTAATGATCTGGTGGCTTTGGAGCAGCATGAGACGTACTCTGGAGAAGGTGGTCCCTGTACTGACCGCAAACCCTGAACCTAGCAGCGCAACTAAAAGCAGCCGTGGGGGGTACCTAACTCTCCCTAGACCCCTCGGCACAGCCTAAGATCTAACTACCCCTAAAGACAGAAACAGGAAACCTATCTTGCCTCAGAGAAAATCCCCAAAGGATAGATAGCCCCCCACAAATATTGACTGTGAGAGGAGAGGGAAAAAACATACACAGATATGAAATCAGATTTTAGCATAGGAGGCCATACTAGCTAAAAAGAAAGAATAGAACAGAGTACTATGCGGTCAGTGCAAAAACACTAGAAAATATCCACCACAGAAAATACGGATCACCACATCTGACTAAAGACATGGGGGGTATATCTGCATCTCCAGAGAAATAGCTAGGCTGCAAAAAATCCTTCACAGACCAAGTTGGACAAGACAAAAACATGAAAATGCACAGAACTATAAGGTCCACTGCAGGTGGACAGAAAAAACAAAGCCAGGACTTATCTTTGTAGAAAAACACAGCAAACTGGAGAGACCAGCAGGGAAGTGAATCCTTCAAGAACAATGGACAACTGGCACTGATTAAAGGATCCTGCAAAGCTATATACCCCAGTCCGTTCTGCAATTAGTAGATACACATGTCCACTCCTGCAATCCAGACACAACTGCATTACCCTCTACAACTACCAGAGGGAGCCCAAAAGCTGAATTCACAACATTTTCCCCATACTGCTTTTACCAATGCATAAAATGCATGGAGAAATCATTTCGAACAAAGCGTCCGAACTTTTGTTAGAATGATGACAGGTTAAAATTTTTGGTGGTTTCTTTTTCAGTCCATAGGCCTACAGCATGTGGCAAACCGGTGAGCATCCGACTCTATTAGTATAGGAGATACCTGAAAACATATCACACTTTTCCCCATAGTGCTTTTACCAATGCATAAAATGCATGGAGAAATCATTTCGAACGAAGCGTCCTAACTTTTGTTACAATGATGACAGGTTAAAATTTTTGGTGGTTTCTTGTTCAGTCCATAGGCCTACAGCATGTGGCAAACCGGTGAGCTTCCGACTCTATTAGTATAGGAGATACCTGAAAACATATCACACTTTTCCCCATAGTGCTTTTACCAATGCAAAAAAAGCATGGAGAAATCATTTCGAACCAAGCGTCCTAACTTTTGTCAGTATGATGACAGGTTAAAATGTTTGTTGGTTTCTTGTTCAGTCCATAAGGCCTACAGCATGTGGCAAACCGGTGAGCATCCGACTCTATTAGTATAGGAGATACCTGAAAACATATCACACTTTTCCCCATAGTGCTTTTACCAATGCATAAAATGCAAGAGAAATCATTTCAAACGAAGCGTCCTAACTTTTGTTAGAACGATGACAGGTTAAAATTTTTGGTGGTTTATTGTTCAGTCCATAGGCCTACAGCATGTGGCAAACCAGTGACCATCCGACTCCATTAGTATAGGAGATACCTGAAAACATATCACACTTTTCCCTATAGTGCTTTTACCAATGCATAAAATGCATGGAGAAAACATTTCGAACGATGCGTCCTAACTTTTGTTCGAATGATGACAGGTTAAATTTTTGGTGGTTTCTTGTTCAGTCCATAGGCCTACAGCATGTGGCAAACCGATGAGCATCCGACTCTTAGCATAGGAGATACGTGAAAACATATCACACTTTTCCCCATAGTGCTTTTACCAATGCATAGAATGCATGGAGAAATCATTTCGAATGAAGCGTCCTAACTTTTGTTAGAATGATGACAGGTTAAAATTTTTGGTGGTTTCTTGTTCAGTCCATAGGTCTACAGCATGTGGGAAACCAGTGGGCATCCGACTCTTAGTATAGGAGATACCTGAAAACATATCACACTTTTCCCCATAGTGCTTTTACCATTGCATAAAATGCATGGAGAAATCATTTCAAACGAAGCGTCCAAACTTTTGTTAGAATGATGACAGGTTACATTTTTTGGTGGTTTCTTGTTCAGTCCATAGGCCTACAGCATGTGGCAAACCGGTGAGCATGCGGCTCTATTAGTATAGGAGATACCTGAAAACATGTCACACTTTTCCCCATAGTGCTTTTACCAATGCATAAAATGCATGGAGAAATCATTTCAAACGAAGCGTCCGAACTTTTATTAGAATGATGACAGGTTAAAATTTTTCGTGGTTTCTTGTTCAGTCCGTAGGCCTACAGCATGTGGCAAACCGGTCAGCATCTGACTCTTAGTATAGGAGATACCTGAAAACAAATCATACTTTTCCCCATAGTGCTTTTACCAATGCATAAAATGCATGGAGAAATCATTTCAAACGAAGCATCCTAACTTTTGTTAGAATCATGACATGTTAAATTTTTGTTGGTTTCTTGTTCAGTCCATAGGCCTACAGCATGTGGCAAACCTGTGAGCATCCAACTCTATTAGTATAGGAGATACCTGAAAACATATCACACTTTTCCCCATAGTGCTTTTACCAATGCATGGAGAAATCATTTCTAACGAAGCGTCCTAACTTTTGTTAGAATGATGACAGGTTAAAATTTTAGGTGGTTTCTTGTTTAGTCCATAGGCCTACAGCATGTGGCAGACCGGTGAGCATCCGACTCTATTAGTATAGGAGATACCTGAAAACATATCACACTTTTCCCCATAGTGCTTTTACCATTGCATAAGATGCATGGAGAAATCATTTCAAACGAAGCGTCCTAACTTTTGTTAGAATGACAGGTTAAAATTTTTGGTGGTTTCTTGTTCAGTCCATAGGCCTACAGCATGTGGCAAACCGGTGAGCTTCCGACTCTATTAGTATAGGAGATACCTGAAAACATATCACACTTTTCCCCATAGTGCTTTTACCAATGCAAAAAAAGCATGGAGAAATCATTTCGAACCAAGCGTCCTAACTTTTGTCAGAATGATGACAGGTTAAAATGTTTGTTGGTTTCTTGTTCAGTCCATAAGGCCTACAGCATGTGGCAAACCGGTGAGCATCCGACTCTATTAGTATAGGAGATACCTGAAAACATATCACACTTTTCCCCATAGTGCATTTACCAATGCATAAAATGCAAGAGAAATCATTTCAAACGAAGCGTCCTAACTTTTGTTAGAACGATGACAGGTTAAAATTTTTGGTGGTTTATTGTTCAGTCCATAGGCCTACAGCATGTGGCAAACCAGTGACCATCCGACTAAATTAGTATAGGAGATACCTGAAAACATATCACACTTTTCCCTATAGTGCTTTTACCAATGCATAAAATGCATGGAGAAAACATTTCGAACAATGCGTCCTAACTTTTGTTCGAATGATGACAGGTTAAATTTTTGGTGGTTTCTTGTTCAGTCCATAGGCCTACAGCATGTGGCAAACCGATGAGCATCCGACTCTTAGCATAGGAGATTCCTGAAAACATATCACACATTTCCCCATAGTGCTTTTACCAATGCATAAAATGCAAGAGAAATCATTTCAAACGAAGCGTCCTAACTTTTGTTAGAATGATGACAGGTTAAAATTTTTGGTGGTTTCTTGTTCAGTCCATAGGTCTACAGCATGTGGGAAACCAGTGGGCATCCGACTCTTAGTATAGGAGATACCTGAAAACATATCACACTATTTCCCATAGTGCTTTTACCATTGCATAAAATGCATTGAGAAATCATTTCAAACGAAGAGTCCAAACTTTCGTTAGAATGATGACAGGTTACATTTTTTGGTGGTTTCTTGTTCAGTCCATGTGGCAAACCGTTGAGCATGTGGCTCTATTAGTATAGGAGATACCTGAAAACATGTCACACTTTTCCACCTAGTGCTTTTACCAATGCATAAAATGCATGGAGAAATCATTTCAAACGAAGCGTCCGAACTTTTATTAGAATGATGACAGGTTAAAATTTTTGGTGGTTTCTTGTTCAGTCCGTAGGCCTACAGCATGTGGCAAACCGGTCAGCATCTGACTCTTAGTATAGGAGATACCTGAAAACAAATCATACTTTTCCCCATAGTGCTTTTACCAATGCATAAAATGCATGGAGAAATCATTTCAAACGAAGCAT
The DNA here is from genome assembly GCF_032444005.1 of Ranitomeya imitator. Classification (NCBI taxonomy): domain Eukaryota; kingdom Metazoa; phylum Chordata; class Amphibia; order Anura; family Dendrobatidae; genus Ranitomeya; species Ranitomeya imitator. The sequence continues at coordinate 584,308,181 of NC_091282.1, forward strand.
TCTAACTTTTGTTAGAATCATGACAGGTTAAAATTTTAGGTGGTTTCTTGTTCAGTCCATAGGCCTACAGCATGTGGCAAACCGGTGAGCATCCGACTCTATTAGTATAGGAGATACCTAAAAACATATCACACTTTTCCCCATAGTGCTTTTACCATTGCATAAGATGCATGGAGAAATCATTTCAAACGAAGCGTCCTAACTTTTGTTAGAATGACAGGTTAAAATTTTTGGTGGTTTCTTGTTCAGTCCATAGGCCTACAGCATGTGGCAAACCGGTGAGTATCCGACTCTTAGTATAGGAGATACCTGAAAACATATCACACTTTTCCCCATAGTGCTTTTACCAATGCATAAAATGCATGGAGGAAACATTTCGAACGAAGCGTCCTAACTTTTGTTAGAATGATGACAGGTTAAAATTTTTGGTGGTTTCTTGTTCAGTCCATAGGCCTACAGCATTGACAAACCGGTGAGCATCCGACTTAGTATAGGAGATACCTGAAAACATATCACACTTTTCCTGTAATGATCTGGTGGCCTTGGAGCAGCATGAGACGTACTCTGGAGAAGGTGGTCCCTGTACTGACCGCAAACCCTGAACCTAGCAGCGCAACTAAAAGCAGCCGTGGGGGTACCTAACTCTCCCTAGACCCCTCGGCACAGCGTAAGATCTAACTACCCCTAAAGACAGAAACAGGAAACCTATCTTGCCTCAGAGAAAATCCCCAAAGGATAGATAGCCCCCCACAAATATTGACTGTGAGAGGAGAGGGAAAAAACATACACAGATATGAAATCAGATTTTAGCATAGGAGGCCATACTAGCTAAAAAGAAAGAATAGAACAGAGTACTATGCGGTCAGTACAAAAACACTAGAAAATATCCACCACAGAAAACACGGATCACCACATCTGACTAAAGACATGGGGGGTATATCTGCATCTCCAGAGAAATAGCTAGGCTGCAAAAAATCCTTCACAGACCAAGTTGGACAAGAGAAAAACATGAAAATGCACAGAACTATAAGGTCCACTGCAGGTGGACAGAAAAAACAAAGCCAGGACTTATCTTTGTAGAAAAACACTGCAAACTGGAGAGACCAGCAGGGAAGTGAATCCTTCAAGAACAATGGACAACTGGCACTGATTAAAGGATCCTGCAAAGCTATATACCCCAGTCCGTTCTGCAATTAGTAGATACACATGTCCACTCCTGCAATCCAGACACAACTGCATTACCCTCTACAACTACCAGAGGGAGCGCAAAAGCTGAATTCACAACATTTTCCCCATACTGCTTTTACCAATGCATAAAATGCATGGAGAAATCATTTCGAACAAAGCATCCTAACTTTTGTTAGAATGATGACAGGTTAAAATTTTTGGTGGTTTCTTGTTCAGTCCATAGGCCTACAGCATGTGGCAAACCGGTGAGCATCCGACTCTATTAGTATAGGAGATACCTGAAAACATATCACACTTTTCCCCATAGTGCTTTTACCAATGCATAAAATGCATGGAGAAATCATTTCAAACGAAGCGTCCTAACTTTTGTTAGAATGATGACAGGTTAAAATTTTTGGTGGTTTCTTGTTCAGTCCATAGGCCTACAGCATGTGGCAAACCGGTGAGCATCCGACTCTATTAGTATAGGAGATACCTGAAAACATATCACACTTTTCCCCATAGTGCTTTTACCAATGCAAAAAATGCATGGAGAAATCATTTCGAACCAAGCGTCCTAACTTTTGTCAGAATGATGACAGGTTAAAATGTTTGTTGGTTTCTTGTTCAGTCCGTAAGGCCTATAGCATGTGGCAAACCGGTGAGCATCCGACTCTATTAGTATAGGAGATACCTGAAAACATATCACACTTTTCCCTATAGTGCTTTTACCAATGCATAAAATGCATGGAGAAAACATTTCGAACGAAGCGTCCTAACTTTTGTTCGAATGATGACAGGTTAAATTTTTGGTGGTTTCTTGTTCAGTCCATAGGCCTACAGAATGTGGCAAACCGATGAGCATCCGACTCTTAGCATAGGAGATACCTGAAAACATATCACACTTTTCCCCATAGTGCTTTTACCAATGCATAGAATGCATGGAGAAATCATTTCGAACGAAGCGTCCTAACTTTTGTTAGAATGATGACAGGTTAAAATTTTTGGTGGTTTCTTGTTCAGTCCATAGGCCTACAGCATGTGGGAAACCAGTGGGCTTCCGACTCTTATTATAGGAGATACCTGAAAACATATCACACTTTTCCCCACAGTGCTTTTACCATTGCATAAAATGCATGGAGAAATCATTTCAAACGAAGCGTCCAAACTTTTGTTAGAATGATGACAGGTTACATTTTTTGGTGGTTTCTTGTTCAGTCCATAGGCCTACAGCATGTGGCAAACCGGTGAGCATGCGGCTCTATTAGTATAGGAGATACCTGAAAACATATCACACTTTTCCCCATAGTGCTTTTACCAATGCATAAAATGCATGGAGAAATCATTTCAAACGAAGCGTCCGAACTTTTATTAGAATGATGACAGGTTAAAATTTTTGGTGGTTTCTTGTTCAGTCCATAGGCCTACAGCATGTGGCAAACCTGTGAGCATCCAACTCTATTAGTATAGGAGATACCTGAAAACATATCACACTTTTACCCATAGTGCTTTTACCAATGCATAAAATGCATGGAGAAAACATTTCAAACGAAGCGTCCTAACTTTTGTTAGAATGATGACAGGTTAAAATTTTTGGTGGTTTCTTGTTCAGTCCATAGGCCTACAGCATGTGACCAACCGGTGAGCATCCGACTTAGTATAAGAGATACCTGAAAACGTATCACACTTTTCCTGTAATGATCTGGTGGCCTTGGAGTAGTATGAGACGTACTCTGGAGAAGGTGGTCCCTGTACTGAACGCAAACCCTGGAACTAGCAGCGCAACTAAAAGCAGCCGTGGGGGGTACCTAACTCTCCCTAGACCCCTCGGCACAGCCTAAGATCTAACTACCCCTAAAGACAGAAACAGGAAACCTATCTTGCCTCAGAGAAAATCCCCAAAGGATAGATAGCCCCCCACAAATATTGACTGTGAGAGGAGAGGGAAAAAACATACACAGATATTAAATCAGATTTTAGCATAGGAGGCCATGCTAGCTAAAAAGAAAGAATAGAACAGAGTACTATGCGGTCAGTACAAAAACACTAGAAAATATTCACCACAAAAAATACGGATCACCACATCTAACTAAAGACATGGGGGGTATATCTGCATCTCCAGAGAAATAGCTAGGCTGCAAAAAATCCTTCACAGACCAAGCTGGACAAGACAAAAACATGAAAATGCACAGAACTATAAGGTCCACTGCAGGTGGACAGAAAAAACAAAGCCAGGACTTATCTTTGTAGAAAAACACAGCAAACTGGAGAGACCAGCAGGGAAGTGAATCCTTCAAGAACAATGGACAACTGGCACTGATTAAAGGATCCTGCAAAGCTATATACCCCAGTCCGTTCTGCAATTAGTAGATAAACATGTCCACTCCTGCAATCCAGACACAACTGCATTACACTCTACAACTACCAGAGGGAGCCCAAAAGCTGAATTCACAACATTTTCCCCATACTGCTTTTACCAATGCATAAAATGCAAGAGAAATCATTTCAAACGAAGCGTCCTAACTTTTATTAGAACGATGACAGGTTAAAATTTTTGGTGGTTTATTGTTCAGTCCATAGGCCTACAGCATGTGGCAAACCAGTGACCATCCGACTCCATTAGTATAGGAGATACCTGAAAACATATCACACTTTTCCCTATAGTGCTTTTACCAATGCATAAAATGCATGGAGAAAACATTTCGAACGAAGCGTCTAAACTTTTGTTCGAATGATGACAGGTTAAATTTTTGGTGGTTTCTTGTTCAGTCCATAGGCCTACAGCATGTGGCAAACCGATGAGCATCCGACTCTTAGCATAGGAGATACCTGAAAACATATCACACTTTTCCCCATAGTGCTTTTACCAATGCATAGAATGCATGGAGAAATCATTTCGAACGAAGCGTCTTAACTTTTGTTAGAATGATGACAGGTTAAAATTTTTGGTGGTTTCTTGTTCAGTCCATAGGCCTACAGCATGTGGGAAACCAGTGGGCTTCCAACTCTTAGTATAGGAGATACCTGAAAACATATCACACTTTTCCCCATAGTGCTTTTACCATTGCATAAAATGCATGGAGAAATCATTTCAAACGTAGCGTCAAAACTTTTGTTAGAATGATGACAGGTTACATTTTTTGGTGGTTTCTTGTTCAGTCCATAGGCCTACAGCATGTGGCAAACCGGTGAGCATGCGGCTCTATTAGTATAGGAGATACCTGAAAACATATCACACTTTTCCCCATAGTGCTTTTACCAATGCATAAAATGCATGGAGAAATCATTTCAAACGAAGCGTCCGAACTTTTATTAGAATGATGACAGGTTAAAATTTTTGATGGTTTCTTGTTCAGTCCATAGGCCTACAGCATGTGGCAAACCTGTGAGCATCCAACTCTATTAGTATAGGAGATACCTGAAAACATATCACACTTTTACCCATAGTGCTTTTACCAATGCATAAAATGCATGGAGAAAACATTTCAAACGAAGCGTCCTAACTTTTGTTAGAATGATGACAGGTTAAAATTTTTGGTGGGTTCTTGTTCAGTCCATAGGCCCACAGCATGCGGCAAACTTGTGAGCAGCCAACTCTATTAGTATAGGAGATACCTGAAAACATCACACTTTTCCCCATAGTGCTTTTACCAATGCATGGAGAAATCATTTCTAACGAAGTGTCCTAACTTTTGTTAGAATGATGACAGGTTAAAATTTTTGGTGGTTTCTTGTTCAGTACATAGGCCTACAGCATGTGACAAACCGGTGAGCATCCGACTTAGTATAGGAGATACCTGAAAACGTATCACACTTTTCCTGTAATGATCTGGTGGCCTTGGAGCAGCATGAGACGTACTCTGGAGAAGGTGGTCCCTGTACTGACCGCAACCCTGGACCTAGCAGCGCAACTAAAAGCAGCCGTGGGGGGTACCTAACTCTCCCTAGACCCCTCGGCACAGCCTAAGCTCTAACTACCCCTAAAGACAGAAACTGGAAACCTATCTTGCCTCAGAGAAAATCCCCAAAGGATAGATAGCCCCCCACAAATATTGACTGTGAGAGGAGAGGGAAAAAACATACACAGATATTAAATCAGATTTTAGCATAGGAGGCCATACTAGCTAAAAAGAAAGAATAGAACAGAGTACTATGCGGTCAGTACAAAAACACTAGAAAATATCCACCACAAGAAATACGGATCACCACATCTAACTAAAGACATGGGGGGTATATCTGCATCTCCAGAGAAATAGCTAGGCTTTAAAAAATCATTCACAGACCAAGCTGGACAAGACAAAAACATGAAAATGCACAGAACTATAAGGTCCACTGCAGGTGGACAGAAAAAACAAAGCCAGGACTTATCTTTGTGAAAAACACAGCAAACTGGAGAGACCAGCAGGGAAGTGAATCCTTCAAGAACAATGGACAACTGGCACTGATTAAAGGATCCTGCAAAGCTATATACCCCAGTCCGTCCTGCAATTAGTAGAAACACATGTCCACTCCTGCAATCCAGACACAACTGCACTACCCTCTACAACTACCAGAGGGAGCCCAAAAGCTGAATTCACAACATTTTCCCCATACTGCTTTTACCAATGCATAAAATGCGTGGACAAATCATTTCGAACGAAGCGTCCTAACTTTTGTTAGAATGATGACAGGTTAATTTTTTGTTGGTTTCTTGTTCAGTCCGTAGGCCTACAGCATGTGGCAAATCGGTGAGCATCCGACTCTATTAGTATAGGAGAAACCTAAAAACATATCACACTTTTCCCCATAGTGCTTTTACCAATGCATAAAATGCAAGAGAAATCATTTCAAACGAAGCGTCCTAACTTTTGTTAGAACGATGACAGGTTAAAATTTTTGGTGGTTTCTGGTTCAGTCCATAGGTTTACAGCATGTGGAAAACCGGTGACCATCCGACTCTATTAGTATAGGAGATAGCTGAAAACATATCACACTTTTCCCTATAGTGCTTTTATCAATGCATAAAATGCATGGAGAAAACATTTCGAACGAAGCGTCCTAACTTTTGTTCGAATGATGACAGATTAAAATTTTTGGTGGTTTCTTGTTCAGTCCATAGGCCTACAGCATGTGGCAAATCGGTGAGCATCCGACTCTTAGTATAGGGGATACCTGAAAACATATCACACTTTTCCCCATAGTGCTTTTACCAATGCATAGAATGCATGGAGAAATCATTTCGAACGAAGCGTCCTAACTTTTGTTAGAATGATGACAGGTTAAAGTTTTTGGTGGTTTCTTGTTCAGTCCATAAGCCTACAGCAAGTGGGAAACCAGTGGGCATCCGACTCCTAGTATAGGAGATACCTGAAAACATATCACACTTTTCCCCATAGTGCTTTTACCAATGCATAAAATGCATGGAGAAATCATTTCAAACGAAGCGTCCGAACTTTTATTAGAATGATGACAGGTTAAAATTTTTGGTGGTTTCTTGTTCAGTCCATAGGCCTACAGCATGTGGCAAACCGGTGAGCATGCGGCTCTATTAGTATAGGAGATACCTGAAAACATATCACACTTTTCCCCTTAGTGCTTTTACCAATGCATAAAATGCATGGAGAAATCATTTCAAACGAAGCATCCTAACTTTTGTTAGAATGATGACAGGTTAAATTTTTTGTTGGTTTCTTGTTCAGTCCATAGGCCTACAGCATGTGGCAAACCTGTGAGCATCCAACTCTATTAGTATAGGAGATACTTGAAAACATATCACACTTTTCCCCATAGTGCTTTTACCAATGCATGGAGAAATCATTTCTAACGAAGCGTCCTAACTTTTGTTAGAATGATGACAGGTTAAATTTTTTGGTGGTTTCTTGTTCAGTCCATAGGCCTACAGCATGTGGCAAACCGGTGAGCATCCGACGCTATTAGTATAGGAGATACCTGAAAACATATCACACTTTTCCCCATAGTGCTTTTACCCTTGCATAAGATGCATGGAGAAATCATTTCAAACGAAGCGTCCTAACTTTTGTTAGAATGACAGGTTAAAATTTTTGGTGGTTTCTTGTTCATTCCATAGGCCTACAGCATGTGGCAAACCGGTGAGTATCCGACTCTTAGTATAGGAAATACCTGAAAACATATCACACTTTTCCCCATAGTGCTTTTACCAATGCATAAAATGCATGGAGTAAACATTTCGAACGAAGCGTCCTAACTTTTGTTAGAATGATGACAGGTTAAAATTTTTGGTGGTTTCTTGTTCAGTCCATAGGCCTACAGCATGTGACAAACCGGTGAGCATCCGACTTAGTATAGGAGATACCTGAAAACATATCACACTTTTCCTGTAATGATCTGGTGGCCTTGGAGCAGCATGAGACGTACTCTGGAGAAGGTGGTCCCTGTACTGACCGCAAACCCTGAACCTAGCAGCGCAACTAAAAGCAGCCGTGGGGGGTACCTAACTCTTCCTAGACCCCTCGGCACAGCCTAAGATTTAACTACCCCTAAAGACAGAAACAGGAAACCTATCTTGTCTCAGAGAAAATCCCCAAAGGATAGATAGCCCCCCACAAATATTGACTGTGAGAGAAGAGGGAAAAAACATACACAGATATGAAATCAGATTTTAGCATAGGAGGCCATACTAGCTAAAAAGAAAGAATAGAACAGAGTACTATGCGGTCAGTACAAAAACACTAGAAAATATCCACCACAGAAAATACGGATCACCACATCTGACTAAAGACATGGGGGGTATATCTGCATCTCCAGAGAAATAGCTAGGCTGCAAAAAATCCTTCACAGACCAAGTTGGACAAGACAAAAATATGAAAATGCACAGAACTATAAGGTCCACTGCAGGTGGACAGAAAAAACAAAGCCAGGACTTATGTTTGTAGAAAAACACAGCAAACTGGAGAGACCAGCAGGGAAGTGAATCCTTCAAGAACAATGGACAACTGGCACTGATTAAAGGATCCTGCAAAGGTATATACCCCAGTCCGTTCTGCAATTAGTAGATACACATGTCCACTCCTGCAATCCAGACACAACTGCATTACCCTCTACAACTACCAGAGGGAGCCCAAAAGCTGAATTCACAACATTTTCCCCATACTGCTTTTACCAATGCATAAAATGCATGGAGAAATCATTTTGAACGAAGCGTCCTAACTTTTGTTAGAATGATGACAGGTTAAAATTTTTGGTGGTTTCTTGTTCAGTCCATAGGCCTACAGCATGTGTCAAACCGGTGAGCATCCGACTCTATTAGTATAGGAGATACCTGAAAACATATCACACTTTTCCCCATAGTGCTTTTACCAATGCATAAAATGCATGGAGAAATCATTTCGAATGAAGCGTCCTAACTTTTGTTAGAATGATGACAGGTTAAAATTTTTGGTGGTTTCTTGTTCAGTCCATAGGCCTACAGCATGTGGCAAACCGGTGAGCATCCGACTCTATTAGTATAGGAGATACCTAAAAACATATCACACTTTTCCCCATAGTGCTTATACCAATGCAAAAAATGCATGGAGAAATCATTTCGAACCAAGCGTCCTAACTTTTGTCAGAATGATGACAGGTTAAAAATGTTTGTTGGTTTCTTGTTCAGTCCGTAAGGCCTACAGCATGTGGCAAACTGGTGAGCATCAGACTCTATTAGTATAGGAGATATCTGAAAACATATCACACTTTTCCCCATAGTGCTTTTACCAATGCATAAAATGCAAGAGAAATCATTTCAAATGAAGCGTCCTAACTTTTGTTAGAACGATGAGAGGTTAAAATTTTTGGTGGTTTCTTGTTCAGTCCATAGGCCTACAGCATGTGGCAAACCGGTAACCATCTGACTCTATTAGTATAGGAGATACCTGAAAACATATAACACTTTTCCCTATAGTGCTTTTACCAATGCATAAAATGCATGGAGAAAACATTTCGAACGAAGCGTCCTAACTTTTGTTCGAATGATGACAGGTTAAAATTTTTGGTGGTTTCTTGTTCAGTCCATAGGCCTACAGAAAGTGGGAAACCAGTGGGCATCCGACTCTTAGTATAGGAGATACCTGAAAACATATCACACTTTTCCCCATAGTGCTTTTACCATTGCATAAAAGGCATGGAGAAATCATTTCAAATGAAGCGTCCTAACTTTTGTTAGAATGATGACAGGTTAAATTTTTTGGTGGTTTCTTGTTCAGTCCATAGGCCTACAGCATGTGGCAAACCGGTGAGCATGCGGCTCTATAAGTATAGGAGATACCTGAAAACATATCACACTTTTCCCCATAGTGCTTTTACCAATGCATAAAATGCAAGAGAAATCATTTCAAATGAAGCGTCCTAACTTTTGTTAGAACGATGACAGGTTAAAATTTTTGGTGGTTTCTTGTTCAGTTCATAGGCCTACAGCATGTGGGAAACCAGTGGGCATCCGACTTTTAGTATAGGAGATACCTGAAAACATATCACACTTTTCCCCATAGTGCTTTTACCAATGCATAGAATGCATGGAAAAATCATTTCGAACGAAGCGTCCTAACTTTTGTTAGAATGATGACAGGTTAAAATTTTTGGTGGTTTCTTGTTCAGTCCATAGGCCTACAGCATGTGGGAAACCAGTGGGCATCCGACTCTTAGTATAGGAGATACCTGAAAACATATCACACTTTTCCCTATAGTGCTTTTACCATTGCATAAAATGCATGGAGAAATCATTTCAAACGAAGCATCCAAACTTTTGTTAGAATGGTGACGGGTTAAATTTTTTGGTGGTTTCTTGTTCAGTCCATAGGCCTACAGCATGTGGCAAACCGGTGAGCATGCGGCTCTATTAGTATAGGAGATATCTGAAAACATATCACACTTTTCCCCAAAATGCTTTTACCAATGCATAAAATGCATGGAGAAATCATTTCAAACGAAGCGTCCGAACTTTTATTAGAATGATGACAGGTTAAAATTTTTGGTGGTTTCTTGTTCAGTCCATAGGCCTACAGCATGTGGCAAACCGATGAGCATCCGACTCTTAGTATAGGACATACCTGAAAACATATCACACTTTTCCCCATAGTGCTTTTACCAATGCATAGAATGCATGGAGAAATCATTTCGAACGAAGCGTCCTAACTTTTGTTAGAATGATGACAGGTTAAAATTTTTGGTGGTTTCTTGTTCAGTCCATAGGCCTACAGCATGTGGGAAACCAGTGGGCATTCGACTCTTAGTATAGGAGATACCTGAAAACATATCACACTTTTCCCTATAGTGCTTTTACCATTGCATAAAATGCATGGAGAAATCATTTCAAACGAAGCATCCAAACTTTTGTTAGAATGATGACAGGTTAAATTTTTTGGTGGTTTCTTGTTCAGTCCATAGGCCTACAGCATGTGGCAAACCGGTGAGCATGCGGCTCTATTAGTATAGGAGATACCTGAAAACATATCACACTTTTCCCCAAAATGCTTTTACCAATGCATAAAATGCATGGAGAAATCATTTCAAACGAAGCGTCCGAACTTTTATTAGAATGATGACAGGTTAAAATTTTTGGTGGTTTCTTGTTCAGTCCATAGGCCTACAGCATGTGGCAAACCTGTGAGCAGCCAACTCTATTAGTATAGGAGATACCTGAAAACATATCACACTTTTCCCCATAGTGCTTTTACCAATGCATTAAATGCATGGAGAAATCATTTCAAACGAACCGTCCGAACTTTTATTAGAATGATAACAGGTTAAAATTTTTGGTGGTTTCTTGTTCAGTCCATAGGCCTACAGCATGTGGCAAACCTGTGAGCATCCAACTCTATTAGTATAGGAGATACCTGAAAACATATCACACTTTTCCCCATAGTGCTTTTACCAATGCATTAAATGCATGGAGAAATCATTTCAAACGAACCGTCCGAACTTTTATTAGAATGATACAGGTTAAAATTTTTGGTGGTTTCTTGTTCAGTCCGTAGGCCTACAGCATGTGGCAAACCGGTCAGCATCTGACTCTTAGTATAGGAGATACCTGAAAACATATCATACTTTTTCCCATAGTGCTTTTACCAATGCATAAAATGCATGGAGAAATCATTTCAAACGAAGCGTCCTAACTTTTGTTAGAATGATGACAGGTTAAATTTTTTGTTGGTTTCTTGTACAGTCCATAGGCCTACAGCATGTGGCATTTCAAAAAACCTGATCTGCACATCCAAACATAGACTGAGTGTGAACAGGTGCTGAACCCAGAGTCGCCAACTCGTATATAGTCAAATAAACAGGGCAGCACACTGCAGCGCCAAAACATGCAACCTTGAAAACACGAAATTTAAACTGCATTACTGCACTAGAAATATGAAAAATGAGAGCTTTTAGCGTATAAAAATGGCCAATTTTATGTGTACCTCGTAGCCACTTTACGGCATCTCTCTTATACGAGGTCCTACTCTAAACCTACCTCGCTGAGAATAAACGTCTCCATCCGAATGGGTACATGTGAAACCTCTCCTTGGACTCAAATTCTCTCTCACTGTGGAGGGGTATTGGACCTACTATAATTAAAACACCTGAAGCTAGGAGGCAGGGAGTGCATGATCAGAAGGCTAGAGAATACATTTCAAAAAACCTGATCTGCACATCCAAACATAGACTGAGTGTGAACAGGTGCTGAACCCAGAGTCGCCAACTCGTATATAGTCAAATAAACAGGGCAGCACACTGCAGCGCCAAAACATGCAAACTTGAAAAGACGAAATTTAAACTGCATTACTGCACTAGAAATATGAAAAATGAGAGCTTTTAGCGCATAAAAATGGCCAATTTTATGTGTACCTCGTAGCCACTTTACGGCATCTCTCTTATACGAGGTCCTACTCTAAACCTACCTCGCTGAGAATAAACGTCTCCATCTGAATGGGTACATGTGAAACCTCTCCTTGGACTCAAATTCTCTCTCACTGTGGAGGGGTATTGGACCTACTATAATTAAAACACCTGAAGCTAGGAGGCAGGGAGTGCACGATCAGAAGGCTAGAGAATACATTTCAAAAAACCTGATCTGCACATCCAAACATAGACTGAGTGTGAACAGGTGCTGAACCCAGAGTCGCCAACTCGTATATAGTCAAATAAACAGGGCAGCACACTGCAGCGCCAAAACATGCAAACTTGAAAACACGAAATTTAAACTGCATTACTGCACTAGAAATATGAAAAATGAGAGCTTTTAGCGCATAAAAATGGCCAATTTTATGTGTACCTCGTAGCCACTTTACGGCATCTCTCTTATACGAGGTCCTACTCTAAACCTACCTTGCTGAGAATAAACGTCTCCATCTGAATGGGTACATGTGAAACCTCTCCTTGGACTCAAATTCTCTCTCACTGTGGAGGGGTATTGGACCTACTATAATTAAAACACCTGAAGCTAGGAGGCAGGGAGTGCACGATCAGAAGGCTAGAGAATACATTTCAAAAAACCTGATCTGCACATCCAAACATAGACTGAGTGTGAACAGGTGCTGAACCCAGAGTCGCCAACTCGTATATAGTCAAATAAACAGGGCAGCACACTGCAGCGCCAAAACATGCAACCTTGAAAACACGAAATTTAAACTGCATTACTGCACTAGAAATATGAAAAATGAGAGCTTTTAGCGTATAAAAATGGCCAATTTTATGTGTACCTCGTAGCCACTTTACGGCATCTCTCTTATACGAGGTCCTACTCTAAACCTACCTCGCTGAGAATAAACGTCTCCATCCGAATGGGTACATGTGAAACCTCTCCTTGGACTCAAATTCTCTCTCACTGTGGAGGGGTATTGGACCTACTATAATTAAAACACCTGAAGCTAGGAGGCAGGGAGTGCATGATCAGAAGGCTAGAGAATACATTTCAAAAAACCTGATCTGCACATCCAAACATAGACTGAGTGTGAACAGGTGCTGAACCCAGAGTCGCCAACTCGTATATAGTCAAATAAACAGGGCAGCACACTGCAGCGCCAAAACATGCAAACTTGAAAACACGAAATTTAAACTGCATTACTGCACTAGAAATATGAAAAATGAGAGCTTTTAGCGCATAAAAATGGCCAATTTTATGTGTACCTCGTAGCCACTTTACGGCATCTCTCTTATACGAGGTCCTACTCTAAACCTACCTCGCTGAGAATAAACGTCTCCATCTGAATGGGTACATGTGAAACCTCTCCTTGGACTCAAATTCTCTCTCACTGTGGAGGGGTATTGGACCTACTATAATTAAAACACCTGAAGCTAGGAGGCAGGGAGTGCACGATCAGAAGGCTAGAGAATACATTTCAAAAAACCTGATCTGCACATCCAAACATAGACTGAGTGTGAACAGGTGCTGAACCCAGAGTCGCCAACTCGTATATAGTCAAATAAACAGGGCAGCACACTGCAGCGCCAAAACATGCAAACTTGAAAACACGAAATTTAAACTGCATTACTGCACTAGAAATATGAAAAATGAGAGCTTTTAGCGCATAAAAATGGCCAATTTTATGTGTACCTCGTAGCCACTTTACGGCATCTCTCTTATACGAGGTCCTACTCTAAACCTACCTTGCTGAGAATAAACGTCTCCATCTGAATGGGTACATGTGAAACCTCTCCTTGGACTCAAATTCTCTCTCACTGTGGAGGGGTATTGGACCTACTATAATTAAAACACCTGAAGCTAGGAGGCAGGGAGTGCACGATCAGAAGGCTAGAGAATACATTTCAAAAAACCTGATCTGCACATCCAAACATAGACTGAGTGTGAACAGGTGCTGAACCCAGAGTCGCCAACTCGTATATAGTCAAATAAACAGGGCAGCACACTGCAGCGCCAAAACATGCAAACTTGAAAACACGAAATTTAAACTGCATTACTGCACTAGAAATATGAAAAATGAGAGCTTTTAGCGCATAAAAATGGCCAATTTTATGTGTACCTCGTAGCCACTTTACGGCATCTCTCTTATACGAGGTCCTACTCTAAACCTACCTCGCTGAGAATAAACGTCTCCATCTGAATGGGTACATGTGAAACCTCTCCTTGGACTCAAATTCTCTCTCACTGTGGAGGGGTATTGGACCTACTATAATTAAAACACCTGAAGCTAGGAGGCAGGGAGTGCACGATCAGAAGGCTAGAGAATACATTTCAAAAAACCTGATCTGCACATCCAAACATAGACTGAGTGTGAACAGGTGCTGAACCCAGAGTCGCCAACTCGTATATAGTCAAATAAACAGGGCAGCACACTGCAGCGCCAAAACATGCAAACTTGAAAAGACGAAATTTAAACTGCATTACTGCACTAGAAATATGAAAAATGAGAGCTTTTAGCGCATAAAAATGGCCAATTTTATGTGTACCTCGTAGCCACTTTACGGCATCTCTCTTATACGAGGTCCTACTCTAAACCTACCTCGCTGAGAATAAACGTCTCCATCTGAATGGGTACATGTGAAACCTCTCCTTGGACTCAAATTCTCTCTCACTGTGGAGGGGTATTGGACCTACTATAATTAAAACACCTGAAGCTAGGAGGCAGGGAGTGCACGATCAGAAGGCTAGAGAATACATTTCAAAAAACCTGATCTGCACATCCAAACATAGACTGAGTGTGAACAGGTGCTGAACCCAGAGTCGCCAACTCGTATATAGTCAAATAAACAGGGCAGCACACTGCAGCGCCAAAACATGCAAACTTGAAAACACGAAATTTAAACTGCATTACTGCACTAGAAATATGAAAAATGAGAGCTTTTAGCGCATAAAAATGGCCAATTTTATGTGTACCTCGTAGCCACTTTACGGCATCTCTCTTATACGAGGTCCTACTCTAAACCTACCTCGCTGAGAATAAACGTCTCCATTTGAATGGGTACATGTGAAACATATCACACTTTTCCCCATAGTGCTTTTACCAATGCATAAAATGCATGGAGAAATCATTTCGAACGAAGCGTCCTAACTTTTGTTAAAATGATGACAGGTTAAAATTTTTGGTGGTTTCTTGTTCAGTCCATAGGCCTACAGCATGTGGGAAACCAGTGGGCATCCGACTCTTAGTATAGGAGATACCTGAAAACATATCACACTTTTCCCCATAGTGCTTTTACCATTGCATAAAATACATGGAGAAATCATTTCAAATGAAGCGTCCAAACTTTTGTTAGAACGATGACAGGTTAAAATTTTTGGTGGTTTCTGGTTCAGTCCATAGGCCTACAGCATGTGGCAAACCGGTGACCATCCGACTCTATTACTATAGGAGATACCTGAAAACATATCACACTTTTCCCTATAGTGCTTTTACCAATGCATAAAATGCATGGAGAAAACATTTCGAACGAAGCGTCCTAACTTTTGTTCGAATGATGACAGGTTAAAATTTTTGGTGGTTTCTTCTTCAGTCCATAGGCCTACAGCATGTGGCAAACCGATGAGCATCCGACTCTTAGTATAGGACATACCTGAAAACATATCACACTTTTCCCCATAGTGCTTTTACCAATGCATAGAATGCATGGAGAAATCATTTTGAACGAAGCGTCCTAACTTTTGTTAGAATGATGACAGGTTAAAATTTTTGGTGGTTTCTTGTTCAGTCCATAGGCCTACAGCATGTGGGAAACCAGTGGGCATCCGACTCTTAGTATAGGAGATACCTGAAAACATATCACACTTTTCCCTATAGTGCTTTTACCATTGCATAAAATGCATGGAGAAATCATTTCAAACGAAGCATCCAAACTTTTGTTAGAATGATGACAGGTTAAATTTTTTGGTGGTTTCTTGTTCAGTCCATAGGCCTACAGCATGTGGCAAACCGGTGAGCATGCGGCTCTATTAGTATAGGAGATACCTGAAAACATATCACACTTTTCCCCAAAATGCTTTTACCAATGCATAAAATGCATGGAGAAATCATTTCAAACGAAGCGTCCAAACTTTTATTAGAATGATGACAGGTTAAAATTTTTGGTGGTTTCTTGTTCAGTCCATAGGCCTACAGCATGTGGCAAACCGATGAGCATCCGACTCTTAGTATAGGACATACCTGAAAACATATCACACTTTTCCCCATAGTGCTTTTACCAATGCATAGAATGCATGGAGAAATCATTTCGAACGAAGCGTCCTAACTTTTGTTAGAATGATGACAGGTTAAAATTTTTGGTGGTTTCTTGTTCAGTCCATAGGCCTACAGCATGTGGGAAACCAGTGGGCATCCGACTCTTAGTATAGGAGATACCTGAAAACATATCACACTTTTCCCCATAGTGCTTTTACCATTGCATAAAAGGCATGGAGAAATCATTTCAAACGAAGCGTCCTAACTTTTGTTAGAATGATGACAGGTTAAATTTTTTGGTGGTTTCTTGTTCAGTCCATAGGCCTACAGCATTTGGCAAACCGGTGAGCATGCGGCTCTATTAGTATAGGAGATACCTGAAAACATATCACACTTTTCCCCATAGTGCTTTTACCAATGCATAAAATGCAAGAGAAATCATTTCAAATGAAGCGTCCTAACTTTTGTTAGAACGATGACAGGTTAAAATTTTTGGTGGTTTCTTGTTCAGTCCATAGGCCTACAGCATGTGGCAAACCGGTGACCATCCGACTCTATTAGTATAGGAGATACCTGAAAACATATCACACTTTTCCCTATAGTGCTTTTACCAATGCATAAAATGCATGGAGAAAACATTTCGAACGAAGCATCCTAACTTTTGTCCGAATGATGACAGGTTAAAATTTTTGGTGGCTTCTTGTTCAGTCCATAGGCCTACAGCATGTGGCAAACCGATGAGCATCCGACTCTTAGTATAGGACATACCTGAAAACATATCACACTTTTCCCCATAGTGCTTTTACCAATGCATAGAATGCATGGAGAAATCATTTTGAACGAAGCGTCCTAACTATTGTTAGAATGATGACAGGTTAAAATTTTTGGTGGTTTCTTGTTCAGTCCATAGGCCTACAGCATGTGGGAAACCAGTGGGCATCCGACTCTTAGTATAGGAGATACCTGAAAACATATCACACTTTTCCCCATAGTGCTTTTACCATTGCATAAAATGCATGGAGAAATCATTTCAAACGAAGCGTCCAAACTTTTGTTAGAATGATGACAGGTTACATTTTTTGGTGGTTTCTTGTTCAGTCCATAGGCCTACAGCATGTGGCAAACCGGTGAGCATGCGGCTCTATTAGTTTAGGAGATACCTGAAAACATATCACACTTTTCCCCATAGTGCTTTTACCAATGCATAAAATGCATGGAGAAATCATTTCAAACGAAGCGTCCGAACTTTTATTAGAATGATGACAGGTTAAAATTTTTGGTGGTTATTGTTCAGTCCATAGGCCTACAGCATGTGGCAAACCTGTGAGCATCCAACTCTATTAGTATAGGAGATACCTGAAAACATATCACACTTTTACCCATAGTGCTTTTACCAATGCATAAAATGCATAGAGAAAACATTTCAAACGAAGCGTCCTAACTTTTGTAAGAATGATGACAGGTTAAAATTTTTGGTGGGTTCTTGTTCAGTCCATAGGCCTACAGCATGTGGCAAACCTGTGAGCAGCCAACTCTATTAGTATAGGAGATACCTGAAAACATCACACTTTTCCCAATAGTGCTTTTACCAATGCATGGAGAAATCATTTCTAACGAAGCGTCCTAACTTTTGTTAGAATGATGACAGGTTAAAATTTTTGGTAGTTTCTTGTTCAGTCCATAGGCCTACAGCATGTGGCAAACCGGTAAGCATCCAGCTCTATTAGTACAGGAGATACCTGAAAACATATCACACTTTTCCCCATAGTGCTTTTACCAATGCATAAAATGCATAGAGAAAACATTTCAAACGAAGCGTCCTAACTTTTGTAAGAATGATGACAGGTTAAAATTTTTGGTGGGTTCTTGTTCAGTCCATAGGCCTACAGCATGTGGCAAACCTGTGAGCAGCCAACTCTATTAGTATAGGAGATACCTGAAAACATCACACTTTTCCCCATAGTGCTTTTACCAATGCATGGAGAAATCATTTCTAACGAAGTGTCCTAACTTTTGTTAGAATGATGACAGGTTAAAATTTTTGGTGGTTTCTTGTTCAGTCCATAGGCCTACAGCATGTGGCAAACCGGTGAGCATCCGACTCTATTAGTATAGGAGATACCTGAAAACATATCACACTTTTCCCCATAGTGCTTTTACCAATGCATAAAATGCAATAGAAATCATTTCAAATGAAGCGTCCTAACTTTTGTTAGAACTATGACAGGTTAAATTTTTTGGTGGTTTCTTGTTCAGTCCATAGGCCTACAGCATGTGGCAAACCGGTGACCATCCGACTCTATTAGTATAGGAGATACTTGAAAACATATCACACTTTTCCCTATAGTGCTTTTACCAATGCATAAAATGCATGGAGAAAACATTTCGAACGAAGCCTCCTAACTTTTGTTAGAATGATGACAGGTTAAATTTTTTGGTGGTTTCTTGTTCAGTCCATAGGCCTACAGCATGTGGCAAACCGGTGAGCATGCGGCTCGATTAGTATAGGAGATATCTGAAAACATATCACACTTTTCCCCAAAATGCTTTTACCAATGCATAAAATGCATGGAGAAATCATTTCAAACGAAGCGTCCGAACTTTTATTAGAATGATGACAGGTTAAAATTTTTGGTGGTTTCTTGTTCAGTCCATAGGCCTACAGCATGTGGCAAACCGATGAGCATCCGACTCTTAGTATAGGACATACCTGAAAACATATCACACTTTTCTCCATAGTGCTTTTACCAATGCATAGAATGCATGGAGAAATCATTTCGAACGAAGCGTCCTAACTTTTGTTAGAATGATGACAGGTTAAAATTTTTGGTGGTTTCTTGTTCAGTCCATAGGCCTACAGCATGTGGGAAACCAGTGGGCATTCGACTCTTAGTATAGGAGATACCTGAAAACATATCACACTTTTCCCTATAGTGCTTTTATCATTGCATAAAATGCATGGAGAAATCATTTCAAACGAAGCATCCAAACTTTTGTTAGAATGATGACAGGTTAAATTTTTTGGTGGTTTCTTGTTCAGTCCATAGGCCTACAGCATGTGGCAAACCGGTGAGCATGCGGCTCTATTAGTATAGGAGATACCTGAAAACATATCACACTTTTCCCCAAAATGCTTTTACCAATGCATAAAATGCATGGAGAAATCATTTCAAACGAAGCGTCCGAACTTTTATTAGAATGATGACAGGTTAAAATTTTTGGTGGTATCTTGTTCAGTCCATAGGCCTACAGCATGTGGCAAACCTGTGAGCAGCCAACTCTATTAGTATAGGAGATACCTGAAAACATATCACACTTTTCCCCATAGTGCTTTTACCAATGCATTAAATGCATGGAGAAATCATTTCAAACGAACCGTCCGAACTTTTATTAGAATGATAACAGGTTAAAATTTTTGGTGGTTTCTTGTTCAGTCCATAGGCCTACAGCATGTGGCAAACCTGTGAGCAACCAACTCTATTAGTATAGGAGATACCTGAAAACATATCACACTTTTACCCATAGTGCTTTTACCAATGCATAAAATGCATGGAGAAAACATTTCGAATGAAGCGTCCTAACTTTTGTTAGAATGATGACAGGTTAAAATTTTTGGTGGTTTCTTGTTCAGTCCGTAGGCCTACAGCATGTGGCAAACCGGTCAGCATCTGACTCTTAGTATAGGAGATACCTGAAAACATATCATACTTTTCCCCATAGTGCTTTTACCAATGCATAAAATGCATGGAGAAATCATTTCAAACGAAGCGTCCTAACTTTTGTTAGAATGATGACAGGTTAAATTTTTTGTTGGTTTCTTGTACAGTCCATAGGCCTAAAGCATGTGGCATTTCAAAAAACCTGATCTGCACATCCAAACATAGACTGAGTGTGAACAGGTGCTGAACCCAGAGTCGCCAACTCGTATATAGTCAAATAAACAGGGCAGCACACTGCAGCGCCAAAACATGTAACCTTGAAAACACGAAATTTAAACTGCATTACTGCACTAGAAATATGAAAAATGAGAGCTTTTAGCGCATAAAAATGGCCAATTGTATGTGTACCTCATAGCCACTTTACGGCATCTCTCTTGTACGAGGTCCTACTCTAAACCTACCTCGCTGAGAATAAACGTCTCCATCTGAATGGGTACATGTGAAACCTCTCCTTGGACTCAAATTCTCTCTCACTGTGGAGGGGTATTGGACCTACTATAATTAAAACACCTGAAGCTAGGAGGCAGGGAGTGCACGATCAGAAGGCTAGAGAATACATTTCAAAAAACCTGATCTGCACATCCAAACATAGACTGAGTGTGAACAGGTGCTGAACCCAGAGTCGCCAACTCGTATATAGTCAAATAAACAGGGCAGCACACTGCAGCGCCAAAACATGCAAACTTGAAAAGACGAAATTTAAACTGCATTACTGCACTAGAAATATGAAAAATGAGAGCTTTTAGCGCATAAAAATGGCCAATTTTATGTGTACCTCGTAGCCACTTTACGGCATCTCTCTTATACGAGGTCCCACTCTAAACCTACCTCGCTGAGAATAAACGTCTCCATCTGAATGGGTACATGTGAAACCTCTCCTTGGACTCAAATTCTCTCTCACTGTGGAGGGGTATTGGACCTACTATAATTAAAACACCTGAAGCTAGGAGGCAGGGAGTGCACGATCAGAAGGCTAGAGAATACATTTCAAAAAACCTGATCTGCACATCCAAACATAGACTGAGTGTGAACAGGTGCTGAACCCAGAGTCGCCAACTCGTATATAGTCAAATAAACAGGGCAGCACACTGCAGCGCCAAAACATGCAAACTTGAAAACACGAAATTTAAACTGCATTACTGCACTAGAAATATGAAAAATGAGAGCTTTTAGCGCATAAAAATGGCCAATTTTATGTGTACCTCGTAGCCACTTTACGGCATCTCTCTTATACGAGGTCCTACTCTAAACCTACCTCGCTGAGAATAAACGTCTCCATCTGAATGGGTACATGTGAAACATATCACACTTTTCCCCATAGTGCTTTTACCAATGCATAAAATGCATGGAGAAATCATTTCGAACGAAGCGTCCTAACTTTTGTTAAAATGATGACAGGTTAAAATTTTTGGTGGTTTCTTGTTCAGTCCATAGGCCTACAGCATGTGGCAAACCGGTGAGCATGCGGCTCTATTAGTTTAGGAGATACCTGAAAACATATCACACTTTTCCCCATAGTGCTTTTACCAATGCATAAAATGCATGGAGAAATCATTTCAAATGAAGCGTCCGAACTTTTATTAGAATGATGACAGGTTAAAATTTTTGGTGGTTTCTTGTTCAGTCCATAGGCCTACAGCATGTGGCAAACCTGTGAGCATCCAACTCTATTAGTATAGGAGATACCTGAAAACATATCACACTTTTACCCATAGTGCTTTTACCAATGCATAAAATGCATAGAGAAAACATTTCAAACGAAGCGTCCTAACTTTTGTAAGAATGATGACAGGTTAAAATTTTTGGTGGGATCTTGTTCAGTCCATAGGCTTACAGCATGTGGCAAACCTGTGAGCAGCCAACTCTATTAGTATAGGAGATACCTGAAAACATCACACTTTTCCCCATAGTGCTTTTACCAATGCATGGAGAAATCATTTCTAACGAAGCGTCCTAACTTTTGTTAGAATGATGACAGGTTAAAATGTTTGGTGGTTTCTTGTTCAGTCCATAGGCCTACAGCATGTGGGAAACCGGTAAGCATCCAGCTCTATTAGTACAGGAGATACCTGAAAACATATCACACTTTTCCCCATAGTGCTTTTACCAATGCAAAAAATGCATGGAGAAATCATTTTGAACCAAGCGTCCTAACTTTTGTCAGAATGATGCCAGGTTAAAATGTTTGATGGTTTCTTGTTCAGTCCATTGGCCTACAGCATGTGGCAAACCGGTGAGCATCCGACTCTATTAGTATAGGAGATACATGAAAACATATCACACTTTTCCCCATAGTGCTTTTACCAATGCATAAAATGCAAGAGAAATCATTTCAAATGAAGCATCCTAACTTTTGTTAGAACGATGACAGGTTAACATTTTTGGTGGTTTCTTGTTCAGTCCATAGGCCTACAGCATGTGGCAAACCGGTGAGCATCCAGCTCTATCAGTACAGGAGATACCTGAAAACATATCACACTTTTCCCCATAGTGCTTTTACCAATGCAAAAAATGCATGGAGAAATCATTTCGAACCAAGCGTCCTAACTTTTGTCAGAATGATGACAGGTTAAAATGTTTGTTGGTTTCTTGTTCAGTCCGTAGGCCTACAGCATGTGGCAAACCGGAGACCATCCGACTCTATTAGTATAGGAGATACCTGAAAACATATCACACTTTTCCCCATAGTGCTTTTACCAATGCATAAAATGCATGGAGAAAACATTTCTAACGAAGCGTCCTAACTTTTGTTAGAATGATGACAGGTTAAAATTTTTGGTGGTTTCTTGTTCAGTCCATAGGCCTACAGCAAGTGGGAAACCAGTGGGCATCCGACTCTTAGTATAGGAGATACCTGAAAACATATCACACTTTTCCCCATAGTGCTTTTACCATTGCATAAAAGGCATGGAGAAATCATTTCAAACGAAGCGTCCTAACTTTTGTTAGAATGATGACAGGTTAAATTTTTTGGTGGTTTCTTGTTCAGTCCATAGGCCTACAGCATGTGGCAAACCGGTGAGCATGCGGCTCTATTAGTATAGGAGATACCTGAAAACATCACACTTTTCCCCAAAATGCTTTTACCAATGCATAAAATGCATGGAGAAATCATTTCAAACGAAGCGTCCAAACTTTTATTAGAATGATGACAGGTTAAAATTTTTGGTGGTTTCTTGTTCAGTCCATAGGCCTACAGCATGTGGCAAACCTGTGAGCATCCAACTCTATTAGTATAGGAGATACCTGAAAACATATCACACTTTTACCCATAGTGCTTTTACCAATGCATAAAATGCATGGAGAAAACATTTCAAACGAAGCGTCCTAACTTTTGTTAGAATGATGACAGGTTAAAATTTTTGGTGGGTTCTTGTTCAGTCCATAGGCCTACAGCACGTGGCAAACCTGTGAGCAGCCAACTCTATTAGTATAGGAGATACCTGAAAACATCACACTTTTCTCCATAGTGCTTTTACCAATGCATGGAGAAATCATTTCTAACGAAGCGTCCTAACTTTTGTTAGAATGATGACAGGTTAAAAATTTTGGTGGTTTCTTGTTCAGTCCATAGTCCTACAGCATGTGGCAAACCGGTGAGCATCCAGCTCTATTAGTACAGGAGATACCTGAAAACATATCACACTTTTCCCCATAGTGCTTTTACCAATGCAAAAAATGCATGGAGAAATCATTTTGAACCAAGCGTCCTAACATTTGTCAGATTGATGACAGGTTAAAATGTTTGTTGGTTTCTTGTTCAGTCCGTAGGCCTACAGCATGTGGCAAACCGGTGATCATCCGACTCTAATAGTATAGGAGATACCTGAAAACATATCACACTTTTCACCATAGTGCTTTTACCAATGCATAAAATGCAAGAGAAATAATTTCAAACGAAGCGTCCTAACTTTTGTTAGAACGATGACAGGTTAACATTTTTGGTGGTTTCTTGTTCAGTCCATAGGCCTACAGCATGTGGCAAACCTGAGACCATCCGACTCTATTAGTATAGCAGATACCTGAAAACATATCACACTTTTCCCTATAGTGCTTTTACCAATGCATAAAATGCATGGAGAAAACATTTCTAACGAAGCGTCCTAACTTTTGTTAGAATGATGACAGGTTAAAATTTTTGGTGGTTTCTTGTTCAGTCCATAGGCCTACAGCAAGTGGGAAACCAGTGGGCATCCGACTCTTAGTATAGGAGATACCTGAAAACATATCACACTTTTCCCCATAGTGCTTTTACCATTGCATAAAAGGCATGGAGAAATCATTTCAAACGAAGCGTCCTAACTTTTGTTAGAATGATGACAGGTTAAAATTTTTGGTGGGTTCTTGTTCAGTCCATAGGCCTACAGCATGTGGCAAACCTGTGAGCAGCCAACTCTATTAGTATAGGAGATACCTGAAAACATCACACTTTTCCCCATAGTGCTTTTACCAATGCATGGAGAAATCATTTCAAACGAAGCGTCCTAACTTTTGTTAGAATGATGACAGGTTAAATTTTTTGGTGGTTTCTTGTTCAGTCCATAGGCCTACAGCATGTGGCAAACCGGTGAGTATCCGACTTTTAGTATAGGAGATACCTGAAAACATATCACACTTTTCATCATAGTGCTTTTACCAATGCATAAAATGCATGGAGAAGTCATTTCGAATAAATCGTCCTCAGTGTTGTGAGAACGATGACGGGTTAAAATTTTTGGTGGTTTCTTGTTCAGTCCATAGGCCTACAGCATGTGGCAAACCGGTGAGCATGTATAGGAGATACCTGAAAACATTTTCATCATAGTGCTTTTACCAATGCATAAAATGCATGGAGAAAACATTTCGAACGAAGCGTCCTAACTTTTGTTCGAATGATGGCAGGTTAAAATTTTTGGTGGTTTCTTGTTCAGTCCATAGGCCTACAGCATGTGGGAAACCAGTGGGCATCCGACTCTTAGTATTGGAGATACCTGAAAACATATCACACTTTTCCCTATAGTGCTTTTACCATTGCATAAAATGCATGGAGAAATCATTTCAAACGAGGCGTCCAAACGTTTGTTAGAATGATGACAGGTTAAATTTTTTGGTGGTTTCTTGTTCAGTCCATAGGCCTACAGCATGTGGCAAACCGGTGAGCATGCGGCTCTATTAGTATAGGAGATACCTGAAAACATCACACTTTTCCCCAAAATGCTTTTACCAATGAATAAAATGCATGGAGAAATCATTTCAAACGAAGCGTCCAAACTTTTATTAGAATGATGACAGGTTAAAATTTTTGGTGGTTTCTTGTTCAGTCCATAGGCCTACAGCATGTGGCAAACCTGTGAGCATCCAACTCTATTAGTATAGGAGATACCTGAAAACATATCACACTTTTACCCATAGTGCTTTTACCAGTGCATAAAATGCATGGAGAAAACATTTCAAACGAAGCGTCCTAACTTTTGTTAGAATGATGACAGGTTAAAATTTTTGGTGGGTTCTTGTTCAGTGCATAGGCCTACAGCATGTGGCAAACCTGTGAGCAGCCAACTCTATTAGTATAGGAGATACCTGAAAACATCACACTTTTCTCCATAGTGCTTTTACCAATGCATGGAGAAATCATTTCTAACGAAGCGTCCTACAGGTTAAAATTTTTGGTGGTTTCTTGTTCAGTCCATAGTCCTACAGCATGTGGCAAACCGGTGAGCATCCAGCTCTATTAGTACAGGAGATACCTGAAAACATATCACACTTTTCCCCATAGTGCTTTTACCAATGCAAAAAATGCATGGAGAAATCATTTTGAACCAAGCGTCCTAACTTTTGTCAGAATGATGACAGGTTAAAATGTTTGTTGGTTTCTTGTTCAGTCCGTAGGCCTACAGCATGTGGCAAACTGGTGAGCATCCGACTCTAATAGTATAGGAGATACCTGAAAACATATCACACTTTTCCCCATAGTGCTTTTACCAATGCATAAAATGCAAGAGAAATCATTTCAAACGAAGCGTCCTAACTTTTGTTAGAACGATGACAGGTTAAAATTTTTGGTGGTTTCTTGTTCAGTCCATAGGCCTACAGCATGTGGCAAACCTGAGACCATCCGACTCTATTAGTATAGGAGATACCTGAAAACATATCACACTTTTCCCTATAGTGCTTTTACCAATGCATAAAATGCATGGAGAAAACATTTCTAACGAAGCGTCCTAACTTTTGTTAGAATGATGACAGGTTAAAATTTTTGGTGGTTTCTTGTTCAGTCCATAGGCCTACAGCAAGTGGGAAACCAGTGGGCATCCGACTCTTAGTATAGGAGATACGTGAAAACATATCACACTTTTCCCCATAGTGCTTTTACCATTGCATGAAAGGCATGGAGAAATCATTTCAAACGAAGCGTCCTAACTTTTGTTAGAATGATGACAGGTTAAAATTTTTGGTGGGTTCTTGTTCAGTCCATAGGCCTACAGCATGTGGCAAACCTGTGAGCAGCCAACTCTATTTGTATAGGAGATACCTGAAAACATCACACTTTTCCCCATAGTGCTTTTACCAATGCATGGAGAAATCATTTCTAACGAAGCATCCTAACTTTTGTTAGAATGATGACAGGTTAAAATTTTTGGTGTTTTCTTGTTCAGTCCATAGTCCTACAGCATGTGGCAAACCGGTGAGCATCCAGCTCTATTAGTACAGGAGATACCTGAAAACATATCACACTTTTCCCCATAGTGCTTTTACCAATGCAAAAAATGCATGGAGAAATCATTTTGAACCAAGCGTCCTAACATTTGTCAGAATGATGACAGGTTAAAATGTTTGTTGGTTTCTTGTTCCGTCCGTAGGCCTACAGCATGTGGCAAACCGGTGAGCATCCGACTCTAATAGTATAGGAGATACCTGAAAACATATCACACTTTTCCCCATAGTGCTTTTACTAATGCATAAAATGCAAGAGAAATCATTTCAAATGAAGTGTCCTAACTTTTGTTAGAACGATGACAGGTTAAAATTTTTGGTGGTTTCTTGTTCAGTCCATAGGCCTACAGCATGTGGCAAACCTGAGACCATCCGACTCTATTAGTATAGGAGATACCTGAAAACATATCACACTTTTCCCTATAGTGCTTTTACCAATGCAAAAAATGCATGGAGAAATCATTTCGAACCAAGCGTCCTAACTTTTGTCAGAATGATGACAGGTTAAAATGTTTGTTGGTTTCTTGTTCAGTCCATAGGCCTACAGCATGTGGCAAACCGGTGAGCATCCGACTCTAATAGTATAGGAGATACCTGAAAACATATCACACTTTCCCCCATAGTGCTTTTACCAATGCATAAAATGCAAGAGAAATAATTTCAAACGAAGCGTCCTAACTTTTGTTAGAACGATGACTGGTTAAAATTTTTGGTGGTTTCTTGTTCAGTCCATAGGCCTACAGCAAGTGGGAATCCAGTGGGCATCCGACTCTTAGTATAGGAGATACCTGAAAACATATCACACTTTTCCCCA
Organism: Ranitomeya imitator; assembly: GCF_032444005.1. Taxonomy (NCBI): domain Eukaryota; kingdom Metazoa; phylum Chordata; class Amphibia; order Anura; family Dendrobatidae; genus Ranitomeya; species Ranitomeya imitator. Next base: position 584,335,669 of record NC_091282.1, read on the forward strand.
TAGTGCTTTTACCATTGCATAAAAGGCATGGAGAAATCATTTCAAACGAAGCGTCCTAACTTTTGTTAGAATGATGACAGGTTAAATTTTTTGGTGGTTTCTTGTTCAGTCCATAGGCCTACAGCATGTGGCAAACCGGTGAGCATGCGGCTCTATTAGTATAGGAGATACCTGAAAACATATCACACTTACAAACCCCCAAATATAACAGAAAGCATGGAAAGTCTACTTCTAAAGCAGATAGATGAAGCTGCAACCCATAATGAGGTCCTGGTTATGGGGGACTTTAACTACCCGGATATTAACTGGGAAACAGAAACCTGTGAAACCCATAAAGGCAACAGGTTTCTGCTAATAACCAAGAAAAATTATCTTTCACAATTGGTGCAGAATCCAACCAGAGGAGCAGCACTTTTAGACCTAATACTATCTAATAGACCTGACAGAATAACAAATCTGCAGGTGGTTGGGCATCTAGGAAATAGCGACCACAATATTGTACAGTTTCACCTGTCTTTCACTAGGGGGACTTGTCAGGGAGTCACAAAAACATTGAACTTTAGGAAGGCAAAGTTTGAACAGCTTAGAGATGCCCTTAATCTGGTAGACTGGGACAATATCCTCAGAAATAAGAATACAGATAATAAATGGGAAATGTTTAAGAACATCCTAAATAGGCAGTGTAAGCGGTTTATACCTTGTGGGAATAAAAGGACTAGAAATAGGAAAAACCCAATGTGGCTAAACAAAGAAGTAAGACAGGCAATTAACAGTAAAAAGAAAGCATTTGCACTACTAAAGCAGGATGGCACCATTGAAGCTCTAAAAAACTATAGGGAGAAAAATACTTTATCTAAAAAACTAATTAAAGCTGCCAAAAAGGAAACAGAGAAGCACATTGCTAAGGAGAGTAAAACTAATCCCAAACTGTTCTTCAACTATATCAATAGTAAAAGAATAAAAACTGAAAATGTAGGCCCCTTAAAAAATAGTGAGGAAAGAATGGTTGTAGATGACGAGGAAAAAGCTAACATATTAAACACCTTCTTCTCCACGGTATTCACGGTGGAAAATGAAATGCTAGGTGAAATCCCAAGAAACAATGAAAACCCTATATTACGGGTCACCAATCTAACCCAAGAAGAGGTGCGAAACCGGCTAAATAAGATTAAAATAGATAAATCTCCGGGTCCGGATGGCATACACCCACGAGTACTAAGAGAACTAAGTAATGTAATAGATAAACCATTATTTCTTATTTTTATTGACTCTATAGCGACAGGGTCTGTTCCGCAGGACTGGCGCATAGCAAATGTGGTGCCAATATTCAAAAAGGGCTCTAAAAGTGAACCTGGAAATTATAGGCCAGTAAGTCTAACCTCTATTGTTGGTAAAATATTTGAAGGGTTTCTGAGGGATGTTATTCTGGATTATCTCAATGAGAATAACTGTTTAACTCCATATCAGCATGGGTTTATGAGAAATCGCTCCTGTCAAACCAATCTAATCAGTTTTTATGAAGAGGTAAGCTATAGGCTGGACCACGGTGAGTCATTGGACGTGGTATATCTCGATTTTTCCAAAGCGTTTGATACCGTGCCACACAAGAGGTTGGTACACAAAATGAGAATGCTTGGCCTGGGGGAAAATGTGTGTAAATGGGTTAGTAACTGGCTTAGTGATAGAAAGCAGAGGGTGGTTATAAATGGTATAGTCTCTAACTGGGTCGCTGTGACCAGTGGGGTACCGCAGGGGTCAGTATTGGGACCTGTTCTCTTCAACATATTCATTAATGATCTGGTAGAAGGTTTACACAGTAAAATATCGATATTTGCAGATGATACAAAACTATGTAAAGCAGTTAATACAAGAGAAGATAGTATTCTGCTACAGATGGATCTGGATAAGTTGGAAACTTGGGCTGAAAGGTGGCAGATGAGGTTTAACAATGATAAATGTAAGGTTATACACATGGGAAGAGGGAATCAATATCACCATTACACACTGAACGGGAAACCACTGGGTAAATCTGACAGGGAGAAGGACTTGGGGATCCTAGTTAATGATAAACTTACCTGGAGCAGCCAGTGCCAGGCAGCAGCTGCCAAGGCAAACAGGATCATGGGGTGCATTAAAAGAGGTCTGGATACACATGATGAGAGCATTATACTGCCTCTGTACAAATCCCTAGTTAGACCGCACATGGAGTACTGTGTCCAGTTTTGGGCACCGGTGCTCAGGAAGGATATAATGGAACTAGAGAGAGTACAAAGGAGGGCAACAAAATTAATAAAGGGGATGGGAGAACTACAATACCCAGATAGATTAGCGAAATTAGGATTATTTAGTCTAGAAAAAAGACGACTGAGGGGCGATCTAATAACCATGTATAAGTATATAAGGGGACAATACAAATATCTCGCTGAGGATCTGTTTATACCAAGGAAGGTGACGGGCACAAGGGGGCATTCTTTGCGTCTGGAGGAGAGAAGGTTTTTCCACCAACATAGAAGAGGATTCTTTACTGTTAGGGCAGTGAGAATCTGGAATTGCTTGCCTGAGGAGGTGGTGATGGCGAACTCAGTCGAGGGGTTCAAGAGAGGCCTGGATGTCTTCCTGGAGCAGAACAATATTGTATCATACAATTATTAGGTTCTGTAGAAGGACGTAGATCTGGGTATTTATTATGATGGAATATAGGCTGAACTGGATGGACAAATGTCTTTTTTCGGCCTTACTAACTATGTTACTATGTTACTATGTTACTTTTCCCCATAGTGCTTTTACCAATGCATAAAATGCAAGAGAAATCATTTCAAATGAAGCGTCCTAACTTTTGTTAGAACGATGACAGGTTAAAATTTTTGGTGGTTTCTTGTTCAGTCCATAGGCCTACAGCATGTGGCAAACCGGTGACCATCTGACTATTAGTATAGGAGATACCTGAAAACATATCACACTTTTCCCTATAGTGCTTTTACCAATGCATAAAATGCATGGAGAAAACATTTCGAACGAAGCGTCCTAACTTTTGTTCGAATGATGACAGGTTAAAATTTTTGGTGGTTTCTTGTTCAGTCCATAGGCCTACAGCATGTGGGAAACCAGTGGGCATCCGACTCTTAGTATTGGAGATACCTGAAAACATATCACACTTTTCCCTATAGTGCTTTTACCATTGCATAAAATGCATGGAGAAATCATTTCAAACGAAGCGTCCAAACGTTTGTTAGAATGATGACAGGTTAAATTTTTTGGTGGTTTCTTGTTCAGTTCATAGGCCTACAGCATGTGGCAAACCGGTGAGCATGCGGCTCTATTAGTATAGGAGATACCTGAAAACATCACACTTTTCCCCAAAATGCTTTTACCAATGCATAAAATGCATGGAGAAATCATTTCAAACGAAGCGTCCAAACTTTTATTAGAATGATGACAGGTTAAAATTTTTGGTGGTTTCTTGTTCAGTCCATAGGCCTACAGCATGTGGCAAACCTGTGAGCATCCAACTCTATTAGTATAGGAGATACCTGAAAACATATCACACTTTTACCCATAGTGCATTTACCAATGCATAAAATGCATGGAGAAAACATTTCAAACGAAACGTCCTAACTTTTGTTAGAATGATGACAGGTTAAAATTTTTGGTGGGTTCTTGTTCAGTCCATAGGCCTACAGCATGTGGCAAACCTGTGAGCAGCCAACTCTATTAGTATAGGAGATACCTGAAAACATCACACTTTTCCCCATAGTGCTTTTACCAATGCATGGAGAAATCATTTCTAACGAAGCGTCCTAACTTTTGTTAGAATGATGACAGGTTTAAATTTTTGGTGGTTTCTTGTTCAGTCCATAGTCCTACAGCATGTGGCAAACCGGTGAGCATCCAGCTCTATTAGTACAGGAGATACCTGAAAACATATCACACTTTTCCCCATAGTGCTTTTACCAATGCAAAAAATGCATGGAGAAATCATTTTGAACCAAGCGTCCTAACATTTGTCAGAATGATGACAGGTTAAAATGTTTGTTGGTTTCTTGTTCAGTCCGTAGGCCTACAGCATGTGGCAAACCGGTGAGCATCCGACTCTAATAGTATAGGAGATACCTGAAAACATATCACACTTTTCCCCATAGTGCTTTTACTAATGCATAAAATGCAAGAGAAATCATTTCAAACGAAGCGTCCTAACTTTTATTAGAACGATGACAGGTTAAAATTTTTGGTGGTTTCTTGTTCAGTCCTTAGGCCTACAGCATGTGGCAAACCTGTGAGCATCCAACTCTATTAGTATAGGAGATACCTGAAAACATATCACACTTTTACCCATAGTGCTTTTACCAATGCATAAAATGCATGGAGAAAACATTTCAAACGAAGCGTCCTAACTTTTGTTAGAATGATGACAGGTTAAAATTTTTGGTGGTTTCTTGTTCAGTCCGTAGGCCTACAGCATGTGGCAAACCGGTCAGCATCTGACTCTTAGTATAGGTGATACCTGAAAGTATATCATACTTTTCCCCATAGTGCTTTTACCAATGCATAAAATGCATGGAGAAATCATTTCAAACGAAGCGTCCTAACTTTTGTTAGAATGATGACTGGTTAAATTTTTTGTTGGTTTCTTGTTCAGTCCATAGGCCTACAGCATGTGGCAAACCTGTGAGCATCCAACTCTATTAGTATAGGAGATACCTGAAAACATATCACACTTTTCCCCATAGTGCTTTTACCAATGCATGGAGAAATCATTTCTAACGAAGCGTCCTAACTTTTGTTAGAATGATGACAGGTTAAAATTTTTGGTGGTTTCTTGTTCAGTCCATAGGCCTACAGCATGTGGCAAACCGGTGAGCATCCGACTCAGTATAGGAGATACCTGAAAACATATCACACTTTTCCCCATAGTGCTTTTACCAATGCATAAAATGCATGGAGGAAACATTTCGAACGAAGCGTCCTAACTTTTGTTAGAATGATGACAGGTTAAAATTTTTGGTGGTTTCTTGTTCAGTCCATAGGCCTACAGCATGTGACAAACCGGTGAGCATCCGACTTAGTATAGGAGATACCTGAAAACATATGACACTTTTCCTGTAATGATCTGTGGCCTTGGAGCAGCATGAGACGTACTCTGGAGAACGTGATCCCTGTACTGACCGCAAACCCTGAACCTAGCAGCGCAACTAAAAGCAGCCGTGGGGGGTACCTAACTCTCCCTAGACCCCTCGGCACAGCCTAAGATCTAACTACCCCTAAAGACAGAAACAGGAAACCTATCTTGCCTCAGAGAAAATCCCCAAAGGATAGATAGCCCCCCACAAATATTGACTTTGTGAGGAGAGGGGAAAAACATACACAGATATGAAATCAGATTTTAGCATAGGAGGCCATACTAGCTAAAAAGAAAGAATAGAACAGAGTATTATGCGGTCAGTACAAAAACACTAGAAAATATCCACCACAGAAAATACGGATCACCACATCTGACTAAAGACATGGGGGGTGTATCTGCATATCCAGAGAAATAGCTAGGCTGCAAAAAATCCTTCACAGACCAAGCTGGACAAGACAAAAACATGAAAATGCACAGAACTGTAAGGTGGACAGAAAAAACAAAGCCAAGACTTATGTTTGTAGAAAAACACAGCAAACTGGAGAGACCAGCAGGGAAGTGAATCCTTCAAGAACAATGGACAACTGGCACTGATTAAAGGATCCTGCAAAGCTATATACCCCAGTCCGTTCTGCAATTAGTAGAAACACATGTCCACTCCTGCAATCCAGACACAACTGCACTACCCTCTACAACTACCAGAGGGAGCTCAAAAGCTGAATTCACAACATTTTCCCCATACTGCTTTTACCAATGCATAAAATGCATGGAGAAATCATTTCGAACGAAGCGTCCTAACTTTTGTTAGAATAATGACAGGTTAAAATTTTTGGTGGTTTCTTGTTCAGTCCATAGGCCTACAGCATGTGGCAAACCGGTGAGCATCGGACTCTATTAGTATAGGAGATACCTGAAAACATATCACACTATTCCCCATAGTGCTTTTACCAATGCTTAAAATGCATGGACAAATCATTTCGAACGAAGCGTCCTAACTTTTGTTAGAATGATGACAGGTTAAAATTTTTGGTGGTTTCTTGTTCAGTCCATAGGCCTACAGCATGTGGCAAACCGGTGAGCATCCGACTCTATTAGTATAGGAGATACCTGAAAACATATCACACTTTTCCCCATAGTGCTTTTACCAATGCAAAAAATGCATGGAGAAATCATTTGGAACCAAGCGTCCTAATTTTTGTCAGAATGAAGACAGGTTCAAATGTTTGTTGGTTTCTTGTTCAGTCCGTAAGGCCTAGAGCATTTGGCAAACCGGTGAGCATCCGACTCTATTAGTATAGGAGATACCTGAAAACATATCACACTTTTCCCCATAGTGCTTTTACCAATGCATAAAATGCAAGAGAAATCATTTCAAACGAAGCGTCCTAACTTTTGTTAGAACAATGACAGGTTAAAATTTTTGGTGGTTTCTTGTTCAGTCCATAGGCCTACAGCATGTGGCAAACCGGTGACCATCCGACTCTATTAGTATAGGAGATACCTGAAAACATATCACACTTTTCCCTATAGTGCTTTTACCAATGCATAAAATGCATGGAGAAAATATTTCGAATGAAGCATCCTAACTTTTGTTCGAATGATGACAGGTTAAAATTTTTGGTGGTTTCTTGTTCAGTCCATAGGCCTACAGCATGTGGCAAACCGATGAGCATCCGACTCTTAGCATAGGAGATACCTGAAAACATATCACACTTTTCCCCATAGTGCTTTTACCAATGCATAGAATGCATGGAGAAATCATTTCGAACGAAGCGTCCTAACTTTTGTTAGAATGATGACAGGTTAAAATTTTTGGTGGTTTTTTGTTCAGTCCATAGGCCTACAGCATGTGGCAAACCGGTGAGCATGCGGCTCTATTAGTATAGGAGATACCTGAAAACATATCACTCTTTTCCCCATAGTGCTTTTACCAATGCATAAAATGCATGGAGAAATCATTTCAAACGAAGCGTCCGAACTTTTATTAGAATGATGACAGGTTAAAATTTTTGGTGGTTTCTTGTTCAGTCCATAGGCCTACAGCCTGTGGCAAACCTGTGAGCATCCAACTCTATTAGTATAGGAGATACCTGAAAACATATCACACTTTTACCCATAGTGCTTTTACCAATGCATAAAATGCATGGAGAAAACATTTCAAACGAAGCGTCCTAACTTTTGTTGGAATGATGACAGGTTAAAATTTTTCGTGGGTTCTTGTTCAGTCCATAGGCCTACAGCATGTGGCAAACCTGTGAGCATCCAACTCTATTAGTATAGGAGATACCTGAAAACATATCACACTTTTCCCCATAGTGCTTTTACCAATGCATGGAGAAATCATTTCTAACGAAGCGTCCTAACTTTTGTTAGAATGATGACAGGTTAAAATTTTTGGTGGTTTCTTGTTTAGTCCATATGCCTACAGCATGTGGCAAACCGGTGAGCATCCGACTCTTAGTATAGGAGATACCTGAAAACATATCACACTTTTCCCCATAGTGCTTTTACCAATGCATAAAATGCATGGAGGAAACATTTCGAACGAAGCGTCCTAACTTTTGTTAGAATGATGACAGGTTAAAATTTTTGGTGGTTTCTTGTTCAGTCCATAGGCCTACAGCATGTGACAAACCGGTGAGCATCCAACTTAGTATAGGAGATACCTGAAAACATATCACACTTTTCCTGTAATGATCTGGTGGCCTTGGAGCAGCATGAGACGTACTCTGGAGAAGGTGGTCCCTGTACTGACCGCAAACCCTGAACCAAGCAGCGCAACTAAAAGCAGCCGTGGGGGTACCTAACTCTCCCTAGACCCCTCGGCACAGCCTAAGATCTAACTACCCCTAAAGACAGAAACAGGAAACCTATCTTGCCTCAGAGAAAATCCCCAAAGGATAGATAGCCCCCCACAAATATTGACTGTGAGAGAAGAGGGAAAAAACATACACAGATATGAAATCAGATTTTAGCATAGGAGGCCATACTAGCTAAAAAGAAAGAATAGAACAGAGTACTATGCGATCAGTACAAAAACACTAGAAAATATCCACCACAGAAAATACGGATCACCACATCTGACTAAAGACATGGGGGGTATATCTGCATATCCAGAGAAATAGCTAGGCTGCAAAAAATCCTTCACAGACCAAGCTGGACAAGACAAAAACATGAAAATGCACAGAACTATAAGGTCCACTGCAGGTGGACAGAAAAAACAAAGCCAGGACTTATCTTTGTAGAAAAACACAGCAAACTGGAGAGACCAGCAGGGAAGTGAATCCTTCAAGAACAATGGACAACTGGCACTGATTAAAGGATCCTGCAAAGCTATATACCCCAGTCCGTTCTGCAATTAGTAGAAACACATGTCCACTCCTGCAATCCAGAAACAACTGCATTACCCTCTACAACTACCAGAGGGAGCCCAAAAGCTGAATTCACAACATTTTCCCCATACTGCTTTTACCAATGCATAAAATGCATGGAGAAATCATTTCGAAAGAAGCGTCCCAACTTTTGTTAGAATGATGACAGGTTAAAATTTTTGGTGGTTTCTTGTTCATTCCATAGGCCTACAGCATGTGGCAAACCGGTGAGCATCCGACTCTATTAGTATAGGAGATACCTGAAAACATATCACACTTTTCCCCATAGTGCTTTTACCAATGCAAAAAATGCATGGAGAAATCATTTCGAACCAAGCGTCCTAACTTTTGTCAGAATGATGACAGGTTAAAATGTTTGTTGGTTTCTTGTTCAGTCCGTAAGGCCTACAGCATGTGGCAAACCGGTGAGCATCCCAATCTATTAGTATAGGAGATACCTGAAAACATATCACACTTTTCCCCATAGTGCTTTTACCAATGCATAAAATGCAAGAGAAATCATTTCAAACGAAGCGTCCTAACTTTTGTTAGAACGATGACAGGTTAAAATTTTTGGTGGTTTCTTGTTCAGTCCATAGGCCTACAGCATGTGGCAAACCGGTGACCATCCGACTCTATTAGTATAGGAGATACCTGAAAACATATCACACTTTTCCCTATAGTGCAGTTACCAATGCATAAAATGCATGGAGAAAACATTTCGAACGAAGCGTCCTAACTTTTGTTCGAATGATGACAGGTTAAAATTTTTGGTGGTTTCTTGTTCAGTCCATAGGCCTACAGCATGTGGCAAACCGATGAACATCCGACTCTTAGCATAGGAGATACCTGAAAACATATCACACTTTTCCCCATAGTGCTTTTACCAATGCATAGAATGCATGGAGAAATCATTTCGAACGAAGCGTCCTAACTTTTGTTAGAATGATGACAGGTTAAATTTTTTGGTGGTTTCTTGTTCAGTCCATAGGCCTACAGCATGTGGCAAACCGGTGAGCATGCGGCTCTATTAGTATAGGAGATACCTGAAAATATATCACACTTTTCCCCATAGTGCTTTTACCAATGCATAAAATGCATGGAGAAATCATTTCAAACGAAGCGTCCGAACTTTTATTAGAATGATGAGAGGTTAAAGTTTGTGGTGGGTTCTTGTTCAGTCCATAGGCCTACAGCATGTGGCAAACCTATGAGCAGCCAACTCTATTAGTATAGGACATACCAGAAAACATCACACTTTTCCCCATAGTGCTTTTACCAATGCATGGAGAAATCATTTCTCACGAAGCGTCCTAACTTTTGTTAGAATGATGACAGGTTAAAATTTTTGGTGGTTTCTTGTTCAGTCCATAGGCCTACAGCATGTGGCAAACCGGTGAGCATCCGACTCTATTAGTATAGGAGATACCTGAAAAAGTATCACACTTTTCCCCATAGTGCTTTTACCAATGCATAAAATGCATGGAGAAATCATTTCGAACGAAGCGTCCTAACTTTTGTTAGAATGATGACAGGTTAAAATTTTTGGTGGTTTCTTGTTCAGTCCATAGGCCTACAGCATGTGGGAAACCAGTGGGCATCCGACTCTTAGTATAGGAGATACCTGAAAACATATCACACTTTTCCCCATAGTGCTTTTACCATTGCATAAAATGCATGGAGAAATTATTTCAAACGAAGCGTCCAAACTTTTGTTAGAATGATGACAGGTTACATTTTTTGGTGGTTTCTTGTTCAGTCCATAGGCCTACAGCATGTGGCAAACCGGTGAGCATGCGGCTCTATTAGTATAGGAGATACCTGAAAACATATCACACTTTTCCCCATAGTGCTTTTACCAATGCATAAAATGCATGGAGAAATCATTTCAAACGAAGCGTCCGAACTTTTATTAGAATGATGACAGGTTAAAATTTTTGGTGGTTTCTTGTTCAGTCCATAGGTCTACAGCATGTGGCAAACCCGTGAGCATCAAAATCTATTAGTATAGGAGATACCTGAAAACATATCACACTTTTACCCATAGTGCTTTTACCAATGCATAAAATGCATAGAGAAAACATTTCAAACGAAGCGTCCTAACTATTGTAAGAATGATGACAGGTTAAAATTTTTGGTGGGTTCTTGTTCAGTCCATAGGCCTACAGCATGTGGCAAACCTGTGAGCAGCCAACTCTATTAGTATAGGAGATACCTGAAAACATCACACTTTTCCCCATAGTGCTTTTACCAATGCATGGAGAAATCATTTCTAACGAAGCGTCCGAACTTTTGTTAGAATTATGACAGGTTAAAATTTTTGGTGGTTTCTTGTTCAGTCCATAGGCCTACAGCATGTGGCAAACCGGTAAGCATCCAGCTCTATTAGTACAGGAGATACCTGAAAACATATCACACTTTTCCCCATAGTGCTTTTACCAATGCAAAAAATGCATGGAGAAATCATTTCGAACCAAGCGTCCTAACTTTTGTCAGAATGATGACAGGTTAAAATGTTTGTTGGTTTTTTGTTCAGTCCGTAGGCCTACAGCATGTGGCAAACCGCTGACCATCTGACTCTATTAGTATAGGAGATACCTGAAAACATATCACACTTTTCCCTATAGTGCTTTTACCAATGCATAAAATGCATGGAGAAAACATTTCAAACGAAGCGTCCTAACTTTTGTAAGAATGATGACAGTTTAAAATTTTTGGTGGGTTCTTGTTCAGTCCATAGGCCTACAGCATGTGGCAAACCTGTGAGCAGCCAACTCTATTAGTATAGGAGATACCTGAAAACATCACACTTTTCCCCATAGTGCTTTTACCAATGCATGGAGAAATCATTTCTAACGAAGCGTCCTAACTTTTGTTAGAATGATGACAGGTTAAAATTTTTGGTGGTTTCTTGTTCAGTCCATAGGCCTACAGCATGTGGCAAACTGGTGAGCATCTGACTCTATTAGTATAGGAGATACCTGAAAACATATCATACTTTTCCCCATAGTGCTTTTACCAATGCATAAAATGCAAGAGAAATCATTTCAAACGAAGCATCCTAACTTTTGTTAGAACGATGACAGGTTAAAATTTTTGGTGGTTTCTTGTTCAGTCCATAGGCCTACAGCATGTGGCAAACCGGTGACCATCTGACTCTATTAGTATAGGAGATACCTGAAAAAATATCACACTTTTCCCTATAGTGCTATTACCAATGCATAAAATGCATGGAGAAAACATTTCGAATGAAGCGTCCTAACTTTTGTTCGAATGATGACAGGTTAAAATTTTTGGTGGTTTCTTGTTCAGTCCATAGGCCTACAGCATGTGGCAAACCGGTGAGCATCCGACTCTTAGTATAGGAGATACCTGAAAACAAGTCACACTCTTTCCCATAGTGCTTTTACCAATGCATAGAATGCATGGAGAAATCATTTCGAACGAAGCGTCCTAACTTTTGTTAGAATGATGACAGGTTAAAATTTTTGGTGGTTTCTTGTTCAGTCCATAGGCCTACAGCAAGTGGGAAACCATTGGGCATCCGACTCTTAGTATAGAAGATACCTGAAAACATATCACACTTTTCCCCATAGTGCTTTTACCATTGCATAAAAGGCATGGAGAAATCATTTCAAACGAAGCGTCCTACCTTTTGTTAGAATGATGACAGGTTAAATTTTTTGGTGGTTTCTTGTTCAGTCCATTGGCCTACAGCATGTGGCAAACCGGTGAGCATGCGGCTCTATTAGTATAGGAGATACCTGAAAACATATCACACTTTTCCCCATAGTGCTTTTACCAATGCATAAAATGCATGGAGAAATCATTTCAAACGAAGCGTCCGAACTTTTATTAGAATGATGACAGGTTAAAATTTTTGGTGGTTTCTTGTTCAGTCCATAGGCCTACAGCCTGTGGCAAACCTGTGAGCATCCAACTCTATTAGTATAGGAGATACCTGAAAACATATCACACTTTTACCCATAGTGCTTTTACCAATGCATAAAATGCATGGAGAAAACATTTCAAACGAAGCGTCCTAACTTTTGTTGGAATGATGACAGGTTAAAATTTTTCGTGGGTTCTTGTTCAGTCCATAGGCCTACAGCATGTGGCAAACCTGTGAGCATCCAACTCTATTAGTATAGGAGATACCTGAAAACATATCACACTTTTCCCCATAGTGCTTTTACCAATGCATGGAGAAATCATTTCTAACGAAGCGTCCTAACTTTTGTTAGAATGATGACAGGTTAAAATTTTTGGTGGTTTCTTGTTTAGTCCATATGCCTACAGCATGTGGCAAACCGGTGAGCATCCGACTCTTAGTATAGGAGATACCTGAAAACATATCACACTTTTCCCCATAGTGCTTTTACCAATGCATAAAATGCATGGAGGAAACATTTCGAACGAAGCGTCCTAACTTTTGTTAGAATGATGACAGGTTAAAATTTTTGGTGGTTTCTTGTTCAGTCCATAGGCCTACAGCATGTGACAAACCGGTGAGCATCCAACTTAGTATAGGAGATACCTGAAAACATATCACACTTTTCCTGTAATGATCTGGTGGCCTTGGAGCAGCATGAGACGTACTCTGGAGAAGGTGGTCCCTGTACTGACCGCAAACCCTGAACCAAGCAGCGCAACTAAAAGCAGCCGTGGGGGTACCTAACTCTCCCTAGACCCCTCGGCACAGCCTAAGATCTAACTACCCCTAAAGACAGAAACAGGAAACCTATCTTGCCTCAGAGAAAATCCCCAAAGGATAGATAGCCCCCCACAAATATTGACTGTGAGAGAAGAGGGAAAAAACATACACAGATATGAAATCAGATTTTAGCATAGGAGGCCATACTAGCTAAAAAGAAAGAATAGAACAGAGTACTATGCGATCAGTACAAAAACACTAGAAAATATCCACCACAGAAAATACGGATCACCACATCTGACTAAAGACATGGGGGGTATATCTGCATATCCAGAGAAATAGCTAGGCTGCAAAAAATCCTTCACAGACCAAGCTGGACAAGACAAAAACATGAAAATGCACAGAACTATAAGGTCCACTGCAGGTGGACAGAAAAAACAAAGCCAGGACTTATCTTTGTAGAAAAACACAGCAAACTGGAGAGACCAGCAGGGAAGTGAATCCTTCAAGAACAATGGACAACTGGCACTGATTAAAGGATCCTGCAAAGCTATATACCCCAGTCCGTTCTGCAATTAGTAGAAACACATGTCCACTCCTGCAATCCAGAAACAACTGCATTACCCTCTACAACTACCAGAGGGAGCCCAAAAGCTGAATTCACAACATTTTCCCCATACTGCTTTTACCAATGCATAAAATGCATGGAGAAATCATTTCGAAAGAAGCGTCCCAACTTTTGTTAGAATGATGACAGGTTAAAATTTTTGGTGGTTTCTTGTTCATTCCATAGGCCTACAGCATGTGGCAAACCGGTGAGCATCCGACTCTATTAGTATAGGAGATACCTGAAAACATATCACACTTTTCCCCATAGTGCTTTTACCAATGCAAAAAATGCATGGAGAAATCATTTCGAACCAAGCGTCCTAACTTTTGTCAGAATGATGACAGGTTAAAATGTTTGTTGGTTTCTTGTTCAGTCCGTAAGGCCTACAGCATGTGGCAAACCGGTGAGCATCCCAATCTATTAGTATAGGAGATACCTGAAAACATATCACACTTTTCCCCATAGTGCTTTTACCAATGCATAAAATGCAAGAGAAATCATTTCAAACGAAGCGTCCTAACTTTTGTTAGAACGATGACAGGTTAAAATTTTTGGTGGTTTCTTGTTCAGTCCATAGGCCTACAGCATGTGGCAAACCGGTGACCATCCGACTCTATTAGTATAGGAGATACCTGAAAACATATCACACTTTTCCCTATAGTGCAGTTACCAATGCATAAAATGCATGGAGAAAACATTTCGAACGAAGCGTCCTAACTTTTGTTCGAATGATGACAGGTTAAAATTTTTGGTGGTTTCTTGTTCAGTCCATAGGCCTACAGCATGTGGCAAACCGATGAACATCCGACTCTTAGCATAGGAGATACCTGAAAACATATCACACTTTTCCCCATAGTGCTTTTACCAATGCATAGAATGCATGGAGAAATCATTTCGAACGAAGCGTCCTAACTTTTGTTAGAATGATGACAGGTTAAATTTTTTGGTGGTTTCTTGTTCAGTCCATAGGCCTACAGCATGTGGCAAACCGGTGAGCATGCGGCTCTATTAGTATAGGAGATACCTGAAAATATATCACACTTTTCCCCATAGTGCTTTTACCAATGCATAAAATGCATGGAGAAATCATTTCAAACGAAGCGTCCGAACTTTTATTAGAATGATGAGAGGTTAAAGTTTGTGGTGGGTTCTTGTTCAGTCCATAGGCCTACAGCATGTGGCAAACCTATGAGCAGCCAACTCTATTAGTATAGGACATACCAGAAAACATCACACTTTTCCCCATAGTGCTTTTACCAATGCATGGAGAAATCATTTCTCACGAAGCGTCCTAACTTTTGTTAGAATGATGACAGGTTAAAATTTTTGGTGGTTTCTTGTTCAGTCCATAGGCCTACAGCATGTGGCAAACCGGTGAGCATCCGACTCTATTAGTATAGGAGATACCTGAAAAAGTATCACACTTTTCCCCATAGTGCTTTTACCAATGCATAAAATGCATGGAGAAATCATTTCGAACGAAGCGTCCTAACCTTTGTTAGAATGATGACAGGTTAAAATTTTTGGTGGTTTCTTGTTCAGTCCATAGGCCTACAGCATGTGGGAAACCAGTGGGCATCCGACTCTTAGTATAGGAGATACCTGAAAACATATCACATTTTTCCCCATAGTGCTTTTACCATTGCATAAAATGCATGGAGAAATCATTTCAAACGAAGCGTCCAAACTTTTGTTAGAATGATGACAGGTTACATTTTTTGGTGGTTTCTTGTTCAGTCCATAGGCCTACAGCATGTGGCAAACCGGTGAGCATGCGGCTCTATTAGTATAGGAGATACCTGAAAACATATCACACTTTTCCCCATAGTGCTTTTACCAATGCATAAAATGCATGGAGAAATCATTTCAAACGAAGCGTCCGAACTTTTATTAGAATGATGACAGGTTAAAATTTTTGGTGGTTTCTTGTTCAGTCCATAGGTCTACAGCATGTGGCAAACCCGTGAGCATCAAAATCTATTAGTATAGGAGATACCTGAAAACATATCACACTTTTACCCATAGTGCTTTTACCAATGCATAAAATGCATAGAGAAAACATTTCAAACGAAGCGTCCTAACTATTGTAAGAATGATGACAGGTTAAAATTTTTGGTGGGTTCTTGTTCAGTCCATAGGCCTACAGCATGTGGCAAACCTGTGAGCAGCCAACTCTATTAGTATAGGAGATACCTGAAAACATCACACTTTTCCCCATAGTGCTTTTACCAATGCATGGAGAAATCATTTCTAACGAAGCGTCCGAACTTTTGTTAGAATGATGACAGGTTAAAATTTTTGGTGGTTTCTTGTTCAGTCCATAGGCCTACAGCATGTGGCAAACCGGTAAGCATCCAGCTCTATTAGTACAGGAGATACCTGAAAACATATCACACTTTTCCCCATAGTGCTTTTACCAATGCAAAAAATGCATGGAGAAATCATTTTGAACCAAGCGTCCTAACTTTTGTCAGAATGATGACAGGTTAAAATGTTTGTTGGTTTTTTGTTCAGTCCGTAGGCCTACAGCATGTGGCAAACCGCTGACCATCTGACTCTATTAGTATAGGAGATACCTGAAAACATATCACACTTTTCCCTATAGTGCTTTTACCAATGCATAAAATGCATGGAGAAAACATTTCAAATGAAGCGTCCTAACTTTTGTAAGAATGATGACAGTTTAAAATTTTTGGTGGGTTCTTGTTCAGTCCATAGGCCTACAGCATGTGGCAAACCTGTGAGCAGCCAACTCTATTAGTATAGGAGATACCTGAAAACATCACACTTTTCCCCATAGTGCTTTTACCAATGCATGGAGAAATCATTTCTAACGAAGCGTCCTAACTTTTGTTAGAATGATGACAGGTTAAAATTTTTGGTGGTTTCTTGTTCAGTCCATAGGCCTACAGCATGTGGCAAACTGGTGAGCATCTGACTCTATTAGTATAGGAGATACCTGAAAACATATCATACTTTTCCCCATAGTGCTTTTACCAATGCATAAAATGCAAGAGAAATCATTTCAAACGAAGCGTCCTAACTTTTGTTAGAATGATGACAGGTTAAAATTTTTGGTGGTTTCTTGTTCAGTCCATAGGCCTACAGCATGTGGCAAACCGGTGACCATCTGACTCTATTAGTATAGGAGATACCTGAAAAAATATCACACTTTTCCCTATAGTGCTATTACCAATGCATAAAATGCATGGAGAAAACATTTCGAATGAAGCGTCCTAACTTTTGTTCGAATGATGACAGGTTAAAATTTTTGGTGGTTTCTTGTTCAGTCCATAGGTCTACAGCATGTGGCAAACCCGTGAGCATCAAAATCTATTAGTATAGGAGATACCTGAAAACATATCACACTTTTACCCATAGTGCTTTTACCAATGCATAAAATGCATAGAGAAAACATTTCAAACGAAGCGTCCTAACTATTGTAAGAATGATGACAGGTTAAAATTTTTGGTGGGTTCTTGTTCAGTCCATAGGCCTACAGCATGTGGCAAACCTGTGAGCAGCCAACTCTATTAGTATAGGAGATACCTGAAAACATATCATACTTTTCCCCATAGTGCTTTTACCAATGCATAAAGAAATCATTTCTAACGAAGCGTCCGAACTTTTGTTAGAATGATGACAGGTTAAAATTTTTGGTGGTTTCTTGTTCAGTCCATAGGCCTACAGCATGTGGCAAACCGGTAAGCATCCAGCTCTATTAGTACAGGAGATACCTGAAAACATATCACACTTTTCCCCATAGTGCTTTTACCAATGCAAAAAATGCATGGAGAAATCATTTTGAACCAAGCGTCCTAACTTTTGTCAGAATGATGACAGGTTAAAATGTTTGTTGGTTTTTTGTTCAGTCCGTAGGCCTACAGCATGTGGCAAACCGCTGACCATCTGACTCTATTAGTATAGGAGATACCTGAAAACATATCACACTTTTCCCTATAGTGCTTTTACCAATGCATAAAATGCATGGAGAAAACATTTCAAATGAAGCGTCCTAACTTTTGTAAGAATGATGACAGTTTAAAATTTTTGGTGGGTTCTTGTTCAGTCCATAGGCCTACAGCATGTGGCAAACCTGTGAGCAGCCAACTCTATTAGTATAGGAGATACCTGAAAACATCACACTTTTCCCCATAGTGCTTTTACCAATGCATGGAGAAATCATTTCTAACGAAGCGTCCTAACTTTTGTTAGAATGATGACAGGTTAAAATTTTTGGTGGTTTCTTGTTCAGTCCATAGGCCTACAGCATGTGGCAAACTGGTGAGCATCTGACTCTATTAGTATAGGAGATACCTGAAAACATATCATACTTTTCCCCATAGTGCTTTTACCAATGCATAAAATGCAAGAGAAATCATTTCAAACGAAGCGTCCTAACTTTTGTTAGAATGATGACAGGTTAAAATTTTTGGTGGTTTCTTGTTCAGTCCATAGGCCTACAGCATGTGGCAAACCGGTGACCATCTGACTCTATTAGTATAGGAGATACCTGAAAAAATATCACACTTTTCCCTATAGTGCTATTACCAATGCATAAAATGCATGGAGAAAACATTTCGAATGAAGCGTCCTAACTTTTGTTCGAATGATGACAGGTTAAAATTTTTGGTGGTTTCTTGTTCAGTCCATAGGCCTACAGCATGTGGCAAACCGGTGAGCATCCGACTCTTAGTATAGGAGATACCTGAAAACATGTCACACTCTTTCCCATAGTGCTTTTACCAATGCATAGAATGCATGGAGAAATCATTTCGAACGAAGCGTCCTAACTTTTGTTAGAATGATGACAGGTTAAAATTTTTGGTGGTTTCTTGTTCAGTCCATAGGCCTACAGCAAGTGGGAAACCATTGGGCATCCGACTCTTAGTATAGAAGATACCTGAAAACATATCACACTTTTCCCCATAGTGCTTTTACCATTGCATAAAAGGCATGGAGAAATCATTTCAAACGAAGCGTCCTACCTTTTGTTAGAATGATGACAGGTTAAATTTTTTGGTGGTTTCTTGTTCAGTCCATTGGCCTACAGCATGTGGCAAACCGGTGAGCATGCGGCTCTATTAGTATAGGAGATACCTGAAAACATATCACACTTTTCCCCATAGTGCTTTTACCAATGCATAAAATGCAAGAGAAATCATTTCAAATGAAGCGTCCTAACTTTTGTTAGAACGATGACAGGTTAAAATTTTTGGTGGTTTCTTGTTCAGTCCATAGGCCTACAGCATGTGGCAAACCGGTGACCATCTGACTCTATTAGTATAGGAGATAGGTGAAAACATATCACACTTTTCCCTATAGTGCTTTTACCAATGCATAAAATGCATGGAGAAAACATTTCGAACGAAGCGTCCTAACTTTTGTTCGAATGATGACAGGTTAAATTTTTGGTGGTTTCTTGTTCAGTCCATAGGCCTACAGCATGTGGGAAACCAGTGGGCATCCGACTCTTAGTATTGGAGATACCTGAAAACATATCACACTTTTCCCTATAGTGCTTTTACCATTGCATAAAATGCATGGAGAAATCATTTCAAACGAAGCGTCCAAACTTTTGTTAGAATGATGACAGGTTAAATTTTTTGGTGGTTTCTTGTTCAGTCCATAGGCCTACAGCATGTGGCAAACCTGTGAGCATCCAACTCTATTAGTATAGGAGATACCTGAAAACATATCACACTTTTACCCATAGTGCTTTCACCAATGCATAAAATGCATGGAGAAAACATTTCAAACGAAGCGTCCTAACTTTTGTTAGAATGATGACAGGTTAAAATTTTTGGTGGGTTCTTGTTCAGTCCATAGGCCTACAGCATGTGGCAAACCTGTGAGCAGCCAACTCTATTAGTATAGGAGATACCTGAAAACATCACACTTTTCCCCATAGTGCTTTTACCAATGCATGGAGAAATCATTTCTAACGAAGCGTCCTAACTTTTGTTAGAATGATGACTGGTTAAAATTTTTGGTGGTTTCTTGTTCAGTCCATAGGCCTACAGCATGTGGCAAACCGGTGAGCATCCAGCTCTATTAGTACAGGAGATACCTGAAAACATATCACACTTTTCCCCATAGTGCTTTTACCAATGCAAAAAATGCATGGAGAAATCATTTTGAACCAAGCATCCTAACTTTTGTCAGAATGATGACAGGTTAAAATGTTTGTTGGTTTCTTGTTCAGTCCGTAGGCCTACAGCATGTGGCAAACCGGTGAGCATCCGACTCTAATAGTATAGGAGATACCTGAAAACATATCACATTTTTCCCCATAGTGCTTTTACCAATGCATAAAATGCAAGAGAAAACATTTCAAACAAAGCGTCCTAACTTTTGTTAGAACGATGACAGGTTAAAATTTTTGGTGGTTTCTTGTTCAGCCCATAGGCCTACAGCATGTGGCAAACCGGAGACCATCCGACTCTATTAGTATAGGAGATACCTGAAAACATATCACACTTTTCCCTATAGTGCTTTTACCAATGCATAAAATGCATGGAGAAAACATTTCTAACGAAGCGTCCTAACTTTTGTTAGAATGATGACAGGTTAAAATTTTTGGTGGTTTCTTGTTCAGTCCATAGGCCTACAGCAAGTGGGAAACCAGTGGGCATCCGACTCTTAGTATAGGAGATACCTGAAAACATATCGCACTTTTCCCCATAGTGCTTTTACCATTGCATAAAAGGCATGGAGAAATCATTTCAAACGAAGCGTCCTAACTTTTGTTAGAATGATGACAGGTTAAATTTTTTGGTGGTTTCTGGTTCAGTCCATATGCCTACAGCATGTGGCAAACCGGTGAGCATCCAACTCTATTAGGATAGGAGATACCTGAAAACATATCACACTTTTACCCATAGTGCTTTTACCAATGCATAAAATGCATGGAGAAAACATTTCGAACGAAGCGTCCTAACTTTTGTTAGAATGATGACAGGTTAAAATTTTTGGTGATTTCTTGTTCAGTCCGTAGGCCTACAGTATGTGGCAAACCGGTCAGCATCTGACTCTTAGTATAGGAGATACCTGAAAGTATATCATACTTTTCCCCATAGTGCTTTTACCAATGCATAAAATGCATGGAGAAATCATTTCAAACGAAGCGTCCTAACTTTTGTTAGAATGATGACAGGTTAAATTTTTTGTTGGTTTCTTGTTCAGTCCATAGGCCTACAGCATGTGGCAAACCTGTGAGCATCCAACTCTATTAGTATAGGAGATACCTGAAAACATATCACACTTTTCCCCATAGTGCTTTTACCAATGCATGGAGGAAACATTTCGAGCGAAGCGTCCTAACTTTTGTTAGAATGATGACAGGTTAAAATTTTTGGTGGTTTCTTGTTCAGTCCATAGGCCTACAGCATGTGACAAACCGGTGAGCATCCGACTTAGTATAGGAGATAGGTGAAAACATATCACACTTTTCCCTATAGTGCTTTTACCAATGCATAAAATGCATGGAGAAAACATTTCGAACGAAGCGTCCTAACTTTTGTTCGAATGATGACAGGTTAAATTTTTGGTGGTTTCTTGTTCAGTCCATAGGCCTACAGCATGTGGCAAACCTGTGAGCAGCCAACTCTATTAGTATAGGAGATACCTGAAAACATCACACTTTTCCCCATAGTGCTTTTACCAATGCATGGAGAAATCATTTCTAACGAAGCGTCCTAACTTTTGTTAGAATGATGACAGGTTAAAATTTTTGGTGGTTTCTTGTTCAGTCCATAGGCCTACAGCATGTGGCAAACCGGTAAGCATCCAGCTCTATTAGTACAGGAGATACCTGAAAACATATCACACTTTTCCCCATAGTGCTTTTACCAATGCAAAAAATGCATGGAGAAATCATTTCGAACCAAGCGTCCTAACTTTTGTCAGAATGATGACAGGTTAAAATGTTTGTTGGTTTTTTGTTCAGTCCGTAGGCCTACAGCATGTGGCAAACCGGTGAGCATCCGACTCTATTAGTATAGGAGATACCTGAAAACATATCACACTTTTCCCCATAGTGCTTTTACCAATGCATAAAATGCAAGAGAAATCATTTCAAACGAAGCATCCTAACTTTTGTTAGAACGATGACAGGTTAAAATTTTTGGTGGTTTCTTGTTCAGTCCATAGGCCTACAGCATGTGGCAAACCGCTGACCATCTGACTCTATTAGTATAGGAGATACCTGAAAACATATCACACTTTTCCCTATAGTGCTTTTACCAATGCATAAAATGCATGGAGAAAACATTTCAAACGAAGCGTCCTAACTTTTGTAAGAATGATGACAGTTTAAAATTTTTGGTGGGTTCTTGTTCAGTCCATAGGCCTACAGCATGTGGCAAACCTGTGAGCAGCCAACTCTATTAGTATAGGAGATACCTGAAAACATCACACTTTTCCCCATAGTGCTTTTACCAATGCATGGAGAAATCATTTCTAACGAAGCGTCCTAACTTTTGTTAGAATGATGACAGGTTAAAATTTTTGGTGGTTTCTTGTTCAGTCCATAGGCCTACAGCATGTGGCAAACTGGTGAGCATCTGACTCTATTAGTATAGGAGATACCTGAAAACATATCATACTTTTCCCCATAGTGCTTTTACCAATGCATAAAATGCAAGAGAAATCATTTCAAACGAAGCATCCTAACTTTTGTTAGAACGATGACAGGTTAAAATTTTTGGTGGTTTCTTGTTCAGTCCATAGGCCTACAGCATGTGGCAAACCGGTGACCATCTGACTCTATTAGTATAGGAGATACCTGAAAAAATATCACACTTTTCCCTATAGTGCTATTACCAATGCATAAAATGCATGGAGAAAACATTTCGAATGAAGCGTCCTAACTTTTGTTCGAATGATGACAGGTTAAAATTTTTGGTGGTTTCTTGTTCAGTCCATAGGCCTACAGCATGTGGCAAACCGGTGAGCATCCGACTCTTAGTATAGGAGATACCTGAAAACATGTCACACTCTTTCCCATAGTGCTTTTACCAATGCATAGAATGCATGGAGAAATCATTTCGAACGAAGCGTCCTAACTTTTGTTAGAATGATGACAGGTTAAAATTTTTGGTGGTTTCTTGTTCAGTCCATAGGCCTACAGCAAGTGGGAAACCATTGGGCATCCGACTCTTAGTATAGAAGATACCTGAAAACATATCACACTTTTCCCCATAGTGCTTTTACCATTGCATAAAAGGCATGGAGAAATCATTTCAAACGAAGCGTCCTACCTTTTGTTAGAATGATGACAGGTTAAATTTTTTGGTGGTTTCTTGTTCAGTCCATTGGCCTACAGCATGTGGCAAACCGGTGAGCATGCGGCTCTATTAGTATAGGAGATACCTGAAAACATATCACACTTTTCCCCATAGTGCTTTTACCAATGCATAAAATGCAAGAGAAATCATTTCAAATGAAGCGTCCTAACTTTTGTTAGAACGATGACAGGTTAAAATTTTTGGTGGTTTCTTGTTCAGTCCATAGGCCTACAGCATGTGGCAAACCGGTGACCATCTGACTCTATTAGTATAGGAGATAGGTGAAAACATATCACACTTTTCCCTATAGTGCTTTTACCAATGCATAAAATGCATGGAGAAAACATTTCGAACGAAGCGTCCTAACTTTTGTTCGAATGATGACAGGTTAAATTTTTGGTGGTTTCTTGTTCAGTCCATAGGCCTACAGCATGTGGGAAACCAGTGGGCATCCGACTCTTAGTATTGGAGATACCTGAAAACTTATCACACTTTTCCCTATAGTGCTTTTACCATTGCATAAAATGCATGGAGAAATCATTTCAAACGAAGCGTCCAAACTTTTGTTAGAATGATGACAGGTTAAATTTTTTGGTGGTTTCTTGTTCAGTCCATAGGCCTACAGCATGTGGCAAACCTGTGAGCATCCAACTCTATTAGTATAGGAGATACCTGAAAACATATCACACTTTTACCCATAGTGCTTTCACCAATGCATAAAATGCATGGAGAAAACATTTCAAACGAAGCGTCCTAACTTTTGTTAGAATGATGACAGGTTAAAATTTTTGGTGGGTTCTTGTTCAGTCCATAGGCCTACAGCATGTGGCAAACCTGTGAGCAGCCAACTCTATTAGTATAGGAGATACCTGAAAACATCACACTTTTCCCCATAGTGCTTTTACCAATGCATGGAGAAATCATTTCTAACGAAGCGTCCTAACTTTTGTTAGAATGATGACTGGTTAAAATTTTTGGTGGTTTCTTGTTCAGTCCATAGGCCTACAGCATGTGGCAAACCGGTGAGCATCCAGCTCTATTAGTACAGGAGATACCTGAAAACATATCACACTTTTCCCCATAGTGCTTTTACCAATGCAAAAAATGCATGGAGAAATCATTTTGAACCAAGCGTCCTAACTTTTGTCAGAATGATGACAGGTTAAAATGTTTGTTGGTTTCTTGTTCAGTCCGTAGGCCTACAGCATGTGGCAAACCGGTGAGCATCCGACTCTAATAGTATAGGAGATACCTGAAAACATATCACATTTTTCCCCATAGTGCTTTTACCAATGCATAAAATGCAAGAGAAAACATTTCAAACAAAGCGTCCTAACTTTTGTTAGAACGATGACAGGTTAAAATTTTTGGTGGTTTCTTGTTCAGCCCATAGGCCTACAGCATGTGGCAAACCGGAGACCATCCGACTCTATTAGTATAGGAGATACCTGAAAACATATCACACTTTTCCCTATAGTGCTTTTACCAATGCATAAAATGCATGGAGAAAACATTTCTAACGAAGCGTCCTAACTTTTGTTAGAATGATGACAGGTTAAAATTTTTGGTGGTTTCTTGTTCAGTCCATAGGCCTACAGCAAGTGGGAAACCAGTGGGCATCCGACTCTTAGTATAGGAGATACCTGAAAACATATCGCACTTTTCCCCATAGTGCTTTTACCATTGCATAAAAGGCATGGAGAAATCATTTCAAACGAAGCGTCCTAACTTTTGTTAGAATGATGACAGGTTAAATTTTTTGGTGGTTTCTGGTTCAGTCCATATGCCTACAGCATGTGGCAAACCGGTGAGCATCCAACTCTATTAGGATAGGAGATACCTGAAAACATATCACACTTTTACCCATAGTGCTTTTACCAATGCATAAAATGCATGGAGAAAACATTTCGAACGAAGCGTCCTAACTTTTGTTAGAATGATGACAGGTTAAAATTTTTGGTGATTTCTTGTTCAGTCCGTAGGCCTACAGTATGTGGCAAACCGGTCAGCATCTGACTCTTAGTATAGGAGATACCTGAAAGTATATCATACTTTTCCCCATAGTGCTTTTACCAATGCATAAAATGCATGGAGAAATCATTTCAAACGAAGCGTCCTAACTTTTGTTAGAATGATGACAGGTTAAATTTTTTGTTGGTTTCTTGTTCAGTCCATAGGCCTACAGCATGTGGCAAACCTGTGAGCATCCAACTCTATTAGTATAGGAGATACCTGAAAACATATCACACTTTTCCCCATAGTGCTTTTACCAATGCATGGAGGAAACATTTCGAGCGAAGCGTCCTAACTTTTGTTAGAATGATGACAGGTTAAAATTTTTGGTGGTTTCTTGTTCAGTCCATAGGCCTACAGCATGTGACAAACCGGTGAGCATCCGACTTAGTATAGGAGATAGGTGAAAACATATCACACTTTTCCCTATAGTGCTTTTACCAATGCATAAAATGCATGGAGAAAACATTTCGAACGAAGCGTCCTAACTTTTGTTCGAATGATGACAGGTTAAATTTTTGGTGGTTTCTTGTTCAGTCCATAGGCCTACAGCATGTGGCAAACCTGTGAGCAGCCAACTCTATTAGTATAGGAGATACCTGAAAACATCACACTTTTCCCCATAGTGCTTTTACCAATGCATGGAGAAATCATTTCTAACGAAGCGTCCTAACTTTTGTTAGAATGATGACAGGTTAAAATTTTTGGTGGTTTCTTGTTCAGTCCATAGGCCTACAGCATGTGGCAAACCGGTAAGCATCCAGCTCTATTAGTACAGGAGATACCTGAAAACATATCACACTTTTCCCCATAGTGCTTTTACCAATGCAAAAAATGCATGGAGAAATCATTTCGAACCAAGCGTCCTAACTTTTGTCAGAATGATGACAGGTTAAAATGTTTGTTGGTTTTTTGTTCAGTCCGTAGGCCTACAGCATGTGGCAAACCGGTGAGCATCCGACTCTATTAGTATAGGAGATACCTGAAAACATATCACACTTTTCCCCATAGTGCTTTTACCAATGCATAAAATGCAAGAGAAATCATTTCAAACGAAGCATCCTAACTTTTGTTAGAACGATGACAGGTTAAAATTTTTGGTGGTTTCTTGTTCAGTCCATAGGCCTACAGCATGTGGCAAACCGCTGACCATCTGACTCTATTAGTATAGGAGATACCTGAAAACATATCACACTTTTCCCTATAGTGCTTTTACCAATGCATAAAATGCATGGAGAAAACATTTCAAACGAAGCGTCCTAACTTTTGTAAGAATGATGACAGTTTAAAATTTTTGGTGGGTTCTTGTTCAGTCCATAGGCCTACAGCATGTGGCAAACCTGTGAGCAGCCAACTCTATTAGTATAGGAGATACCTGAAAACATCACACTTTTCCCCATAGTGCTTTTACCAATGCATGGAGAAATCATTTCTAACGAAGCGTCCTAACTTTTGTTAGAATGATGACAGGTTAAAATTTTTGGTGGTTTCTTGTTCAGTCCATAGGCCTACAGCATGTGGCAAACTGGTGAGCATCTGACTCTATTAGTATAGGAGATACCTGAAAACATATCATACTTTTCCCCATAGTGCTTTTACCAATGCATAAAATGCAAGAGAAATCATTTCAAACGAAGCATCCTAACTTTTGTTAGAACGATGACAGGTTAAAATTTTTGGTGGTTTCTTGTTCAGTCCATAGGCCTACAGCATGTGGCAAACCGGTGACCATCTGACTCTATTAGTATAGGAGATACCTGAAAAAATATCACACTTTTCCCTATAGTGCTATTACCAATGCATAAAATGCATGGAGAAAACATTTCGAATGAAGCGTCCTAACTTTTGTTCGAATGATGACAGGTTAAAATTTTTGGTGGTTTCTTGTTCAGTCCATAGGCCTACAGCATGTGGCAAACCGGTGAGCATCCGACTCTTAGTATAGGAGATACCTGAAAACATGTCACACTCTTTCCCATAGTGCTTTTACCAATGCATAGAATGCATGGAGAAATCATTTCGAACGAAGCGTCCTAACTTTTGTTAGAATGATGACAGGTTAAAATTTTTGGTGGTTTCTTGTTCAGTCCATAGGCCTACAGCAAGTGGGAAACCATTGGGCATCCGACTCTTAGTATAGGAGATACCTGAAAACATATCACACTTTTCCCCATAGTGCTTTTACCATTGCATAAAAGGCATGGAGAAATCATTTCAAACGAAGCGTCCTACCTTTTGTTAGAATGATGACAGGTTAAATTTTTTGGTGGTTTCTTGTTCAGTCCATTGGCCTACAGCATGTGGCAAACCGGTGAGCATGCGGCTCTATTAGTATAGGAGATACCTGAAAACATATCACACTTTTCCCCATAGTGCTTTTACCAATGCATAAAATGCAAGAGAAATCATTTCAAATGAAGCGTCCTAACTTTTGTTAGAACGATGACAGGTTAAAATTTTTGGTGGTTTCTTGTTCAGTCCATAGGCCTACAGCATGTGGCAAACCGGTGACCATCTGACTCTATTAGTATAGGAGATAGGTGAAAACATATCACACTTTTCCCTATAGTGCTTTTACCAATGCATAAAATGCATGGAGAAAACATTTCGAACGAAGCGTCCTAACTTTTGTTCGAATGATGACAGGTTAAATTTTTGGTGGTTTCTTGTTCAGTCCATAGGCCTACAGCATGTGGGAAACCAGTGGGCATCCGACTCTTAGTATTGGAGATACCTGAAAACATGTCACACTCTTTCCCATAGTGCTTTTACCAATGCATAGAATGCATGGAGAAATCATTTCGAACGAAGCGTCCTAACTTTTGTTAGAATGATGAAAGGTTAAAATTTTTGGTGGTTTCTTGTTCAGTCCATAGGCCTACAGCAAGTGGGAAACCATTGGGCATCCGACTCTTAGTATAGGAGATACCTGAAAACATATCACACTTTTCCCCATAGTGCTTTTACCATTGCATAAAAGGCATGGAGAAATCATTTCAAACGAAGCGTCCTACCTTTTGTTAGAATGATGACAGGTTAAATTTTTTGGTGGTTTCTTGTTCAGTCCATTGGCCTACAGCATGTGGCAAACCGGTGAGCATGCGGCTCTATTAGTATAGGAGATACCTGAAAACATATCACACTTTTCCCCATAGTGCTTTTACCAATGCATAAAATGCAAGAGAAATCATTTCAAATGAAGCGTCCTAACTTTTGTTAGAACGATGACAGGTTAAAATTTTTGGTGGTTTCTTGTTCAGTCCATAGGCCTACAGCATGTGGCAAACCGGTGACCATCTGACTCTATTAGTATAGGAGATAGGTGAAAACATATCACACTTTTCCCTATAGTGCTTTTACCAATGCATAAAATGCATGGAGAAAACATTTCGAACGAAGCGTCCTAACTTTTGTTCGAATGATGACAGGTTAAATTTTTGGTGGTTTCTTGTTCAGTCCATAGGCCTACAGCATGTGGGAAACCAGTGGGCATCCGACTCTTAGTATTGGAGATACCTGAAAACATATCACACTTTTCCCTATAGTGCTTTTACCATTGCATAAAATGCATGGAGAAATCATTTCAAACGAAGCGTCCAAACTTTTGTTAGAATGATGACAGGTTAAATTTTTTGGTGGTTTCTTGTTCAGTCCATAGGCCTACAGCATGTGGCAAACCTGTGAGCATCCAACTCTATTAGTATAAGAGATACCTGAAAACATATCACACTTTTACCCATAGTGCTTTTACCAATGCATAAAATGCATGGAGAAAACATTTCAAATGAAGCGTCCTAACTTTTGTTAGAATGATGACAGGTTAAAATTTTTGGTGGGTTCTTGTTCAGTCCATAGGCCTACAGCATGTGGCAAACCTGTGAGCAGCCAACTCTATTAGTATAGGAGATACCTGAAAACATCACACTTTTCCCCATAGTGCTTTTACCAATGCATGGAGAAATCATTTCTAACGAAGCGTCCTAACTTTTGTTAGAATGATGACTGGTTAAAATTTTTGGTGGTTTCTTGTTCAGTCCATAGGCCTACAGCATGTGGCAAACCGGTGAGCATCCAGCTCTATTAGTACAGGAGATACCTGAAAACATATCACACTTTTCCCCATAGTGCTTTTACCAATGCAAAAAATGCATGGAGAAATCATTTTGAACCAAGCGTCCTAACTTTTGTCAGAATGATGACAGGTTAAAATGTTTGTTGGTTTCTTGTTCAGTCCGTAGGCCTACAGCATGTGGCAAACCGGTGAGCATCCGACTCTAATAGTATAGGAGATACCTGAAAACATATCACATTTTTCCCCATAGTGCTTTTACCAATGCATAAAATGCAAGAGAAAACATTTCAAACAAAGCGTCCTAACTTTTGTTAGAACGATGACAGGTTAAAATTTTTGGTGGTTTCTTGTTCAGCCCATAGGCCTACAGCATGTGGCAAACCGGAGACCATCCGACTCTATTAGTATAGGAGATACCTGAAAACATATCACACTTTTCCCTATAGTGCTTTTACCAATGCATAAAATGCATGGAGAAAACATTTCTAACGAAGCGTCCTAACTTTTGTTAGAATGATGACAGGTTAAAATTTTTGGTGGTTTCTTGTTCAGTCCATAGGCCTACAGCAAGTGGGAAACCAGTGGGTATCCGACTCTTAGTATAGGAGATACCTGAAAACATATCGCACTTTTCCCCATAGTGCTTTTACCATTGCATAAAAGGCATGGAGAAATCATTTCAAACGAAGCGTCCTAACTTTTGTTAGAATGATGACAGGTTAAATTTTTTGGTGGTTTCTGGTTCAGTCCATATGCCTACAGCATGTGGCAAACCGGTGAGCATCCAACTCTATTAGGATAGGAGATACCTGAAAACATATCACACTTTTACCCATAGTGCTTTTACCAATGCATAAAATGCATGGAGAAAACATTTCGAACGAAGCGTCCTAACTTTTGTTCGAATGATGACAGGTTAAATTTTTGGTGGTTTCTTGTTCAGTCCATAGGCCTACAGCATGTGGGAAACCAGTGGGCATCCGACTCTTAGTATTGGAGATACCTGAAAACATGTCACACTCTTTCCCATAGTGCTTTTACCAATGCATAGAATGCATGGAGAAATCATTTCGAACGAAGCGTCCTAACTTTTGTTAGAATGATGAAAGGTTAAAATTTTTGGTGGTTTCTTGTTCAGTCCATAGGCCTACAGCAAGTGGGAAACCATTGGGCATCCGACTCTTAGTATAGGAGATACCTGAAAACATATCACACTTTTCCCCATAGTGCTTTTACCATTGCATAAAAGGCATGGAGAAATCATTTCAAACGAAGCGTCCTACCTTTTGTTAGAATGATGACAGGTTAAATTTTTTGGTGGTTTCTTGTTCAGTCCATTGGCCTACAGCATGTGGCAAACCGGTGAGCATGCGGCTCTATTAGTATAGGAGATACCTGAAAACATATCACACTTTTCCCCATAGTGCTTTTACCAATGCATAAAATGCAAGAGAAATCATTTCAAATGAAGCGTCCTAACTTTTGTTAGAACGATGACAGGTTAAAATTTTTGGTGGTTTCTTGTTCAGTCCATAGGCCTACAGCATGTGGCAAACCGGTGACCATCTGACTCTATTAGTATAGGAGATAGGTGAAAACATATCACACTTTTCCCTATAGTGCTTTTACCAATGCATAAAATGCATGGAGAAAACATTTCGAACGAAGCGTCCTAACTTTTGTTCGAATGATGACAGGTTAAATTTTTGGTGGTTTCTTGTTCAGTCCATAGGCCTACAGCATGTGGGAAACCAGTGGGCATCCGACTCTTAGTATTGGAGATACCTGAAAACATATCACACTTTTCCCTATAGTGCTTTTACCATTGCATAAAATGCATGGAGAAATCATTTCAAACGAAGCGTCCAAACTTTTGTTAGAATGATGACAGGTTAAATTTTTTGGTGGTTTCTTGTTCAGTCCATAGGCCTACAGCATGTGGCAAACCTGTGAGCATCCAACTCTATTAGTATAAGAGATACCTGAAAACATATCACACTTTTACCCATAGTGCTTTTACCAATGCATAAAATGCATGGAGAAAACATTTCAAATGAAGCGTCCTAACTTTTGTTAGAATGATGACAGGTTAAAATTTTTGGTGGGTTCTTGTTCAGTCCATAGGCCTACAGCATGTGGCAAACCTGTGAGCAGCCAACTCTATTAGTATAGGAGATACCTGAAAACATCACACTTTTCCCCATAGTGCTTTTACCAATGCATGGAGAAATCATTTCTAACGAAGCGTCCTAACTTTTGTTAGAATGATGACTGGTTAAAATTTTTGGTGGTTTCTTGTTCAGTCCATAGGCCTACAGCATGTGGCAAACCGGTGAGCATCCAGCTCTATTAGTACAGGAGATACCTGAAAACATATCACACTTTTCCCCATAGTGCTTTTACCAATGCAAAAAATGCATGGAGAAATCATTTTGAACCAAGCGTCCTAACTTTTGTCAGAATGATGACAGGTTAAAATGTTTGTTGGTTTCTTGTTCAGTCCGTAGGCCTACAGCATGTGGCAAACCGGTGAGCATCCGACTCTAATAGTATAGGAGATACCTGAAAACATATCACATTTTTCCCCATAGTGCTTTTACCAATGCATAAAATGCAAGAGAAAACATTTCAAACAAAGCGTCCTAACTTTTGTTAGAACGATGACAGGTTAAAATTTTTGGTGGTTTCTTGTTCAGCCCATAGGCCTACAGCATGTGGCAAACCGGAGACCATCCGACTCTATTAGTATAGGAGATACCTGAAAACATATCACACTTTTCCCTATAGTGCTTTTACCAATGCATAAAATGCATGGAGAAAACATTTCTAACGAAGCGTCCTAACTTTTGTTAGAATGATGACAGGTTAAAATTTTTGGTGGTTTCTTGTTCAGTCCATAGGCCTACAGCAAGTGGGAAACCAGTGGGTATCCGACTCTTAGTATAGGAGATACCTGAAAACATATCGCACTTTTCCCCATAGTGCTTTTACCATTGCATAAAAGGCATGGAGAAATCATTTCAAACGAAGCGTCCTAACTTTTGTTAGAATGATGACAGGTTAAATTTTTTGGTGGTTTCTGGTTCAGTCCATATGCCTACAGCATGTGGCAAACCGGTGAGCATCCAACTCTATTAGGATAGGAGATACCTGAAAACATATCACACTTTTACCCATAGTGCTTTTACCAATGCATAAAATGCATGGAGAAAACATTTCGAACGAAGCGTCCTAACTTTTGTTAGAATGATGACAGGTTAAAATTTTTGGTGATTTCTTGTTCAGTCCGTAGGCCTACAGTATGTGGCAAACCGGTCAGCATCTGACTCTTAGTATAGGAGATACCTGAAAGTATATCATACTTTTCCCCATAGTGCTTTTACCAATGCATAAAATGCATGGAGAAATCATTTCAAACGAAGCGTCCTAACTTTTGTTAGAATGATGACAGGTTAAATTTTTTGTTGGTTTCTTGTTCAGTCCATAGGCCTACAGCATGTGGCAAACCTGTGAGCATCCAACTCTATTAGTATAGGAGATACCTGAAAACATATCACACTTTTCCCCATAGTGCTTTTACCAATGCATGGAGGAAACATTTCGAGCGAAGCGTCCTAACTTTTGTTAGAATGATGACAGGTTAAAATTTTTGGTGGTTTCTTGTTCAGTCCATAGGCCTACAGCATGTGACAAACCGGTGAGCATCCGACTTAGTATAGGAGATAGGTGAAAACATATCACACTTTTCCCTATAGTGCTTTTACCAATGCATAAAATGCATGGAGAAAACATTTCGAACGAAGCGTCCTAACTTTTGTTCGAATGATGACAGGTTAAATTTTTGGTGGTTTCTTGTTCAGTCCATAGGCCTACGGCATGTGGGAAACCAGTGGGCATCCGACTCTTAGTATTGGAGATACCTGAAAACATATCACACTTTTACCCATAGTGCTTTTACCAATGCATAAAATGCATGGAGAAAACATTTCAAACGAAGCGTCCTAACTTTTGTTAGAATGATGACAGGTTAAAATTTTTGGTGGGTTCTTGTTCAGTCCATAGGCCTACAGCATGTGGCAAACCTGTGAGCAGCCAACTCTATTAGTATAGGAGATACCTGAAAACATCACACTTTTCCCCATAGTGCTTTTACCAATGCATGGAGAAATCATTTCTAACGAAGCGTCCTAACTTTTGTTAGAATGATGACTGGTTAAAATTTTTGGTGGTTTCTTGTTCAGTCCATAGGCCTACAGCATGTGGCAAACCGGTGAGCATCCAGCTCTATTAGTACAGGAGATACCTGAAAACATATCACACTTTTCCCCATAGTGCTTTTACCAATGCAAAAAATGCATGGAGAAATCATTTTGAACCAAGCGTCCTAACTTTTGTCAGAATGATGACAGGTTAAAATGTTTGTTGGTTTCTTGTTCAGTCCGTAGGCCTACAGCATGTGGCAAACCGGTGAGCATCCGACTCTAATAGTATAGGAGATACCTGAAAACATATCACATTTTTCCCCATAGTGCTTTTACCAATGCATAAAATGCAAGAGAAAACATTTCAAACAAAGCGTCCTAACTTTTGTTAGAACGATGACAGGTTAAAATTTTTGGTGGTTTCTTGTTCAGTCCATAGGCCTACAGCATGTGGCAAACCGGAGACCATCCGACTCTATTAGTATAGGAGATACCTGAAAACATATCACACTTTTCCCTATAGTGCTTTTACCAATGCATAAAATGCATGGAGAAAACATTTCTAACGAAGCGTCCTAACTTTTGTTAGAATGATGACAGGTTAAAATTTTTGGTGGTTTCTTGTTCAGTCCATAGGCCTACAGCAAGTGGGAAACCAGTGGGCATCCGACTCTTAGTATAGGAGATACCTGAAAACATATCGCACTTTTCCCCATAGTGCTTTTACCATTGCATAAAAGGCATGGAGAAATCATTTCAAACGAAGCGTCCTAACTTTTGTTAGAATGATGACAGGTTAAATTTTTTGGTGGTTTCTGGTTCAGTCCATATGCCTACAGCATGTGGCAAACCGGTGAGCATCCAACTCTATTAGTATAGGAGATACCTGAAAACATATCACACTTTTACCCATAGTGCTTTTACCAATGCATAAAATGCATGGAGAAAACATTTCGAACGAAGCGTCCTAACTTTTGTTAGAATGATGACAGGTTAAAATTTTTGGTGATTTCTTGTTCAGTCCGTAGGCCTACAGCATGTGGCAAACCGGTCAGCATCTGACTCTTAGTATAGGAGATACCTGAAAACATATCACACTTTTCCCCATAGTGCTTTTACCAATGCATGGAGGAAACATTTCGAGCGAAGCGTCCTAACTTTTGTTAGAATGATGACAGGTTAAAATTTTTGGTGGTTTCTTGTTCAGTCCATAGGCCTACAGCATGTGACAAACCGGTGAGCATCCGACTTAGTATAGGAGATACCTGAAAACATATGACACTTTTCCTGTAATGATCTGTGGCTTTGGAGCAGCATGAGACGTACTCTGGAGAAGGTGATCCCTGTACTGACCGCAAACCCTGAACCTAGCAGCGCAACTAAAAGCAGCCGTGGGGGGTACCTAACTCTCCCTAGACCCCTCGGCACAGCCTAAGATCTAACTACCCCTAAAGACAGAAACAGGAAACCTACCTTGCCTCAGAGAAAATCCCCAAAGGATAGATAGCCCCCCACAAATATTGACTGTGAGAGGAGAGGGAAAAAACATACACAGATATGAAATCAGATTTTAGCATAGGAGGCCATACTAGCTAAAAAGAAAGAATAGAACAGAGTACTATGCGGTCAGTACAAAAACACTAGAAAATATCCACCACAGAAAATACGGATCACCACATCTGACTAAAGACATGGGGGGTGTATCTGCATATCCAGAGAAATAGCTAGGCTGCAAAAAATCCTTCACAGACCAAGCTGGACAAGACAAAAACATGAACATGCACAGAACTGTAAGGTCCACTGCAGGTGGACAGAAAAAACAAAGCCAGGACTTATCTTTGTAGAAAAACACAGCAAACTGGAGAGACCAGCAGGGAAGTGAATCCTTCAAGAACAATGGACAACTGGCACTGATTAAAGGATCCTGCAAAGCTATATACCCCAGTCCGATCTGCAATTAGTAGAAACACATGTCCACTCCTGCAATCCAGACACAACTGCATTACCCTCTACAACTACCAGAGGGAGCTCAAAAGCTGAATTCACAACATTTTCCCCATACTGCTTTTACCATTGCATAAAATGCATGGAGAAATCATTTCGAAGAAGCGTCCTAACTTTTGTTAGAATGATGACAGGTTAAAATTTTTGGTGGTTTCTTGTTCAGTCCATAGGCCTACAGCATGTGGCAAACCGGTGAGCATCCGACTCTATTAGTATAGCAGATACCTGAAAACATATCACACTATTCCTCATAGTGCTTTTACCAATGCATAAAATGCATGGAGAAATCATTTCGAACGAAGCGTCCTAACTTTTGTTAGAATGATGACAGGTTAAAATTTTTGGTGGTTTCTTGTTCAGTCCATAGGCCTACAGCATGTGGCAAACCGGTGAGCATCCGACTCTATTAGTATAGGAGATACCTGAAAACATATCACACTTTTCCCCATAGTGCTTTTACCAATGCAAAAAATGCATGTAGAAATCATTTCGAGCCAAGCGTCCTAATTTTTGTCAGAATGATGACAGGTTAAAATGTTTGTTGGTTTCTTGTTCAGTCCGTAAGGCCTAGAGCATGTGGCAAACCGGTGAGCATCCGACTCTATTAGTATAGGAGATACCTGAAAACATATCACACTTTTCCCCATAGTGCTTTTACCAATGCATAAAATGCAAGAGAAATCATTTCAAACGAAGCATCCTAACTTTTGTTAGAACGATGACAGGTTAAAATTTTTGGTGGTTTCTTGTTCAGTCCATAGGCCTACAGCATGTGGCAAACCGGTGACCATCCGACTCTATTAGTATAGGAGATACCTGAAAACATATCACACTTTTCCCTATAGTGCTTTTACCAATGCATAAAATGCATGGAGAAAACATTTCGAACGAAGCGTCCTAACTTTTGATCGAATGATGACAGGTTAAAATTTTTGGTGGTTTCTTGTTCAGTCCATAGGCCTACAGCATGTGGCAAACCGATGAGCATCTGACTCTTAGCATAGGAGATACCTGAAAACATATCACACTTTTCCCCATAGTGCTTTTACCAATGCATAGAATGCATGAAGAAATCATTTCGAACGAAGCGTCCTAACTTTTGTTAGAATGATGACAGGTTAAAATTTTTGGTGGTTTCTTGTTCAGTCCATAGGCCTACAGCTGTGTGGGAAACCAGTGGGCATCCGACTCTTAGTATAGGAGATACCTGAAAACATATCACACTTTTCCCCATAGTGCTTTTCCATTGCATAAAATGCATGGAGAAATCATTTCAAACGAAGCGTCCAAACTTTTGTTAGAATGATGACAGGTTACATTTTTTGGTGGTTTCTTGTTCAGTCCATAGGCCTACATCATGTGGCAAACCGGTGAGCATGCGGCTCTATTAGTATAGGACATACCTGAAAACATATCACACTTTTCCCCATAGTGCTTTTACCAATGCATAAAATGCATGGAGAAATCATTTCAAACGAAGCGTCCGAACTTTTATTAGAATGATGACAGGTTAAAATTTTTGGTGGTTTCTTGTTCAGTCCATAGGCCTACAGCATGTGGCAAACATGTGAGCATCCAACTCTATTAGTATAGGAGATACCTGAAAACATATCACACTTTTACCCATAGTGCATTTACCAATGCATAAAATGCATGGCGAAAACATTTCAAACGAAGCGTCCTAACTTTTGTTAGAATGATGACAGGTTAAAATTTTTGGTGGGTTCTTGTGTTAGGGGTCGAGTTCCCGCTTCTGCACTGGGGGAATCTCGAGCCACTTCCGCTGCGGTCTCCCATTCTTGTCCAGCCGCAGTGGAGCCTGCTCAGCAAGGACGTCGGTCCCAGCGTCTTGCTCATTCTCACTCTGTTCAGAGAGTTAGTGCTGCTTCTTCAGTCTCTGCCATTAAAGTCAGTACTGGTCAGCAGCGAGCGGACTTCTCTGGGACTAAGTCCTTGTCTGCATGTACTGAGCATGCCCAGCGTAAGGTCTCCCGTTGGAGATCGAGGGTCATGTGCTCAGGCTCTGCAGCACATTCCATTGGTCCTCTTGGCAGGTCCTAGAAGGGCAAAAGTGCTGTGGCCACTTCCTGTGCTGCTCCTATATAAACTGCGCATGACCGCACGGCCATGCGCTAGTATTGTCTTGTTATTATGTGTGTGTGTAGATGGATGTATGTCGAAGGATGAAAGCTCCTAAATATCCCTCCCTAGTGTTGTTGACTGTTCGCGGATGATGGTAGCTATCTAGCGCCCGACTTGCCATCTACACAATACACACATCTCAGCGTCCTATAGCTGTGCCTGCCAGTACGGCGCCGTGCGCTTGCCTTGCGCTTTCCATACCCGAGTCTGGGTGGTTAGTGGCGTCCGTTAGTGCGGCATCGCTCGCACTCTTGTGCACATATTTGTCCTAAGGTTCTCTACACACCCAGTTGCGGTGTTACGCCAGCAAGGGTCTAATCGGGCTTCAATCCCTTCTGGGGTTAAGTCCGCTGACCACTTGCTCGCGCTCTAGTGCGGTACTGCGGTCCTGTGAGTTAACAGGATCGCTTTCTTCACGCTGGGTGAGGTTTAACCCACGCGTGTATACTTTAGTGTACCGCCATATTGTCTGCCAATTACTAGCAGCAGGTCTCCACCTGCACGGTGGACCCCGGACTGCGAACGCACCTTTATCATCTGTCTTGGTGCGTTCCGCCAGTCCTAACAGAATACTAGCGCCAGGGTCTGGCTAGTAAAATGGCGGACGGCCAGCGTTTACAGCGGTACATCCAGCAGCTGGAGGGAAGGTTGGCGGCTCTTGAGCGTACAACCTCAGCTGTGGATGTCACTGCTGTAGCTGTGCAGGCTGCAAGTGTAGCCGCAGCCAGTTTGTCCACTGCCACCCCTGCTCCGACTTTATCCCGTCTCCCACTACCTGACAAGTTTGCTGGAGAGAGCAAACATTGTCGTGGATTCGTGAGCCAGTGCTCTATCCATCTCGAGCTCCTGGCTGCACGTTTTCCTACAGAGCGGGCTAAGGTGGGATTTATTGTCTCGCTGTTGTCGGGCAGGGCGTTGGAGTGGGCTACGCCGCTGTGGGAGCGTGATGATCATGTGGTGCAGAGTGCTCCGTTGTTTCTGGGCACGCTGAAAAAGGTCTTTCTAGGACCTCAACTCACCCATGATACAGCGCTCCAACTACTGGCATTAACTCAGGGTGAGTCCTTGGTCAGCCATTTTTCCGTCCGATTCCGTACTTTAGCTTCCGAGCTGGAGTGGTCGGATAAAGCCCTTATCCCCATATTCTGGAGGGGCCTGGCTGACCATGTTAAGGAC
Organism: Ranitomeya imitator; assembly: GCF_032444005.1. Classification (NCBI taxonomy): domain Eukaryota; kingdom Metazoa; phylum Chordata; class Amphibia; order Anura; family Dendrobatidae; genus Ranitomeya; species Ranitomeya imitator. The sequence goes on from NC_091282.1 coordinate 584,374,319, forward strand.
GCTCTGGCCACTAGGGAGATTCCTGCCACACTGGAGGAGTTAATATCTATTTCTACTCGTATAGACCTCCGTTTTAACGAGCGGAGGTTGGAACGAGCCCAGTGTAGGCAGAGGTTTCGGCTGGCTCCTACCTTCGCCAAACCTTTGAAATCTCCAGTCCAGGCATCTGAGTCACATGAGACCTTGGAGGTGACACGAGCGGGATCCAAGTCTCAGTCCGCTCGTGCACATAAGGTTCGTTATGTTTGCCAGCAGTCAGGACGTCTTGCCTCCAAGAGTCCTCAGCGGTCGGGGAAACGTCAGCGTCTAGTGGCAGTTGGAGGAGGTACACTAGACACGGCGACGTTTGCCTCAAAGTTGTCCTTCAAGGGGACAATTACCATAGGCCCATCCACTCTCACGGTCGAGCTATGCTTGGACTCTGGGGCAGAGGGTAACTTTATGTCCTCCGCCTTTGCCCAGCGTCACGCAATACCCTTGGTGATGCTCGCCCAGCCAGTGACCGTTCGAGTGGTAAATGGGTCAACACTACCTTCACAGATTACCCACCAAACCATTCCTTTCACCCTATCTGTGTCTCCATCACATCAGGAGATAATCTCCCTATTAGTCATTCCTGAGGGAATTGATGAGGTCCTGTTGGGGATGCCATGGCTTCGCTACCATTCTCCTCATATTGAGTGGTCCTCTGGGAGAATTTTGGGATGGAGTAAATCCTGTGAGGGTAGATGTCAGAGGGAGTGCGTTCAGGTTGCTACTACACAGGTACCGCAGATCTTTCCTCTCTCCCCAAGCACTATTGGTCCCATGCAGACGTGTTCTCCAAAAGAGCTGCGGAGACCCTTCCGCCTCACCGCCCCTATGACTGTCCTATTGACCTCTTGCCTGGTGCTGAGCCTCCCCGGGGTCGAGTCTACCTGTTATCTCTCCCGGAGACGGAGGCAATGTCCCAGTATATTCAGGAGAATCTGGCAAGAGGATTCATTAGGAAGTCAGTGTCACCGGCAGGTGCTGGGTTCTTCTTCGTACAGAAGAAGACTGGAGACTTACGTCCATGCATAGACTACAGGGGTCTTAACGCAATTACCGTTAAGAACAAGTACCCATTACCCCTGATATCTGAGCTCTTTGATAGGCTACGGGGAGCAAAGGTATTTACAAAGTTAGATCTGCGGGGTGCTTACAACCTGATTCGCATCCGTGAGGGGGATGAATGGAAGACGGCTTTTAACACCAGGGATGGGCACTATGAATATCTAGTGATGCCCTTTGGGCTCTGTAATGCCCCAGCCGTTTTCCAAGACTTTGTGAACGACATCTTTCGGGATATGCTCACCACCTCGGTCGTAGTCTATCTGGATGACATTCTCATCTACTCTCCAGATATAGACTCCCATCGGAGAGATGTTCGCAAAGTCTTCGACCTCTTACGGGCAAACTCCCTCTACGCTAAGTTGGAGAAGTGTGTGTTTGAGCAGGAGTCCTTGCCTTTCCTTGGATATATCATTTCTGCCCAGGGTTTGGCTATGGATCCTGCCAAGCTACAGGCTGTAATGGACTGGCAGGAACCCCATTCTCTTAAAGCGGTGCAGCGCTTTATGGGGTTCATTAATTATTATCGCCAGTTCATTCCACACTTCTCAACTTTGGTAGCTCCCTTGGTCGCCCTCACCAAGAAGGGAGCAAATCCCAAGTTGTGGTCAGAGGAGGTCTCCAAGGCCTTTCTCTCGATTAAGTCACACTTCGCTAGCGCTCCCATCCTACATCGCCCCGATGTAGATAAACCATTCATCTTGGAGGTGGATGCCTCATCCGTTGGTGCTGGAGCAGTCCTTTTCCAAAAGGATGCTCAAGGTCGGAAGCATCCTTGCTTCTTCTTCTCCAAGACCTTCACACCAGCGGAGAGGAATTATTCCATCGGGGACAGGGAGTTGCTAGCCATGAAGTTGGCTTTTTCAGAGTGGAGACACCTCTTGGAGGGAGCTCGCTTTCTCTTCCAAGTCTTCACTGACCACAAGAACTTGGTGTATATACAGACGGCCCAGCGGCTGAATTCTCGCCAGGCTAGATGGTCCCTGTTCTTCTCCCGGTTCCATTTTACTCTCCATTTTCTCTCCGGGGAGAAGAACGTTCGTGCCGACGCTCTCTCCCGCTCCGTAGTGTCATCTGAGGAGGAGGAGGAGGAGCCTCGGCTTATTGTCCCTTCTGAGAGCCTGAGAACTGTAGCTCCGGTTTCGCTAGAGTCTGTGCCCCCGGGCAAGACTTTCGTGCCAGCTAACTTGCGACCGGAGGTTCTCTCTTGGGCTCACTCCTCCAGAGTGGGGGGGCATTTTGGGACCAAGAGGACATCAGAGCTTTTGGCGAGAACATACTGGTGGCCGCATATGGCCCGAGATGTCAGGGACTACATTCAGGCGTGTGTTTCTTGCGCCCAGAATCGGTCTCCTCGGCAACGGCCTGCTGGGTTGCTTTACCCTCTACCGGTGGCAGACAGGCCCTGGGAGATGGTCCGAATGGACTTTGTGGTGGGTCTACCCAAGTCGCGTGGCTGCTCCATTATTTGGGTTGTCAGTGACCATTTCTCTAAGATGGTGCATTTGGTGCCGCTTCCTCGGTTACCCTCAGCACGGGCCTTGGCAGTGTTGTTCGTAAAACACGTTTTCCGTTTGCATGGTATGCCTGATAAAATTGTCAGCGATCGGGGTCCCCAGTTCGCATCTCGGTTTTGGAGAGAGCTCTGCCGTTTACTCAGCATAGAGTTAAACCTCTCCTCTGCTTACCATCCCGAGACGAATGGGTTGGTGGAGAGAACCAACCAGACTCTGGTGACATATTTGCGACATTTCGTCTCTGCTAGGCAGGATGACTGGGCATCTTTGCTACCTTGGGCGGAATTTGCCCTGAACAACGCCATAGCCGATTCCACTGGTCAAACTCCTTTTCTCCTTAATTACGGCCAGCATCCGCGTGTCCCTGTGCCCATGCCCGTGTCCTCCACCGATTCTAGGGTGGCAGACTGGGCGGTGGAGGCACGTGACATCTGGGACCGCACACAGGATGCTATCCGGGCCTCCAAGGAGAGAATGAGGGTTTCGGCTGATACACACCGGCGCCCCGCTCCGGTCTTTGCTCCCGGCGACTTAGTGTGGCTCTCCGCCCGTAACATCAGGCTGCGAGTTGAGTCCACTAAGTTTGCTCCTCGCTACATTGGCCCGTTTAAAGTTCTGGAACAGGTCAACCCTGTGGTTTACCGTTTGGCCATTCCTCCACGCCTTGGTATCACCGATACCTTTCACGTTTCCCTCTTAAAGCCCGTTCGTTTGTCTCGGTTTTCTGAGTCATCTGCTGGGACATCGGGTTCATCCACGGATGAATTTGAGGTGAATGCTATTGTGGGAAGCAAGGTGGTACGTGGCAAAAAATTTTATTTGGTGGATTGGAAGGGTCATGGTCCAGAGGATAGAACCTGGGAGCCTGTGGAGCACATTCGGGCTCCGCAGCTCATTGCTGCCTTTGAACGTAGCGAGGCCCAAGGAGGGGGGGCCCTAGGAGGGGGGGTAATGTTAGGGGTCGAGTTCCCGCTTCTGCACTGGGGGAATCTCGAGCCACTTCCGCTGCGGTCTCCCATTCTTGTCCAGCCGCAGTGGAGCCTGCTCAGCAAGGACGTCGGTCCCAGCGTCTTGCTCATTCTCACTCTGTTCAGAGAGTTAGTGCTGCTTCTCCAGTCTCTGCCATTAAAGTCAGTACTGGTCAGCAGTGAGCGGACTTCTCTGGGACTAAGTCCTTGTCTGCATGTACTGAGCATGCCCAGCGTAAGGTCTCCCGTTGGAGATCGAGGGTCATGTGCTCAGGCTCTGCAGCACATTCCATTGGTCCTCTTGGCAGGTCCTAGAAGGGCAAAAGTGCTGTGGCCACTTCCTGTGCTGCTCCTATATAAACTGCGCATGACCGCACGGCCATGCGCTAGTATTGTCTTGTTATTATGTGTGTGTGTAGATGGATGTATGTCGAAGGATGAAAGCTCCTAAATATCCCTCCCTAGTGTTGTTGACTGTTCGCGGATGATGGTAGCTATCTAGCGCCCGACTTGCCATCTACACAATACACACATCTCAGCGTCCTATAGCTGTGCCTGCCAGTACGGCGCCGTGCGCTTGCCTTGCGCTTTCCATACCCGAGTCTGGGTGGTTAGTGGCGTCCGTTAGTGCGGCATCGCTCGCACTCTTGTGCACATATTTGTCCTAAGGTTCTCTACACACCCAGTTGCGGTGTTACGCCAGCAAGGGTCTAATCGGGCTTCAATCCCTTCTGGGGTTAAGTCCGCTGACCACTTGCTCGCGCTCTAGTGCGGTACTGCGGTCCTGTGAGTTAACAGGATCGCTTTCTTCACGCTGGGTGAGGTTTAACCCACGCGTGTATACTTTAGTGTACCGCCATATTGTCTGCCAATTACTAGCAGCAGGTCTCCACCTGCACGGTGGACCCCGGACTGCGAACGCACCTTTATCATCTGTCTTGGTGCGTTCCGCCAGTCCTAACATCTTGTTCAGTCCATAGGCCTACAGCATGTGGGAAACCTGTGAGCATCCAACTCTATTAGTATAGGAGATACCTGAAAACATATCACACTTTTCCCTATAGTGCTTTTACCAATGCATGGAGAAATCATTTCTAACGAAGCGTCCTAACTTTTGTTAGAATGATGACAGGTTAAAATTTTTGGTGGTTTCTTGTTCAGTCCATATGCCTACAGCATGTGGCAAACCGGTGAGCATCCGACTCTTAGTATAGGAGATACCTGAAAACATATCACACTTTTCCCCATAGTGCTTTTACCAATGCATAAAATGCATGGAGGAAACATTTCGAACGAAGCGTCCTAACTTTTGTTAGAATGATGACAGGTTAAAATTTTTGGTGGTTTCTTGTTCAGTCCATAGGCCTACAGCATGTGACAAACCGGTGAGCATCCGACTTAGTATAGGAGATACCTGAAAACATATCACACTTTTCCTGTAATGATCTGGTGGCCTTGGAGCAGCATGAGACGTACTCTGGAGAAGGTGGTCCCTGTACTGACTGCAAACCCTGAACAAAGCAGCGCAACTAAAAGCAGCCGTGGGGGGCACAGCCTAAGATCTAACTACCCCTAAAGACAGAAACAGGAAACCTATCTTGCCTCAGAGAAATTCCCCAAAGGATAGATAGCCCCCCACAAATATTGACTGTGAGAGGAGAGGGAAAAAACATACACAGATATGAAATCAGATTTTAGCATAGGAGGCCATAGTAGCTAAAAAGAAAGAATAGAACAGAGTACTATGCGGTCAGTACAAAAACACTAGAAAATATCCACCACAGAAAATACGGATCACATCTGACTAAAGACATGGGGGGTATATCTGCATATCCAGAGAAATAGCTAGGCTGCAAAAAATCCTTCACAGACCAAGCTGGACAAGACAAAAACATGAAAATGCACAGAACTATAAGGTCCACTGCAGGTGGACAGAAAAAACAAAGCCAGGACTTATCTTTGTAGAAAAACACAGCAAACTGGAGAGACCAGCAGGGAAGTGAATCCTTCAAGAACAATGGACAACTGGCACTGATTAAAGGATCCTGCAAAGCTATATACCCCAGTCCGTTCTGCAATTAGTAGAAACACATGTCCACTCCTGCAATCCAGACACAACTGCATTACCCTCTACAACTACCAGAGGGAGCCCAAAAGCTGAATTCACAACATTTTCCCCATACTGCTTTTACCAATGCATAAAATGCATGGAGAAATCATTTCGAACGAAGCGTCCCAACTTTTGTTAGAATGATGATAGGTTAAAATTTTTGGTGGTTTCTTGTTCATTCCATAGGCCTACAGCATGTGGCAAACCGGTGAGCATCCGACTCTATTAGTATAGGAGATACCTGAAAACATATCACACTTTTCCCCATAGTGCTTTTTCAAAGCATGGAGAAATCATTTCTAACGAAGCGTCCTAACTTTTGTTAGAATGATGGCAGGTTAAAATTTTTGGTGGGTTCTTGTTCAGTCCATAGGCCTACAGCATGTGGCAAACCGGTGAGCATCCGACTCTATTAGTATAGGAGATACCTGAAAACATATCAAACTTTTCCCTATAGTGCTTCACCAATGCATAAAATGCATGGAGAAATCATTTCGAACGAAGCGTCCTAACTTTTGTTAGAATGATGACAGGTTAAAATTTTTGGTGGTTTCTTGTTCAGTCCGTAGGCCTACAGCATGTGGCAAACCGGTGAGCATCCGACTCTATTAGTATAGGAGATACCTGAAAACATATCACACTTTTCCCCATAGTGCTTTTACCAATGCATAAAATGCAAGAGAAATCATTTCAAACGAAGCGTCCTAACTTTTGTTAGAACGATGACAAGTTAAAATTTTTGGTGGTTTCTGGTTCAGTCCATAGGCCTACAGCATGTGGCAAACCGGTGACCATCCGACTCAATTAGTATAGGAGATAGCTGAAAACATATCACACTTTTCCCTATAGTGCTTTTACCAATGCATAAAATGCATGGAGAAAACATTTCGAACGAAGCGTCCTAACTTTTGTTCGAATGATGACAGGTTAAATTTTTTGGTGGTTTCTTGTTCAGTCCATAGGCCTACAGCATGTGGAAACCGGTGAGCATCCGACTCTTAGTATAGGAGATACCTGAAAACATATCACACTTTTCCCCATAGTGCTTTTACCAATGCATAGAATGCATGGAGAAATCATTTCGAACGAAGCGTCCTAACTTTTGTTAGAATGATGACAGGTTAAAATTTTTGGTGATTTCTTGTTCAGTCCATAGGCCTACAGCAAGTGGGAAACCAGTGGGCATCCAACTCTTAGTATAGGAGATACCTGAAAACATATCACACATTTCCCCATAGTGCTTTTACCATTGCATAAAAGGCATTGAGAAATAATTTCAAACGAAGCGTCCTAACTTTTGTTAGAATGATGACAGGTTAAATTTTTTGGTGGTTTCTTGTTCAGTCCATAGGCCTACAGCATGTGGCAAACCAGTGAGCATGCGGCTCTATTAGTATAGGAGATACCTCAAAACATATCACACTTTTCCCCATAGTGCTTTTACCAATGCATAAAATGCAAGAGAAATCATTTCAAATGAAGCGTCCTAACTTTTGTTAGAATGATGACAGGTTAAAATTTTTGGTGGTTTCTTGATCAGTCCATAGGCCTACAGCATGTGGCAAACCAGTGACCATCCGACTCTATTAGTATAGGAGATACCTGAAAACATATCACACTTTTCCCTATAGTGCTTTTACCAATGCATAAAATGCATGGAGAAAACATTTCGAACGAAGCGTCCTAACTTTTGTTCGAATGATGACAGGTTAAAATTTTTGGTGGTTTCTTGTTCAGTCCATAGGCCTACAGCATGTGGCAAACCGATGAGCATCCGACTCTTAGTATAGGAGATACCTGAAAACATATCACACTTTTCCCCATAGTGCTTTTACCAATGCATAGAATGCATGGAGAAATCATTTCGAACGAAGCGTCCTAACTTTTGTTAGAATGATGACAGGTTAAAATTTTTGGTGGTTTCTTGTTCAGTCCATAGGCCTACAGCATGTGGGAAACCATTGGGCATCCGACTCTTAGTATAGGAGATACCTGAAAACATATCACACTTTTCCCTATAGTGCTTTTACCATTGCATAAAATGCATGGAGAAATCATTTCAAACGAAGCATCCGAACTTTTATTAGACTGATGACAGGTTAAAATTTTTGGTGGTTTCTTGTTCAGTCCATAGTCCTACAGCATGTGGCAAACCTGTGAGCATCCAACTCTATTAGTATAGGAGATACCTGAAAACATATCACACTTTTACGCATAGTGCTTTTACCAATGCATAAAATGCATGGAGAAATCATTTTGAACAAAGCATCCTAACTTTTGTTAGAATGATGACAGGTTAAAATTTTTGGTGGTTTCTTGTTCAGTCCGTAGGCCTACAGCATGTGGCAAACCGGTGAGCATCCGACTCTATTAGTATAGGAGATACCTGAAAACATATCACACTTTTCCCCATAGTGCTTTTACCAATGCATAAAATGCAAGAGAAATCATTTCAAACGAAGCGTCCTAACTTTTGTTAGAACGATGACAGGTTAGAATTTTTGGTGGTTTCTGGTTCAGTCCATAGGCCTACAGCATGTGGCAAACCGGTGACCATCCGACTCTATTAGTATAGGAGATAGCTGAAAACATATCACACTTTTCCCTATAGTGCTTTTACCAATGCATAAAATGCATGGAGAAATCATTTCGAACGAAGCGTCCTAACTTTTGTTAGAATGATGACAGGTTAAAATTTTTGGTGGTTTCTTGTTCAGTCCATAGGCCTACAGCAAGTGGGAAACCAGTGAGCATCCAACTCTTAGTATAGGAGATACCTGAAAACATATCACATATTTCCCCATAGTGCTTATACCATTGCATAAAAGGCATTGAGAAATCATTTCAAACGAAGCGTCCTAACTTTTCTGAAAACGATGACAGGTTAAAATTTTTGGTGGTTTCTTGTTCAGTCCATAGGCCTACAGCATGTGGCAAACCGGTGAGCATCCGACTCTTAGTATAGGAGATACCTGAAAACATATCACACTATTCCCCAAAGTGTTTTTACCAATGCATAGAATGCATGGAGAAATCATTTCGAACGAAGCGTCCTAACTTTTGTTAGAATGATGACAGGTTAAAATTTTTGGTGGTTTCTTGTTCAGTCCATAGGCCTACAGCATGTGGGAAACCAGTGGGCATCCGACTCTTAGTATAGGGGATAACTGAAAACATATCACACTTTTCCCCATAGTGCTTCTACCATTGCATAAAATGCATGGAGAAATCATTTCAAACGAAGCGTCCTAACTTTTGTTAGAATGATGACAGGTTAAATTTTTTGGTGGTTTCTTGTTTAGTCCATAGGCCTACAGCATATGGCAAACCGGTGAGCATCCGACTCTATTAGTATAGGAGATACCTGAAAACATATCAAACTTTTCCCTATAGTGCTTCACCAATGCATAAAATGCATGGAGAAATCATTTCGAACGAAGCGTCCTAACTTTTGTTAGAATGATGACAGGTTAAAATTTTTGGTGGTTTCTTGTTCAGTCCGTAGGCCTACAGCATGTGGCAAACCGGTGAGCATCCGACTCTATTAGTATAGGAGATACCTGAAAACATATCACACTTTTCCCCATAGTGCTTTTACCAATGCATAAAATGCAAGAGAAATCATTTCAAACGAAGCGTCCTAACTTTTGTTAGAACGATGTCAAGTTAAAATTTTTGGTGGTTTCTGGTTCAGTCCATAGGCCTACAGCATGTGGCAAACCGGTGACCATCCGACTCAATTAGTATAGGAGATAGCTGAAAACATATCACACTTTTAACTATAGTGCTTTTACCAATGCATAAAATGCATGGAGAAAACATTTCGAACGAAGCGTCCTAACTTTTGTTCGAATGATGACAGGTTAAAATTTTTGGTGGTTTCTTGTTCAGTCCATAGGCCTACAGCATGTGGAAACCGGTGAGCATCCGACTCTTAGTATAGGAGATACCTGAAAACATATCACACTTTTCCCCATAGTGCTTTTACCAATGCATAGAATGCATGGAGAAATCATTTTGAACGAAGCGTCCTAACTTTTGTTAGAATGATGACAGGTTAAAATTTTTGGTGATTTCTTGTTCAGTCCATAGGCCTACAGCAAGTGGGAAACCAGTGGGCATCCAACTCTTAGTATAGGAGATACCTGAAAACATATCACACATTTCCCCATAGTACTTTTACCATTGCATAAAAGGCATTGAGAAATAATTTCAAACGAAGCGTCCTAACTTTTGTTAGAATGATGACAGGTTAAATTTTTTGGTGGTTTCTTGTTCAGTCCATAGGCCTACAGCATGTGGCAAACCAGTGAGCATGCGGCTCTATTAGTATAGGAGATACCTGAAAACATATCACACTTTTCCCCATAGTGCTTTTACCAATGCATAAAATGCAAGAGAAATCATTTCAAATGAAGCGTCCTAACTTTTGTTAGAATGATGACAGGTTAAAATTTTTGGTGGTTTCTTGATCAGTCCATAGGCCTACAGCATGTGGCAAACCGGTGACCATCCGACTCTATTAGTATAGGAGATACCTGAAAACATATCACACTTTTCCCTATAGTGCTTTTACCAATGCATAAAATGCATGGAGAAAACATTTCGAACGAAGCGTCCTAACTTTTGTTCGAATGATGACAGGTTAAATTTTTTGGTGGTTTCTTGTTCAGTCCATAGGCCTACAGCATGTGGCAAACCAGTGAGCATGCGGCTCTATTAGTATAGGAGATACCTCAAAACATATCACACTTTTCCCCATAGTGCTTTTACCAATGCATAAAATGCAAGAGAAATCATTTCAAATGAAGCGTCCTAACTTTTGTTAGAATGATGACAGGTTAAAATTTTTGGTGGTTTCTTGATCAGTCCATAGGCCTACAGCATGTGGCAAACCGGTGACCATCCGACTCTATTAGTATAGGAGATACCTGAAAACATATCACACTTTTCCCTATAGTGCTTTTACCAATGCATAAAATGCATGGAGAAAACATTTCGAACGAAGCGTCCTAACTTTTGTTCGAATGATGACAGGTTAAAATTTTTGGTGGTTTCTTGTTCAGTCCATAGGCCTACAGCATGTGGCAAACCGATGAGCATCCGACTCTTAGTATAGGAGATACCTGAAAACATATCACACTTTTCCCCATAGTGCTTTTACCAATGCATAGAATGCATGGAGAAATCATTTCGAACGAAGCGTCCTAACTTTTGTTAGAATGATGACAGGTTAAAATTTTTGGTGGTTTCTTGTTCAGTCCATAGGCCTACAGCATGTGGGAAACCATTGGGCATCCGACTCTTAGTATAGGAGATACCTGAAAACATATCACACTTTTCCCTATAGTGCTTTTACCATTGCATAAAATGCATGGAGAAATCATTTCAAACGAAGCATCCGAACTTTTATTAGAATGATGACAGGTTAAAATTTTTGGTGGTTTCTTGTTCAGTCCATAGGCCTACAGCATGTGGCAAACCTGTGAGCATCCAACTCTATTAGTATAGGAGATACCTGAAAACATATCACACTTTTACGCATAGTGCTTTTACCAATGCATAAAATGCATGGAGAAATCATTTTGAACAAAGCATCCTAACTTTTGTTAGAATGATGACAGGTTAAAATTTTTGGTGGTTTCTTGTTCAGTCCGTAGGCCTACAGCATGTGGCAAACCGGTGAGCATCCGACTCTATTAGTATAGGAGATACCTGAAAACATATCACACTTTTCCCCATAGTGCTTTTACCAATGCATAAAATGCAAGAGAAATCATTTCAAACGAAGCGTCCTAACTTTTGTTAGAACGATGACAGGTTAGAATTTTTGGTGGTTTCTGGTTCAGTCCATAGGCCTACAGCATGTGGCAAACCGGTGACCATCCGACTCTATTAGTATAGGAGATAGCTGAAAACATATCACACTTTTCCCTATAGTGCTTTTACCAATGCATAAAATGCATGGAGAAATCATTTCGAACGAAGCGTCCTAACTTTTGTTAGAATGATGACAGGTTAAATTTTTTGGTGGTTTCTTGTTCAGTCCATAGGCCTACAGCAAGTGGGAAACCAGTGAGCATCCAACTCTTAGTATAGGAGATACCTGAAAACATATCACATATTTCCCCATAGTGCTTTTACCATTGCATAAAAGGCATTGAGAAATCATTTCAAACGAAGCGTCCTAACTTTTCTGAAAACGATGACAGGTTAAAATTTTTGGTGGTTTCTTGTTCAGTCCATAGGCCTACAGCATGTGGCAAACCGGTGAGCATCCGACTCTTAGTATAGGAGATACCTGAAAACATATCACACTATTCCCCATAGTGTTTTTACCAATGCATAGAATGCATGGAGAAATCATTTCGAACGAAGCGTCCTAACTTTTGTTAGAATGATGACAGGTTAAAATTTTTGGTGGTTTCTTGTTCAGTCCATAGGCCTACAGCATGTGGGAAACCAGTGGGCATCCGACTCTTAGTATAGGGGATAACTGAAAACATATCACACTTTTCCCCATAGTGCTTCTACCATTGCATAAAATGCATGGAGAAATCATTTCAAACGAAGCGTCCTAACTTTTGTTAGAATGATGACAGGTTAAATTTTTTGGTGGTTTCTTGTTTAGTCCATAGGCCTACAGCATATGGCAAACCGGTGAGCATCCGACTCTATTAGTATAGGAGATACCTGAAAACATATCAAACTTTTCCCTATAGTGCTTCACCAATGCATAAAATGCATGGAGAAATCATTTCGAACGAAGCGTCCTAACTTTTGTTAGAATGATGACAGGTTAAAATTTTTGGTGGTTTCTTGTTCAGTCCGTAGGCCTACAGCATGTGGCAAACCGGTGAGCATCCGACTCTATTAGTATAGGAGATACCTGAAAACATATCACACTTTTCCCCATAGTGCTTTTACCAATGCATAAAATGCAAGAGAAATCATTTCAAACGAAGCGTCCTAACTTTTGTTAGAACGATGACAAGTTAAAATTTTTGGTGGTTTCTGGTTCAGTCCATAGGCCTACAGCATGTGGCAAACCGGTGACCATCCGACTCAATTAGTATAGGAGATAGCTGAAAACATATCACACTTTTCCCTATAGTGCTTTTACCAATGCATAAAATGCATGGAGAAAACATTTCGAACGAAGCGTCCTAACTTTTGTTCGAATGATGACAGGTTAAAATTTTTGGTGGTTTCTTGTTCAGTCCATAGGCCTACAGCATGTGGAAACCGGTGAGCATCCGACTCTTAGTATAGGAGATACCTGAAAACATATCACACTTTTCCCCATAGTGCTTTTACCAATGCATAGAATGCATGGAGAAATCATTTCGAACGAAGCGTCCTAACTTTTGTTAGAATGATGACAGGTTAAAATTTTTGGTGATTTCTTGTTCAGTCCATAGGCCTACAGCAAGTGGGAAACCAGTGGGCATCCAACTCTTAGTATAGGAGATACCTGAAAACATATCACACATTTCCCCATAGTACTTTTACCATTGCATAAAAGGCATTGAGAAATAATTTCAAACGAAGCGTCCTAACTTTTGTTAGAATGATGACAGGTTAAATTTTTTGGTGGTTTCTTGTTCAGTCCATAGGCCTACAGCATGTGGCAAACCAGTGAGCATGCGGCTCTATTAGTATAGGAGATACCTGAAAACATATCACACTTTTCCCCATAGTGCTTTTACCAATGCATAAAATGCAAGAGAAATCATTTCAAATGAAGCGTCCTAACTTTTGTTAGAATGATGACAGGTTAAAATTTTTGGTGGTTTCTTGATCAGTCCATAGGCCTACAGCATGTGGCAAACCGGTGACCATCCGACTCTATTAGTATAGGAGATACCTGAAAACATATCACACTTTTCCCTATAGTGCTTTTACCAATGCATAAAATGCATGGAGAAAACATTTCGAACGAAGCGTCCTAACTTTTGTTCGAATGATGACAGGTTAAAATTTTTGGTGGTTTCTTGTTCAGTCCATAGGCCTACAGCATGTGGCAAACCGATGAGCATCCGACTCTTAGTATAGGAGATACCTGAAAACATATCACACTTTTCCCCATAGTGCTTTTACCAATGCATAGAATGCATGGAGAAATCATTTCGAACGAAGCGTCCTAACTTTTGTTAGAATGATGACAGGTTAAAATTTTTGGTGGTTTCTTGTTCATTCCATAGGCCTACAGCATGTGGGAAACCATTGGGCATCCGACTCTTAGTATAGGAGATACCTGAAAACATATCACACTTTTCCCTATAGTGCTTTTACCATTGCATAAAATGCATGGAGAAATCATTTCAAACGAAGCATCCAAACTTTTATTAGAATGATGACAGGTTAAAATTTTTGGTGGTTTCTTGTTCAGTCCATAGGCCTACAGCATGTGGCAAACCTGTGAGCATCCAACTCTATTAGTATAGGAGATACCTGAAAACATATCACACTTTTACGCATAGTGCTTTTACCAATGCATAAAATGCATGGAGAAATCATTTTGAACGAAGCATCCTAACTTTTGTTAGAATGATGACAGGTTAAAATTTTTGGTGGTTTCTTGTTCAGTCCGTAGGCCTACAGCATGTGGCAAACCGGTGAGCATCCGACTCTATTAGTATAGGAGATACCTGAAAACATATCACACTTTTCCCCATAGTGCTTTTACCAATGCATAAAATGCAAGAGAAATCATTTCAAACGAAGCGTCCTAACTTTTGTTAGAACGATGACAGGTTAGAATTTTTGGTGGTTTCTGGTTCAGTCCATAGGCCTACAGCATGTGGCAAACCGGTGACCATCCGACTCTATTAGTATAGGAGATAGCTGAAAACATATCACACTTTTCCCTATAGTGCTTTTACCAATGCATAAAATGCATGGAGAAATCATTTCGAACGAAGCGTCCTAACTTTTGTTAGAATGATGACAGGTTAAAATTTTTGGTGGTTTCTTGTTCAGTCCATAGGCCTACAGCAAGTGGGAAACCAGTGAGCATCCAACTCTTAGTATAGGAGATACCTGAAAACATATCACATATTTCCCCATAGTGCTTTTACCATTGCATAAAAGGCATTGAGAAATCATTTCGAACGAAGCGTCCTAACTTTTGTTAGAATGATGACAGGTTAAAATTTTTGGTGATTTCTTGTTCAGTCCATAGGCCTACAGCAAGTGGGAAACCAGTGGGCATCCAACTCTTAGTATAGGAGATACCTGAAAACATATCACACATTTCCCCATAGTACTTTTACCATTGCATAAAAGGCATTGAGAAATAATTTCAAACGAAGCGTCCTAACTTTTGTTAGAATGATGACAGGTTAAATTTTTTGGTGGTTTCTTGTTCAGTCCATAGGCCTACAGCATGTGGCAAACCAGTGAGCATGCGGCTCTATTAGTATAGGAGATACCTGAAAACATATCACACTTTTCCCCATAGTGCTTTTACCAATGCATAAAATGCAAGAGAAATCATTTCAAATGAAGCGTCCTAACTTTTGTTAGAATGATGACAGGTTAAAATTTTTGGTGGTTTCTTGATCAGTCCATAGGCCTACAGCATGTGGCAAACCGGTGACCATCCGACTCTATTAGTATAGGAGATACCTGAAAACATATCACACTTTTCCCTATAGTGCTTTTACCAATGCATAAAATGCATGGAGAAAACATTTCGAACGAAGCGTCCTAACTTTTGTTCGAATGATGACAGGTTAAAATTTTTGGTGGTTTCTTGTTCAGTCCATAGGCCTACAGCATGTGGCAAACCGATGAGCATCCGACTCTTAGTATAGGAGATACCTGAAAACATATCACACTTTTCCCCATAGTGCTTTTACCAATGCATAGAATGCATGGAGAAATCATTTCGAACGAAGCGTCCTAACTTTTGTTAGAATGATGACAGGTTAAAATTTTTGGTGGTTTCTTGTTCATTCCATAGGCCTACAGCATGTGGGAAACCATTGGGCATCCGACTCTTAGTATAGGAGATACCTGAAAACATATCACACTTTTCCCTATAGTGCTTTTACCATTGCATAAAATGCATGGAGAAATCATTTCAAACGAAGCATCCAAACTTTTATTAGAATGATGACAGGTTAAAATTTTTGGTGGTTTCTTGTTCAGTCCATAGGCCTACAGCATGTGGCAAACCTGTGAGCATCCAACTCTATTAGTATAGGAGATACCTGAAAACATATCACACTTTTACGCATAGTGCTTTTACCAATGCATAAAATGCATGGAGAAATCATTTTGAACGAAGCATCCTAACTTTTGTTAGAATGATGACAGGTTAAAATTTTTGGTGGTTTCTTGTTCAGTCCGTAGGCCTACAGCATGTGGCAAACCGGTGAGCATCCGACTCTATTAGTATAGGAGATACCTGAAAACATATCACACTTTTCCCCATAGTGCTTTTACCAATGCATAAAATGCAAGAGAAATCATTTCAAACGAAGCGTCCTAACTTTTGTTAGAACGATGACAGGTTAGAATTTTTGGTGGTTTCTGGTTCAGTCCATAGGCCTACAGCATGTGGCAAACCGGTGACCATCCGACTCTATTAGTATAGGAGATAGCTGAAAACATATCACACTTTTCCCTATAGTGCTTTTACCAATGCATAAAATGCATGGAGAAATCATTTCGAACGAAGCGTCCTAACTTTTGTTAGAATGATGACAGGTTAAAATTTTTGGTGGTTTCTTGTTCAGTCCATAGGCCTACAGCAAGTGGGAAACCAGTGAGCATCCAACTCTTAGTATAGGAGATACCTGAAAACATATCACATATTTCCCCATAGTGCTTTTACCATTGCATAAAAGGCATTGAGAAATCATTTCAAACGAAGCGTCCTAACTTTTCTGAAAACGATGACAGGTTAAAATTTTTGGTGGTTTCTTGTTCAGTCCATAGGCCTACAGCATGTGGCAAACCGGTGAGCATCCGACTCTTAGTATAGGAGATACCTGAAAACATATCACACTATTCCCCATAGTGTTTTTACCAATGCATAGAATGCATGGAGAAATCATTTCGAACGAAGCGTCCTAACTTTTGTTAGAATGATGACAGGTTAAAATTTTTGGTGGTTTCTTGTTCAGTCCATAGGCCTACAGCATGTGGGAAACCAGTGGGCATCCGACTCTTAGTATAGGGGATAACTGAAAACATATCACACTTTTCCCCATAGTGCTTCTACCATTGCATAAAATGCATGGAGAAATCATTTCAAACGAAGCGTCCTAACTTTTGTTAGAATGATGACAGGTTAAATTTTTTGGTGGTTTCTTGTTTAGTCCATAGGCCTACAGCATATGGCAAACCGGTGAGCATGCGGCTCTATTAGTATAGGAGATACCTGAAAACATATCACACTTTTCCCCATAGTGCTTTTACCAATGCATAAAATGCAAGAGAAATCATTTCAAATGAAGCGTCCTAACTTTTGTTAGAACGATGACAGGTTAAAATTTTTGGTGGTTTCTTGTTCAGTCCATAGGCCTACAGCATGTGGCAAACCGGTGACCATCCGACTCTATTAGTATAGGAGATACCTGAAAACATATCACACTTTTCCCTATAGTGCTTTTACCAATGCATAAAATGCATGGAGAAAACATTTCGAACGAAGCGTCCTAACTTTTGCTCGAATGATGACAGGTTAAAATTTTTGGTGGTTTCTTGTTCAGTCCATAGGCCTACAGCATGTGGCAAACCGATGAGCATCCGACTCTTAGTATAGGAGATACCTGAAAACATATCACACTTTTCCCCATAGTGCTTTTACCAATGCATAGAATGCATGGAGAAATCATTTCGAACGAAGCGTCCTAACTTTTGTTAGAATGATGACAGGTTAAAATTTTTGGTGGTTTCTTGTTCAGTCCATAGGCCTACAGCATGTAGGAAACCATTGGGCATCCGACTCTTAGTATAGGAGATACCTGAAAACATATCACACTTTTCCCTATAGTGCTTTTACCATTGCATAAAATGCATGGAGAAATCATTTCAAACGAAGCGTCCAAACTTTTGTTAGAATGATGACAGGTTAAATTTTTTGGTGGTTTCTTGTTCAGTCCATAGGCCTACAGCATGTGGCAAACCGGTGAGCATGCGGCTCTATTAGTATAGGAGATACCTGAAAACATATCACACTTTTCCCCAAAATGCTTTTACCAATGCATGGAGAAATCATTTCAAACGAAGCGTCCGAACTTTTATTAGAGTGATGACAGGTTAAAATTTTTGGTGGTTTCTTGTTCAGTCCATAGGCCTACAGCATGTGGCAAACCTGTGAGCATCCAACTCTATTAGTATAGGAGGGAGATACCTGAAAACATATCACACTTTTCCCTATAGTGCTTTTACCAATGCATAAAATGCATGGAGAAAACATTTCAAACGAAGCGTCCTAACTTTTGTTAGAATGATGACAGGTTAAAATTTTTGGTGGGTTCTTGTTCAGTCCATAGGCCTACAGCATGTGGCAAACCTGTGAGCAGCCAACTCTATTAGTATAGGAGATACCTGAAAACATCACACTTTTCCCCATATTGCTTTTACCAATGCATGGAGAAATCATTTCTAACGAAGCGTCCTAACTTTTGTTAGAATGATAACAGGTTAAAATTTTTGGTGGTTTCTTGTTCAGTCCATAGGCCTACAGCATGTGGCAAACCAATGAGCATCCAGCTCTATTAGTACAGGAGATACCTGAAAACATATCACACTTTTCCCCATAGTGCTTTTACCAATTCAAAAAATGCATGGAGAAATCATTTCGAACCAAGCGTCCTAACTTTTGTCAGAATGATGACAGGTTAAAATGTTTGTTGGTTTCTAGTTCAGTCCGTAGGCCTACAGCATGTGGCAAACCGGTGAGCATCCGACTCTATTAGTATAGGAGATACCTGAAAACATATCACACATTTCCCATAGTGCTTTTACCAATGCATAAAATGCAAGAGAAATCATTTCAAACGAAGCGTCCTAACTTTTGTTAGAACGATGACAGGTTAAAATTTTTGGTGGTTTCTTTTTCAGTCCATAGGCCTACAGCATGTGGCAAACCGGAGACCATCCGACTCTATTAGTATAGGAGATATCTGAAAACATATCACACTTTTCCCCATAGTGCTTTTACCAATGCATTAGAATGCATGGAGAAATCATTTCGAACGAAGCATCCTAACTTTTGTTCGAATGATGACAGGTTAAAATTTTTGGTGGTTTCTTGTTCAGTCCATAGGCCTACAGCAAGTGGGAAACCGGTGGGCATCCGACTCTTAGTATAGAGATACCTGAAAACATATCATACTTTTCCCCATAGTGCTTTTACCAATGCATAAAATGCATGGAGAAATCATTTCAAACGAAGCGTCCTAACTTTTGTTAGAATGATGACAGGTTAAATTTTTTGTTGGTTTCTTGTTCAGTACATAGGCCTACAGCATGTGGCAAACCTGTGAGCATCCAACTCTATTAGTATAGGAGATACCTGAAAACATATCACACTTTTACCCATAGTGCTTTTACCAATGCATTAGAATGCATGGAGAAATCATTTCGAACGAAGCATCCTAACTTTTGTTCGAATGATGACAGGTTAAAATTTTTGGTGGTTTCTTGTTCAGTCCATAGGCCTACAGCAAGTGGGAAACCGGTGGGCATCCGACTTTTAGTATAGAGATACCTGAAAACATATCATACTTTTCCCCATAGTGCTTTTACCAATGCATAAAATGCATGGAGAAATCATTTCAAACGAAGCGTCCTAACTTTTGTTAGAATGATGACAGGTTAAATTTTTTGTTGGTTTCTTGTTCAGTACATAGGCCTACAGCATGTGGCAAACCTGTGAGCATCCAACTCTATTAGTATAGGAGATACCTGAAAACATATCACACTTTTACCCGTAGTGCTTTTACCAATGAAAAAAATGCATGGAGAAAACATTTCAAACGAAGTGTCCTAACTTTTGTTAGAATGATGACAGGTTAAAATTTTTGGTGGGTTCTTGTTCAGTCCATAGGCATACAGCATGTGGCAAACCTGTGAGCATCCAACTCTATTAGTATAGGAGATACCTGAAAACATATCACACTTTTACCCATAGTGCTTTTACCAATGCATAAAATGCATGGAGAAATAATTTTGAACGAAGCATCCTAACTTTTGTTAGAATGATGACAGGTTAAAATTTTTGGTGGTTTCTTGTTCAGTCCGTAGGCCTACAGCATGTGGCAAACCGGTGAGCATCCGACTCTATTAGTATAGGAGATACCTGAAAACATATCACACTTTTCCCCATAGTGCTTTTACCAATGCATAAAATGCAAGAGAAATCATTTCAAACGAAGCGTCCTAACTTTTGTTAGAACGATGACAGGTTAGAATTTTTGGTGGTTTCTGGTTCAGTCCATAGGCCTACAGCATGTGGCAAACCGGTGACCATCCGACTCTATTAGTATAGGAGATAGCTGAAAACATATCACACTTTTCCCTATAGTGCTTTTACCAATGCATAAAATGCATGGAGAAATCATTTCGAACGAAGCGTCCTAACTTTTGTTAGAATGATGACAGGTTAAAATTTTTGGTGGTTTCTTGTTCAGTCCATAGGCCTACAGCATGTGGGAAACCAGTGGGCATCCGACTCTTAGTATAGGGGATAACTGAAAACATATCACACTTTTCCCCATAGTGCTTCTACCATTGCATAAAATGCATGGAGAAATCATTTCAAACGAAGCGTCCTAACTTTTGTTAGAATGATGACAGGTTAAATTTTTTGGTGGTTTCTTGTTTAGTCCATAGGCCTACAGCATGTGGCAAACCGGTGAGCATGCGGCTCTATTAGTATAGGAGATACCTGAAAACATATCACACTTTTCCCCATAGTGCTTTTACCAATGCATAAAATGCAAGAGAAATCATTTCAAATGAAGCGTCCTAACTTTTGTTAGAATGATGACAGGTTAAAATTTTTGGTGGGTTCTTGTTCAGTCCATAGGCCTACAGCATGTGGCAAACCTGTGAGCAGCCAACTCTATTAGTATAGGAGATACCTGAAAACATATCACACTTTTCCCTATTGTGCTTTTACCAATGCATAAAATGCATGGAGAAAACATTTCGAACGAAGCGTCCTAACTTTTGCTCGAATGATGACAGGTTAAAATTTTTGGTGGTTTCTTGTTCAGTCCATAGGCCTACAGCATGTGGCAAACCGATGAGCATCCGACTCTTAGTATAGGAGATACCTGAAAACATATCACACTTTTCCCCATAGTGCTTTTACCAATGCATAGAATGCATGGAGAAATCATTTCGAACGAAGCGTCCTAACTTTTGTTAGAATGATGACAGGTTAAAATTTTTGGTGGTTTCTTGTTCAGTCCATAGGCCTACAGCATGTGGCAAACCTGTGAGCATCCAACTCTATTAGTATAGGAGATACCTGAAAACATATCACACTTTTCCCTATAGTGCTTTTACCATTGCATAAAATGCATGGAGAAAACATTTCAAACGAAGCGTCCTAACTTTTGTTAGAATGATGACAGGTTAAAATTTTTGGTGGGTTCTTGTTCAGTCCATAGGCCTACAGCATGTGGCAAACCTGTGAGCAGCCAACTCTATTAGTATAGGAGATACCTGAAAACATCACACTTTTCCCCATAGTGCTTTTACCAATGCATGGAGAAATCATTTCTAACGAAGCGTCCTAACTTTTGTTAGAATGATAACAGGTTAAAATTTTTGGTGGTTTCTTGTTCAGTCCATAGGCCTACAGCATGTGGCAAACCGATGAGCATCCAGCTCTATTAGTACAGGAGATACCTGAAAACATATCACACTTTTCCCCATAGTGCTTTTACCAATTCAAAAAATGCATGGAGAAATCATTTCGAACCAAGCGTCCTAACTTTTGTCAGAATGATGACAGGTTAAAATGTTTGTTGGTTTCTAGTTCAGTCCGTAGGCCTACAGCATGTGGCAAACCGGTGAGCATCCGACTCTATTAGTATAGGAGATACCTGAAAACATATCACACTTTTCCCCATAGTGCTTTTACTAATGCATAAAATGCAAGAGAAATCATTTCAAACGAAGCGTCCTAACTTTTGTTAGAACGATGACAGGTTAAAATTTTTGGTGGTTTCTTGTTCAGTCCATAGGCCTACAGCATGTGGCAAACCGGAGACCATCCGACTCTATTAGTATAGGAGATACCTGAAAACATATCACACTTTTCCCCATAGTGCTTTTACCAATGCAAAAAATGCATGGAGAAATCATTTCGAACCAAGCATCCTAACTTTTGTCAGAATGATGACAGGTTAAAATTTTTGTTGGTTTCTTGTTCAGTCCGTAAGGCCTACAGTATGTGGCAAACCGTTGAGCATCCAACTCTATTAGTGTAGGAGATACCTGAAAACATCACACTTTTCCCCATAGTGCTTTTACCAATGCATGGAGAAATCATTTCGAACGAAGCGTCCTAACTTTTGTTAGAATGATGACAGGTTAAAATTTTTGGTGGTTTCTTGTTCAGTCCAAAGGCCTACAGCAAGTGGGAAACCCGTGGGCATCCGACTCTTAGTATAGAGATACCTGAAAACATATCACACTTTTCCCCATAGTGCTTTTACCAATGCATAAAATGCATGGAGAAATCATTTCAAACGAAGCGTCCTAACTTTTGTTAGAATGATGACAGGTTAAATTTTTTGTTGGTTTCTTGTTCAGTCCATAGGCCTACAGCATGTGGCAAACCTGTGAGCAGCCAACTCTATTAGTATAGGAGATACCTGAAAACATCACACTTTTCCCCATAGTGCTTTTACCAATGCATGGAGAAATCATTTCTAACGAAGCGTCCTAACTTTTGTTAGAATGATGACAGGTTAAAATTTTTGGTGGTTTCTTGTTCAGTCCATAGGCCTACAGCATGTGGCAAACCGGTGAGCATCCAGCTCTATTAGTACAGGAGATACCTGAAAGCATATCACACTTTTCCCCATAGTGCTTTTATCAATGCAAAAAATGCATGGAGAAATCATTTCGAACCAAGCGTCCTAACTTTTGTCACAATGATGACAGGTTAAAATGTTTGTTGGTTTCTTGTTCAGTCCGTAGGCCTACAGCATGTGGCAAACCGGTGAGCATCGGACTCTATTAGTATAGGAGATACCTGAAAACTTATCACACTTTTACCCATAGTGCTTTTACCAATGCATAAAATGCAAGAGAAATCATTTCAAACGAAGCGTCCTAACTTTTGTTAGAACGATGACAGGTTAAAATTTTTGGTGGTTTCTTGTTCAGTCCATAGGCCTACAGCATGTGGCAAACCGGTGACCATCTAACTCTATTAGTATAGGAGATACCTGAAAACATATCACACTTTTCCCCATAGTGCTTTTACCAATGCATAAAATGCATGGAGAAATCATTTCGAACGAAGCGTCCTAACTTTTGTTAGAATGATGACAGGTTAAATTTTTTGGTGGTTTCTTGTTCAGTCCATAGGCCTACAGCATGTGGCAAACCGGTGAGCATCCAACTCTATTAGTATAGGAGATACCTGAAAACATATCACACTTTTCCCCATAGTGCTTTTACCAATGCAAAAAATGCATGGAGAAATCATTTCGAACCAAGCGTCCTAACTTTTGTCAGAATGATGACAGGTTAAAATGTTTGTTGGTTTCTTGTTCAGTCCGTAAGGCCTACAGTATGTGGCAAACCGTTGAGCATCCAACTCTATTAGTATAGGAGATACCTGAAAACATATCACACTTTTCCCCATAGTGCTTTTACCAATGCATAAAATGCATGGAGAAATCATTTCAAACGAAGCGTCCGAACAATTATTAGAATGATGACAGGTTAAAATTTTTGGTGGTTTCTTGTTCAGTCCATAGGCCTACAGCATGTGGCAAACCTGTGAGCATCCAACTCTATTAGTATAGGAGATACCTGAAAACATATCACACTTTTACCCATAGTGCTTTTACCAATGCATAAAATGCATGGAGAAAACATTTCAAACGAAGCGTCCTAAATTTTGTAAGAATGATGACAGGTTAAAATTTTTGGTGGTTTCTTGTTCAGTCCATAGGCCTACAGCATGTGGCAAACCGGTGAGCATCCAGCTCTATTAGTACAGGAGATACCTGAAAGCATATCACACTTTTCCCCATAGTGCTTTTACCAATGCAAAAAATGCATGGAGAAATCATTTCGAACCAAGCGTCCTAACTTTTGTCAGAATGATGACAGGTTAAAATGTTTGTTGGTTTCTTGTTCAGTCCATGGGCCTACAGCATGTGGCAAATCGGTGACCATCTGACTCTATTAGTATAGGAGATACCTGAAAACATATCACACTTTTACCCATAGTGCTTTTACCAATGCATAAAATGCAAGAGAAATCATTTCAAACGAAGCGTCCTAACTTTTGCTAGAACGATGACAGGTTAAAATTTTTGGTGGTTTCTTGTTCAGTCCATAGGCCTACAGCATGTGGCAAACCGGTGACCATCTGACTCTATTAGTATAGGAGATACCTGAAAACATTTCACACTTTTCCCTATAGTGCTTTTACCAATGCATAAAATGCATGGAGAAAACATTTCGAACGAAGCGTCCTAACTTTTGTTCGAATGATGACAGGTTAAAATTTTTGGTGGTTTCTTGTTCAGTCCATAGGCCTACAGCATGTGGCAAACCGGTGAGCATCCGACTCTTAGTATAGGAGATACCTGAAAACATATCACACTTTTCCCCATAGTGCTTTTACCAATGCATAGAATGCAAAGAGAAATCATTTCAAACGAAGCGTCCTAACTTTTGTTAGAACGATGACAGGTTAAATTTTTTGATGGTTTCTTTTTCAGTCCATGGGCCTACAGCATGTGGCAAATCGGTGACCATCTGACTCTATTAGTATAGGAGATACCTGAAAACATATCACACTTTTCCCCATAGTGCTTTTACCAATGCATAAAATGCATGGAGAAATCATTTCGAACGAAGCGTCCTAACTTTTGTTAGAATGATGACAGGTTAAAATTTTTGGTGGTTTCTTGTTCAGTCCATAGGCCTACAGCATGTGGCAAACCGGTGAGCATCCAACTCTATTAGTATAGGAGATACCTGAAAACATATCACACTTTTCCCCATAGTGCTTTTACCAATGCAAAAAATGCATGGAGAAATCATTTCGAACCAAGCGTCCTAACTTTTGTCAGAATGATGACAGGTTAAAATGTTTGTTGGTTTCTTGTTCAGTCCGTAAGGCCTACAGCATGTGGCAAACCGTTGAGCATCCAACTCTATTAGTATAGGAGATACCTGAAAACATATCACACTTTTCCCTATAGTGCTGTTACCAATGCATAAAATGCATGGAGAAAACATTTCGAACGAAGCGTCCTAACTTTTGTTCGAATGATGACAGGTTAAAATTTTTGGTGGTTTCTTGTTCAGTCCATAGGCCTACAGCATGTGGCAAACCGATGAGCATCCGACTCTTAGCAAAGGAGATACCTGAAAACATATCACAATTTTTCCCATAGTGCTTTTACCAATGCATAGAATGCATGGAGAAATCATTTCGAACGAAGCATCCTAACTTTTGTTAGAATGATGACAGGTTAAAATTTTTGGTGGTTTCTTGTTCAGTCCATAGGCCTACAGCATGTGGGAAACCAGTGGGCATCCGTCTCTTAGTATAGGAGATACCTGAAAACATATCACACTTTTCCCCATAGTGCTTTTATACCATTGCATAAAATGCATGGAGAAATCATTTCAAACGAAGCGTCCAAACTTTTGTTAGAATGATGACAGGTTACATTTTTTGGTGGTTTCTTGTTCAGTCCATAGGCCTACAGCATGTGGCAAACCGGTGAGAATGTAGCTCTATTAGTATAGGAGATACCTGAAAACATATCACACTTTTCCCCATAGTGCTTTTACCAATGGATAAAATTCATGGAGAAATCATTTCAAACGAAGCGTCCGAACATTTATTAGAATGATTACAGGTTAAAATTTTTGGTGGTTTCTTGTTCAGTCCATAGGCCTACAGCATGTGGCAAACCTGTGAGCATCCAACTCTATTAGTATAGGAGATACCTGAAAACATATCACACTTTTACCCATAGTGCTTTTACCATTGCATAAAATGCATGGAGAAAACATTTCAAACGAAGCGTCCTAAATTTTGTAAGAATGATGACAGGTTAAAATTTTTGGTGTGTTCTTGTTCAGTCCATAGGCCTACAGCATGTGGCAAACCTGTGAGCATCCAGCTCTATTAGTACAGGAGATACCTGAAAACATATCACACTTTCCATCATAGTGCTTTCACCAATGCATAAAATGCATGGAGAAGTCATTTCGAATGACTGGTCCTCAGTGTTGTGAGAACGATGACTGGTTAAAATTTTTGGTGGTTTCTTGTTCAGTCCATAGGCCTACATCATGTGGCAAACCGGTGAGCATGTGGCTCTATTAGTATAGGAGATACCTGAAAACATATCGCACTTTTCATCATAGTGCTTTTACCAATGCATAAAATGCATGGAGAAGTCATTTCGAATGACTGGTCCTCAGTGTTGTGAGAACGATGACTGGTTAAAATTTTTGGTGGTTTCTTGTTCAGTCCATAGGCCTACATCATGTGGCAAACCGGTGAGCATGTGGCTCTATTAGTATAGGAGATACCTGAAAACATATCACACTTTTCATCGTAGTGCTTTTACCAATGCATAAAATGCATGGAGAAGTCATTTCGAATGACTGGTCCTCAGTGTTGTGAGAACGATGACTGGTTAAAATTTTTGGTGGTTTCTTGTTCAGTCCATAGGCCTACATCATGTGGCAAACCGGTGAGCATGTGGCTCTATTAGTATAGGAGATACCTGAAAACATATCGCACTTTTCATCATAGTGCTTTTACCAATGCATAAAATGCATGGAGAAGTCATTTCGAATGACTGGTCCTCAGTGTTGTGAGAACGATGACTGGTTAAAATTTTTGGTGGTTTCTTGTTCAGTCCATAGGCCTACATCATGTGGCAAACCGGTGAGCATGTGGCTCTATTAGTATAGGAGATACCTGAAAACATATCACACTTTTCATCATAGTGCTTTTACCAATGCATAAAATGCATGGAGAAGTCATTTCGAATGACTGGTCCTCAGTGTTGTGAGAACGATGACTGGTTAAAATTTTTGGTGGTTTCTGGTTCAGTCCATAGGCCTACATCATGTGGCAAACCGGTGAGCATGTGGCTCTATTAGTATAGGAGATACCTGAAAACATATCACACTTTTCATCATAGTGCTTTTACCAATGCATAAAATGCATGGAGAAGTCATTTCGAATGACTGGTCCTCAGTGTTGTGAGAACGATGACTGGTTAAAATTTTTGGTGGTTTCTTGTTCAGTCCATAGGCCTACATCATGTGGCAAACCGGTGAGCATGTGGCTCTATTAGTATAGGAGATACCTGAAAACATATCACACTTTTCATCATAGTGCTTTTACCAATGCATAAAATGCATGGAGAAGTCATTTTGAATGACTGGTCCTCAGTGTTGTGAGAACGATGACTGGTTAAAATTTTTGGTGGTTTCTTGTTCAGTCCATAGGCCTACATCATGTGGCAAACCGGTGAGCATGTGGCTCTATTAGTATAGGAGATACCTGAAAACATATCACACTTTTCATCATAGTGCTTATACCAATGCATAAAATGCATGGAGATGTCATTTCGAATGACTGGTCCTCAGTGTTGTGAGAACGATGACTGGTTAAAATTTTTGGTGGTTTCTGGTTCAGTCCATAGGCCTACATCATGTGGCAAACCGGTGAGCATGTGGCTCTATTAGTATAGGAGATACCTGAAAACATATCACACTTTTCATCATAGTGCTTTTACCAATGCATAAAATGCATGGAGAAGTCATTTCGAATGACTGGTCCTCAGTGTTGTGAGAACGATGACTGGTTAAAATTTTTGGTGGTTTCTGGTTCAGTCCATAGGCCTACATCATGTGGCAAACCGGTGAGCATGTGGCTCTATTAGTATAGGAGATACCTGAAAACATATCACACTTTTCATCATAGTGCTTTTACCAATGCATAAAATGCATGGAGAAGTCATTTCGAATGACTGGTCCTCAGTGTTGTGAGAACGATGACTGGTTAAAATTTTTGGTGGTTTCTTGTTCAGTCCATAGGCTTACATCATGTGGCAAACCGGTGAGCATGTGGCTCTATTAGTATAGGAGATACCTGAAAACATATCACACTTTCCATCATAGTGCTTTTACCAATGCATAAAATGCATGGAGAAGTCATTTCGAATGACTGGTCCTCAGTGTTGTGAGAACGATGACTGGTTAAAATTTTTGGTGGTTTCTTGTTCAGTCCATAGGCCTACATCATGTGGCAAACCGGTGAGCATGTGGCTCTATTAGTATAGGAGATACCTGAAAACATATCGCACTTTTCATCATAGTGCTTTTACCAATGCATAAAATGCATGGAGAAGTCATTTCGAATGACTGGTCCTCAGTGTTGTGAGAACGATGACTGGTTAAAATTTTTGGTGGTTTCTTGTTCAGTCCATAGGCCTACATCATGTGGCAAACCGGTGAGCATGTGGCTCTATTAGTATAGGAGATACCTGAAAACATATCACACTTTTCATCGTAGTGCTTTTACCAATGCATAAAATGCATGGAGAAGTCATTTCGAATGACTGGTCCTCAGTGTTGTGAGAACGATGACTGGTTAAAATTTTTGGTGGTTTCTTGTTCAGTCCATAGGCCTACATCATGTGGCAAACCGGTGAGCATGTGGCTCTATTAGTATAGGAGATACCTGAAAACATATCGCACTTTTCATCATAGTGCTTTTACCAATGCATAAAATGCATGGAGAAGTCATTTCGAATGACTGGTCCTCAGTGTTGTGAGAACGATGACTGGTTAAAATTTTTGGTGGTTTCTTGTTCAGTCCATAGGCCTACATCATGTGGCAAACCGGTGAGCATGTGGCTCTATTAGTATAGGAGATACCTGAAAACATATCACACTTTTCATCATAGTGCTTTTACCAATGCATAAAATGCATGGAGAAGTCATTTCGAATGACTGGTCCTCAGTGTTGTGAGAACGATGACTGGTTAAAATTTTTGGTGGTTTCTTGTTCAGTCCATAGGCCTACATCATGTGGCAAACCGGTGAGCATGTGGCTCTATTAGTATAGGAGATACCTGAAAACATATCACACTTTTCATCATAGTGCTTTTACCAATGCATAAAATGCATGGAGAAGTCATTTCGAATGACTGGTCCTCAGTGTTGTGAGAACGATGACTGGTTAAAATTTTTGGTGGTTTCTTGTTCAGTCCATAGGCCTACATCATGTGGCAAACCGGTGAGCATGTGGCTCTATTAGTATAGGAGATACCTGAAAACATATCGCACTTTTCATCATAGTGCTTTTACCAATGCATAAAATGCATGGAGAAGTCATTTCGAATGACTGTTCCTCAGTGTTGTGAGAACGATGACTGGTTAAAATTTTTGGTGGTTTCTTGTTCAGTCCATAGGCCTACATCATGTGGCAAACCGGTGAGCATGTGGCTCTATTAGTATAGGAGATACCTGAAAACATATCACACTTTTCATCATAGTGCTTTTACCAATGCATAAAATGCATGGAGAAGTCATTTCGAATGACTGGTCCTCAGTGTTGTGAGAACGATGACTGGTTAAAATTTTTGGTGGTTTCTTGTTCAGTCCATAGGCCTACATCATGTGGCAAACCGGTGAGCATGTGGCTCTATTAGTATAGGAGATACCTGAAAACATATCACACTTTTCATCATAGTGCTTTTACCAATGCATAAAATGCATGGAGAAGTCATTTCGAATGACTGGTCCTCAGTGTTGTGAGAACGATGACTGGTTAAAATTTTTGGTGGTTTCTTGTTCAGTCCATAGGCCTACATCATGTGGCAAACCGGTGAGCATGTGGCTCTATTAGTATAGGAGATACCTGAAAACATATCACACTTTTCATCATAGTGCTTTTACCAATGCATAAAATGCATGGAGAAGTCATTTCGAATGACTGGTCCTCAGTGTTGTGAGAACGATGACTGGTTAAAATTTTTGGTGGTTTCTTGTTCAGTCCATAGGCTTACATCATGTGGCAAACCGGTGAGCATGTGGCTCTATTAGTATAGGAGATACCTGAAAACATATCACACTTTCCATCATAGTGCTTTTACCAATGCATAAAATGCATGGAGAAGTCATTTCGAATGACTGGTCCTCAGTGTTGTGAGAACGATGACTGGTTAAAATTTTTGGTGGTTTCTTGTTCAGTCCATAGGCCTACATCATGTGGCAAACCGGTGAGCATGTGGCTCTATTAGTATAGGAGATACCTGAAAACATATCACACTTTTCATCATAGTGCTTTTACCAATGCATAAAATGCATGGAGAAGTCATTTCGAATGACTGGTCCTCAGTGTTGTGAGAACGATGACTGGTTAAAATTTTTGGTGGTTTCTGGTTCAGTCCATAGGCCTACATCATGTGGCAAACCGGTGAGCATGTGGCTCTATTAGTATAGGAGATACCTGAAAACATATCACACTTTTCATCATAGTGCTTTTACCAATGCATAAAATGCATGGAGAAGTCATTTCGAATGACTGGTCCTCAGTGTTGTGAGAACGATGACTGGTTAAAATTTTTGGTGGTTTCTTGTTCAGTACATAGGCTTACATCATGTGGCAAACCGGTGAGCATGTGGCTCTATTAGTATAGGAGATACCTGAAAACATATCACACTTTTCATCATAGTGCTTTTACCAATGCATAAAATGCATGGAGAAGTCATTTCGAATGACTGGTCCTCAGTGTTGTGAGAACGATGACTGGTTAAAATTTTTGGTGGTTTCTGGTTCAGTCCATAGGCCTACATCATGTGGCAAACCGGTGAGCATGTGGCTCTATTAGTATAGGAGATACCTGAAAACATATCACACTTTTCATCATAGTGCTTTTACCAATGCATAAAATGCATGGAGAAGTCATTTCGAATGACTGGTCCTCAGTGTTGTGAGAACGATGACTGGTTAAAATTTTTGGTGGTTTCTTGTTCAGTCCATAGGCTTACATCATGTGGCAAACCGGTGAGCATGTGGCTCTATTAGTATAGGAGATACCTGAAAACATATCACACTTTCCATCATAGTGCTTTTACCAATGCATAAAATGCATGGAGAAGTCATTTCGAATCACTGGTCCTCAGTGTTGTGAGAACGATGACTGGTTAAAATTTTTGGTGGTTTCTTGTTCAGTCCATAGGCCTACATCATGTGGCAAACCGGTGAGCATGTGGCTCTATTAGTATAGGAGATACCTGAAAACATATCACACTTTTCATCATAGTGCTTTTACCAATGCATAAAATGCATGGAGAAGTCATTTCGAATGACTGGTCCTCAGTGTTGTGAGAACGATGACTGGTTAAAATTTTTGGTGGTTTCTTGTTCAGTCCATAGGCCTACATCATGTGGCAAACCGGTGAGCATGTGGCTCTATTAGTATAGGAGATACCTGAAAACATATCACACTTTTCATCATAGTGCTTTTACCGATGCATAAAATGCATGGAGAAGTCATTTCGAATGACTGGTCCTCAGTGTTGTGAGAACGATGACTGGTTAAAATTTTTGGTGGTTTCTGGTTCAGTCCATAGGCCTACATCATGTGGCAAACCGGTGAGCATGTGGCTCTATTAGTATAGGAGATATCTGAAAACATATCACACTTTTCATCATAGTGCTTTTACCAATGCATAAAATGCATGGAGAAGTCATTTCGAATGACTGGTCCTCAGTGTTGTGAGAACGATGACTGGTTAAAATTTTTGGTGGTTTCTGGTTCAGTCCATAGGCCTACATCATGTGGCAAACCGGTGAGCATGTGGCTCTATTAGTATAGGAGATACCTGAAAACATATCACACTTTTCATCATAGTGCTTTTACCAATGCATAAAATGCATGGAGAAGTCATTTCGAATGACTGGTGCTCAGTGTTGTGAGAACGATGACTGGTTAAAATTTTTGGTGGTTTCTTGTTCAGTCCATAGGCTTACATCATGTGGCAAACGGGTGAGCATGTGGCTCTATTAGTATAGGAGATACCTGAAAACATATCACACTTTCCATCATAGTGCTTTTACCAATGCATAAAATGCATGGAGAAGTCATTTCGAATGACTGGTCCTCAGTGTTGTGAGAACGATGACTGGTTAAAATTTTTGGTGGTTTCTTGTTCAGTCCATAGGCCTACATCATGTGGCAAACCGGTGAGCATGTGGCTCTATTAGTATAGGAGATACCTGAAAACATATCACACTTTTCATCATAGTGCTTTTACCAATGCATAAAATGCATGGAGAAGTCATTTCGAATGACTGGTCCTCAGTGTTGTGAGAACGATGACTGGTTAAAATTTTTGGTGGTTTCTTGTTCAGTCCATAGGCCTACATCATGTGGCAAACCGGTGAGCATGTGGCTCTATTAGTATAGGAGATACCTGAAAACATATCACACTTTTCATCATAGTGCTTTTACCAATGCATAAAATGCATGGAGAAGTCATTTCGAATGACTGGTCCTCAGTGTTGTGAGAACGATGACTGGTTAAAATTTTTGGTGGTTTCTGGTTCAGTCCATAGGCCTACATCATGTGGCAAACCGGTGAGCATGTGGCTCTATTAGTATAGGAGATACCTGAAAACATATCACACTTTTCATCATAGTGCTTTTACCAATGCATAAAATGCATGGAGAAGTCATTTCGAATGACTGGTCCTCAGTGTTGTGAGAACGATGACTGGTTAAAATTTTTGGTGGTTTCTTGTTCAGTCCATAGGCCTACATCATGTGGCAAACCGGTGAGCATGTGGCTCTATTAGTATAGGAGATACCTGAAAACATATCACACTTTTCATCATAGTGCTTTTACCAATGCATAAAATGCATGGAGAAGTCATTTCGAATGACTGGTCCTCAGTGTTGTGAAAACGATGACTGGTTAAAATTTTTGGTGGTTTCTTGTTCAGTCCATAGGCCTACATCATGTGGCAAACCGGTGAGCATGTGGCTCTATTAGTATAGGAGATACCTGAAAACATATCACACTTTTCATTTTATGCATTGGTAAAAGCACTATGATGAAAAGTGCGATATGTTTTCAGGTATCTCCTATACTAATAGAGCCACATGCTCACCGGTTTGCCACATGATGTAGGCCTATGGACTGAACAAGAAACCACCAAAAATTTTAACCAGTCATCGTTCTCACAACACTGAGGACCAGTCATTCGAAATGACTTCTCCATGCATTTTATGCATTGGTAAAAGCACTATGATGGAAAGTGTGATATGTTTTCAGGTATCTCCTATACTAATAGAGCCACATGCTCACCGGTTTGCCACATGATGTAAGCCTATGGACTGAACAAGAAACCACCAAAAATTTTAACCAGTCATCGTTCTCACAACACTGAGGACTAGTCATTCGAAATGACTTCTCCATGCATTTTATGCATTGGTAAAAGCACTATGATGAAAACTGTGATATGTTTTCAGGTATCTCCTATACTAATAGAGCCACATGCTCACCGGTTTGCCACATGATGTAGGCCTATGGACTGAACCAGAAACCACCAAAAATTTTAACCAGTCATTGTTCTCACAACACTGAGGACCAGTCATTCGAAATGACTTATCCATGCATTTTATGCATTGGTAAAAGCACTATGATGAAAAGTGTGATATGTTTTCAGGTATCTCCTATACTAATAGAGCCACATGCTCACCGGTTTGCCACATGATGTAGGCCTATGGACTGAACCAGAAACCACCAAAAATTTTAACCAGTCATCGTTCTCACAACACTGAGGACCAGTCATTCGAAATGACTTCTCCATGCATTTTATGCATTGGTAAAAGCACTATGATGAAAAGTGTGATATGTTTTCAGGTATCTCCTATACTAATAGAGCCACATGCTCACCGGTTTGCCACATGATGTAGGCCTATGGACTGAACAAGAAACCACCAAAAATTTTAACCAGTCATCGTTCTCACAACACTGAGGACCAGTCATTCAAAATGACTTCTCCATGCATTTTATGCATTGGTAAAAACACTATGATGAAAAGTGTGATATGTTTTCAGGTATCTCCTATACTAATAGAGCCACATGCTCACCGGTTTGCCACATGATGTAGGCCTATGGACTGAACAAGAAACCACCAAAAATTTTAACCAGTCATCGTTCTCACAACACTGAGGACCAGTCATTCGAAATGACTTCTCCATGCATTTTATGCATTGGTAAAAGCACTATGATGAAAAGTGTGATATGTTTTCAGGTATCTCCTATACTAATAGAGCCACATGCTCACCGGTTTGCCACATGATGTAGGCCTATGGACTGAACCAGAAACCACCAAAAATTTTAACCAGTCATCGTTCTCACAACACTGAGGACCAGTCATTCGAAATGACTTCTCCATGCATTTTATGCATTGGTAAAAGCACTATGATGAAAAGTGTGATATGTTTTCAGGTATCTCCTATACTAATAGAGCCACATGCTCACCGGTTTGCCACATGATGTAGGCCTATGGACTGAACAAGAAACCACCAAAAATTTTAACCAGTCATCGTTCTCACAACACTGAGGACCAGTCATTCGAAATGACTTCTCCATGCATTTTATGCATTGGTAAAAGCACTATGATGGAAAGTGTGATATGTTTTCAGGTATCTCCTATACTAATAGAGCCACATGCTCACCGGTTTGCCACATGATGTAAGCCTATGGACTGAACAAGAAACCACCAAAAATTTTAACCAGTCATCGTTCTCACAACACTGAGGACTAGTCATTCGAAATGACTTCTCCATGCATTTTATGCATTGGTAAAAGCACTATGATGAAAAGTGTGATATGTTTTCAGGTATCTCCTATACTAATAGAGCCACATGCTCACCGGTTTGCCACATGATGTAGGCCTATGGACTGAACCAGAAACCACCAAAAATTTTAACCAGTCATCGTTCTCACAACACTGAGGACCAGTCATTCGAAATGACTTCTCCATGCATTTTATGCATTGGTAAAAGCACTATGATGAAAAGTGTGATATGTTTTCAGGTATCTCCTATACTAATAGAGCCACATGCTCACCGGTTTGCCACATGATGTAGGCCTATGGACTGAACAAGAAACCACCAAAAATTTTAACCAGTCATCGTTCTCACAACACTGAGGACCAGTCATTCAAAATGACTTCTCCATGCATTTTATGCATTGGTAAAAGCACTATGATGAAAAGTGTGATATGTTTTCAGGTATCTCCTATACTAATAGAGCCACATGCTCACCGGTTTGCCACATGATGTAGGCCTATGGACTGAACAAGAAACCACCAAAAAGTTTAACCAGTCATCGTTCTCACAACACTGAGGACCAGTCATTCGAAATGACTTCTCCATGCATTTTATGCATTGGTAAAAGCACTATGATGAAAAGTGTGATATGTTTTCAGGTATCTCCTATACTAATAGAGCCACATGCTCACCGGTTTGCCACATGATGTAGGCCTATGGACTGAACCAGAAACCACCAAAAATTTTAACCAGTCATCGTTCTCACAACACTGAGGACCAGTCATTCGAAATGACTTCTCCATGCATTTTATGCATTGGTAAAAGCACTATGATGAAAAGTGTGATATGTTTTCAGGTATCTCCTATACTAATAGAGCCACATGCTCACCGGTTTGCCACATGATGTAGGCCTATGGACTTGAACAAGAAACCACCAAAAATTTTAACCAGTCATCGTTCTCACAACACTGAGGACCAGTCATTCGAAATGACTTCTCCATGCATTTTATGCATTGGTAAAAGCACTATGATGAAAAGTGCGATATGTTTTCAGGTATCTCCTATACTAATAGAGCCACATGCTCACCGGTTTGCCACATGATGTAGGCCTATGGACTGAACAAGAAACCACCAAAAATTTTAACCAGTCATCGTTCTCACAACACTGAGGACCAGTCATTCGAAATGACTTCTCCATGCATTTTATGCATTGGTAAAAGTACTATGATGAAAAGTGTGATATGTTTTCAGGTATCTCCTATACTAATAGAGCCACATGCTCACCGGTTTGCCACATGATGTAGGCCTATGGACTGAACAAGAAACCACCAAAAATTTTAACCAGTCATCGTTCTCACAACACTGAGGACCAGTCATTCGAAATGACTTCTCCATGCATTTTATGCATTGGTAAAAGCACTATGATGGAAAGTGTGATATGTTTACAGGTATCTCCTATACTAATAGAGCCACATGCTCACCGGTTTGCCACATGATGTAAGCCTATGGACTGAACAAGAAACCACCAAAAATTTTAACCAGTCATCGTTCTCACAACACTGAGGACCAGTCATTCGAAATGACTTCTCCATGCATTTTATGCATTGGTAAAAGCACTATGATGAAAAGTGTGATATGTTTTCAGGTATCTCCTATACTAATAGAGCCACATGCTCACCGGTTTGCCACATGATGTAGGCCTATGGACTGAACCAGAAACCACCAAAAATTTTAACCAGTCATCGTTCTCACAACACTGAGGACCAGTCATTCGAAATGACTTCTCCATGCATTTTATGCATTGGTAAAAGCACTATGATGAAAAGTGTGATATGTTTTCAGGTATCTCCTATACTAATAGAGCCACATGCTCACCGGTTTGCCACATGATGTAGGCCTATGGACTGAACAAGAAACCACCAAAAATTTTAACCAGTCATCGTTCTCACAACACTGAGGACCAGTCATTCAAAATGACTTCTCCATGCATTTTATGCATTGGTAAAAGCACTATGATGAAAAGTGTGATATGTTTTCAGGTATCTCCTATACTAATAGAGCCACATGCTCACCGGTTTGCCACATGATGTAGGCCTATGGACTGAACAAGAAACCACCAAAAATTTTAACCAGTCATCGTTCTCACAACACTGAGGACCAGTCATTCGAAATGACTTCTCCATGCATTTTATGCATTGGTAAAAGCACTATGATGAAAAGTGTGATATGTTTTCAGGTATCTCCTATACTAATAGAGCCACATGCTCACCGGTTTGCCACATGATGTAAGCCTATGGACTGAACAAGAAACCACCAAAAATTTTAACCAGTCATCGTTCTCACAACACTGAGGACCAGTCATTCGAAATGACTTCTCCATGCATTTTATGCATTGGTAAAAGCACTATGATGAAAAGTGTGATATGTTTTCAGGTATCTCCTATACTAATAGAGCCACATGCTCACCGGTTTGCCACATGATGTAGGCCTATGGACTGAACAAGAAACCACCAAAAATTTTAACCAGTCATCGTTCTCACAACACTGAGGACCAGTCATTCGAAATGACTTCTCCATGCATTTTATGCATTGGTAAAAGCACTATGATGAAAAGTGTGATATGTTTTCAGGTATCTCCTATACTAATAGAGCCACATGCTCACCGGTTTGCCACATGATGTAGGCCTATGGACTGAACAAGAAACCACCAAAAATTTTAACCAGTCATCGTTCTCACAACACTGAGGACCAGTCATTCGAAATGACTTCTCCATGCATTTTATGCATTGGTAAAAGCACTATGATGAAAAGTGTGATATGTTTTCAGGTATCTCCTATACTAATAGAGCCACATGCTCACCGGATTGCCACATGATGTAGGCCTATGGACTTGAACAAGAAACCACCAAAAATTTTAACCAGTCATCGTTCTCACAACACTGAGGACCAGTCATTCGAAATGACTTCTCCATGCATTTTATGCATTGGTAAAAGCACTATGATGAAAAGTGCGATATGTTTTCAGGTATCTCCTATACTAATAGAGCCACATGCTCACCGGTTTGCCACATGATGTAGGCCTATGGACTGAACAAGAAACCACCAAAAATTTTAACCAGTCATCGTTCTCACAACACTGAGGACCAGTCATTCGAAATGACTTCTCCATGCATTTTATGCATTGGTAAAAGCACTACGATGAAAAGTGTGATATGTTTTCAGGTATCTCCTATACTAATAGAGCCACATGCTCACCGGTTTGCCACGTGATGTAGGCCTATGGACTGAACAAGAAACCACCAAAAATTTTAACCACTCATCGTTCTCACAACACTGAGGACCAGTCATTCGAAAGGACTTCTCCATGCATTTTATGCATTGGTAAAAGCACTATGATGAAAAGTGCGATATGTTTTCAGGTATCTCCTATACTAATAGAGCCACATGCTCACCGGTTTGCCACATGATGTAGGCCTATGGACTGAACAAGAAACCACCAAAAATTTTAACCAGTCATCGTTCTCACAACACTGAGGACCAGTCATTCAAAATGACTTCTCCATGCATTTTATGCATTGGTAAAAGCACTACGATGATAAGTGTGATATGTTTTCAGGTATCTCCTATACTAATAGAGCCACATGCTCACCGGTTTGCCACATGATGTAGGCCTATGGACTGAACAAGAAACCACCAAAAATTTTAACCAGTCATCGTTCTCACAACACTGAGGACCAGTCATTCGAAATGACTTCTCCATGCATTTTATGCATTGGTAAAAGCACTATGATGAAAAGTGTGATATGTTTTCAGGTATCTCCTATACTAATAGAGCCACATGCTCACCGGTTTGCCACATGATGTAGGCCTATGGACTTGAACAAGAAACCACCAAAAATTTTAACCAGTCATCGTTCTCACAACACTGAGGACCAGTCATTCGAAATGACTTCTCCATGCATTTTATGCATTGGTAAAAGCACTATGATGAAAAGTGCGATATGTTTTCAGGTATCTCCTATACTAATAGAGCCACATGCTCACCGGTTTGCCACATGATGTAGGCCTATGGACTGAACAAGAAACCACCAAAAATTTTAACCAGTCATCGTTCTCACAACACTGAGGACCAGTCATTCGAAATGACTTCTCCATGCATTTTATGCATTGGTAAAAGCACTACGATGAAAAGTGTGATATGTTTTCAGGTATCTCCTATACTAATAGAGCCACATGCTCACCGGTTTGCCACATGATGTTGGCCTATGGACTGAACAAGAAACCACCAAAAATTTTAACCACTCATCGTTCTCACAACACTGAGGACCAGTCATTCGAAATGACTTCTCCATGCATTTTATGCATTGGTAAAAGCACTATGATGAAAAGTGCGATATGTTTTCAGGTATCTCCTATACTAATAGAGCCACATGCTCACCGGTTTGCCACATGATGTAGGCCTATGGACTGAACAAGAAACCACCAAAAAGTTTAACCAGTCATCGTTCTCACAACACTGAGGACCAGTCATTCGAAATGACTTCTCCATGCATTTTATGCATTGGTAAAAGCACTACGATGAAAAGTGTGATATGTTTTCAGGTATCTCCTATACTAATAGAGCCACATGCTCACCGGTTTGCCACATGATGTAGGCCTATGGACTGAACAAGAAACCACCAAAAATTTTAACCACTCATCGTTCTCACAACACTGAGGACCAGTCATTCGAAATGACTTCTCCATGCATTTTATGCATTGGTAAAAGCACTATGATGAAAAGTGCGATATGTTTTCAGGTATCTCCTATACTAATAGAGCCACATGCTCACCGGTTTGCCACATGATGTAGGCCTATGGACTGAACAAGAAACCACCAAAAATTTTAACCAGTCATCGTTCTCACAACACTGAGGACCAGTCATTCGAAATGACTTCTCCATGCATTTTATGCATTGGTAAAAGCACTATGATGGAAAGTGTGATATGTTTTCAGGTATCTCCTATACTAATAGAGCCACATGCTCACCGGTTTGCCACATGATGTAAGCCTATGGACTGAACAAGAAACCACCAAAAATTTTAACCAGTCATCGTTCTCACAACACTGAGGACCAGTCATTCGAAATGACTTCTCCATGCATTTTATGCATTGGTAAAAGCACTATGATGAAAAGTGTGATATGTTTTCAGGTATCTCCTATACTAATAGAGCCACATGCTCACCGGTTTGCCACATGATGTAGGCCTATGGACTGAACCAGAAACCACCAAAAATTTTAACCAGTCATCGTTCTCACAACACTGAGGACCAGTCATTCGAAATGACTTCTCCATGCATTTTATGCATTGGTAAAAGCACTATGATGAAAAGTGTGATATGTTTTCAGGTATCTCCTATACTAATAGAGCCACATGCTCACCGGTTTGCCACATGATGTAGGCTATGGACTGAACCAGAAACCACCAAAAATTTTAACCAGTCATCGTTCTCACAACACTGAGGACCAGTCATTCGAAATGACTTCTCCATGCATTTTATGCATTGGTAAAAGCACTATGATGAAAGTGTGATATGTTTTCAGGTATCTCCTATACTAATAGAGCCACATGCTCACCGGTTTGCCACATGATGTAGGCCTATGGACTGAACAAGAAACCACCAAAAATTTTAACCAGTCATCGTTCTCACAACACTGAGGACCAGTCATTCGAAATGACTTCTCCATGCATTTTATGCATTGGTAAAAGCACTATGATGAAAAGTGTGATATGTTTTCAGGTATCTCCTATACTAATAGAGCCACATGCTCACCGGTTTGCCACATGATGTAGGCCTATGGACTGAACAAGAAACCACCAAAAATTTTAACCAGTCATCGTTCTCACAACACTGAGGACCAGTCATTCGAAATGACTTCTCCATGCATTTTATGCATTGGTAAAAGCACTATGATGAAAAGTGTGATATTTTTTCAGGTATCTCCTATACTAATAGAGCCACATGCTCACCGGTTTGCCACATGATGTAAGCCTATGGACTGAACAAGAAACCACCAAAAATTTTAACCAGTCATCGTTCTCACAACACTGAGGACCAGTCATTCGAAATGACTTCTCCATGCATTTTATGCATTGGTAAAAGCACTATGATGAAAAGTGTGATATGTTTTCAGGTATCTCCTATACTAATAGAGCCACATGCTCACCGGTTTGCCACATGATGTAGGCCTATGGACTGAACAAGAAACCACCAAAAATTTTAACCAGTCATCGTTCTCACAACACTGAGGACCAGTCATTCGAAATGACTTCTCCATGCATTTTATGCATTGGTAAAAGCACTATGATGAAAGTGTGATATGTTTTCAGGTATCTCCTATACTAATAGAGCCACATGCTCACCGGTTTGCCACATGATGTAGGCCTATGGACTGAACAAGAAACCACCAAAAATTTTAACCAGTCATCGTTCTCACAACACTGAGGACCAGTCATTCGAAATGACTTCTCCATGCATTTTATGCATTGGTAAAAGCACTATGATGAAAAGTGTGATATGTTTTCAGGTATCTCCTATACTAATAGAGCCACATGCTCACCGGTTTGCCACATGATGTAGGCCTATGGACTGAACAAGAAACCACCAAAAATTTTAACCAGTCATCGTTCTCACAACACTGAGGACCAGTCATTCGAATGACTTCTCCATGCATTTTATGCATTGGTAAAAGCACTATGATGAAAAGTGTGATATGTTTTCAGGTATCTCCTATACTAATAGAGCCACATGCTCACCGGTTTGCCACATGATGTAGGCCTATGGACTGAACAAGAAACCACCAAAAATTTTAACCAGTCATCGTTCTCACAACACTGAGGACCAGTCATTCGAAATGACTTCTCCATGCATTTTATGCATTGGTAAAAGCACTATGATGAAAAGTGTGATATGTTTTCAGGTATCTC
Source organism: Ranitomeya imitator (assembly GCF_032444005.1). NCBI lineage: Eukaryota > Metazoa > Chordata > Amphibia > Anura > Dendrobatidae > Ranitomeya > Ranitomeya imitator. Next base: position 584,416,029 of record NC_091282.1, read on the forward strand.
CTATACTAATAGAGCCACATGCTCACCGGTTTGCCACATGATGTAGGCCTATGGACTGAACAAGAAACCACCAAAAATTTTAACCAGTCATCGTTCTCACAACACTGAGGACCAGTCATTCGAAATGACTTCTCCATGCATTTTATGCATTGGTAAAAGCACTATGATGAAAAGTGTGATATGTTTTCAGGTATCTCCTATACTAATAGAGCCACATGCTCACCGGTTTGCCACATGATGTAGGCCTATGGACTGAACAAGAAACCACCAAAAATTTTAACCAGTCATCGTTCTCACAACACTGAGGACCAGTCATTCGAAATGACTTCTCCATGCATTTTATGCATTGGTAAAAGCACTATGATGAAAAGTGTGATATGTTTTCAGGTATCTCCTATACTAATAGAGCCACATGCTCACCGGTTTGCCACATGATGTAGGCCTATGGACTGAACAAGAAACCACCAAAAATTTTAACCAGTCATCGTTCTCACAACACTGAGGACCAGTCATTCGAAATGACTTCTCCATGCATTTTATGCATTGGTAAAAGCACTATGATGAAAAGTGTGATATGTTTTCAGGTATCTCCTATACTAATAGAGCCACATGCTCACCGGTTTGCCACATGATGTAGGCCTATGGACTGAACAAGAAACCACCAAAAATTTTAACCAGTCATCGTTCTCACAACACTGAGGACCAGTCATTCGAAATGACTTCTCCATGCATTTTATGCATTGGTAAAAGCACTATGATGAAAAGTGTGATATGTTTTTCAGGTATCTCCTATACTAATAGAGCCACATGCTCACCGGTTTGCCACATGATGTAGGCCTATGGACTGAACAAGAAACCACCAAAAATTTTAACCAGTCATCGTTCTCACAACACTGAGGACCAGTCATTCGAAATGACTTCTCCATGCATTTTATGCATTGGTAAAAGCACTATGATGAAAAGTGTGATATGTTTTCAGGTATCTCCTATACTAATAGAGCCACATGCTCACCGGTTTGCCACATGATGTAGGCCTATGGACTGAACCAAGAAACCACCAAAAATTTTAACCAGTCATCGTTCTCACAACACTGAGGACCAGTCATTCGAAATGACTTCTCCATGCATTTTATGCATTGGTAAAAGCACTATGATGAAAAGTGTGATATGTTTTCAGGTATCTCCTATACTAATAGAGCCACATGCTCACCGTTTGCCACATGATGTAGGCCTATGGACTGAACAAGAAACCACCAAAAATTTTAACCAGTCATCGTTCTCACAACACTGAGGACCAGTCATTCGAAATGACTTCTCCATGCATTTTATGCATTGGTAAAAGCACTATGATGAAAAGTGTGATATGTTTTCAGGTATCTCCTATACTAATAGAGCCACATGCTCACCGGTTTGCCACATGATGTAGGCCTATGGACTGAACAAGAAACCACCAAAAATTTTAACCAGTCATCGTTCTCACAACACTGAGGACCAGTCATTCGAAATGACTTCTCCATGCATTTTATGCATTGGTAAAAGCACTATGATGAAAAGTGTGATATGTTTTCAGGTATCTCCTATACTAATAGAGCCACATGCTCACCGGTTTGCCACATGATGTAGGCCTATGGACTGAACAAGAAACCACCAAAAATTTTAACCAGTCATCGTTTCTCACAACACTGAGGACCAGTCATTCGAAATGACTTCTCCATGCATTTTATGCATTGGTAAAAGCACTATGATGAAAAGTGTGATATGTTTTCAGGTATCTCCTATACTAATAGAGCCACATGCTCACCGGTTTGCCACATGATGTAGGCCTATGGACTGAACAAGAAACCACCAAAAATTTTAACCAGTCATCGTTCTCACAACACTGAGGACCAGTCATTCGAAATGACTTCTCCATGCATTTTATGCATTGGTAAAAGCACTATGATGAAAAGTGTGATATGTTTTCAGGTATCTCCTATACTAATAGAGCCACATGCTCACCGGTTTGCCACATGATGTAGGCCTATGGACTGAACAAGAAACCACCAAAAATTTTAACCAGTCATCGTTCTCACAACACTGAGGGACCAGTCATTCGAAATGACTTCTCCATGCATTTTATGCATTGGTAAAAGCACTATGATGAAAAGTGTGATATGTTTTCAGGTATCTCCTATACTAATAGAGCCACATGCTCACCGGTTTGCCACATGATGTAGGCCTATGGACTGAACAAGAAACCACCAAAAATTTTAACCAGTCATCGTTCTCACAACACTGAGGACCAGTCATTCGAAATGACTTCTCCATGCATTTTATGCATTGGTAAAAGCACTATGATGAAAAGTGTGATATGTTTTCAGGTATCTCCTATACTAATAGAGCCACATGCTCACCGGTTTGCCACATGATGTAGGCCTATGGACTGAACAAGAAACCACCAAAAATTTTAACCAGTCATCGTTCTCACAACACTGAGGACCAGTCATTCGAAATGACTTCTCCATGCATTTTATGCATTGGTAAAAGCACTATGATGAAAAGTGTGATATGTTTTCAGGTATCTCCTATACTAATAGAGCCACATGCTCACCGGTTTGCCACATGATGTAGGCCTATGGACTGAACAAGAAACCACCAAAAATTTTAACCAGTCATCGTTCTCACAACACTGAGGACCAGTCATTCGAAATGACTTCTCCATGCATTTTATGCATTGGTAAAAGCACTATGATGAAAGTGTGATATGTTTTCAGGTATCTCCTATACTAATAGAGCCACATGCTCACCGGTTTGCCACATGATGTAAGGCCTATGGACTGAACAAGAAACCACCAAAAATTTTAACCAGTCATCGTTCTCACAACACTGAGGACCAGTCATTCGAAATGACTTCTCCATGCATTTTATGCATTGGTAAAAGCACTATGATGAAAAGTGTGATATGTTTTTCAGGTATCTCCTATACTAATAGAGCCACATGCTCACCCGGTTTGCCACATGATGTAGGCCTATGGACTGAACAAGAAACCACCAAAAATTTTAACCAGTCATCGTTCTCACAACACTGAGGACCAGTCATTCGAAATGACTTCTCCATGCATTTTATGCATTGGTAAAAGCACTATGATGAAAAGTGTGATATGTTTTCAGGTATCTCCTATACTAATAGAGCCACATGCTCACCGGTTTGCCACATGATGTAGGCCTATGGACTGAACAAGAAACCACCAAAAATTTAACCAGTCATCGTTCTCACAACACTGAGGACCAGTCATTCGAAATGACTTCTCCATGCATTTTATGCATTGGTAAAAGCACTATGATGAAAAGTGTGATATGTTTTCAGGTATCTCCTATACTAATAGAGCCACATGCTCACCGGTTTGCCACATGATGTAGGCCTATGGACTGAACAAGAAACCACCAAAAATTTTAACCAGTCATCGTTCTCACAACACTGAGGACCAGTCATTCGAAATGACTTCTCCATGCATTTTATGCATTGGTAAAAGCACTATGATGACAAGTGTGATATGTTTTCAGGTATCTCCTATACTAATAGAGCCACATGCTCACCGGTTTGCCACATGATGTAGGCCTATGGACTGAACAAGAAACCACCAAAAATTTTAACCAGTCATCGTTCTCACAACACTGAGGACCAGTCATTCGAAATGACTTCTCCATGCATTTTATGCATTGGTAAAAGCACTATGATGAAAAGTGTGATATGTTTTCAGGTATCTCCTATACTAATAGAGCCACATGCTCACCGGTTTGCCACATGATGTAGGCCTATGGACTGAACAAGAAACCACCAAAAATTTTAACCAGTCATCGTTCTCACAACACTGAGGACCAGTCATTCGAAATGACTTCTCCATGCATTTTATGCATTGGTAAAAGCACTATGATGAAAAGTGTGATATGTTTTCAGGTATCTCCTATACTAATAGAGCCACATGCTCACCGGTTTGCCACATGATGTAGGCCTATGGACTGAACAAGAAACCACCAAAAATTTTAACCAGTCATCGTTCTCACAACACTGAGGACCAGTCATTCGAAATGACTTCTCCATGCATTTTATGCATTGGTAAAAGCACTATGATGAAAAGTGTGATATGTTTTCAGTATCTCCTATACTAATAGAGCCACATGCTCACCGGTTTGCCACATGATGTAGGCCTATGGACTGAACAAGAAACCACCAAAAATTTTAACCAGTCATCGTTCTCACAACACTGAGGACCAGTCATTCGAAATGACTTCTCCATGCATTTTATGCATTGGTAAAAGCACTATGATGAAAAGTGTGATATGTTTTCAGGTATCTCCTATACTAATAGAGCCACATGCTCACCGGTTTGCCACATGATGTAGGCCTATGGACTGAACAAGAAACCACCAAAAATTTTAACCAGTCATCGTTCTCACAACACTGAGGACCAGTCATTCGAAATGACTTCTCCATGCATTTTATGCATTGGTAAAAGCACTATGATGAAAAGTGTGATATGTTTTCAGGTATCTCCTATACTAATAGAGCCACATGCTCACCGGTTTGCCACATGATGTAGGCCTATGGACTGAACAAGAAACCACCAAAAATTTTAACCAGTCATCGTTCTCACAACACTGAGGACCAGTCATTCGAAATGACTTTCTCCATGCATTTTATGCATTGGTAAAAGCACTATGATGAAAAGTGTGATATGTTTTCAGGTATCTCCTATACTAATAGAGCCACATGCTCACCGGTTTGCCACATGATGTAGGCCTATGGACTGAACCAGAAACCACCAAAAATTTTAACCAGTCATCGTTCTCACAACACTGAGGACCAGTCATTCGAAATGACTTCTCCATGCATTTTATGCATTGGTAAAAGCACTATGATGAAAAGTGTGATATGTTTTCAGGTATCTCCTATACTAATAGAGCCACATGCTCACCGGTTTGCCACATGATGTAGGCCTATGGACTGAACAAGAAACCACCAAAAATTTTAACCAGTCATCGTTCTCACAACACTGAGGACCAGTCATTCGAAATGACTTCTCCATGCATTTTATGCATTGGTAAAAGCACTATGATGAAAAGTGTGATATGTTTTCAGGTATCTCCTATACTAATAGAGCCACATGCTCACCGGTTTGCCACATGATGTAGGGCCTATGGACTGAACAAGAAACCACCAAAATTTTAACCAGTCATCGTTCTCACAACACTGAGGACCAGTCATTCGAAATGACTTCTCCATGCATTTTATGCATTGGTAAAAGCACTATGATGAAAAGTGTGATATGTTTTCAGGTATCTCCTATACTAATAGAGCCACATGCTCACCGGTTTGCCACATGATGTAGGCCTATGGACTGAACAAGAAACCACCAAAAATTTTAACCAGTCATCGTTCTCACAACACTGAGGACCAGTCATTCGAAATGACTTCTCCATGCATTTTATGCATTGGTAAAAGCACTATGATGAAAAGTGTGATATGTTTTCAGGTATCTCCTATACTAATAGAGCCACATGCTCACCGGTTTGCCACATGATGTAGGCCTATGGACTGAACCAGAAACCACCAAAAATTTTAACCAGTCATCGTTCTCACAACACTGAGGACCAGTCATTCGAAATGACTTCTCCATGCATTTTATGCATTGGTAAAAGCACTATGATGAAAAGTGTGATATGTTTTCAGGTATCTCCTATACTAATAGAGCCACATGCTCACCGGTTTGCCACATGATGTAGGCCTATGGACTGAACAAGAAACCACCAAAAATTTTAACCAGTCATCGTTCTCACAACACTGAGGACCAGTCATTCGAAATGACTTCTCCATGCATTTTATGCATTGGTAAAAGCACTATGATGAAAAGTGTGATATGTTTTTCAGGTATCTCCTATACTAATAGAGCCACATGCTCACCGGTTTGCCACATGATGTAGGCCTATGGACTGAACAAGAAACCACCAAAAATTTTAACCAGTCCATCGTTCTCACAACACTGAGGACCAGTCATTCGAAATGACTTCTCCATGCATTTTATGCATTGGTAAAAGCACTATGATGAAAAGTGTGATATGTTTTCAGGTATCTCCTATACTAATAGAGCCACATGCTCACCGGTTTGCCACATGATGTAGGCCTATGGACTGAACAGAAACCACCAAAAATTTTAACCAGTCATCGTTCTCACAACACTGAGGACCAGTCATTCGAAATGACTTCTCCATGCATTTTATGCATTGGTAAAAGCACTATGATGAAAAGTGTGATATGTTTTCAGGTATCTCCTATACTAATAGAGCCACATGCTCACCGGTTTGCCACATGATGTAGGCCTATGGACTGAACCAGAAACCACCAAAAATTTTAACCAGTCATCGTTCTCACAACACTGAGGACCAGTCATTCGAAATGACTTCTCCATGCATTTTATGCATTGGTAAAAGCACTATGATGAAAAGTGTGATATGTTTTCAGGTATCTCCTATACTAATAGAGCCACATGCTCACCGGTTTGCCACATGATGTAGGCCTATGGACTGAACCAGAAACCACCAAAAATTTTAACCAGTCATCGTTCTCACAACACTGAGGACCAGTCATTCGAAATGACTTCTCCATGCATTTTATGCATTGGTAAAAGCACTATGATGAAAAGTGTGATATGTTTTCAGGTATCTCCTATACTAATAGAGCCACATGCTCACCGGTTTGCCACATGATGTAGGCCTATGGACTGAACAAGAAACCACCAAAAATTTTAACCAGTCATCGTTCTCACAACACTGAGGACCAGTCATTCGAAATGACTTCTCCATGCATTTTATGCATTGGTAAAAGCACTATGATGAAAAGTGTGATATGTTTTCAGGTATCTCCTATACTAATAGAGCCACATGCTCACCGGTTTGCCACATGATGTAGGCCTATGGACTGAACCAGAAACCACCAAAAATTTTAACCAGTCATCGTTCTCACAACACTGAGGACCAGTCATTCGAAATGACTTCTCCATGCATTTTATGCATTGGTAAAAGCACTATGATGAAAAGTGTGATATGTTTTCAGGTATCTCCTATACTAATAGAGCCACATGCTCACCGTTTTGCCACATGATGTAGGCCTATGGACTGAACAGAAACCACCAAAAATTTAACCAGTCATCGTTCTCACAACACTGAGGACCAGTCATTCGAAATGACTTCTCCATGCATTTTATGCATTGGTAAAAGCACTATGATGAAAAGTGTGATATGTTTTCAGGTATCTCCTATACTAATAGAGCCACATGCTCACCGGTTTGCCACATGATGTAGGCCTATGGACTGAACAAGAAACCACCAAAAATTTTAACCAGTCATCGTTCTCACAACACTGAGGACCAGTCATTCGAAATGACTTCTCCATGCATTTTATGCATTGGTAAAAGCACTATGATGAAAAGTGTGATATGTTTTCAGGTATCCTCCTATACTTAATAGAGCCACATGCTCACGGGCGGTTTGCCACATGATGTTAGGCCTATGGACTGAACATGAAACCACCAAAAATTTTAACCAGTCATCGTTCTCACAACACTGAGGACCAGTCATTCGAAATGACTTCTTCCATGCATTTTATGCATTGGTAAAAGCACTATGATGGAAAGTGTTGAAAGTATCAGGTATCTCCTATACTAATAGAGCCACATGCTCACCGGTTTGCCACATGATGTAGGCCTATGGACTGAACAAGAAACCACCAAAAATTTTAACCAGTCATCGTTCTCACAACACTGAGGACCAGTCATTCGAAATGACTTCTCCATGCATTTTATGCATTGGTAAAAGCACTATGATGAAAAGTGTGATATGTTTTCAGGTATCTCCTATACTAATAGAGCCACATGCTCACCGGTTTGCCACATGATGTAGGCCTATGGACTGAACAAGAAACCACCAAAAATTTTAACCAGTCATCGTTCTCACAACACTGAGGACCAGTCATTCGAAATGACTTCTCCATGCATTTTATGCATTGGTAAAAGCACTATGATGAAAAGTGTGATATGTTTTCAGGTATCTCCTATACTAATAGAGCCACATGCTCACCGGTTTGCCACATGATGTAGGCCTATGGACTGAACAAGAAACCACCAAAAATTTTAACCAGTCATCGTTCTCACAACACTGAGGACCAGTCATTCGAAATGACTTCTCCATGCATTTTATGCATTGGTAAAAGCACTATGATGAAAAGTGTGATATGTTTTCAGGTATCTCCTATACTAATAGAGCCACATGCTCACCGGTTTGCCACATGATGTAGGCCTATGGACTGAACAAGAAACCACCAAAAATTTTAACCAGTCATCGTTCTCACAACACTGAGGACCAGTCATTCGAAATGACTTCTCCATGCATTTTATGCATTGGTAAAAGCACTATGATGAAAAGTGTGATATGTTTTCAGGTATCTCCTATACTAATAGAGCCACATGCTCACCGGTTTGCCACATGATGTAGGCCTATGGACTGAACAAGAAACCACCAAAAATTTTAACCAGTCATCGTTCTCACAACACTGAGGACCAGTCATTCGAAATGACTTCTCCATGCATTTTATGCATTGGTAAAAGCACTATGATGAAAAGTGTGATATGTTTTCAGGTATCTCCTATACTAATAGAGCCACATGCTCACCGGTTTGCCACATGATGTAGGCCTATGGACTGAACAAGAAACCACCAAAAATTTTAACCAGTCATCGTTCTCACAACACTGAGGACCAGTCATTCGAAATGACTTCTCCATGCATTTTATGCATTGGTAAAAGCACTATGATGAAAAGTGTGATATGTTTTCAGGTATCTCCTATACTAATAGAGCCACATGCTCACCGGTTTGCCACATGATGTAGGCCTATGGACTGAACAAGAAACCACCAAAAATTTTAACCAGTCATCGTTCTCACAACACTGAGGACCAGTCATTCGAAATGACTTCTCCATGCATTTTATGCATTGGTAAAAGCACTATGATGAAAAGTGTGATATGTTTTCAGGTATCTCCTATACTAATAGAGCCACATGCTCACCGGTTTGCCACATGATGTAGGCCTATGGACTGAACAAGAAACCACCAAAAATTTTAACCAGTCATCGTTCTCACAACACTGAGGACCAGTCATTCGAAATGACTTCTCCATGCATTTTATGCATTGGTAAAAGCACTATGATGAAAAGTGTGATATGTTTTCAGGTATCTCCTATACTAATAGAGCCACATGCTCACCGGTTTGCCACATGATGTAGGCCTATGGACTGAACAAGAAACCACCAAAAATTTTAACCAGTCATCGTTCTCACAACACTGAGGACCAGTCATTCGAAATGACTTCTCCATGCATTTTATGCATTGGTAAAAGCACTATGATGAAAAGTGTGATATGTTTTCAGGTATCTCCTATACTAATAGAGCCACATGCTCACCGGTTTGCCACATGATGTAGGCCTATGGACTGAACAAGAAACCACCAAAAATTTTAACCAGTCATCGTTCTCACAACACTGAGGACCAGTCATTCGAAATGACTTCTCCATGCATTTTATGCATTGGTAAAAGCACTATGATGAAAAGTGTGATATGTTTTCAGGTATCTCCTATACTAATAGAGCCACATGCTCACCGGTTTGCCACATGATGTAGGCCTATGGACTGAACAAGAAACCACCAAAAATTTTAACCAGTCATCGTTCTCACAACACTGAGGACCAGTCATTCGAAATGACTTCTCCATGCATTTTATGCATTGGTAAAAGCACTATGATGAAAAGTGTGATATGTTTTCAGGTATCTCCTATACTAATAGAGCCACATGCTCACCGGTTTGCCACATGATGTAGGCCTATGGACTGAACAAGAAACCACCAAAAATTTTAACCAGTCATCGTTCTCACAACACTGAGGACCAGTCATTCGAAATGACTTCTCCATGCATTTTATGCATTGGTAAAAGCACTATGATGAAAAGTGTGATATGTTTTCAGGTATCTCCTATACTAATAGAGCCACATGCTCACCGGTTTGCCACATGATGTAGGCCTATGGACTGAACAAGAAACCACCAAAAATTTTAACCAGTCATCGTTCTCACAACACTGAGGACCAGTCATTCGAAATGACTTCTCCATGCATTTTATGCATTGGTAAAAGCACTATGATGAAAAGTGTGATATGTTTTCAGGTATCTCCTATACTAATAGAGCCACATGCTCACCGGTTTGCCACATGATGTAGGCCTATGGACTGAACAAGAAACCACCAAAAATTTTAACCAGTCATCGTTCTCACAACACTGAGGACCAGTCATTCGAAATGACTTCTCCATGCATTTTATGCATTGGTAAAAGCACTATGATGAAAAGTGTGATATGTTTTCAGGTATCTCCTATACTAATAGAGCCACATGCTCACCGGTTTGCCACATGATGTAGGCCTATGGACTGAACAAGAAACCACCAAAAATTTTAACCAGTCATCGTTCTCACAACACTGAGGACCAGTCATTCGAAATGACTTCTCCATGCATTTTATGCATTGGTAAAAGCACTATGATGAAAAGTGTGATATGTTTTCAGGTATCTCCTATACTAATAGAGCCACATGCTCACCGGTTTGCCACATGATGTAGGCCTATGGACTGAACAAGAAACCACCAAAAATTTTAACCAGTCATCGTTCTCACAACACTGAGGACCAGTCATTCGAAATGACTTCTCCATGCATTTTATGCATTGGTAAAAGCACTATGATGAAAAGTGTGATATGTTTTCAGGTATCTCCTATACTAATAGAGCCACATGCTCACCGGTTTGCCACATGATGTAGGCCTATGGACTGAACAAGAAACCACCAAAAATTTTAACCAGTCATCGTTCTCACAACACTGAGGACCAGTCATTCGAAATGACTTCTCCATGCATTTTATGCATTGGTAAAAGCACTATGATGAAAAGTGTGATATGTTTTCAGGTATCTCCTATACTAATAGAGCCACATGCTCACCGGTTTGCCACATGATGTAGGCCTATGGACTGAACAAGAAACCACCAAAAATTTTAACCAGTCATCGTTCTCACAACACTGAGGACCAGTCATTCGAAATGACTTCTCCATGCATTTTATGCATTGGTAAAAGCACTATGATGAAAAGTGTGATATGTTTTCAGGTATCTCCTATACTAATAGAGCCACATGCTCACCGGTTTGCCACATGATGTAGGCCTATGGACTGAACAAGAAACCACCAAAAATTTTAACCAGTCATCGTTCTCACAACACTGAGGACCAGTCATTCGAAATGACTTCTCCATGCATTTTATGCATTGGTAAAAGCACTATGATGAAAAGTGTGATATGTTTTCAGGTATCTCCTATACTAATAGAGCCACATGCTCACCGGTTTGCCACATGATGTAGGCCTATGGACTGAACAAGAAACCACCAAAAATTTTAACCAGTCATCGTTCTCACAACACTGAGGACCAGTCATTCGAAATGACTTCTCCATGCATTTTATGCATTGGTAAAAGCACTATGATGAAAAGTGTGATATGTTTTCAGGTATCTCCTATACTAATAGAGCCACATGCTCACCGGTTTGCCACATGATGTAGGCCTATGGACTGAACAAGAAACCACCAAAAATTTTAACCAGTCATCGTTCTCACAACACTGAGGACCAGTCATTCGAAATGACTTCTCCATGCATTTTATGCATTGGTAAAAGCACTATGATGAAAAGTGTGATATGTTTTCAGGTATCTCCTATACTAATAGAGCCACATGCTCACCGGTTTGCCACATGATGTAGGCCTATGGACTGAACAAGAAACCACCAAAAATTTTAACCAGTCATCGTTCTCACAACACTGAGGACCAGTCATTCGAAATGACTTCTCCATGCATTTTATGCATTGGTAAAAGCACTATGATGAAAAGTGTGATATGTTTTCAGGTATCTCCTATACTAATAGAGCCACATGCTCACCGGTTTGCCACATGATGTAGGCCTATGGACTGAACAAGAAACCACCAAAAATTTTAACCAGTCATCGTTCTCACAACACTGAGGACCAGTCATTCGAAATGACTTCTCCATGCATTTTATGCATTGGTAAAAGCACTATGATGAAAAGTGTGATATGTTTTCAGGTATCTCCTATACTAATAGAGCCACATGCTCACCGGTTTGCCACATGATGTAGGCCTATGGACTGAACAAGAAACCACCAAAAATTTTAACCAGTCATCGTTCTCACAACACTGAGGACCAGTCATTCGAAATGACTTCTCCATGCATTTTATGCATTGGTAAAAGCACTATGATGAAAAGTGTGATATGTTTTCAGGTATCTCCTATACTAATAGAGCCACATGCTCACCGGTTTGCCACATGATGTAGGCCTATGGACTGAACAAGAAACCACCAAAAATTTTAACCAGTCATCGTTCTCACAACACTGAGGACCAGTCATTCGAAATGACTTCTCCATGCATTTTATGCATTGGTAAAAGCACTATGATGAAAAGTGTGATATGTTTTCAGGTATCTCCTATACTAATAGAGCCACATGCTCACCGGTTTGCCACATGATGTAGGCCTATGGACTGAACAAGAAACCACCAAAAATTTTAACCAGTCATCGTTCTCACAACACTGAGGACCAGTCATTCGAAATGACTTCTCCATGCATTTTATGCATTGGTAAAAGCACTATGATGAAAAGTGTGATATGTTTTCAGGTATCTCCTATACTAATAGAGCCACATGCTCACCGGTTTGCCACATGATGTAGGCCTATGGACTGAACAAGAAACCACCAAAAATTTTAACCAGTCATCGTTCTCACAACACTGAGGACCAGTCATTCGAAATGACTTCTCCATGCATTTTATGCATTGGTAAAAGCACTATGATGAAAAGTGTGATATGTTTTCAGGTATCTCCTATACTAATAGAGCCACATGCTCACCGGTTTGCCACATGATGTAGGCCTATGGACTGAACAAGAAACCACCAAAAATTTTAACCAGTCATCGTTCTCACAACACTGAGGACCAGTCATTCGAAATGACTTCTCCATGCATTTTATGCATTGGTAAAAGCACTATGATGAAAAGTGTGATATGTTTTCAGGTATCTCCTATACTAATAGAGCCACATGCTCACCGGTTTGCCACATGATGTAGGCCTATGGACTGAACAAGAAACCACCAAAAATTTTAACCAGTCATCGTTCTCACAACACTGAGGACCAGTCATTCGAAATGACTTCTCCATGCATTTTATGCATTGGTAAAAGCACTATGATGAAAAGTGTGATATGTTTTCAGGTATCTCCTATACTAATAGAGCCACATGCTCACCGGTTTGCCACATGATGTAGGCCTATGGACTGAACAAGAAACCACCAAAAATTTTAACCAGTCATCGTTCTCACAACACTGAGGACCAGTCATTCGAAATGACTTCTCCATGCATTTTATGCATTGGTAAAAGCACTATGATGAAAAGTGTGATATGTTTTCAGGTATCTCCTATACTAATAGAGCCACATGCTCACCGGTTTGCCACATGATGTAGGCCTATGGACTGAACAAGAAACCACCAAAAATTTTAACCAGTCATCGTTCTCACAACACTGAGGACCAGTCATTCGAAATGACTTCTCCATGCATTTTATGCATTGGTAAAAGCACTATGATGAAAAGTGTGATATGTTTTCAGGTATCTCCTATACTAATAGAGCCACATGCTCACCGGTTTGCCACATGATGTAGGCCTATGGACTGAACAAGAAACCACCAAAAATTTTAACCAGTCATCGTTCTCACAACACTGAGGACCAGTCATTCGAAATGACTTCTCCATGCATTTTATGCATTGGTAAAAGCACTATGATGAAAAGTGTGATATGTTTTCAGGTATCTCCTATACTAATAGAGCCACATGCTCACCGGTTTGCCACATGATGTAGGCCTATGGACTGAACAAGAAACCACCAAAAATTTTAACCAGTCATCGTTCTCACAACACTGAGGACCAGTCATTCGAAATGACTTCTCCATGCATTTTATGCATTGGTAAAAGCACTATGATGAAAAGTGTGATATGTTTTCAGGTATCTCCTATACTAATAGAGCCACATGCTCACCGGTTTGCCACATGATGTAGGCCTATGGACTGAACAAGAAACCACCAAAAATTTTAACCAGTCATCGTTCTCACAACACTGAGGACCAGTCATTCGAAATGACTTCTCCATGCATTTTATGCATTGGTAAAAGCACTATGATGAAAAGTGTGATATGTTTTCAGGTATCTCCTATACTAATAGAGCCACATGCTCACCGGTTTGCCACATGATGTAGGCCTATGGACTGAACAAGAAACCACCAAAAATTTTAACCAGTCATCGTTCTCACAACACTGAGGACCAGTCATTCGAAATGACTTCTCCATGCATTTTATGCATTGGTAAAAGCACTATGATGAAAAGTGTGATATGTTTTCAGGTATCTCCTATACTAATAGAGCCACATGCTCACCGGTTTGCCACATGATGTAGGCCTATGGACTGAACAAGAAACCACCAAAAATTTTAACCAGTCATCGTTCTCACAACACTGAGGACCAGTCATTCGAAATGACTTCTCCATGCATTTTATGCATTGGTAAAAGCACTATGATGAAAAGTGTGATATGTTTTCAGGTATCTCCTATACTAATAGAGCCACATGCTCACCGGTTTGCCACATGATGTAGGCCTATGGACTGAACAAGAAACCACCAAAAATTTTAACCAGTCATCGTTCTCACAACACTGAGGACCAGTCATTCGAAATGACTTCTCCATGCATTTTATGCATTGGTAAAAGCACTATGATGAAAAGTGTGATATGTTTTCAGGTATCTCCTATACTAATAGAGCCACATGCTCACCGGTTTGCCACATGATGTAGGCCTATGGACTGAACAAGAAACCACCAAAAATTTTAACCAGTCATCGTTCTCACAACACTGAGGACCAGTCATTCGAAATGACTTCTCCATGCATTTTATGCATTGGTAAAAGCACTATGATGAAAAGTGTGATATGTTTTCAGGTATCTCCTATACTAATAGAGCCACATGCTCACCGGTTTGCCACATGATGTAGGCCTATGGACTGAACAAGAAACCACCAAAAATTTTAACCAGTCATCGTTCTCACAACACTGAGGACCAGTCATTCGAAATGACTTCTCCATGCATTTTATGCATTGGTAAAAGCACTATGATGAAAAGTGTGATATGTTTTCAGGTATCTCCTATACTAATAGAGCCACATGCTCACCGGTTTGCCACATGATGTAGGCCTATGGACTGAACAAGAAACCACCAAAAATTTTAACCAGTCATCGTTCTCACAACACTGAGGACCAGTCATTCGAAATGACTTCTCCATGCATTTTATGCATTGGTAAAAGCACTATGATGAAAAGTGTGATATGTTTTCAGGTATCTCCTATACTAATAGAGCCACATGCTCACCGGTTTGCCACATGATGTAGGCCTATGGACTGAACAAGAAACCACCAAAAATTTTAACCAGTCATCGTTCTCACAACACTGAGGACCAGTCATTCGAAATGACTTCTCCATGCATTTTATGCATTGGTAAAAGCACTATGATGAAAAGTGTGATATGTTTTCAGGTATCTCCTATACTAATAGAGCCACATGCTCACCGGTTTGCCACATGATGTAGGCCTATGGACTGAACAAGAAACCACCAAAAATTTTAACCAGTCATCGTTCTCACAACACTGAGGACCAGTCATTCGAAATGACTTCTCCATGCATTTTATGCATTGGTAAAAGCACTATGATGAAAAGTGTGATATGTTTTCAGGTATCTCCTATACTAATAGAGCCACATGCTCACCGGTTTGCCACATGATGTAGGCCTATGGACTGAACAAGAAACCACCAAAAATTTTAACCAGTCATCGTTCTCACAACACTGAGGACCAGTCATTCGAAATGACTTCTCCATGCATTTTATGCATTGGTAAAAGCACTATGATGAAAAGTGTGATATGTTTTCAGGTATCTCCTATACTAATAGAGCCACATGCTCACCGGTTTGCCACATGATGTAGGCCTATGGACTGAACAAGAAACCACCAAAAATTTTAACCAGTCATCGTTCTCACAACACTGAGGACCAGTCATTCGAAATGACTTCTCCATGCATTTTATGCATTGGTAAAAGCACTATGATGAAAAGTGTGATATGTTTTCAGGTATCTCCTATACTAATAGAGCCACATGCTCACCGGTTTGCCACATGATGTAGGCCTATGGACTGAACAAGAAACCACCAAAAATTTTAACCAGTCATCGTTCTCACAACACTGAGGACCAGTCATTCGAAATGACTTCTCCATGCATTTTATGCATTGGTAAAAGCACTATGATGAAAAGTGTGATATGTTTTCAGGTATCTCCTATACTAATAGAGCCACATGCTCACCGGTTTGCCACATGATGTAGGCCTATGGACTGAACAAGAAACCACCAAAAATTTTAACCAGTCATCGTTCTCACAACACTGAGGACCAGTCATTCGAAATGACTTCTCCATGCATTTTATGCATTGGTAAAAGCACTATGATGAAAAGTGTGATATGTTTTCAGGTATCTCCTATACTAATAGAGCCACATGCTCACCGGTTTGCCACATGATGTAGGCCTATGGACTGAACAAGAAACCACCAAAAATTTTAACCAGTCATCGTTCTCACAACACTGAGGACCAGTCATTCGAAATGACTTCTCCATGCATTTTATGCATTGGTAAAAGCACTATGATGAAAAGTGTGATATGTTTTCAGGTATCTCCTATACTAATAGAGCCACATGCTCACCGGTTTGCCACATGATGTAGGCCTATGGACTGAACAAGAAACCACCAAAAATTTTAACCAGTCATCGTTCTCACAACACTGAGGACCAGTCATTCGAAATGACTTCTCCATGCATTTTATGCATTGGTA
The DNA here is from genome assembly GCF_032444005.1 of Ranitomeya imitator. NCBI lineage: Eukaryota > Metazoa > Chordata > Amphibia > Anura > Dendrobatidae > Ranitomeya > Ranitomeya imitator. The sequence goes on from NC_091282.1 coordinate 584,433,135, forward strand.
AAAGCACTATGATGAAAAGTGTGATATGTTTTCAGGTATCTCCTATACTAATAGAGCCACATGCTCACCGGTTTGCCACATGATGTAGGCCTATGGACTGAACAAGAAACCACCAAAAATTTTAACCAGTCATCGTTCTCACAACACTGAGGACCAGTCATTCGAAATGACTTCTCCATGCATTTTATGCATTGGTAAAAGCACTATGATGAAAAGTGTGATATGTTTTCAGGTATCTCCTATACTAATAGAGCCACATGCTCACCGGTTTGCCACATGATGTAGGCCTATGGACTGAACAAGAAACCACCAAAAATTTTAACCAGTCATCGTTCTCACAACACTGAGGACCAGTCATTCGAAATGACTTCTCCATGCATTTTATGCATTGGTAAAAGCACTATGATGAAAAGTGTGATATGTTTTCAGGTATCTCCTATACTAATAGAGCCACATGCTCACCGGTTTGCCACATGATGTAGGCCTATGGACTGAACAAGAAACCACCAAAAATTTTAACCAGTCATCGTTCTCACAACACTGAGGACCAGTCATTCGAAATGACTTCTCCATGCATTTTATGCATTGGTAAAAGCACTATGATGAAAAGTGTGATATGTTTTCAGGTATCTCCTATACTAATAGAGCCACATGCTCACCGGTTTGCCACATGATGTAGGCCTATGGACTGAACAAGAAACCACCAAAAATTTTAACCAGTCATCGTTCTCACAACACTGAGGACCAGTCATTCGAAATGACTTCTCCATGCATTTTATGCATTGGTAAAAGCACTATGATGAAAAGTGTGATATGTTTTCAGGTATCTCCTATACTAATAGAGCCACATGCTCACCGGTTTGCCACATGATGTAGGCCTATGGACTGAACAAGAAACCACCAAAAATTTTAACCAGTCATCGTTCTCACAACACTGAGGACCAGTCATTCGAAATGACTTCTCCATGCATTTTATGCATTGGTAAAAGCACTATGATGAAAAGTGTGATATGTTTTCAGGTATCTCCTATACTAATAGAGCCACATGCTCACCGGTTTGCCACATGATGTAGGCCTATGGACTGAACAAGAAACCACCAAAAATTTTAACCAGTCATCGTTCTCACAACACTGAGGACCAGTCATTCGAAATGACTTCTCCATGCATTTTATGCATTGGTAAAAGCACTATGATGAAAAGTGTGATATGTTTTCAGGTATCTCCTATACTAATAGAGCCACATGCTCACCGGTTTGCCACATGATGTAGGCCTATGGACTGAACAAGAAACCACCAAAAATTTTAACCAGTCATCGTTCTCACAACACTGAGGACCAGTCATTCGAAATGACTTCTCCATGCATTTTATGCATTGGTAAAAGCACTATGATGAAAAGTGTGATATGTTTTCAGGTATCTCCTATACTAATAGAGCCACATGCTCACCGGTTTGCCACATGATGTAGGCCTATGGACTGAACAAGAAACCACCAAAAATTTTAACCAGTCATCGTTCTCACAACACTGAGGACCAGTCATTCGAAATGACTTCTCCATGCATTTTATGCATTGGTAAAAGCACTATGATGAAAAGTGTGATATGTTTTCAGGTATCTCCTATACTAATAGAGCCACATGCTCACCGGTTTGCCACATGATGTAGGCCTATGGACTGAACAAGAAACCACCAAAAATTTTAACCAGTCATCGTTCTCACAACACTGAGGACCAGTCATTCGAAATGACTTCTCCATGCATTTTATGCATTGGTAAAAGCACTATGATGAAAAGTGTGATATGTTTTCAGGTATCTCCTATACTAATAGAGCCACATGCTCACCGGTTTGCCACATGATGTAGGCCTATGGACTGAACAAGAAACCACCAAAAATTTTAACCAGTCATCGTTCTCACAACACTGAGGACCAGTCATTCGAAATGACTTCTCCATGCATTTTATGCATTGGTAAAAGCACTATGATGAAAAGTGTGATATGTTTTCAGGTATCTCCTATACTAATAGAGCCACATGCTCACCGGTTTGCCACATGATGTAGGCCTATGGACTGAACAAGAAACCACCAAAAATTTTAACCAGTCATCGTTCTCACAACACTGAGGACCAGTCATTCGAAATGACTTCTCCATGCATTTTATGCATTGGTAAAAGCACTATGATGAAAAGTGTGATATGTTTTCAGGTATCTCCTATACTAATAGAGCCACATGCTCACCGGTTTGCCACATGATGTAGGCCTATGGACTGAACAAGAAACCACCAAAAATTTTAACCAGTCATCGTTCTCACAACACTGAGGACCAGTCATTCGAAATGACTTCTCCATGCATTTTATGCATTGGTAAAAGCACTATGATGAAAAGTGTGATATGTTTTCAGGTATCTCCTATACTAATAGAGCCACATGCTCACCGGTTTGCCACATGATGTAGGCCTATGGACTGAACAAGAAACCACCAAAAATTTTAACCAGTCATCGTTCTCACAACACTGAGGACCAGTCATTCGAAATGACTTCTCCATGCATTTTATGCATTGGTAAAAGCACTATGATGAAAAGTGTGATATGTTTTCAGGTATCTCCTATACTAATAGAGCCACATGCTCACCGGTTTGCCACATGATGTAGGCCTATGGACTGAACAAGAAACCACCAAAAATTTTAACCAGTCATCGTTCTCACAACACTGAGGACCAGTCATTCGAAATGACTTCTCCATGCATTTTATGCATTGGTAAAAGCACTATGATGAAAAGTGTGATATGTTTTCAGGTATCTCCTATACTAATAGAGCCACATGCTCACCGGTTTGCCACATGATGTAGGCCTATGGACTGAACAAGAAACCACCAAAAATTTTAACCAGTCATCGTTCTCACAACACTGAGGACCAGTCATTCGAAATGACTTCTCCATGCATTTTATGCATTGGTAAAAGCACTATGATGAAAAGTGTGATATGTTTTCAGGTATCTCCTATACTAATAGAGCCACATGCTCACCGGTTTGCCACATGATGTAGGCCTATGGACTGAACAAGAAACCACCAAAAATTTTAACCAGTCATCGTTCTCACAACACTGAGGACCAGTCATTCGAAATGACTTCTCCATGCATTTTATGCATTGGTAAAAGCACTATGATGAAAAGTGTGATATGTTTTCAGGTATCTCCTATACTAATAGAGCCACATGCTCACCGGTTTGCCACATGATGTAGGCCTATGGACTGAACAAGAAACCACCAAAAATTTTAACCAGTCATCGTTCTCACAACACTGAGGACCAGTCACTCGAAATGAATTCTCCATGCATTTTATGCATTGGTAAAAGCACTATGATGAAAAGTGTGATATGTTTTCAGGTATCTCCTATACTAATAGAGCCACATGCTCACCGGTTTGCCACATGATGTAGGCCTATGGACTGAACAAGAAACCACCAAAAATTTTAACCAGTCATCGTTCTCACAACACTGAGGACCAGTCATTCGAAATGACTTCTCCATGCATTTTATGCATTGGTAAAAGCACTATGATGAAAAGTGTGATATGTTTTCAGGTATCTCCTATACTAATAGAGTTCTCGACAACACTGAGGAACCAGTCATTCCGAAATGACTTATCCATGCATTTTATGCATTGGTAAAAAGCACTATGATGAAAAGTGTGATATGTTTTCAGGTATCTCCTATACTAATAGAGCCACATGCTCACGCGGTTTGCCACATGATGTAGGCCTATGGACTGAACAAGAAACCACCAAAATTTTAACCAGTCATCGTTCTCACAACAGCTGAGGACCAGTCATTCGAAATGACTTCTCCATGCATTTTATGCATTGGTAAAAGCACTATGATGAAAAGTGTGATGTTTTCAGGTATCTCCTATACTAATAGAGCCACATGCTCACCGGTTTGCCACATGATGTAGGCCTATGGACTGAACAAGAAACCACCAAAAATTTTTAACCAGTCATCGTTCTCACAACACTGAGGACCAGTCATTCGAAATGACTTCTCCATGCATTTTATGCATTGGTAAAAGCACTATGATGAAAAGTGTGATACTGTTTTCAGTTATCTCC